>NC_136544.1:11327567-11927567 GCF_910591455.1 Pholis gunnellus
GCAGTGAGGCTGTGGGATCGGTGGGCCCACGGAATGATACACACACACACACACACACACACACACACACACACACACACACACACAATCACTTCACACACTCACTTTGATGCATCGAGTCTCTGTAGTGGGTTGGAATGAAAAGCAGGACTGTCAGATCAATGGCAAACGTTGTACTGCGTGTTCATACAGATGCATAAGTGATATAGAACACGCCATTCATGGTAAGCGTATAAGAAAACTATACAACTTGTGTTTCTGCTCAACATGTAGGCAACTCATTTTCTCCGTGTATGTCGGTGTGGGGGAGGATAACATTTGACATGTGCATAATGTTAATATGTATGGGGGAGCCTGCTCACCCTTCAACTTGCAGTTTATTGTAGTAATATCTCTGAAATATGATAATCCTGCCATTTCCTATTCTCTATCTTTTTACATTTGTGCATGCTTGATAATTTGTCAGATATTACCAAAGCAATTGAGAGGCTGCACAAAAATATACTTTCCAATGCACAATTTGTACATGTGAATAATATGAACAACATGTCTTTACATACGAAAGGGGGAATGAGTAAAAGACATTCTCGTCTCGTTTCGCCATCTATCCGTTCCTCGCCCTGCAACACCTGGTCCAATCATACAGCGGTAGCGATGGAGGACAGAGGGGAGGCTAGTGATTGGCTGCTAGCCTGAGGCTGCCTTGCCCAATCATTGCTGGAGCTCACATCCTGGGATGCTGAGCCCCGACTCACCTCCCTTCTGGCTGTGCACGGTGCAGCGCAGACAGCCGGTGAGTCATGCAGGGAGAGGCACCCAGGATCTGGCTTACACAGAGATTCACACACACCGCACACACATGCGCATGCACATTTTAACAGACTGGGATGGAGGCAGAATGATCTGAAGATCGTCTGTGACGCTGCTGAGGAGGATCATGGATGTAGAAATGTAACACGCCAACATAATATGGACGTGTGCGGAAGTGCTGACGTTGGATTATGTAAGATTCAAATAAAATAGTAGATTCATTTTATTGTAAAGTAGAATATATTGACGAACTTGCATAGAACCCAATAAATAATATCAGATTCCTTTCTCTCCAGTGATATACAGTTTTCACATACAGCATGTGGGGCGATTTCTAAATGCATTACACAATGTACAGATGTCTGTCACTGATTGAGAGAGAGGACAAGAAAGAAGGGACATAAAATAAAAGGTAACAACTGAAAAAGGCTATTCCACATCTATAGAGCCAGTACGATGTTACATAACTCATTTGTACTGTGCTCCAGAGAGGTAACAACCTTTTTTATAGTCTATTCGGGTGGCAGAAATTCTGGGTGGCTCTTTCTAAAGAGCAGGGAATTAATAACGCCTATGGAGATATGCAATACAGAAAACAGAGAAGATGAAAGGAAGAAATGAGACACACCAGGAAGGAAAAATTAAACTTAAAAGACAGGTCATTAAAAGTCCAAACCGATATAACTTAGAGGTGTATGTGTTGAAGGTAATTATGTAGTTTCTTACTGGATCTGCCGGGCTGTTTGGAGACAGGCAGGGAGACCTCAGTGAGGGGAAGGATGTAGACCTCGGGGCCATTCTGGGAGGAAGGCGAGGCCAGAGCGGAGAGATCTGCCTGGTACTCTTCTCCCTCAGTGTTTTCAAACTCCTGGTGCAAAGAGACATGCTGGAATTAGTCATCCACTCGCAGCCATCCTACCACTGAGATAGTGGGAGACAATGGTTCAACTGTGAGGGCATTCAAATGCATTGAGGCACGCCCACCGAGTTATATACATAAGTCATGTAAGTTGTGGGGTGTATTGTGTGGGTCAGGACAAAGACGCTGTAGGGGGAACACGCAAATGTGTGTGTTCAAGCTGCATGCACAAAGACTATCTTTCTTTCACTCTGTCTTTTCTTTCTTCCACATATACAGTCATAAAACGAGGTCCCTATCATGAAGAAAATACTAAAAGGCATGTCAAAGACAAGAACTTATTTCACATAAAGAGTTTCTAGTTTCTGTGATTGCTTTTTAATGGAGTAAACGGTACATTTTGGCATTTATTTTAACCCGTGAGGACTAATTTAGTAGACAGAAAACACCAGTGTTGGGATTATTTGGAGTATCATGATTTAAACCGTGCATTTGCCAAAAACACTGGTCTTTTAACTGAAGATTGACCTCCCTACTAGGATGGATGAGGATGACAGGAAGTGGAAAACAGTGACCCTCTCTCTTTCCATCCCTGTAAGCGACACCATATCCCACTTCCTCTGTCTGTTTTGTATCTATACTACTCTTCTTTCTGCCACCGTCTACTGCAGTGTCCTTCCTCTCTAATTCTGTAGTGTGTCCCTATAGAAACCCCCATACAGTATGTATTCAAAGTGCTGACGTACCACATAGGAAGGGGACATATTCGATACTTTGCACATCTGCCAGAAAAAAAAGCTTGCATTGTCCCTTACTTAGTCTTTGCCACCTCCAAATGTAGCTTCAAAACCTGACTTCACTTGGCCAAGTAACCATTATTTAGTACATAAACAACCTTCCGGCTATAAATGCTAAGAAAAAAACAGCAGAATAGTGAAAAATACGCAGCCAAATAAAACATATTGTCAGGGTAGGTCAAGATTTTTAAGTGTAAACAACTCCATGAGCTCAAATGAGTGCAAAGCCTCTGTACAGCCACACAGGTGTTTTCAATCAATCTGGTTGATTAGACCTGGGCCTGTATAGACTGACATCTTTCTGAGCCTCCTGTTGAACCTGTTAAGGCGGGACAAATTACACCTCTATCATTTTTATTGGTAGATAATAAACTCCCATCAAAGCTCCAGCCCGGCTTCAACCTGAGTAGAATTGTAATCAGCCAGAACAACTGAAAACACCTGCGTGGCTGTACAGAGTCCGACGTGTTCAATCATAAATTGTTACAGATTTATACTTTTTTTATGCTCTTTTAATTATTCTATTTGGAATCAATGCAACTTTTGTTCAGCAAATTCACTGGTCCCAGTGTAAACCTAAAAAAAAACGAACTTACTCCAGTCACTCTGGGCTGAGTAGGGTTGAATTGTGTTAATTTGGATCCCGGGAAGTTTTATCAAAATGGTAATTTTTCCCTTGAAGGGATCCATTAGGAACCCCGCCATGTGCCCTGTTCCTCAAACTGCTGAACAACACACTGTTAATGTGACAGATTTTTCTTCGCTGCCACTGCAATTAGACCTCAGGTCAGCACTAACGACAGTCTCACTTGAATGAGTGATTGAGTTTGCTGCGGTTATAATGATTTTCTTGTCCGATTAATTTTTTAGGTCATAGCAGACATGCAAAGTCTACTGAATGAGGACCTCCCTTCTTTCCATGTAATATATCAGGTCCTTCAGTCAAAGCCCCTCTTGATGATGTCCTGAACATGTAGACTGTAGCTATATTGGGGAAAACAGGCTGGCAATAGTGCTTTGTTCACAAGCACTGAGCGATTCACCCCTCCATCCATCCTGGTTAATGAACTGGTACCCATAAAAAGCCTATCTCCCACATGCAGCAACCGCAGAGGTAGAAAAGGAGAAAATCGTGAAGAGAAAACTGTAGGAAATGAGAAAGGAGGAGCGCAGGAGAGTAGGTTGCAAGATGGACAAATATGAAATATTTGAATGCCTCATTGTGTGTATGTTTACAGGTGTCCCAAAACATCAGTGTGGGTGTGTATGTATGCATGTACAGGAATGTGTGTTTCTCATTCAAGAGAACCATCTGCCACTCTCAGAGCGAAGTGTGAAAGCGAGCACCTGGCT
Source organism: Pholis gunnellus (assembly GCF_910591455.1). Classification (NCBI taxonomy): domain Eukaryota; kingdom Metazoa; phylum Chordata; class Actinopteri; order Perciformes; family Pholidae; genus Pholis; species Pholis gunnellus. Next base: position 11,331,387 of record NC_136544.1, read on the forward strand.
GTGAGTCAGCGTTGCATAGCTCCCGGGAGGGCCTTCAGTTTAGAAAGCACTTAATACCCAGCCTCATGCTACGCGCTCCAGTGAGGGCACCGTGATGGAGAGGAATAATGGAGCTTTTTGGACGGCGCAGCGGTGCGAATTTGCAGTCCCACACGAATGCACACCTTACAAGTGAGCTGTTGAGAGACGATCCGGTGCCAAAGAGAAGGGAAGAACAGTGGGAAACCATTATGTTATGTTTGCTGCCAAACTAAGAGAGGAACATGAAGATTTGATAGTTTGTCTTAACTGAAATTATAATGCACGATGATCAGGACTACCAGCATAGTTTGTATTCACTAAAGTCACAATGTGCTGTGTACTATGTTAGCATACATTTTAGCACATTTTAAATTCAAATTCCCCGAGGACTGAAAGTTGTGCTGTACTGACAGAAGATTCTTTGTTAGTAACCACAATGTGCTTTCTTGTTATCATAATCCTTTCATTGCCATTTTCTCAAATGTCCACCACGCTTATTATTATGTCATCAATGACCTTTGAGTCAAATCTCAATAAAGCTGCATGGAGCTCAATGAATGCTGTTCCTCTCCAGCTACTCTTTTGTACAACGTATGCATAACGTTAAGACGAGAAGAGGTCAGTGAGCTAATGAACATCTATAAAGGAAGGAAACTTGTGCCTGCTTACTTTGTCCAATACATTTAGGAATGGCTTGGCAAGATGCAGAGTCTCAAAAAAATGATTTTGAACAACTGCTGCATATTCACAACTTAAACTCAGCATATGTGCTAAAACGACATAGTCAGGAAGGCATGGTGGTTTGTAACCGTCACTTTGCCCGGCTGAAGTGTCCATGAGAAAGATGTGTTTTTTCTCTGATGACACGGTACTATAAAACAACATCTCTTCAGGAACCAATATCTATTTAAATCAACTAGGCTCAAGGTGGGGCCGTGGTTTACGGCATCATGACAAAATGAGTCAACTATTGCCGTTTTAGCAGCTAGAGCCATCCTTCCGTCATTAGTCCTTTCACAGTAAAACGCACGCCAATGGAAAGCAGACACAGACTTCAACTATTCCAGCAGGTTATTAAGATACATGTTCACATACCATAGTGAGGCAGAAGCGAGCTGGCGTGGGAGAGACTAGTGTGGGCACACACACACACACATAAAAAAAGTCCAGAAGTTAATAATGGTGCATCTCCGTGCTGTGCTCATTAGTGACCCTATCATCCCTGCGGCGTCTACCTACCACAGGCTGTTCAGTGTGAATGCTGAAGCACAGTCCTGACTCACCACATACATAAACAAGAAACAAGCTGCTCTGCTCTCTCCTGTCCTCTCCAATCAACAACAAAAAGGTAAATATGGTTTTCATTCCCTCGATTAGCTAGCCCCATAAGTCATGCAAGGAATTATAGGTGACAATATTGTGAATTTAAACTGCCAAATGATTTGCATAAGTGATGTTAACAAAAGGCTGTTGAGTCGGGGCTGTGATTTATCTCTCTCCACCTAAAATAGTTAAACATTAAATTGCACGACTAAAATGAAAAATATGTTTCGATGCCAGCGCTATAATAAGAGCAGCAAGTTAATGAGGAAACTTGTAAAGACAGGGAGCAGCCACTACAGCGACTTTAGGGTTTCTCCTGCCTCTCCCACTCCACACGCCCCCCTGCCTGTGTCAGTCTTCATTGGCCCTCAGCCTCGCAGTTCAGCGCTGATGTTTGACACAGCATGGCTGAGTCATGCCGACAGCTGAAGGCAACACAGAGATTCGGTACGGGTACTTTCCTGGTTGCATCACTTGCATACAATGAGGCATTAATCCTCAGCAAAAGACTTCAGCATTAACAGTAAATGCAGGTTAGGATGTTGTATCGATCAACATCCTTACGTCTCCTGAGAATGAGATCTAACTTAAAATATTAACACTGTACCAAGTGTTTTTTTGATTTTTTTTTCTAAATTGGCACTCAACATTTAAATTAAAGCTGGAATCAATTGGGCCATTTTCACAGCAGAAATGTGGATGTGTCATTGCAGGAAAGCACAGGTGTCACTAATGATGGCTCTGATCTTTTCAAGTGCACGCACAATATCAGGAACCTGAAATCAAAGCAGCGAAATTGAATTCAGCCATCATTAATTTCATTATTCACACCTGTGCATTTCCTACTGTGACAAGTCAAAAATGTTGATGCTGCCCTAAATGTCAACCATAATTCAGCGTTTACTTAATTAATGGTACATTAAAGAGGTTGACTGGCAGTTTATTCAAATGTATTTCAGGTTTTTAGGATGCTTTCTCATGTTTGTACAGTGTGTGTTAGTACTAGTAATACAAGCACATTTGATACCTTACAATGATTAGTATGTAAATCATTGATCAGGATTCCCCTCCATTGTGCACACACACAGTTGGTGCTCTCCTCGTTTCTTCCAGCAGGGGGCAGCAGTGAGCTCACCTTGAAGCCGATGTCACCCTTCTTGCAGCAGAGGCAGGCCAGCATGAGGAAGACGAAGGTGAAGAGGCCAGAGAACGAGACAGCTACCACCGCCAGGGATGAAGGCCACGACAGCTCGCTCAGCGGAGCACCATCTGCAACATGGGAGGATAATGCCGGTGTTAACAGGGTGGAGCTGTTCAGAGATCAGACGGCAAACTGCAGTCACACAGGAAATTAAAAACTAAATAGAGATGAAGGTGATTGGTACACACACAGGTGATTTGTGACCATTTAATTTGCAGCGCAGAAAGAAGCATGCGACTCATAATTAGCATTCTCTTCTGCTGCCTATCTACCGCTAGAATCTGTGACTCTGAATAGAAATCAGGTTCCTGTGGCTTAATTACAGTAGTTACTATGCACTCTGAGTCATCGAGGCAAAGAGTTTCGTTCCACCCACAAACACAATGACTCCCTCTGGATAATAATTTAATAAAGCAGCGGCAGAGAAGGTGTAGTGGCTCATTCTGTCTCGGTGCAAACAACTAATGAATGAAAATGCTTACTGTGACTCTACAATCTGCTTTTCGTTTTCTGAAAAGTCCGGCAAAATCTTCAACGATTCAAAAATACAACCCATCATTTATTTAATTGGAGCAACTTTTTTCCAGAGCAATGCACACAATGCTATTGAATCCCAGGACACAATGAGTAGTTATGTTTGAGTGCACAGCATTTTGAAAAAGCCATCCTCAGTGTACCCAAAGAAATGTTTTGTGTGCGGCAAACAGAGAGCACACACACACTTATTGTTGGTGTGTGCGTACTTATTTCTCCACGTGCGTACTTATTATTCACCATCTGTCTTGCGTGCATACTGTATGTGCAGCACACATGTGTCCGTTTTTCTTTTAGCCTGTAGAAGCTGAGGACATTCACAAAATCTGATCAGCAGTTTTAAATCTTCAGCTTGGACCGATGAAAGAGAAGATCCTATCCTTTAAACTTTTATATTTTTAAATTTCATAATTAATCTGAATTATTTTGTGGAAAACACTCCGTATCTACATGACCACTTATCCATATTAAGGCCCACTGCATTCATCTTTAACCAAACATTTGTACATCTCTGTATCATTCCAACAACAAACGCTTGAGGGACTCAACCTCAATCAATGACGTATTGAACACTCAAAGGTTATTCTATTGCATCAACTAACCACTGACAGCATCAGCAAAATACTGGGAGCAATGAGGACAGCTCAAATGTAGCATCAATAGGACATTCATATGGTTAAATCTTAAAAAATCCCACAATGCACTTCAATAACATCTTTCATTGGATTCTTTCATTCAAGGTGAATGCCATAGACTGTATATAAGAATTAGATGTAGTCAGCGTGACGTCACCCATTGGTTGTGGGACCTGGTTTTGAAGCCTTTTGAAGTTTGGGTTTTTGACCGTCACCATCTTGTTTTTTTGCAGGCAGTACAATCAAACATTTGTTAGGCGACCAAAAAGGTTACTATTAACTTTCATGAACTGAAAACACACTGTGAAAGAGTTACAGTTGTAAGACAAAAACACAGACAACTTCCAGACTGGATAACGTCGTGGAAGAGACCGGTCAATCACGGGGTATCCTGTAGCATACCCTGCTACTGAAGAAGACTTGAGACTAGCAAATGAGACCATAAACTCATGTTTACAATGTTTACTGAGGTAATAAATCAAGTCAGAAGTCGGGTCATTTTTTCATGAACTTCTATACAATCAGACTTCTTTTTGCAACCAGAGGAGTCGCTCTGGATGACCATTAGAGTTTAAGCCACTTCCGCATCATCTTCGCTTTTCAGACCCGGAGGTTGCCACCTGGTAAATATCCATCTCTTTCGAACTTCACCCCCCCCAGTTTGAAACACAGGCTTTGTGCAGAAAGTGACCGATGTAAACAACCGTGGTGACATGACTATGACATCATCAGGGTTATTTTCTCAAACTTTTGACAGCTCCCTCCAGAGAAGACATTATACAACTGTCTTCAGAGTAGCTGACGTGATGATTCGGTTGAGAGGTTATTTAAACGTTACGGTTATTTTATATAATGTTGCATTCTTTATGGTTATAGTTCCCGAATTTAAGCTCACACACATCACAAGAAATGTGTTGGTGGTCAGAAATTCTTGGCAAAGATCTTTCTCTTTTTATTGACAGCAAATTAATTATTTCGTATTTTCCCATGTTTATATAAACCTCATTTATGCATCTCTGTTACGAGTTCTCATCAACTGTTTTTCCCCGCAACATGAATTTGTGTAAAATAAAATGTTGGAGGCACTATACCCACAAGTAAACGTAACTAGCCAACCACAGCAATCTGGCAGAACTCGCCCATCTGTCAGTACACCGCGTAATGCCAAGATGTCTACTTTTAAAATGCCATTAAATGCCATTAAATACCATTAAATGTCTGTACCAGACCTGCAGTTACTCATCTGGATGCCATGTTTACTCCCTTTCTATATGTGCTGTTGCTGTATATCTATCCATCACAGCCTATTAAAAGAAGAGGACAGGCGTATGCTCTCACTCCAGGATTCCCTTTATTTCTCCATCCTTGTGAGGACAACACAAGCACGGCACTCCTGCGCCCACTGTATCCAAGGAGTTGTGGTGTGTGATGCGCGTGTGTGTGCGCGTACTTTTCCAGAGACTCAGCGGTCCTGACCCTTTCGGCTGTGGGGAACACGCTGTTCCAGACCTGACAGCTCCTGTGGCTCAAACGGTACCGCTCCAACCAAAGCTTGACCTGAGGTCACGGCCACAAAGCACATGCAGACACACACACACACACACACACACACACACACACACACACACACACACACACACTGGTAGTAAATGAAAACAGACAGGCTCAATGTATGCAGGTTCCTACTTGAAGCCTGGTTTTAGAACTACACCATGTGTGTGTTTGGGCACTGACCCACCAACCCATCACCATGGTAACAACCTTGCAGGCCAACACGTATTAAGTTGACTGCCATTTACGATGCGGTAAACCTCTTGCCCCCTCTTTGTTTCCACACTTTTTGGAAGATAGATTCCTGTAATATGCTGCGACAGCTTGTGTGTGTGTGTGTGTGTGTGTGTGTCTGTGTGTGATAGTGTCTGAAGAGGAAGAGCTAACCCAAGCAGTGGCCTTTCTGGATCCACCACATACCACAACACAAAGAGTGGGTGGGTGGTGACAGGACACACTGTGTTGAGGCTGATAGGGGAAACAGGGATTGATATTCACATCTAAGAATCAAAACCAAATATTATTAAAATGCTTTCTTCTTCTCTGCCACAATACAGCTAAATTACCGGCCTAATTCTTTCGCTCTAAAAGGATATTTAGCACTTTACACAGAACTATCGAGACATTTAATGGAACTTCAAAAGCATTTTTAGGCAATATGCTGCACATGAGGAACCTCGGGGGTATTGTTGAACTTTTGGATGAACGGATGTGAGGAAGCACACAGATGGTGCCAGAAGCATGGAGGACACATGGTGAATATGAGGGAGTGGTGACTCAAGGCTTACAATAGCAATACGTGTTAGGTCTGCTGTCATGATGTGCAAGCCCTGGGGCAGATTGATTGCTCCGTTTTCTGTCGTTCTTTGACAGTTTTATGTCATTATTACCTAAAAAAACCCACATCACTTCATATTCAGTTTTAATAGCAACAACATGCAACTTCTAACCTTGAGGTAGGAGGTGTATACGATCTCGTCCACTTTCTCCTTTGTCGGTCCGTTCGCACCCACAAAACCTCATTCATCTTGATAAGCTGTCTGCCTTTAAAAGCCATCTAGCCTGAAGTTGAGGTAACTGGCAACTATCAAGCCTCTACTACAGGCACTGATGAAGCAGATGGTGAACACAGGCGCTGAGCAGTGGACCAACCTTTTACTCTTTTACAGAAAATGGAGGAATCGTGGAAATTGGCAATCCTCCTCTACTGTTTCCTGTAAAGTCGTAACAGGGGGACATTAGTCCTTCTACATTTGGAGCAAGAGCTGTGTTTCAATGAATAAGATGCATATGTACATATAGGGCCCTGACTATAATGTACCTCACTAGCTCTTTTATTTGAGATTCTACCAGACAGGCTATCAAGCTTCAGTATCTCTAAGCGGGGGTTCAGATTGAAAACACTCGTGTTAAAACAACGTTTGGAGCTGTATTGGTGGAGTGGGTCAACCTTTTTTTCAACCTTCTGAACAGCCAGTAATAAACACCAATAGAAGCAGCTGAGACAAAGTGTTTCCCAGTAATCAGGCCACTGCTTCCTTAAATCAAGGGTGTACAAGTACCTTGTCAATACCTTACAAGTATTTACAAGTGCATAAATGGCTGAGTGAAGTCCTCAGGGCAGACAGAGGTTGGGGTATCCCCTTAAAGATTTGGAGAGAGTTGCAAATGACGATTTTGCTTCTCTGCTCATTTTGCTTCTCTGCTCATCCTTTCCTTTCCCCACCATGATCAGAACAAACAGTTTAAAAACTGATGAATAGAAAATATAATCATAATGTTCCCGCAATTGTTTGTATACCTACGGTTTGGCAGCAGGACTTACATAATTTATATTTCGCATGTAGTTTAACTACAGCAGACCAGAATGTCACCAGGAAGTCTAATATGGTCCTCAAGGGGAAACCGCTGGCACTATTTTCTTAAGAATTCATCACTCATTGAAGAATTCATCACTCATTCTCTGAAGAACTGTGAGCGACGACCAGGGTCCTCCATAAATATTTGAGAAGCACACATTATTTCACCAGCTGCACAGCGAAATGAAAATAAAGCACTTAAAAGCCAGGCTCAACGTGGCTTTATTAAAAAGCTGTGTTCAAGACTGGAGGAAGATGAGCCTGGTCCTGACAAACGGAAGAGAGCAACAGAGGCACCGAGCCACTTCTCACAATTCAGGCCGACAATGAGGAGCATGCAGAGGGATGGAGGGAGGAAGAGAGGTGTAAGGAGGATGAATGAATGAAAGAGGAGCCCATTGCTGCTGCTTTTTTTATTTCCCATAAGTGAGACTTATCAATTATAGTCTTGCTTCATTGAACACGACTTTGCACTCCCCCTACGGATCGGTTTCACTCCACTAACCTGTGACTATAGGGCTGGGCAATATATCAATATTATGTCGATATCGTGATATGAGAATTAGATATCGTCTTCAATTTTGGATATCATAATATGGAATAAGTGTTTTTTTCTGGTTTTAAAAGCTGAATGTAAATTTCAGAATTTACCAGACTGTTCTAGCTGTTCTATTATTTACCCACTTAGATACCCTTGCTTGTGCTGCTTGTGTTGTCAGATTATGGCCACGCAATGTAACACGCTGCCAAGTAGACGGATGCGCACTTCAAGTCACCAGAAAATATTAGTGTGCCCTTCATGGTCACAGAGCAAGAGCTGATAATGCATGTTTTTAAACATTCGAGTAAATAATAGCCATAAATGGCATCAGCGTCTCTTGCTGAAATACCACACACACCGACAGAAAGGGAGAAACGGTGAGAGAGAAATATAGACATGCCCAAGGAGGAACATGAAATCTCAGGAATAATCAAATTCAACGGGGTGTGTGTGTGTGTTCATGCTCGGGATGCACCGATACAATTACCAGTATCAGTCGTCAGGTCCGATATCGTGCTCATGTACTCGTAGAACTACTCTGATACAACCGCACGCCATATACCACTATGGCAACGTGACGTTAACCTCTTGTCAGTTGGGCCCAATAAGCAGACCGGCTGCAACAATAACCCCATGCACAAACAGGTTAAATCCATCAAAACAGGCAGCCTCCACTTCACCAGTGCAGGAGAGATAGCAGCCACAATGTCCCGTGCATTTTCGTGGACACATGCAACCACTTAAGTCTTCACCGCATCAATTAGTTTAGCTATAGTGTGTGATCAGGAGTACGAAGTTATCAGTAACGGTATAGCTGTGGACGTCACAGTGAATAAATGCCACAACTCCTCAAGACCCGCGAGGAGACCCAAGTTACGTATCAGCTTATCAGCCAGCTGATAATTCAAGTGAAGAGGGTTAGCCTCGAAGCTAACAACAACTCCGGCGCACTTATGGTCGACTGACCTTTAAGTATTCTCCTTTACATGACAAGCTACACCTCTGAGTTTTGCTCCATTTGTTTTATTTATTTTTAACTGTTTGACTAATAGCACGGTTAAACAGTTAATCATTAACATCCCTACTGCAGGAAAATACAATCTTGAATGTTAAAATGTCAGCAACAGCATCATGTTGTCTTTTTTATTTGTAACAGTCAAGTGAGGAACATCTGCTGAAAATAAAACATGATTTCAAAGTCATTGTTAGAACTGTAATGGTATTATCAAGTACCCCTATCGGTACTAGGTATCGGCAAGTACTCAAATGTAAGAACTTGTACTTGGTCTAATAAAAGTGGTACCGATGCATCCCTAGTTCATGCATGTATGTACGAGATGACAATGTAGTGTGTTAAGCACACTGAGCTTTTCATGGTAGATCATAAATAAAGCATGCACCAGCGAGGTCGGGCTTTCCGTTGCTGTGCAGCTGAAGCAACCGTAAGGTCTACATATATCTAAGATATCTACTACCTGGGTATACACGATAGTGCTCATCATGCATTCAACAAATCTGTTCCAAATGGACACGTGTAGGAGAGGTAGAGAGGACGCACAGAGCAAGGACGGCTGCAGAGAGAAAAGAGGCAGTCGTGCTGAAATGCCTCCCACACTCGTATCAAGGCCAGGGCCGAGCCGTGTGCTCGTATTCACACACAAGCATAAGAATATGAACCCACACAGAAAACCCAGTCAGGGTGTTGAACTGGGCTGCATAGCATAACGTTGGAGTTTCTGTGGTAACTGAGTGCAACGGGCTGCTGTTTCTGCTCCTGATAGCAAGCAAACCCGAGTCCGTGAAGAGGAGCTTGAACACACCACAGATAATATTGCATGCTTTGACACAGAACTGCAGAGTTGTCTCTCCCTGCGAGGTTCTCGTCTCCCATCAGCAATCGGTCCCTTTTTAGTTGTTGTATGGTTGCTATGCATGCATGAATGTTTTTTTTTTGACCGTGAGACCAAGTACCGACAGTGGTGCAGGGTGGGCAGTAAGCCAAACTACTGCAATCAAATTGTCTTGAGAAGGAATGAGGGGGGGAGACAAAGAAGGGGGAGAAGTAGAGAGGGTAAGATACAGTTTCAACTGCAGTTAGTGTTTAATAGACTGGATACAAATAGATACAGACATTATGCAGCTATTGTGTTACGTAAAAGTCTCAATTTGATGTGTGGTCACAGACCGAGCTTTGTGTCTGTTATGAAGTCCACGTTGACTTAGAAACGTGACCAAGCTGCATGAAGTACTCTGCAAACCGTTGTAGTCGGTGGAGGCTACCGTACGCAACAGGAGGCAAGCTGCTGCCATTATTTACCCACTTTATTGCCCTTCCACCTCCCCTCAGTGATTCCTAATGGGTAAATACAGCACACAGGACGAGAGCAGATACAGCCCGGCATCTCTCTTGAGCATGCGTTTCAATTCAGGACAGTGCTGCAGGGCCAAACAAGCTCCTCCATCTGCCCTGCACCAAGTGACTTCCAACGAAAACACAAGCAAAACCGATGTAGGAAGAAGGGTGTGGAAGTGCACGGATACAGCAGACAGCATAAATAGAGACAGGGGAGAAGAGTGACCTTTCGGTTTAGATTTACAGGTTGTCAGAGGGCAGCAGGAGCAGAGCCAAAGAATTTACATAGAGTACATGAAATCAACATACACACACTGCAACTTCAGTAATGATATTTGACTGGAGGCTGCTGGGTAAGAGGTGCACCCTATACAACAAAAAAGCAATTGCCTTACAGCTGAATAACAATTCCAGTTTGTGGTAATTGACGGAGCGCTGCCGTCCTTTACTGAAGCTCAAGCTATATATCGATTCACCACTGCTCTTGTGCATGTGTAAATAAAATGCATAAGGACAATCGTCACGGATCAATTGTTGGCTCAAGTGGTTAGCTCATCTTTGGTGTCAAGATGTAACTTGAGCCACTGTTTTAAAAGACTTATTCTATATGTATCAGCGTCTAGGGATGCAAAGTGGCTGGAGTTGGTCTTCCTCTTTTTCACTGGCTGAACTTACAGGGCTGCATTGAAGGAGAAGTGAGCTGTGCCCTGCTTCCCAAGAGAGAAAGACGTCGGACGCCAAGCCTCTGTTACAGGCTGCATGAAGTGAGCAGAGGTCATGTGTTAGGACGGAGAGAGGGACAGAAAATGCTCTAGAAAAAGGAGATCTAAAGCAGAGCCTGCAAAAACATTTTTTTAAATGGGAGAGAACTGCAGAGCAAGAAGCATCAGACTGTGATGAGGGAGGGCTGAACATACAGAGGTGGAGAGGAGGAAGCACACATGTGGACACATATGTCAGTCTCCATTTGGCAGCAAAAGGAACAGCACACGACTAATGGCATGGGTCCTGTACCTCCTCCATCCATTTACTTCCTCTCTGCCGTTCTCTAGTCATGCTCTATGGCTGCAGATGGCAGAGGGATGCGCTGGCCCTGCAGAGAGCCATGATAACTGTCATTAACTGGGAGTGAGAGCCCAGGAGGACCACCATGGATCAGCATTACAGGCCTGTCATGTCCGTCCCCTGACAGCCCGGGCAAGGGCACACTGCTGGAAGGAAAGGGTCTAAATATCTTCTCTGTCTCTGATGGACATACTTTTTTAGTTAATTGCACAGATCGACTAACTGCACGACCGGGGCATTGTAAGATTTAGCATCAATAATTCATCTATTTGAGACACAATTAATTAATGTAGATCATTGCAGAGGAGACTGGCCTCTACTCTGCATTTTGCAGCGTGGGCGGTTGAGTCAAATTTTGAGGGAAATCTGCTGAATTTGGAAGATTATTATACAGCACAAAATTAATTAGAGTGACTGTTCCTTCTGCACAAATAGGACAAAAGCTGCTCACAGTTCATCACACTGGAAAACACACAGCTGAATGAATGAACTCACTGAAAAATATGTTTATCCTCTTGGGTCAAGGAGAAGAGGGAAACCTGACTGAGAATTCAAGAATCCTCTTTGCAACAGGAAGCAACACATGTTTACAGGAAATAGAAGATGAGGACCAGCTCTGACAATCCCATGAGATGGGTGCAATCAATCTTTTGAAATAGTCACAATTAATTTAACACTGAAAGAGAAATGCTACACCTTTAATATACCAGATCAACCACTTGATCTAGACATGCATGAATTAGCAGAGGTTTTACTTTCATACACTGGTAAAGACAAAACATCTGTCCACAGTTCTACGAGATTTAATTATGTTTTCTCTTTACTCAATACTAACTTTCAATCACGGACACACATTTCTACATATGTTACAGTGATAAACTAACCAAAGTTGGTAATGCAAATCATGCACAGCTCTTAAAAGAAGGCCAAAATGACCGATACAGTCAGTTGAATCAGTGGCTATCAATGGTAAAAAAGTTAAAATTGTGATACCCCAATCAGTCTAGTGCTTTCTTGTGTGAAATGTTTTAACACTCGTTTGGTAATGAGTACGTAATTGGAGAATTTCCTCACCAATTGGTTACATGACCAGACAATCAACAACAATTAGTTTGAACTCTTCTTAAAATGTTCAGTTATTGTTTTGATATTGACTTAGCAGCAATCGAAATTACATAAAGGCATTGTAGGCTGAAACAATGTTACCTGTACATCAGCACACAGACCTGACAGAACACAGCTCTGCAGTGCAAACACACTCCAGGAAGGAGTGATGGTGCCACGCGTGTGCTGATAAACACAAAGTAGATGCATGTGCAGACAGAAATATGCACGAGGATTGACATTTCAGCCCCGAGTCCCATGATGCAAACAAAGGCAGTGTGTGTATATATATTTGTGTGGAGATGTGTGCGCCCGAGCCTGTGTGAAAAACAAACATACCTGAGACAAAACAGGTTCGTGTGAGATATACTGGCTGACATGCACTCCTTTTTCCCTCCCATAATCTTCCGTCTTGATGTTGCTATTGTTAAGCACATACTCCCACTCTGACTCACATGCAGTGAATTCACGCAGTCACACTTTCCACCCGAATGTCTCCCACCTGTCCAACCAATTTGAAGCGGCCCTTTTGAACACAAGAAACACACCTGCGTCTGCTTTCCCCTCCTGTCGTCATAAAACATCCCTAAAATCAGTCCACCACACCTGTTTCATAATAGCAACTATGTGAAAGTGTTGCTAAATGGCTCTCAGAGTGCTCTAGCATTTAAATTCAACAAGACATTATACTTAGCGACGAATTAAATACTGCATGAAACCCATTAAGTATGCAATTGCACACGCCGCACACACACACAGCCTTCAACGAGTATGACACCAAGAAAACCAACAACCCCCCTCATCATCACACAGAGAGCACATAGGAAACATACTGTAGATGGTGCCCTTTAACTGCTTATATCCACTTCATTCTTATTTTAGTTCCCCCAGAGGCTGACTTATGTAACTAAAGTGCTTGGATCCACATGGAGGGATAAATAATCAAATAGTCAGCCGTGGCTGGCTTGTACTGACCGAGTCAGTGGGAGGAGCTCGGAGAGCAAGTCAATACATCATTTCTAACACCGTTCCTCTCCGGTATCAGCACCACCTTGGTTATGGGCTGCAGTGGGTGTTGCCATGTGTATCGGAGGGCACGTGTAAAGCTTTCCCGCATGTGGAATGTGCATTAGGCATTGTGCTGTAAGTGTGAGTGAGTGACAGAAGACGTGTGTGCTGCGCCGTCCGTAACGTGCACACACGAGCTGCCACTGCCACCTCCAGGCACCAGAGGAGACTGCTGAAAGACAGTCTCCCACAGTTGCTGCATTGTCAGCTTGTCGGTGTATCGGTGCTGCCTTCCAGGTCAGTCCATCTTCTGTTTGCCCCGACAGTAAAGCGATGCATATCAATTCTGTTCGCAGGAGGCAGCCGGCTTTTAAAATAGCACACACACACACACTCACACATCTGCTGCTTTGCTCGATGGGAGAGCTCTCCGAGGTGCTGAAGCAGTGGTGAGCCAGGTGCAAGTTGCAGTTGTCACTGGTGCAGAATGCCAAACACACCCCCAACTTTCCCCCCGGCCGCACACAAACCAAGCCCCAGCATGCGAGGGCCGATGCGGTCAGGAGATCAAGAATCCTGCTACGGTGTGTCCGTCCCTGCTGATGGTTTATATAATGCCATGCAACCTGGCCCCAGAGTTCTTTTCCTCTGGTCTCGGTGTGTGTTTGCTCATTAGTGGCTGTTTGTGTGAGTATTTGCAGAATGTAGAGCACACTATGTTCTTAAACATAGCCCTGGGCGGAGGAAGGAAGTGCAGCTGTGGAGGGCGGCTTGAGCGGTGCTGTAGCTCAAGTGCTTGGTTTTGTGTTTGTAACTCTTCGTGTGATTTATTAATCTACTTCTCAGCCAACGTATTCAGCCAGTAGAGCTGACTGAACGCTGTGCGTCCCCTCGCCTTATTAAAAGGGACTCTAGCGTTTCTCTGGTCCTCAGCGCTGGACGCCTCACACGCCCCTCCATCGCCTAGGCAACATCGATTCTCACCGCAATTACTAAGGAACAGGACCATTAGTGAGGTGCTGCTCTAATGAGAAATGTAGATCATTATGACAGGGGAGTGACGAGCCGGACCCCGCCCTCTACTCCAGCTACATACAGGCTACATGTACATGCCCCCTCATGCTCCACCCTCCTCCTAAAACTACACAATCCCAATGCATGTGCTGATTCCACCCCGACCTGTCACGGAGGCTATCCATTCAGCTGCTGTCTGATCTGAAGAGAGACAATGTGAGTGTTTCGCTGCACATCTCCTCCAGGAAGGAAATACCAAGACAATTAAATTTGAAGGTGTCCCTGAAGAGCCACAGTTAGCATGCATTTTACCCATAATTCAGCTGGGAACCATTTATCCAGTTTCAAATTAAAAGATCGCATTCCCCTGGTAGGTTTGTATCATATTTCACTGCACAGAACCGGGGAGAGCCAGCTCAGCACCCACTAAACATTTCACAACAAGAAGTGCTTCTGTCATGGTTTTCCAAATACCTAAAACACTAAACCATTCCGTGTCTCTCCTTGCAGCGTATTTTAAAGTAGAGCAGAGTCAGTCATTATCTAAGAACAAATCCTTCATCCTTCTGCTTGTAGTCTTGCATCAAACAATGCTCAGTGTGATGGCAAAAGCGTACTTTCCAAACATAGACATGTCCTCTTATCACTTCTCTTGCTATGGCCCTTTGCAAAATAAAACTGTATGTTTGTTGACAGTCAAAATTCTCTCTTATTTCTTTCAATGTTAGTGTCAGAACAAGAAACTTCCCAAATGCACAGCGACAGCATACCTCCTGTAAATACCCTATCTTGACTTGAAATGGAAGCCCCTTTTAGCGCCACATTTAATGGGGGGGGGGGGGGGGGGGGGGGGGGGGGACAGAGTGCAAAGAAGGAGAACTGGGGAGTCATAATAAGATAGAGGTGGGTGGAATAATTGGGCATAGAGGGATCACTGCGAGTGTGCGGTTTGGGGAGGACAGATAAGAGCCTGCAACTTGCAACTTGCAACTCACCGTCATTTGTATGCCCAGCGCACTGCGCTCAGCTCAGGGGCTGTCTGTCTCTCAGTCCTGTTTACACTCGCACACAGTTATTTAATCTGCTCTAATTCAAGCCCTCACGCAGGACAGCCATGACTTACTGCTCGGTGGTCCCATAGCACTGCAGCAGCAGCACCTGGGTTCTCCTTCACATCACCCCCGACACCCGAAGGATGATTTAACGCTGCATCCAAACGGGCATCAAAGAACAGCAACCTCACGCACAGTGAAGCCATATACACCTGCATCAGCAGGTCATCTCTGTAACGTTGCACAACATGGTCATAGCACACAGTACACACTCCGCTGCAGGGACGTATGTGTAGGACTATGCAGGATCTATGCAGCCACAACATTTAACCCTCTTGTAACCAATCTGTGAGGGACTGATTGGATGTAAATCATCCATACCCGAGCTAATCTTGTGATGTTTAGGCTCACTGTAATGATGATGATGATGCTATGGCAATGATGCAGCTGCCTGTGACTAACTATATATAGCACCAAGACACAGTGTATGGCCTTGCATCAAACACCAGATTGAGACATCAATCAGCTTGATCATGAAGAAACATAGATCACTGGCAGGTCTGCAGCAAATGGATAAACGCCCTCATTCAAGCCATTCGTCAGTTTGACCCTTACCTGTATCAAAGTGGGAGCTGAAGGCGAAACTGGGATTGAAAAACGCCGAAGACATGACAATCACATGTAGGGCAAAGAGCATCCTCCTCGACGCGTTGCAGAAGCAGCAAAAGCCTAAAGACAAAAAAAAAAAAAAAGGTCAAGAAGAAATTCCTGACTCTGCTTTAGAGATTCAAGTAACCTGGAGTAGGAGCAGTAATGCGCAGCATTTTATTCCATCACACCTCACAGAGAGCACCCCCGAAAATCCTGCTCCACCTTCAGCTCGAAGAGATTTGGAGACAGATGTTGACATTCATTTCACATCTGTGTGCTTGTCAACAAGATCCCGTTTGAATTCGACTGCTATTCTGCACACAGGTCACCCGTTATTTACACCAATTTTATACACTGTAAAATCTTGACTGATCCAAACATTTGACGATTTCCCATTAATGTTCCTTCCAGAATAAACCTCTGGTTGCTCCTTGTCCCGCGCTACATGTCACATGCCATTTTTAGGGGAGCGCAGCTGGTCCCTTTTTTTAAAAGATGCGTCGGTCAGCGATGCGCATTTAGGTTTCAGCCTCGGTACAGAAAGAATGAGCGACATCTTGCACCAGTGTGAAGCGACATAAAGTGTACACGCACGTCTGCTTTCAGCCTTCAAAATAAAATCATATTTACGTGCCAGAAGACTGTTTGGCTTTTATTTTGAAAGAAAATGACCTAGTGCCCCGGCTTGCTCGGTCAGACTTGACGCAGCCATTTCCAGAGGAATCCTGTTTGTGAGCGTGCGCGCGTGCGTGTCGTGTGTTTATGTGTTTTTAAGTAAATCATGGGCACTCAGACATCATCACACATCCTATCCTGACAAGAGGAGGCGAAAAAAGACACAGCTGAACCTGCAGGCTCCGTAGAGAGACGAGCCCACAAACAGGCGCGTGTGGGACAGCATGGTGGCTTCTGATGAGACTCTGGAGCGCAGTTAAAGATTCAGCTGAGCCCAGATTGTTCTGTCACTGTCAAATGATGCCTTCAGAAAAAGTCGTTTGCACAGTTGGAAGTTTTATCTCAAAGAATCAGTGGGAGGGCTACCGGAGCAGACATGCCGGGTGTCAGCTGCGTAAGAAAAGTGGCTGCTGGTCAGGTGACCGGCGGAACTGAACGGGGTGACTAGTGGACAGGTGAGGAAAGGCAGGCGTTCACTGTCACGGCAACCCTGGAAATGTGGACATTTAGAATATGATAAAAAGCAAATGACTCGAACACTATGGTTTGACATGCTTTGTATGCGCACATTTAGATTCTGCATGCGTACATGTGCATGTTTGAGTGCAAGCAACTGCTGCTTTAGCTGTCAATCATGCTGATTCTGTGAGACTTGACTATGTACTCTGATGGGCAGTAGATGTGTGCAAACTATATTCATTTAAATTGACCCAAGAAAAGACTCAGATACCAGATGTTGGAGTATATATATGTCAGCATTCTTCAGACAGAAATAATGTTCATACTAATGCAGTCAAAGTGAACGTTGCATTTACTACGTTACATTAAAACCTAAAATTCCTCCTCCTCACCTCTCCCTATTTTATTCCATCCCTCACGGACACGCTCCTATCGGCCCTCTGCTGGTTGTTTGCATTAAACTTTTCCCAATTACTATTACTTTAGGGAATGTATTTATTTATGTAAATTATTGATTGAGGAAATTGCATAAAATCACTCAAATAGTATTAACTACATTCTTTGCACACATTTCTTTTATTCTTTCACACATTTATTAGATTTACTTTGGGTGGTTTGCACAGCCGATGAAAATAAAAAAATGAAAGTTAGGTGTTGTTGTTCTTTTGAATGCACACTAGAGAGCAGCACTGGATTACTATTAGAACGGCACAGAGGCAACTCTTAGTTTGAATCGTTTAAAAAAAAGGCACGGTACACAAAAACACACACACGTGAAAAAAAGAACAGCAACCGTAGATTTCAGCAGAAGTCAGGGTTCATTTTTCGACTCTCTCATCTGCAGGATGCACCTGCAGGCCTCATGTCTTTATTTAACTTCATGTAAATTAAGAGGTTGAGTCAGTTCTCTGTAAACCTGCACTTGACTGGAAACACACTGATGTTGTAAATTGTTATCAATTGCTTTGTTACGTGTGTTTTGCTGTACATGTGGGAAAAGCCACCGCTTGAATCGAGCAAAGGGACTCTCCTTTTGACTTATGAAAAAAAGCAGGGAGATATATAGATTACAAATATATAAAATTGGGTGAATTCCTATGAATACGGAGAGGACTAAGTCACAAATGAATTACTACAAAACTGTAGGAAATCTTTTCAGATCCTGACCTCACTTTTTTTGGGGAGGGGTTGGGGAAATCACCGACACTGATAATAATGCTGACGAATAACACAACTGTGTGAAATCATGCAGATTAAAGCAAAGCTCCTCCTCCTGTCAGTCACTCTCAGTTTCAGCGTTGTAATAAATTGCTCTTCCAGCACCTCCTCTCCTCATCCTCCAAACCCTCTAATCTGTCAGCAGTAAGCTCACTTTCCAAGTCACAAGGCCATTCTCAGCACACACTGACAACATGCTGGGGATCCTCTGCACTCTCATCACTGCTCTCACATGTGAGGAGGCTGACTTACTGCTGCTTTGAGCTCATGTTGGATTCATCGGTCTGTGTGTTTCTCTTGACTTCATGTCATCTTGTTGTTTCCAGGTGTGAGTGGTGTGACGGTGGTGACACAGAAGCCTGTTGTGACGGTGAGGAGAGGAGAGACAGCCACCATGGACTGTAACCTGGGGACGGTTACTGGCAGTGCTGCTCGTTGGTATAAACAGATTCCTGGAGGAGTTCCTCAGTTTGTTTTATATTTTCATCACAGCTCAAGCTCTCCAACCTACGGCTCTGGTTTCTCCTCTCCAAAGTTCACATCTACTCATCAGTCAACATCAGATTATCGTTTGATCATAAACAACATAGAGGAGGGAGACTCAGCAGTCTATTACTGTCATACATGGGACAGCTCTGTTAAACAGCACGTATCACAGTGATTTACACTGTGACAAAAACCTCTTCACTCAATACTTCTGCTTTTTGACACATCTTGACTGGGAGTGAAGACATCAGTCAATGCTTTCTGTAACATATTTACATATATATATATAAAAAACTGATATTTTCAAACTTCTAAACCCTTTTGTTGTATTCTCACACAAATTCTCAAATCTTTACAAGTGGTAATTATTTACAGTTTGCCATGTTTACGTACTTAAACACAAAAACAAACAATAAGCTCACACTCACAATGTAAACCACCTAAACACAAGTTATGATCTATCACACTGTCCTGAAAATAATATTCAACAGGTTGAGGTGATACATGAAAGTAAACTCTTCACCCTGCTTATGATATATTACTGCTTACACATACTGTAACAGACCGGAGATAGAATGATTATAGATCTCAGCGGATCACCATGACATGGAGTCCCCCAAGGTTTGATTCTCGGGCCCCTATTTTTCAACCTGTATGTTCTCCCTTTAGGTCAAATCATACGTGACAATAACGATGCTTATCAGCTTATCAGCTTTACAGACAACACTCAGATTCACTTAGCTTGTTCACCAAGTGACTATGATCCCTCAGACTCACTCCATCAATGCTGAGAGTAAGTACATTGCTCGATGCAATTACATGTTCTTCAATTAAATAAAGACAAGACAGAAATCGTTGTATATGGCAACAAGGAGAAAAGAATGAAAGTGAATGCCCAGCTTGACCCAAGTTAGAAATCTTGGCGTTTTACTCAGAGCTGAGCTTCAGCAGCCGCATCAATGCAATAACTGAATCAACATTTTATCGTCTTCCACAAAGAATTAGAGGTCTCATTGTAAGAAATATGTATGAAAGAAAAGAACTGTTTACTGAACTTCTTTACAACCCGAGGAGTCACATTTAACATAAAACTATGAACCCACGTAGGAATACTTTTTTGTATGATCAGTCCTAAATAGAAAAATACAAAAAAACAATTTATGTGACACAATAACTGGATTTAATACTGAAATAACATTAGCAGCCTTCCAAAAGCAATATGAACACGTAGTTTTTTATCAGAAAAACTTATGAAGAAGTGTATGATGTGAAACCCATATATGATGTTGATTTGAGTGTGAAAACTGTGTTCATGTTTTAAGCTCCTCCTCCTCCACGTCTCCTCTCCTCAGTGTCTTTATAAGCTTCAGAGTCTCTTCTCCTCACACTCCAACTCTGCTCACCTCTCAGCTGGACAGTAAGGAACGTTTACACCACACACTGACAACATGCTGGGGATCCTCTGCACTCTCATCACTGCTCTCACATGTAAGATATTCTTCTCATTCATTTTACAGCACATGTTTTCACACAGAAACCTTTCACCTTATTTGTTTCTCTCTGTGTGTTGACAGATGTTGATGCAGTGATAGTGCTGACTCAGACGCCTGCTGTCCACACAGTTTCTACAGGACAAGAGGTTGTTCTCAACTGCAACATTCAGCGATCTGATAACAATTATGTCAGTTGGTATAAACAGGTTCCTGGTGAAGCTCCTCAGTATGTTCTGAGATTTTACCATTCTCACAGTACACTCGCCTTTGGATCAGGATTCTCCTCAGACCGGTTCAACTCTAAATCCTCATCAAGCATAGAATACCAGTTCATCATAAAGCAGGCAGAGGCAGGAGACTCTGCTCAGTATTACTGTGGGACATGGGATGACTCTGCTGCTGCAGCTGTACCACAGTGGTTCACACTGTGACAAAAACCTCCATCAGACACTCACTACAGGTTTTTACATTTCCGAGTAAAATAAAACCACTAAAATAAGCCAAACTGGAACAAAACATTGAAGGACATTAAATGAATCAATCTAAAGAGACGAGAGTGTTTGAAACAAGTCCAGCAGTGTTTAGGAATAAGATCAGACTGATGAAGTGAATGAGATGTTGACAGTGAAAGTTGGTCTCAACAGGATGTTTCAGTTCCACTCCCCTCATTAGAGAGTCAGGAGGTTTTTGTACAGCCATGTGTACAAACTGAATCACTGTGGTATTCGGACAAGGAACCAAGCTGATTGTGACAAGTAAGTACTTTTTATCTGATCATAAAACTAGATCTGTTATCTGTTTCTGATAAATATTAAGAGGAAATAATCAATGTATATTTTGCTAATTATTTAAAATGTTCAATATGTTATTTAGTGATTTCAATTTAGACTTTTTAACACCTGCTTTGATACCAGGCTTTGAGTTTGAAGGCAAAGGAAAGATCTGCAAATGATCATAATATTTAAAACATATTTGACAAATACTCAAACGTTCATTGATGACTGAGGATCTTTTTTACAGTCGCACAACATTTAAAATATTCTTATTTATTTTAACATTGTAGATCATTATGTGAAATAATTTATTGAAGATTGTTTGGCATCAACACCAAGCTGTTCTTGTAATGTTGATTTACTAATCTTCTAAAGTTTAGGATTCATTCTAATATTACCTGAATATTTTTTTGGCTATTTTAATTTAAATTAGTTTCCTTTGGTTTTAATAACTTCACAAAAGCAAAGTGATTACTACTAAATATTCATTTGTCACAGTGATTGAATATACCTTCATTCAAATTTTAATAGCATTTTTTATGACACAGAAAGGGACTTTATGACAGTTTCCAGCCCAAAAAAATCATACAGAATATTTCAAAGTTTGTAATAAATTGTAGATGTTTTAAAAGAGATCACTGCTTATATTTAGGTGATGTTTACTAAATGTTTTTGCCAATTTAAAATGCTTCAGTTTTTCAGCATGTTAGCTATATGTTCAACACAACTAATAAATGAATCTGTGATGTCATGCTTTGTATTAATGATTTGATTCTAGTTCATTAATTAAAGTCCTCCTTGTGTTTCAGGCTCCAGCCTCCCTCCTCCCGTCCTGACTGTCTTCCCTCCGTCCAGTGCTGAGCTCCAGTCCAACAAAGCCTCTCTGGCCTGTCTGTCCAGTCAGTCTTTGCCTTTTGCAGATGTGACCTGGATGTCTGGAGGGAGTCCAGTGAGCAGTGGGATCTCTACCAGCACCGCTGTTAAACAACCTGACCAGACCTTCCACATCAGCAGCTATCTGTCCGTCCAGACGTCAGACTGGAACATGGATAAGGTTTACACATGTAAAGTGTCTTTGGGCTCCCAGACTTCAGAGAAAAACATCAAGAAGTCCGACTGTCCCTCTGAACAACAGTAGAGGAGCAGAATGACCGTTTAACATCTGCTTCTTTACTCTTTGTGCTGTTTGTTCATCACAAGCTTTACATGTTAAATGTGTCTGCATGCTTGTAGTAAATGTTGTGACAGTTAGGTGGAGGTGTTGTATCAGCTTTGCAACGCTGCATATTTCAAGAATCAATCAATAAAAAATAAAGAAAACTTTGAGAACAAAAAGTGTTGAATGTATTTTTACTCATGAGAAGATCATTTAAATGTTGTTTCCTTCAATATATTTGTTTTTCACAATGTTCACTGATAATTACATTTAGTCCAGCACACATAACAGACTTATTTCTGTTTAATTCTTAGTTGAATATGTACAAAGCTACATCGTTATTTGTACTTTATTTGCAATGAAAGCAGAACAGAGAGATTTACAGATTAATACATTGAAGATGTGAGAATATTAGATACAAATCTGATCTGAAACTGAGTTTTCATCCTCTATCAGTGAAGCATCACCTCTGTACTCCCCCTTCCTTCCCAGGATGCACCTGCAGGCCTCCTCTTCTCATTTATAGCTCCATGCAAATGAAGAGGTCAAGTGTCAGCTCTCTGTAAAATAAGAGGGAACTGTCTCTGACTGGAAACACACTTGTGTTTTTTAGCAAGTAACATTTTGTCAATCACAGACAGTTTACCTCTTATTGTGAATAATGATGATGCGTGTAGAGCCAAAGGTTATATCCTGCAGTAAATATATATATTCATTAAAACCTTGTCAGTTAAATGATTCAGTATGATACAAACTTTCATCAATGAATCTCATCCACAAGAAATTGAAAAATAAATTACATTAATTCTGGAAGTTTTTTTGACATCATGACATTATCGTGTTTTGTTAACTTCAGTTTTCATCTACACTGATAATAATGGATGAATTAAAGACATTTCCTTCCACAGAAGATAAAAGACCAACACATGTGAGAAATCATGCAGATTGAAGCAAAGCTCCTCCTCCTGTCAGTCACTCTCAGTTTCAGCGTTGTAATAAATTGCTCCTCCAGCACCTCCTCTCCTCATCCTCCAAAACCTCTAATCTGTCAGCAGTAAGCTCACTTTCCAAGTCACAAGGCCATTCTCAGCACACACTGACAACATGCTGGGGACCCTCTGCACTCTCATCACTGCTCTCACATGTGAGGAGGCTGACTTACTGCTGCTTTGAGCTCATGTTGGATTCATCGGTCTGTGTGTTTCTCTTGACTTCATGTCATCTTGTTGTTTCCAGGTGTGAGTGGTGTGACGGTGGTGACACAGAAGTCTGTTGTGACGGTGAGGAGAGGAGAGACAGCCACCATGGACTGTAACCTGGGGACGGTTACTGACCATCGTGCTCTCTGGTACAAACAGATTCCTGGAGGAGTTCCTCAGTTTGTTTTATATTTTTATCGCAGCCTCAGCTCTCCAACCTACGGCTCTGGTTTCTCCTCTCCAAAGTTCACATCTACTCATCAGTCAACAACAGATTATCGTTTGATTATAAACAACATAGAGGAGGGAGACTCAGCAGTCTATTACTGTCAAACATGGGACAACTCTGTTACACAGTACGTATCACAGTGATTTACACTGTGACAAAAACCTCTTCACTCAATACTTCTGCTTTTTAAGACTCTGACACATCTTGACAGAGAGTGAAGCCATCAGTCAATGCTTTCTGTAACTTCCCCTCATATGTATGAAACATATATCTTCAAACTTACTAGTTTTCTATTATACATGCAGAATGTTCACACAAGTAAAGACTAGTTGTGATCTTACATTGTTGAACAAAAAATCATTGTTAAAGTAAATATGAATGTGTCTTATTTTTACTCATGACACTCGATTCAAACTATAGAAAGTTTGCAATACCTTCTCATTTGCTGATCTAAATAAATGATCCTTCAGGAGAGAAATCATCTGGTGCAAATGTATATCTTTGCATTCAGGCTTGCACTAAACAGTAATCCAACTGCACAATTTCCACTTCCTTAAGAGGCCCAATGTTCATCTAGCAGATGAAAGATGCAAGAAAGTTTTATCATATTTATATCATGACTTGCAAATGAAACAAAAAAAATACAACAAACGTTTTGCACCACCAGGGTTATTAATACTGATGTAAAGAACATCAGCAGGCCTCCAAAGACAACTGGAATAACAACAAAATAAAAAAAGTGAAACAAACCGATTTGTGGATATGATGCAAAAACACAAACCGGTAAATTAATTAATAATTATTTACTAATGAACGAAAACAGTGTTGCTCTTAGCTCCTCCTCCTCCACTTCTCCTCTGCTCAGTGTCTTTATATGCTTCAGTGTGTCCTCTTCAATTCAACTCTTTTCACTTCTCAGCTAATAAAACTAGAAACCTAAAAAATGACATAAATGTGAAAACAAAGAGATCATAACTTATGGAACTTAACAAGGTGTTACAGCTCAAACTCTACAAAAACATGATTTATTATTTAAATATTGTGAAGGTTGTGATTTTTGATTTCAGTTGCTGCCGATGTGTTACCCAACATGGTTTGACATACAGTAAATACAAATACATATGAAATAAAAGATATCTAATGAAAAACATTACACACTGTTTATTGTGTATAATATAATTAAACCACCATATTTGAAGCAACCACATGATTTTTTTAAATTAGTTTTAAAGAGAAAACATGTCATATAACATTCCTCCATGTCTAGAAGGGAAATCTGCAGAGTCCCAAGGATAATATGAAGATATTTAGTCATGAACAAAATATCAAGAAACATCATATTATTGGTACAAAGTTATCTCGGGATAAGACATTAAACCACATACCTGTTTTATATTTGAAAACTGTGTTCATGGTTTAAGCTCCTCCTCCTCCACGTCTCCTCTCCTCAGTGTCTTTATAAGCTTCAGTGTCTCTTCTCCTCACACTCCAACTCTGCTCACCTCTCAGCTGGACAGTAAGGAACGTTTACACCACACACTGACAACATGCTGGGGATCCTCTGCACTCTCATCACTGCTCTCACATGTAAGATATTCTTCTCATTCATTTTACAGCACATGTTTTCACACAGAAACCTTTCACCTTATTTGTTTCTCTCTGTGTGTTGACAGATGTTGATGCAGTGATAGTGCTGACTCAGACGCCTGCTGTCCACACAGTTTCTACAGGACAAGAGGTTGTTCTCAACTGCAACATTCAGAGATATGATGGAAATTATGTCAATTGGTATAAACAGGTTCCTGGTGAAGCTCCTCAGTATGTTCTGAGTTTTCACCATACTGAGAGTTCACCAATTTTTGCATCAGGATTCTCCTCAGACCGGTTCAACTCTAAATCCTCATCAAGCATAGAATACCAGTTCATCATAAAGCAGGCAGAGGCAGGAGACTCTGCTCAGTATTACTGTCAGACATGGGATGACTCTGCTACTGCAGCTGTATCACAGTGGTTCACACTGTGACAAAAACCTCCATCAGACACTCACTACAGGATTTTACATTTCTGAGCAAAATAAAACCACTGAAATCAGCAAAACTGGAACAAAACATTGAAGGACATTAAATGAATCAATCTAAAGAGACGAGAGTGTTTGAAACAAGTCCAGCAGTGTTTAGGAATAAGATCAGACTGATGAAGTGAATGAGATGTTGACAGTGAAAGTTGGTCTCAACAGGATGTTTCAGTTCCACTCCCCTCATTAGAGAGTCAGGAGGTTTTTGTACAGCCATGTGTACAAACTGAATCACTGTGGTATTCGGACAAGGAACCAAGCTGATTGTGACAAGTAAGTACTTTTTATCTGATCATAAAACTAGATCTGTTATCTGTTTCTGATGAATATTAAGAGGAAATAATCAATGTAAAATGTGGTAATTATTTAAAATGTTCAATATGTTGTTTGGTGATTTAAATGTAGACTTTTTAACACCTGCTTTGATACCAGGCTTTGAGTTTGAAGGCAAAGGAAAGATCTGCAAATGATCATAATATTTAAAACATATTTGACAAATACTCAAACGTTCATTGATGACTGACGATCTTTTTTACAGTCGCACAACATTTATAATATTCTTATTTATTTTAACATTGTAGATCATTATGTGAAATATTTTATTGAAGATTGTTTGGCATCAACACCAAGCTGCTCTTGTAATGTTGATTTACTAATCTTCTAAAGTTTAGGGTTAACTTTAACTTTACCTGAATATCATTGTGACTATTTAATATTAAATTTGATTCCTTTTGTGTTAACGACTTCACAAAAGCAATGAAGCTTAATTTGTCACTGTGATTTCAAATCATTTTATTCGAATTTAAATACAATTTTGTACAATTTCCGGCTTAATCACACAGAAAATTTCAAAGTTTGTAATAAATTGTAGATGTTTTAACAAGGATCACTGCTCATATTTAGGTGATGATTACTAAATGTTTTTGCCAATTTAAAATGCTTCAGTTCTTCAGCAGGTTTGCTATATGTTCAACACAACTAGTAAATGAATCTGTAATGTCATGCTTTTATTAATAATTTGATTCTAGTTCATTAATTAAAGTCCTCCTTGTGTTTCAGGCTCCAGCCTCCCTCCTCCCGTCCTGACTGTCTTCCCTCCGTCCAGTGCTGAGCTCCAGTCCAACAAAGCCTCTCTGGCCTGTCTGTCCAGTCAGTCTTTGCCTTTTGCAGATGTGACCTGGATGTCTGGAGGGAGTCCAGTGAGCAGTGGGATCTCTACCAGCACCGCTGTTAAACAACCTGACCAGACCTTCCACATCAGCAGCTATCTGTCCGTCCAGACGTCAGACTGGAACATGGATAAGGTTTACACATGTAAAGTGTCTTTGGGCTCCCAGACTTCAGAGAAAAACATCAAGAAGTCCGACTGTCCCTCTGAACAACAGTAGAGGAGCAGAATGACCTTTTAACATCTGCTTCTTTACTCTTTGTGCTGTTTGTTCATCACAAGCTTTACATGTTAAATGTGTCTGCATGCTTGTAGTAAATGTTGTGACAGTTAGGTGGAGGTGTTGTATCAGCTTTGCAACGCTGCATATTTCAAGAATCAATCAATAAAAAATAAAGAAAACTTTGAGAACAAAAAGTGTTGAATGTATTTTTACTCATGAGAAGATCATTTAAATGTTGTTTCCTTCAATTTATTTGTTTTTCACAATGTTCACTGATAATTTCATTTAGTCCAGCACACATAACAGACTTATTTCTGTTTAATTCTTAGCTGAATATGAACAAAGCTACATCGTTATTTGTACTTTATTTGCAATGAAAGCAGAACAGAGAGATTTACAGATTAATACATTGAAGATGTGAGAATATTAGATACAAATCTGATCTGAAACTGAGTTTTCATCCTCTATCAGTGAAGCATCACCTCTGTACTCCCCCTTCCTTCCCAGGATGCACCTGCAGGCCTCCTCTTCTCATTTATAGCTCCATGTAAATGAAGAGGTCAAGTGTCAGCTCTCTGTAAAATAAGAGGGAACTGTCTCTGACTGGAAACACACTTGTGTTTTTTATCAAGTAAAATGTTGTCAATCACAGACAGTTTACTTCTTATTGTGAATTATGCTGATGCGTACAGAGCCAAAAATGATATCCTGCTGTAAATATATATATTTATTAAAAACTTGTCAGCCAAATGATTCAAAATGATATAAACTTTCATCAATGAATCCCATCCGTAAGAAATTGAAATAAAATACATTCATACTGCAGGTTTTTTTCACATCATGTCATTATTTTGTTTTGTTAACATAAGTTTTCATCTACACTGATAATAATGGATGAATTAAAGAGATTTCCTTCCACAGAAGATAAAAGACCAACACATGTGAGAAATCATGCAGATTGAAGCAGAGCTCCTCCTCCTGTCAGTCACTCTCAGTTTCAGCGTTGTAATAAATTGCTCCTCCAGCACCTCCTCTCCTCATCCTCCAAACCCTCTAATCTGTCAGCAGTAAGCTCACTTTCCAAGTCACAAGGCCATTCTCAGCACACACTGACAACATGCTGGGGACCCTCTGCACTCTCATCACTGCTCTCACATGTGAGGAGGCTGACTTACTGCTGCTTTGAGCTCATGTTGGATTCATCGGTCTGTGTGTTTCTCTTGACTTCATGTCATCTTGTTGTTTCCAGGTGTGAGTGGTGTGACGGTGGTGACACAGAAGCCTGTTGTGACGGTGAGGAGAGGAGAGACAGCCACCATGGACTGTAACCTGCGGACGGTTACTGAGAGTGGTGCTCGCTGGTACAAACAGATTCCTGGAGGAGTTCCTCAGTTTGTGCTGATTTACTATCGTCAGTGGTGGTCTGTAACTTATGGTTCTGGTTTCTCCTCTCCGAAACACACATCTAATTATCTGAATGATAAGGATTATTGTTTGATCATAAACAACGTGGAGGAGGGAGACTCAGCAGTCTATTACTGTAAAACATGGGACGGCTCTGTTAAACAGTGGGTATCACAGTGATTTACACTGTGACAAAAACCTCTTCACTCAACACAATCACTTCTGCATTCTGTCCCCTTTCAAATATCAGAGTCATCTATAATATTCTGTAATATTTTCACCTTGTTGTTGTTCTTATCCATGGGCCTTGTCATATCATTGTTTGATTATTGCTCTATCTTTAATATCAAGCATGTGTAACAAGTAAAGGAGATATTTCTATTCAGCAGTGTTTAGGAATAAGATCAGACTGTTGAAGTGAATGAGATGTTGACAGTGAAAGTTGGTCTCAACTCTCAACTTATCTGATCATAAAACAGGATAGATTTGATTTTTTTTTTTGTAACTACATCCTATAATGTTCAATGATGAAATGAATTGCTCTCTAACTATTTCCTTTTCTTTTTTTAACATCGTACAACCAACCAATGCAGTTACATTTTTTGAAGCTTAATTACATTACAAATTATACAATACTGTGGTGCTAATGTATACGATTCTGTTGATAAATAAATTAAGTATAGTAAATAATTATATGTATTTGTCTCTCAAATATATCAGCTTTCAATGTTTTTCGAAGCCAGAGTCAAATGTAAGCATTCTAATTAATATATATGTATATATATATTTTTCTTGACTCAAGTCATCTCATTTTTCTCTGACATTTTGTGTTTCTACACATGGCAATATTGTAAACACAATATGCAATATTCAACCATGTTTAATGGGAAAGATGTTGTGGAAATAGCATTTTCTGATAACATGTAATCGTGCCATATTGCCTCTGTCTAGTTGTCTTTCATTGTGAGATATGGCCAGTGTTTTAATCAAGTTACATTGAAATTGTGAACACACACACCTGTGCTTCAGGCTCCAGCCTCCCTCCTCCCGTCCTGACTGTCTTCCCTCCGTCCAGCGCTGAGCTCCAGTCCAACAAAGCCTCTCTGGCCTGTCTCGCTGCTCTGCCCAGTCAGTCCAAGGGTTTTGCAGACGTTACCTGGTTGGGTGATGGGTGTCCAGTGAGCAGTGGGATCTCTACCAGCACCGCTGTTCAGATGTCGGACCAGACTTTCCAAATCAGCAGCTACTTGACCATTAAACCCTCACAATGGGTTTTCACGTGTAAAGTGTCTTTGGGCTCACAGACGTCAGAGAAAAACGTGACAATGTCTGACTGCCGCATATAATAGATGATTAGATTTATCTCGATCTTTCATAGTGCTGTTTCACCATCATAACTTTTAGAAATTAGAAATTGTGATAGTTGGTGGAAATTATTGAGCTTTACTGTATTGTGCATGGATTGTTTAAAAAAAAGCATTTTATGAGAGAAATGCTGCTTTTACTTGTTTTCTCTGAAGTGAAAGGAAATCTGATTTGGTGAATCTGTAACATCTGTAACAGCATATTATCATATTGGTCGCTGCAGGAGTCCCCAGTTCAAGTGCATTTATGGTTCTGGTTTCCTTTGTCAGCTTCTTATTTATAGAGCAAAGTCTGACACACGCAGCACACAAACTAAGCTGTAAAAATTGGGACAACTTTGTTTGAAAGACTATAATAGTATCTCTCATAATAACTGAATGTTGACTTATGTTTTTAAAACAAACCCACTAACAATCCAACATTTCATGATTATGTTACATAACTCATGTTCAGTGGTGGTCACTGAAAATAAACACATGTTTTAAGGATGAGATCGTAAAGTTTAGGTGAGGTCACAAAATAAGTCGCATTGGAACAGACAGGACTCTTCATTTACATGGAGCTATAAATAAGGAGAGGAGGCCGACAGGTGCATCCTGGGAAGAAAGAGAGGGTGTAGTAGCTATTCTATTTGATTGCAAGCGATTAAAGCTAGATAAAGACATGTTAGTTCAATATTGCTGTCTGGTAGGCTTTAGAGCGCAACAAGTAATTTTCTTGAATAAAATTAATATTTTATGACAAATTTTGCATGCAAATTTTCTTAATAAAGCTAAAAATTGAAGTGAGACAAAAAGTAATCTACAAACCACCTTCTTCTTAAAAGCTATTATCAGGGACAAAATGACAAGAAATATGTTTCAAACAATGTTTTTTTATTGAATAAATTTTATCTTTTGCAAAGCTGATACAACACCTCCACCTAACTGTCACAATATTTACTACAAGCATGCAGACACATTTTACATGTAAAGCTTGTGATGAACAAACACCACAAAGAGTAAAGAAGCAGATGTTAAACGGTCATTCTGCTCCTCTACTGTTGTTCAGAGGGACAGTCGGACTTCTTGATGTTTTTCTCTGAAGTCTGGGAGCCCAAAGACACTTTACATGTGTAAACCTTATCCATGTTCCAGTCTGACGTCTGGACGGACAGATAGCTGCTGATGTGGAAGGTCTGGTCAGGTTGTTTAACAGCAGTGCTGGTAGAGATCCCACTGCTCACTGGACTCCCTCCAGACATCCAGGTCACATCTGCAAAACCCTTAGACTGACTGGGCAGAGCAGCGAGACAGGCCAGAGAGGCTTTGTTGGACTGGAGCTCAGCACTGGACGGAGGGAAGACAGTCAGGACGGGAGGAGGGAGGCTGGAGCCTGAAACACAAGGAGGACTTTAATTATTGAACTAGAATCAAATCATGAATACAAAGCATGACATCACAGATTCATTTACTAGTTGTGTTGAACATATAGCTAACATGCTGAAGAACTGAAGCATTTTAAATTGGCAAAAACATTTAGTAATCATCACCTAAATATAAGCAGTGTTCCTTGTTAAAACATCTACAATTTATTACAAACTTTGAAATATTCTGAATGATTTTTTTAGGCTGGAAACTGTCATAAAGTTCCTTTCTGTGTCATAAAAAAATGTTATTACAATTTTAATAAAGGTATATTCAATCAATGTGACAAATGAATCATTAATAGTAGTCACTTTGATTTTGTGAAGTCATTAAAACCAAAGGAAACTAATTTAAATTAAAATAGCCACACTTATATTCAGGTGAAGTTAAAGTTAATCCTAAACTTTAGAAGATTAGTAAATCAACATTACAAGAACAGCTTGGTGTTGATGCCAAACAATCTTCAATAAAATATTTCACATAATGATCAACAATGTTAAAATAAATAAGACTATTTTAAAGGTTGTGCGACTGTAAAAAGATCCTCAGTCATCAATGAAAGTTTGAGTTTTTGTCAAATATGTTTTAAATATTATGATCATTTGCAGATCTTTCCTTTGCCTTCAAACTCAAAGCCTGGTATCAAAGCAGGTGTTAAAAAGTCTAAATTTAAATCACCAAACAACATATTGAACATTTTAAATAATTACCAAATTTTACATTGATTATTTCCTCTTATTATTTATCAGAAACAGATAACAGATCTAGTTTTATGATCAGATAAAAAGTACTTACTTGTCACAATCAGCTTGGTTCCTTGTCCGAATACCACAGTGATTCAGTTT
This sequence comes from Pholis gunnellus, assembly GCF_910591455.1. NCBI lineage: Eukaryota > Metazoa > Chordata > Actinopteri > Perciformes > Pholidae > Pholis > Pholis gunnellus. The sequence continues at coordinate 11,363,472 of NC_136544.1, forward strand.
GTACACATGGCTGTACAAAAACCTCCTGACTCTCTAATGAGGGGAGTGGAACTGAAACATCCTGTTGAGACCAACTTTCACTGTCAACATCTCATTCACTTCATCAGTCTGATCTTATTCCTAAACACTGCTGGACTTGTTTCAAACACTCTCGTCTCTTTAGATTGATTCATTTAATGTCCTTCAATGTTTTGTTCCAGTTTTGCTGATTTTAGTGGTTTTATTTTACTCAGAAACGTAAAAACCTGTAGTGAGTGTCTGATGGAGGTTTTTGTCACAGTGTGAACCACTGTGATACAGCTGCAGAAGCTGAGCTATCCCATTTCCCACAGTAATACTGAGCAGAGTCTCCTGCCTCTGCCTGCTTTATGATGAACTGGTATTCTATGCTTGATGAGGATTTAGAGTTGAACCGGTCTGAGGAGAATCCTGATGCAAAGGTTGGTGAACTGTGAGAATGGTAAAATCTGAGAACATACTGAGGAGCTTCACCAGGAACCTGTTTATACCAACAGACATAATTTCCATCAGATCGCTGAATGTTGCAGTTGAGAACAACCTCTTGTCCTGTAGAAACTGTGTGGACAGCAGGCGTCTGAGTCAGCACTATCACTGCATCAACATCTGTCAACACACAGAGAGAAAACAAATAAGGTGAAAGGTTTCTGTGTGAAAGCATGTGCTGTAAAATGAATGAGAAGAATATCTTACATGTGAGAGCAGTGATGAGAGTGCAGAGGATCCCCAGCATGTTGTCAGTGTGTGGTGTAAACGTTCCTTACTGTCCAGCTGAGAGGTGAGCAGAGTTCGAGTGTGAGGAGAAGAGACACTGAAGCTTATAAAGACACTGAGGAGAGGAGACGTGGAGGAGGAGGAGCTTAAACCATGAACACAGTTTTCAAATATAAAACAGGTATGTGGTTTAATGTCTTATCCCGAGATAACTTTGTACCAATAATATGATGTTTCTTGATATTTTGTTCATGACTAAATATCTTCATATTATCCTTGGGACTCTGCAGATTTTCCTCCTGTACATGGAGGAATGTTAAATGACATGTTTTCTTTTTAAAACTAATTTTAAAAAAAACATGTGGTTGCTTCAAATATGGTGGTTTCATTATATTATACACAATAAACAGTGTGTAATGTTTTTCATTAGATATCTTTTATTTCATATGTATTTGTATTTACTGTATGTCAAACCATGTTGGTTAACACATCTGCAGCAACTGAAATCAAAAATCACAACCTTCACAATATTGAAATAATAAATCACGTTTTTGTAGAGTTTGAGCTGTAACACCTTGTTAAGTTCCATAAGTTATGATCTCTTTGTTTTCACATTTATGTCATTTTTTGGGTTTTCTAGTTTTATTAGCTGAGAAGTGAAAAGAGTTGTATTGAAGAGGACACACTGAAGCTTATAAAGACACTGAGCAGAGGAGAAGTGGAGGAGTAGGAGCTAAGAGCAACACTGTTTTCATTCATTAGTAAATAATTATTAATTAATTTACTGGTATGTGTTTTTGCATCATATCCACAAATCAGTTTGTTTCACTTTTTTTGTTTTGTTGTTATTCCAGTTGTCTTTGGAGGCCTGTTGATGTCCTTTACATCACTATTAATAACCCTGGGGGTGAAAAAAGTTTGTTTTATTCTTTTTTGTTTCATTTGCAAGTCATGATATAAATATGATAAAGCTTTCTTGCATCTTTCATCTGCTAGATCAGGGGTGGCCAACCCGCGGCTCGCGAGCCGCATGCGGCTCTTTGCCCGGTTTCATGCGGCTCTTACGTTCATATCGAAGTTTGTATTTGTGTTTTTTTAATGTTCGTGTTCGCTTCGCTTGAGTTAAATACGGTATTTTCGTCAAACGCGCATGTGCGGCCACAGATTACGTTCCTCGTCGACCCATTTAACGCCGAGACGGACTGTTTGAAAGCCCCGCTTTAAGTAAAAATGTAAAAGTCGGACAATTTACAAATATCCGTTGTATCGCGCAAGGCGGAGCTCCTCCCCGATCCGCACGCGCCGCGCACACCTCCACCAGCGTATGTGACAGCAGCAGCAGCAGCCACCCTCCCCGCCGACGAAGAAGGAGCAGCAGGTGAGAGCAGTGATGAGAGTGCAGAGGATCCCCAGCATGTTGTCAGTGTGTGGTGTAAACGTTCCTTACTGTCCAGCTGAGAGGTGAGCAGAGTTGGAGTGTGAGGAGAAGAGACACTGAAGCTTATAAAGACACTGAGGAGAGGAGAAGGAGGGGCTTAAACAATGTCACAGTTTTCAAATGAAAAACTGGTATGTGGTTTAATGTCTTTTTGTACCAATATGTTTCTTGATATTTTGTTCATGACCAAATATCTTCATATTATATAAAAATCATGAGGTTGCTCCAAAAATGGTCGTTTCATTATGTTACACAATAAACAGTGTGTAATGTTTTTCATTAGATATCTTTTATTTCATATTTATTTGAATTTGCTGTATGCCAAACCATGTTGGGTAACTTCCACCAACACATCTTCAGCAACTAAAATCATAAATCACAACTTTCACAACATTGAAATAATAAATCACATTTTTGGAGAGTTTGATCTGAAACATCTCGTCAAGTTCATTAAGTTATGTTCTCTTTGTTTTTACATTCATTTCATTTTTTGAGGTTCCAGTTTTATTTTTTTCAGTCACTTTTCTCTCTCGTTTCAGATAACTTCACTTCCTGCACTTGTGTGTTTCCCGTCAGCGTGATTACCTTTCCCTGCCCTCATCAGCTCACCTGTTCCCAATTACCCCTCCTCCTCCCTTGAGTATTTAGTCTGTGTGCTCCCTTTCCTCTGTGCCAGTTTGTCTCAGTCCCTCCGTGTCGCTGTGTTGAATATTCCAGCAATTTATCCCTGTGATCTTGATTACCTGGTTTTTGACTCCATACAGACATCCTATCTGTGTACCAGACCTCTGCCAGTAAAGACTGTGTGTTTTTATAACTGTTCTGGTCTTGAGTTGTACTTTTGAGTCCTTGCCTCAGGTGTGGCTTTGTCCTTAACATGAGCAACAACAATTATAAGATATTACAAATTAAAAAGTTTACATGTGCATGGGAAAATGTCAGAGGCATCATTTCCCATGATAGCTTTACTCACAGCAATAAATACACCAGTCTCTCAAAAAGCAGAAGTATTGAGTGAAGAGGTTTTTGTCACAGTGTAAATCACTGTGATACGTACTGTTTAACAGAGTCGTCCCATATATTACAGTAATAGACTGCTGAGTCTCCCTCCTCTATGTTGTTTATGATCAAACGATAATCTGTTGTTGACTGATGAGTAGATGTGAACTTCGGAGAGGAGAAACCAGAGCCGTAGGTTGGAGAGCTGTCGCTGCGATGAAACCTTAATACAAACTGAGGAACTCCTCCAGGAATCTGTTTATACCAGAAAGCATGACTGTTAGTAACCGTCCCCAGGTTACAGTCCATGGTGGCTGTCTCTCCTCTCCTCACCGTCACAACAGGCTTCTGTGTCACCACCGTCACACCACTCACACCTGGAAACAACAAGATGACATGAAGTCAAAAGAAACACACAGACCGATGAATCCAACATGAGCTCAAAGCAGCAGTAAGTCAGCCTCCTCACATGTGAGAGCAGTGATGAGAGTGCAGAGGGTCCCCAGCATGTTGTCAGTGTGTGCTGAGAATGGCCTTGTGACTTGGAAAGTGAGCTTACTGCTGACAGATTAGAGGGTTTGGAGGATGAGGAGAGGAGGTGCTGGAGGAGCAATTTATTACAACGCTGAAACTGAGAGTGACTGACAGGAGGAGGAGCTTTAATTAAATCTGCATGATTTCTCACATGTGTTGGTCTTTTATCTTCTGTGGAAGGAAATGTCTTTAATTCATCCATTATTATCAGTGTAGATGAAAACTTAAGTTAACAAAAAGCAATAATGTCATGATGACAAAAAAACTTCCAGAATTAATATAATTTATTTTTCAATTTCTTATGGATGAGATTCATTGATGAAAGTTTGAATCATTGTGAATCATTTGGCTGACAAGTTTTTAATGAATATATATATTTACTGCAGGATATAACCTTTGGCTCTGCACGCATCATCATTATTCACAATAAGAGGTAAACTGTCTGTGATTGACAAAATGTTACTTGATAAAAAACACAAGTGTGTTTCCAGTCAGAGACAGTTCCCTCTTATTTTACAGAGAGCTGACACTTGACCTCTTCATTTACATGGAGCTATAAATGAGAAGAGGAGGCCTGCAGGTGCATCCTGGGAAGGAAGGGGGAGTACAGAGGTGATGCTTCACTGATAGAGGATGAAAACTCAGTTTCACATCAGATTTGTATCTAATATTCTAACAGCTGAAATGTATTAATCTGTAAATCTCTCTGTTCTGCTTTCATTGCAAATAAAGTACAAATAATGATGTAGCTTTGTACATATTCAACTAAGAATTAAACAGAAATAAGTCTGTTATGTGTGCTGGACTAAATGAAATTATCAGTGAACATTGTGAAAAACAAATATATTGAAGGAAACAACATTTAAATGATCTTCTCATGAGTAAAAATACATTCAACACTTTTTGTTCTCAAAGTTTTCTTTATTTTTTATTGATTGATTCTTGAAATATGCAGCGTTGCAAAGCTGATACAACACCTCCACCTAACTGTCACAACATTTACTACAAGCATGCAGACACATTTAACATGTAAAGCTTGTGATGAACAAACAGCACAAAGAGTAAAGAAGCAGATGTTAAACGGTCATTCTGCTCCTCTACTGTTGTTCAGAGGGACAGTCGGACTTCTTGATGTTTTTCTCTGAAGTCTGGGAGCCCAAAGACACTTTACATGTGTAAACCTTATCCATGTTCCAGTCTGACGTCTGGACGGACAGATAGCTGCTGATGTGGAAGGTCTGGTCAGGTTGTTTAACAGCGGTGCTGGTAGAGATCCCACTGCTCACTGGACTCCCTCCAGACATCCAGGTCACATCTGCAAAAGGCAAAGACTGACTGGACAGACAGGCCAGAGAGGCTTTGTTGGACTGGAGCTCAGCACTGGACGGAGGGAAGACAGTCAGGACGGGAGGAGGGAGGCTGGAGCCTGAAACACAAGGAGGACTTTAATTAATGAACTAGAATCAAATCATGAATACAAAGCATGACATCACAGATTCATTTATTAGTTGTGTTGAACATATAGCGAACATGCTGAAGATCTAAAGCATTTTAAATTGGCAAAAACATTTAGTAATCATCACCTAAATATAAGCAGTGATCCTTGTAAAAACATCTACAATTTATTAAAAACTTTGAAATATTCTGTATGATTTTTTTTAGGCTGGAAATTGTCATAAAGTCCCTTTCTATGTCATAAAAAATGGGATTTAAATTTTAATAAAAGTATATTCAATCACTGTGACAAATGAATCTTTAATAGTAGTCACTTTGCTTTTGTGATGTCGTTAAAACCTAAGGAAACTAATTTAATCTAAAATAGTCACAATGATATTCAGGTAAAATTAGAATGAATCCTAAACTTTAGAAGATTAATAAATCAACATTACAAGAACAGCTTGGTGTTGATGCCAAACAATCTTCAATAAATTATTTCACATATCGATCTAAAATGTTAAAATAAATAAGAATATTATAAATGTTGTGCGACTGTAAAAAAGATCCTCAGTCATCAATGAACGTTTGAGTATTTGTCAAATTTGTTTTAAATATTATGATCATTTGCAGATCTTTCCTTTGCCTTCAAACTCAAAGCCTGGTATCAAAGCAGGTGTTAAAAAGTCTACATTTAAATCACCAAACAACATATTGAACATTTTAAATAATTACCACATTTTACATTGATTATTTCCTCTTAATATTCATCAGAAACAGATAACAGATCTAGTTTTATGATCAGATAAAAAGTACTTACTTGTCACAATCAGCTTGGTTCCTTGTCCGAATACCACAGTGATTCAGTTTGTACACATGGCTGTACAAAAACCTCCTGACTCTCTAATGAGGGGAGTGGAACTGAAACATCCTGTTGAGACCAACTTTCACTGTCAACATCTCATTCACTTCATCAGTCTGATCTTATTCCTAAACACTGCTGGACTTGTTTCAAACACTCTCGTCTCTTTAGATTGATTCATTTCATGTCCTTCAATGTTTTGTTCCAGTTTTGCTGATTTCAGTGTTTTTATTTTGCTCAGAAATGTAAAAACCTGTAGTGAGTGTCTGATGGAGGTTTTTGTCACAGTGTGAACCACTGTGGTACAGCTGCAGAAGCAGAGCCATCCCATGTCTCACAGTAATACTGAGCAGAGTCTCCTGCCTCTGCCTGCTTTATGATGAACTGGTATTCTATGCTTGATGAGGATTTAGAGTTGAACCGGTCTGAGGAGAATCCTGATCCAAAGGTTGGTGAACTGTGAGAATGGTAAAATCTCACAACATACTGAGGAGCTTCACCAGGAACCTGTTTATACCAATGGACATAATTTCCATCATCTCTCTGAATGTTGCAGTTGAGAACAACCTCTTGTCCTGTAGAAACTGTGTGGACAGCAGGCGTCTGAGTCAGCACTATCACTGCATCAACATCTGTCAACACACAGAGAGAAAACAAATAAGGTGAAAGGTTTCTGTGTGAAAACATGTGCTGTAAAATGAATGAGAAGAATATCTTACATGTGAGAGCAGTGATGAGAGTGCAGAGGATCCCCAGCATGTTGTCAGTGTGTGGTGTAAACGTTCCTTACTGTCCAGCTGAGAGGTGAGCAGAGTTGGAGTGTGAGGAGAAGAGACACTGAAGCTTATAAAGACACTGAGGAGAGGAGACGTGGAGGAGGAGGAGCTTAAACCACGAACACAGTCTTCAAATATAAAACAGGTATGTGGTTTAATGTCTTATCAACAGATCATTTTGTACCAATAATCTGATATTTCATAAATTGTTTTTTTCATGATCAAATATCTTCATATTATCTTTGGATGTCTGCAGATCTCTCTTGCACACATGGAGGAGTGTTATCAGACACGTTTTCTCTTTAAAACTAGTCATACAAAGAAATCCGTTGTTTGCTGAGTACCACCATTCTTTTTGTACTAATCTATGGGTTTATGATTCATAATTGAGTTTTTAATAATCGTTACATTTTTCATAATAATTAAATATGTATTATATCTGCTACAAGCAATCACACTACAGTATAAAGATATAAATGGACACCAGAGGATTTCTCTCCAGAAGGAAAAATGCATTGAGATCATTAAATACGAAGTTATTGCAAACTTCTTACAATTTGAAATACGTGTGATGAGCAGAGAGACACTAATATTTACTGTGAATAATTATTGTTTTTCAACAATGTAAAAGATCATGACTTTACTTTACTTGTGTGAACATTCTGCATATATAATAGAAAACTAGTACGTTTGAAAATATATGTTTAATACATATGAGGGGAAGTTGCAGAAAGCATTGACTGATGGCTTCACTGCAGTCAAGATGTGTCAGAGTCTCAAAAAGCAGAAGTATTGAGTGAAGAGGTTTTTGTCACAGTGTAAATCACTGTGATACGACCTGATTAACAGAGCTGTCCCATGTTTGACAGTAATAGACTGCTGAGTCTCCCTCCTCTATGTTGTTTATGATCAAACGATAATCTGTTGTTGACTGATGAGTAGATGTGAACTTTGGAGAGGAGAAACCAGAGCCGTAGGTTGGAGAGCTTGAGCTGCGATGAAAATATAAAACAAACTGAGGAACTCCTCCAGGAATCTGTTTGTACCAGCGAGCCTCACTGTTAGTAACCGTCCCCAGGTTACAGTCCATGGTGGCTGTCTCTCCTCTCCTCACCGTCATGACAGACTTCTGTGTCACCACCGTCACACCACTCACACCTGGAAACAACAAGATGACATGAAGTCAAGAGAAACACACAGACCGATGAATCCAACATGAGCTCAAAGCAGCAGTAAGTCAGCCTCCTCACATGTGAGAGCAGTGATGAGAGTGCAGAGGGTCCCCAGCATGTTGTCAGTGTGTGCTGAGAATGGCCTTGTGACTTGGAAAGTGAGCTTACTGCTGACAGATTAGAGTGTTTGGAGGATGAGGAGAGGAGGTGCTGGAGGAGCAATTTATTACAACGCTGAAACTGAGAGTGACTGACAGGAGGAGGAGCTTTAATTAAATCTGCATGATTTCTCACATGTGTTGGTCTTTTATCTTATGAGGAAGGAAATGTCTTTAATTCATCCATTATTATCAGTGTAGATGAAAACTTAAGTTAACAAAACAAAATAATGTCATTATGTGAAAAAAGCCTCCAGTATGAATATAATTTCATCCTAAATTTTTAATGGATGGGATTCATTGATGAAAGTTTTTATGATTGTGAATCATTTCGCTGACAAGTTTTTATTAATAAAGAATACATATTTACTGCAGGATATAATGTTTGGCTCTGCACGCATCAGCATTATTCACAATAAGAGGTAAACTGTCTGTGAATGACAAAATGTTACTTGTTAAAAAACACAAGTGTGTTTCCAGTCAGAGACAGTTCCCTCTTATTTTACAGAGAGCTGACACTTGACCTCTTCATTTGCATGGAGCTATAAATGAGAAGAGGAGGCCTGCAGGTGCATCCTGGGAAGGAAGGGGGAGTACAGAGGTGATGCTTCACTGATAGAGGATGAAAACTCAGTTTCACATCAGATTTGTATCTAATATTCTCACATCTTAAATGTATTAATCTGTAAATCTCTCTGTTCTGCTTTCATTGCAAATAAAGCACAAATAACGATTTAGCTTTGTACATATTCAGCTAAGAATTAAACAGAAATAAGTCTGTTATGTGTGCTGGACTAAATGTAATTATCAGTGAACATTGTGAAAAACAAATATATTGAAGGAAACAACATTTAAATGATCTTCTCATGAGTAAAAATACATTCAACACTTTTTGTTCTCAAAGTTTTCTTTATTTTTTATTGATTGATTCTTGAAATATGCAGCGTTGCAAAGCTGATCCAACACCTCCACCTAACTGTCACAACATTTACTACAAGCATGCAGACACATTTAACATGTAAAGCTTGTGATGAACAAACAGCACAAAGAGTAAAGAAGCAGATGTTAAACGGTCATTCTGCTCCTCTACTGTTGTTCAGAGGGACAGTCGGACTTCTTGATGTTTTTCTCTGAAGTCTGGGAGCCCAAAGACACTTTACATGTGTAAACCTTATCCATGTTCCAGTCTGACGTCTGGACGGACAGATAGCTGCTGATGTGGAAGGTCTGGTCAGGTTGTTTAACAGCGGTGCTGGTAGAGATCCCACTGCTCACTGGACTCCCTCCAGACATCCAGGTCACATCTGCAAAACCCTTAGACTGACTGGGCAGAGCAGCGAGACAGGCCAGAGAGGCTTTGTTGGACTGGAGCTCAGCACTGGACGGAGGGAAGACAGTCAGGACGGGAGGAGGGAGGCTGGAGCCTGAAACACAAGGAGGACTTTAATTAATGAACTAGAATCAAATCATTAATACAAAGCATGACATCACAGATTCATTTACTAGTTGTGTTGAACATATAGCAAACCTGCTGAAGTACTGAAGCATTTTCAATTTACAAAAATATTTAGTAATCATCACCTAAATATAAGCAGTGTTCCTTGTAAAAACATCTACAATTTATTACAAACTGAAATATTCTGTATGATTTTTTTTAGGCTGGAAATTGTCATAAAGTCCCTTTCTATGTCATAAAAAATGGGATTTAAATTTTAATAAAATTATATTCAATCACTGTGACAAATGAATCTTTAATAGTAGTCACTTTGCTTTTGTGAAGTCGTTAAAACCTAAGGAAACTAATTTAATCTAAAATAGTCACAATGATATTCAGGTAAAATTAGAATGAATCCTAAACTTTAGAAGATTAATAAATCAACATTACAAGAACAGCTTGGTGTTGATGCCAAACAATCTTCAATAAATTATTTCACATATCGATCTAAAATGTTAAAATAAATAAGAATATTATAAATGTTGTGCGACTGTAAAAAAGATCCTCAGTCATCAATGAACGTTTGAGTATTTGTCAAATTTGTTTTAAATATTATGATCATTTGCAGATCTTTCCTTTGCCTTCAAACTCAAAGCCTGGTATCAAAGCAGGTGTTAAAAAGTCTAAATTTAAATCACCAAACAACATATTGAACATTTTAAATAATTACCACATTTTACATTGATTATTTCCTCTTAATATTCATCAGAAACAGATAACAGATCTAGTTTTATGATCAGATAAAAAGTACTTACTTGTCACAATCAGCTTGGTTCCTTGTCCGAATACCACAGTGATTCAGTTTGTACACATGGCTGTACAAAAACCTCCTGACTCTCTAATGAGGGGAGTGGAACTGAAACATCCTGTTGAGACCAACTTTCACTGTCAACATCTCATTCACTTCATCAGTCTGATCTTATTCCTAAACACTGCTGGACTTGTTTCAAACACTCTCGTCTCTTTAGATTGATTCATTTCATGTCCTTCAATGTTTTGTTCCAGTTTTGCTGATTTCAGTGTTTTTATTTTGCTCAGAAATGTAAAAACCTGTAGTGAGTGTCTGATGGAGGTTTTTGTCACAGTGTGAACCACTGTGGTACAGCTGCAGTAGCAGAGCCATCCCATGTCTCACAGTAATACTGAGCAGAGTCTCCTGCCTCTGCCTGCTTTATGATGAACTGGTATTCTATGCTTGATGAGGATTTAGAGTTGAACCGGTCTGAGGAGAATCCTGATCCAAAGGTTGGTGAACTGTGAGAATGGTAAAATCTCACAACATACTGAGGAGCTTCACCAGGAACCTGTTTATACCAATGGACATAATTTCCATCATCTCTCTGAATGTTGCAGTTGAGAACAACCTCTTGTCCTGTAGAAACTGTGTGGACAGCAGGCGTCTGAGTCAGCACTATCACTGCATCAACATCTGTCAACACACAGAGAGAAACAATAATGTGAAAGGTTTCTGTGTGAAAACATGTGCTGTAAAATGAATGAGAAGAATATCTTACATGTGAGAGCAGTGATGAGAGTGCAGAGGATCCCCAGCATGTTGTCAGTGTGTGGTGTAAACGTTCCTTACTGTCCAGCTGAGAGGTGAGCAGGGTTGGAGTGTGAGGAGAAGAGACACTGAAGCTTATAAAGACACTGAGGAGAGGAGACGTGGAGGAGGAGGAGCTTAAACCATGAACACAGTCTTCAAATATAAAACAGGTATGTGGTTTAATGTCTTATCAACAGATCATTTTGTACCAATAATCTGATATTCCATAAATTGTTTTTTTCATGATCAAATATCTTCATATTATCTTTGGATGTCTGCAGATCTCTCTTGCACACATGGAGGAGTGTTATCAGACACGTTTTCTCTTTAAAACTAGTCATACAAAGAAATCCGTTGTTTGCTGAGTACCACCATTCTTTTTGTACTAATCTATGGGTTTATGATTCATAATTGAGTTTTTAATAATCGTTACATATTTTGATAATAATTAAATATGTATTATATCTGCTACAAGCAATCACACTACAGTATAAAGATATACATGGGCACCAGAGGATTTCACTCCAGAAGGAAAAATGCATTGAGATCATTAAATAAGAAGTTATTGCAAACTTCCTACAATTTGAAGTACGTTTGATGAGCAGAGAGACACTAATATTTACTGTGAATAATTATTGTTTTTCAACAATGTAAAAGATCATGACTTTACTTTACTTGTGTGAACATTCTGCATATATAATAGAAAACTAGTACGTTTGAAAATATATGTTTAATACTTATGAGGGGAAGTTACAGAAAGCATTGACTGATGGCTTCACTGCAGTCAAGATGTGTCAGAGTCTCAAAAAGCAGAAGTATTGAGTGAAGAGGTTTTTGTCACAGTGTAAATCACTGTGATACGACCTGATTAACAGAGCCATCCCATGTATTACAGTAATAGACTGCTGAGTCTCCCTCCTCTATGTTGTTTATGATCAAACGATAATCTGATGTTGACTGATGAGTAGATGTGAACTTTGGAGAGGAGAAACCAGAGCCGTAGGTTGGAGAGCTGTGGCTGTGATAAAAATATAAAACAAACTGAGGAACTCCTCCAGGAATCTGTTTGTACCAGCTAGCAACACTGCCAGTAACCGTCCCCAGGTTACAGTCCATGGTGGCTGTCTCTCCTCTCCTCACCGTCACAACAGGCTTCTGTGTCACCACCGTCACACCACTCACACCTGGAAACAACAAGATGACATGGAGTCAAGAGAAACACACAGACCGATGAATCCAACATGAGCTCAAAGCAGCAGTAAGTCAGCCTCCTCACATGTGAGAGCAGTGATGAGAGTGCAGAGGGTCCCCAGCATGTTGTCAGTGTGTGCTGAGAATGGCCTTGTGACTTGGAAAGTGAGCTTACTGCTGACAGATTAGAGGGTTTGGAGGATGAGGAGAGGAGGTGCTGGAGGAGCAATTTATTACAACGCTGAAACTGAGAGTGACTGACAGGAGGAGGAGCTTTGCTTTAATCTGCATGATTTCTCACATGTGTTGGTCTTTTATCTTCTGTGGAAGGAAATGTCTTCAATTCATCTACTGTTGTTCATCAGGTTATATAAAATGTAGATGAAAACTTTACTTCACAAAACACAATAATGTCATGATGTCAAAAACCTGCAGTATGAATGTCATTTTATGTTCATCTTCTTATGGATGGCATTCATTGATGAAAGTTTTATTAATTTTAATCATTTAGCTTTCAAGTTTTTCAATGAATCAAAAATAGATATTTACACCAGGATTTAGTCTTTTGCTCTTCACATATGAATGTAATTTTACAAAAATAAGAGGCAAGCTGTCTGTAATCAACCAATCCTTAATTATTAAAACACAAGTATGTTTCCAGTCAGAGACAGTTCCCTCTTATTTTACAGAGAGCTGACACTTGACCTCTTCATTTACATGGAGCTATAAATGAGAAGAGGAGGCCTGCAGGTGCATCCTGGGAAGGAAGGGGGAGTACAGAGGTGATGCTTCACTGATAGAGGATGAAAACTCAGTTTCACATCAGATTTGTATCTAATATTCTCACATCTTAAATGTATTAATCTGTAAATCTCTCTGTTCTGCCTTCATTGCAAATAAAGTACAAATAACGATGTAGCTTTGTACATATTCAACTAAGAATTAAAAAGAAATAAATCTGTTATGTGTGCTGGACTAAATGTAATTATCAATGAACATTGTGAGAAAAAATATATTGAAGGAAACAACATTTAAATGATCTTCTCATGAGTAAAAATACATTCAACACTTTTTGTTCTTTAAGTTTTCTTTATTTTTTATTGATTGATTCTTGAAATATGCAGCGTTGCAAAGCTGATACAACACCTCCACCTAACTGTCACAACATTTACTACAAGCATGCAGACACATTTAACATGTAAAGCTTGTGATGAACAAACAGCACAAAGAGTAAAGAAGCAGATGTTAAACGGTCATTCTGCTCCTCTACTGTTGTTCAGAGGGACAGTCGGACTTCTTGATGTTTTTCTCTGAAGTCTGGGAGCCCAAAGACACTTTACATGTGTAAACCTTATCCATGTTCCAGTCTGACGTCTGGACGGACAGATAGCTGCTGATGTGGAAGGTCTGGTCAGGTTGTTTAACAGCGGTGCTGGTAGAGATCCCACTGCTCACTGGACTCCCTCCAGACATCCAGGTCACATCTGCAAAAGGCAAAGACTGACTGGACAGACAGGCCAGAGAGGCTTTGTTGGACTGGAGCTCAGCACTGGACGGAGGGAAGACAGTCAGGACGGGAGGAGGGAGGCTGGAGCCTGAAACACAAGGAGGACTTTAATTAATGAACTAGAATCAAATCATTAATACAAAGCATGACATCACAGATTAATGTATTAGTTGTGTTGGACATATAGCAAACCTGCTGAAGTACTGAAGCATTTTAAATTGGCAAAAACATTTAGTAATCATCACCTAAATATAAGCAGTGTTCATTGTTAAAACATCGACAATTTATTACAAACTTTGAAATATTCTGTGCGATTTTTAGACTGGAAACTGTCACAAAGTTGCTTTCTGTGTCATAAATTTTTTTATTTAAATTTAATAAAATAATTTAAATCACTGTGACAAATTAAGCTCCATTAGTAGTCACTTTGCTTTTGTGAAGACGTTAACACCAAAGGAATCAAATTTAATTTAAAATAGTCACAATGATATTCAGGTAAAGTTAAAGTTAACCGTAAACTTTAGAAGATTAGTAAATCAACATTACAAGAACAGCTTGGTGTTGATGTCACACTGTAAAATCATCTTCAATAAATTATTTCACATAATGATCTAAAATGTTAAAATAAATAAGAATATTTTAAATGTTGTGCGACTGTAAAAAAGATCCTCAGTCATCAATGAACGTTTGAGTATTTGTCAAATATGTTTTAAATATTATGATCATTTTGCAGATCTTTCCTTTGCCTTCAAACTCCAAGCCTGGTATCAAAGCAGGTGTTAAAAAGTCTAAATTTAAATCACTAAACAACATATTGAACATTTTAAATATATACCAAATTTTACATTGATTATTTTCTCTTAATATTTATCAGAAACAGATAACAGATCTAGTTTTATGATCAGATAAAAAGTACTTACTTGTCACAATCAGCTTGGTTCCTTGTCCGAATACCACAGTGATTCAGTTTGTACACATGGCTGTACAAAAACCTCCTGACTCTCTAATGAGGGGAGTGGAACTGAAACATCCTGTTGAGACCAACTTTCACTGTCAACATCTCATTCACTTCATCAGTCTGATCTTATTCCTAAACACTGCTGGACTTGTTTCAAACACTCTAGTCTCTTTAGATTGATTCATTTAATGTCCTTCAATGTTTTGTTCCAGTTTTGCTGATTTTAGTGGTTTCATTTTACTCAGAAATGTAAAAACCTGTAGTGAGTGTCTGATGGAGGTTTTTGTCACAGTGTGAACCACTGTGGTACAGCTGCAGTAGCAGAGTCATCCCATGTCTGACAGTAATACTGAGCAGAGTCTCCTGCCTCTGCCTGCTTTATGATGAACTGGTATTCTATGCTTGATGAGGATTTAGAGTTGAACCGGTCTGAGGAGAATCCTGATCCAAAGACGAGGGAACTGTCACTATGGCGGAAACTGAGAACATACTGAGGAGCTTCACCAGGAACCTGTTTATACCAACGGACATAATTGTTATCAGATCTCTGAATGTTGCAGTTGAGAACAACCTCTTGTCCTGTAGAAACTGTGTGGACAGCAGGCGTCTGAGTCAGCACTATCACTGCATCAACATCTGTCAACACACAGAGAGAAAACAAATAAGGTGAAAGGTTTCTGTGTGAAAACATGTGCTGTAAAATGAATGAGAAGAATATCTTACATGTGAGAGCAGTGATGAGAGTGCAGAGGATCCCCAGCATGTTGTCAGTGTGTGGTGTAAACGTTCCTTACTGTCCAGCTGAGAGGTGAGCAGGGTTGGAGTGTGAGGAGAAGAGACACTGAAGCTTATAAAGACACTGAGGAGAGGAGACGTGGAGGAGGAGGAGCTTAAACCATGAACACAGTTTTCACACTCAAATCAACATCATATATGGGTTTCACATCATACACGTCTTCATAAGTTTTGTTGATAAAAAACTACGTGTTCATATTGCTTTTGGAAGTCTGCTAATGTTATTTCAGTATTAAATCCAGTTATTGTGTCGTATAAATTGTTTTTTTGTATTTTTCTATTTAGGACTGATCAAAAAAAAAAGTATTCCTATGTGGGTTCATAGTTTTATGTTAAATGTGACTCCTCGGGTTGTAAAGAAGTTCAATAAACAGTTCTTTTCTTTCATACATTTTTCTTACAATGAGATCTTCAATTCTTTAAGACGACAAAATACTGATTCAGTTATTACATTGATGCGGCTGCTGAAGCTCAGATCTGAGTAAAACGCCAAGATTTCTAACTTGGGTCAAGCTGGGCATTCACTTTCATTCTTTTCTCCTTGTTGCCATATACAACGATTTCTGTCTTGTCTTTATTTAATTGAAGAACATGTAATTGCATCGAGCAATGTACTTACTCTCAGCATTGATGGAGTGAGTCTGAGGGATCATAGTCACTTGGTGAACAAGCTAAGTGAATCTGAGTGTTGTCTGTAAAGCTGATAAGCTGATAAGCATCGTTATTGTCACGTATGATTTGACCTAAAGGGAGAACATACAGGTTGAATAATAGGGGCCGAGAATCAAACCCTGGGGGACTCCATGTCATAGTGATCCGCTGAGATCTATAATCACTCTATCTCCGGTCTGTTACAGTATGTGTAAGCAGTATTATATCATAAGCAGGGTGAAGGGTTTACTTTCATGTAACACCTCAACCTGTTGAATATTATTTTCAGGACAGTGTGATAGATCATAACTTGTGTTTAGGTGGTTTACATTGTGAGTGTGAGCTTATTGTACACACGGCAAACTGTAAATAATTACCAATAGTAAAGATTTGAGAACTTGTGTGAGAATACAATAAAAGGATTTAGAAGTTTGAAAATATTAGTTTATTATAAGTTACAGAAAGCATTGACTGATGGCTTCACTTCCAGTCAAGATGTGTCAGAGTCTCAAAAAGCAGAAGTATTGAGTGAAGAGGTTTTTGTCACAGTGTAAATCACTGTGATACGACCTGATTAACAGAGCTGTCCCATGTATTACAGTAATAGACTGCTGAGTCTCCCTCCTCTATGTTGTTTATGATCAAACTATAATCTGATGTTGACTGATGAGTAGATGTGAACTTTGGAGAGGAGAAACCAGAGCCGTAGGTTGGAGAGCTGTTGCTGCGATGAAAATATAAAACAAACTGAGGAACTCCTCCAGGAATCTGTTTGTACCAGCGAGCAGCACTGTTAGTAACCGTCCCCAGGTTACAGTCCATGGTGGCTGTCTCTCCTCTCCTCACCGTCATGACAGGCTTCTGTGTCACCACCGTCACACCACTCACACCTGGAAACAACAAGATGACATGAAGTCAAGAGAAACACACAGACCGATGAATCCAACATGAGCTCAAAGCAGCAGTAAGTCAGCCTCCTCACATGTGAGAGCAGTGATGAGAGTGCAGAGGGTCCCCAGCATGTTGTCAGTGTGTGGTGTAAACGTTCCTTACTGTCCAGCTGAGAGGTGAGCAGAGTTGGAGTGTGAGGAGAAGAGACTCTGAAGCTTATAAAGACACTGAGGAGAGGAGAAGTGGAGGAGGAGGAGCTTAAACCATGAACACAGTCTTCAAATATAAAACAGGTATGTGGTTTAATGTCTTATCAACAGATCATTTTGTACCAATGATCTGATATTTCAGAAATTGTTTTTTTCATGATCAAATATCTTCATATTATCTTTGGATGTCTGCAGATCTCTCTTTCACACATGGAGGAGTGTTATCAGACATGTTTTCTCTTTAAAACTAATCATACAAAGAAATCCGTGGTTCAATATTTGAGCTGAAAATATGGTGTTTTCATTATGTTTTACACAATAAACAGTGTTTCCTGTTTTTTTCAGATATCTGATCTATTTTAGTTTACTGTATGTCAAAGTATATTGGCTAAATACGAACGAATCTATTGCAACTAAAATACAAAATCACCACCTTCACACTATTTAAATAATACATCACGTTTTGGAGAGTTTGAGCTGTAACACCTTGTCAAGTTCCCTAAGTTAAGTTCTCCTTGTTTTCATATTCATGTTATTTTTGGGTTTCCCGTTTTATAAATCTTTTGATTTTGAATCTAGCTTAGTGTAATCAAATTCACTTTATTCACATTAATTGTGACAGCTTAAAGTTCACAAATCTTCCAACAGTGAAAATATCTAGTTCATATATAATGAGTATAGTTGTCTCCATGATAAACAACCCTGTTTACAGTTATTTTAGTTTCCTGTCATATAAACTGGATGATGATTGTTCTCTCTGCAACTTCTGTCTCAACCAGAACACAGGCTGAGACAAAGCAGCCAGGTGGACAGAAGACGGGAGGATTGACTGATACTGACGGATGTCTGTGTTCTTCATTCTTTATAAACTTTACTCAGAAATGTTATTTATTTTATTGACATTTTACGTTTGTTTCCAGTGAGATATTAATGACTTTGTATCGTGCATTTGCTGTTGTAAACATGACTGTTTCTGCTCCAGAAACAATATTTAGTTATAAGTAAATTATGAATAACTTCTAATTATTTTCTGAATTTATTTGTGTGTGTGTAAGAAACAATAGGTTTCTGTACACCATGAGAAGAAATCAGCAGCAAACGTGATATTGAGATTTAATTGATTTATAGAGAATTTAGAAGTTTTCCAAAATTGGGTGGCGTCCTAAATTTAATCTAAAGTTAAATTATCTGATTTATATTAATGATGTTTTATCATGGAAGCTGAGTACCGTCACTTTTTTGTACTAATCTATGGGTTTATGATTCATAACTGAGATTTTAATAATGATTACATATTATAATATGTATTACATATTTATTAAATCTGCTTGACGCAATCACGCTACAGTATAAAGATATACATGGACACCAGAGGATTTCTCTCCAGAAGGAAAAATACATTTAGATCATTAAATAAGAAGTTATTGCAAACTTCCTACAATTTGAAATACGTGTGATGAATCATTATTGTTTTCAACAATGTAAAAGATCATGACTTTACTTTACTTGTGTGAATATTCTGCATGTATAATAGAAAACTAGTACGTTTGAAAATATATGTTTAATACTTATGAGGGGAAGTTACAGAAAGCATTGACTGATGGCTTCACTCTCAGTCAAGATGTGTCAGAGTCTCAAAAAGCAGAAGTATTGAGTGAAGAGGTTTTTGTCACAGTGTAAATCACTGTGATACGTACTGATTAACAGAGCTGTCCCATGTTTTACAGTAATAGACTGCTGAGTCTCCCTCCTCTATGTTGTTTATGATCAAACGATAATCTGTTGTTGACTGATGAGTAGATGTGAACTTTGGAGAGGAGAAACCAGAGCCGTAGGTTGGAGAGCTTGAGCTGTGATAAAAATATAAAACAAACTGAGGAACTCCTCCAGGAATCTGTTTATACCAGAGAGCAGGATAGTTAGTAACCGTCCCCAGGTTACAGTCCATGGTGGCTGTCTCTCCTCTCCTCACCGCCACAACAGACTTCTGTGTCACCACCGTCACACCACTCACACCTGGAAACAACAAGATGACATGAAGTCAAGAGAAACACACAGACCGATGAATCCAACATGAGCTCAAAGCAGCAGTAAGTCAGCCTCCTCACATGTGAGAGCAGTGATGAGAGTGCAGAGGATCCCCAGCATGTTGTCAGTGTGTGGTGTAAACGTTCCTTACTGTCCAGCTGAGAGGTGAGCAGAGTTGGAGTGTGAGGAGAAGAGACACTGAAGCTTATAAAGACACTGAGGAGAGGAGACGTGGAGGAGGAGGAGCTTAAACCATGAACACAGTCTTCAAATATAAAACAGGTATGTGGTTTAATGTCTTATCAACAGATCATTTTGTACCAATAATCTGATATTCCATAAATTGTTTTTTTCATGATCAAATATCTTCATATTATCTTTGGATGTCTGCAAATCTCTCTTGCACACATGGAGGAGTGTTATCAGACACGTTTTCTCTTTAAAACTAGTCATACAAAGAAATCCGTTGTTTGCTGAGTACCACCATTCTTTTTGTACTAATCTATGGGTTTATGATTCATAATTGAGTTTTTAATAATCGTTACATATTTTGATAATAATTAAATATGTATTATATCTGCTACAAGCAATCACATTACAGTATAAAGATATACATGGGCACCAGAGGATTTCTCTCCAGAAGGAAAAATGCATTGAGATCATTAAATAAGAAGTTATTGCAAACTTCCTACAATTTGAAATACGTTTGATGAGCAGAGAGACACTAATATTTACTGTGAATAATTATTGTTTTTCAACAATGTAAAAGATCATGACTTTACTTTACTTGTGTGAATATTCTGCATATATAATAGAAAACTAGTACGTTTGAAAATATATGTTTAATACTTATGAGGGGAAGTTACAGAAAGCATTGACTGATGGCTTCACTGCAGTCAAGATGTGTCAGAGTCTCAAAAAGCAGAAGTATTGAGTGAAGAGGTTTTTGTCACAGTGTAAATCACTGTGATACCTCCTGTTTAACAGAGTCGTCCCATGTTTTACAGTAATAGACTGCTGAGTCTCCCTCCTCTATGTTGTTTATGATCAAACGATAATCTGATGTTGATTGATGAGTAGATGTGAACTTTGGAGAGGAGAAACCAGAGCCGTAGGTTGGAGAGCTGTGGCCGTGATAAAAATATAAAACAAACTGAGGAACTCCTCCAGGAATCTGTTTGTACCAGCTAGCAACACTGCCAGTAACCGTCCCCAGGTTACAGTCCATGGTGGCTGTCTCTCCTCTCCTCACCGTCACAACAGGCTTCTGTGTCACCACCGTCACACCACTCACACCTGGAAACAACAAGATGACATGAAGTCAAGAGAAACACACAGACCGATGAATCCAACATGAGCTCAAAGCAGCAGTAAGTCAGCCTCCTCACATGTGAGAGCAGTGATGAGAGTGCAGAGGGTCCCCAGCATGTTGTCAGTGTGTGCTGAGAATGGCCTTGTGACTTGGAAAGTGAGCTTACTGCTGACAGATTAGAGGGTTTGGAGGATGAGGAGAGGAGGTGCTGGAGGAGCAATTTATTACAACGCTGAAACTGAGAGTGACTGACAGGAGGAGGAGCTTTGCTTTAATCTGCATGATTTCTCACATGTGTTGGTCTTTTATCTTCTGTGAAGGAAATGTCTGCAATTCATCTACTGTTGTTTATCAGGTTATATAAAATGGAGATGAAAACTTTACTTACAAAACACAATACTTTCATGATGTGAAAAACCTGCAGTATAAATGTCATTTTATTTTCATCTTCTTATGGATGGCATTCATTGATGAAAGTTTTATTAATTTTAATCATTTAGTATCAAAAATAATCAAAAATAGATATTTACACCAGGATTTAGTCTTTTGCTCTGCACATATGAATGTAATTTTACAAAAATAAGAGGCAAGCTGTCAATTAGAGGCAATTAACCAATCCTTAATTATTAAAACACAAGTGTGTTTCCAGAGAGAGACAGTTCCCTCTTATTTTACAGAGAGTTGCCATTGACCTCTTCATTTGCATGGAGCTATAAATAAGAAGAGGAGGCCTGCAGGTGCATCCTGGGAAGGAAGGGGGAGTACAGAGGTGATGCTTCACTGATAGAGGATGAAAACTCAGTTTCATTATTGTTAATGAATTATTCTAACATCCTGACTATTGCAAGCGAGTCAATCCAGATTTTTTTTAAATTACTGATCGAGTTTAGGAACAAACATGTCACCAATATTGTCATGTATTTGTTCCTTTGTCACTCTGTATTATAGGTTACCTCCTATAGTGAAACTGTCAGTGCTCATTGTATTCACTGTCCCAAATAAAAGATCATTGGAAGTGTTTAGTTATGAGGACTTGGAGTCCAGTGTTGATACAATGTTTTCAAAACTGCTTATTTCATTTTTTTTAGTTGTGGTGAAGATTAGTGAAGAAAATGATTACTCTCCAAAATCCATCATGATGTAACTGGCTTTCTTTCAATCTGGCTAATATGGTCCATTTTCAAATTGTACTATTTTTATTATAACCAGGATATAATCAGGATACAGATATCGCTACTTTCATGAAGTAATTTGATTTAGATGCATTTTAAAAGAATACAAAATGAATTTTATTTTTTTGAAACTCTCCTATTTTATATATTCCATTGAAACTGGAGGCAGCTGGCAGCAGGCGGTTCGACCCCGGCTCCCTCCGTCCACATGTCACGTTGTCTTTCAATCTCCGAACACGATATTCACAGTGGTTGGGCCAGCGTCTTGCAGCTCCGCCACCATTGGAGTGAGTGTGTGAATGAGTAGCAAAGAGAAAAGCGCTTTTTCCTACTATGGTTAAAAAATACTAAATGTACAATGTATCAAATGTAGATAAACTCAAAACGAATCTGTTTTTAATAATCATTTGGGTAAATGACTCAAATACAAACAATGCTCATACAATGTTAATTAATGTGTGCATATATTAAATCACAATTCAGCCATTATGATCCCTAATGTCCGGCTATCGATACACAGAGAGCAGCAGGATGAGATAAGTTGATTTTAGCTGCCACCTTGTGGTTAAAAGTGACTTTTTACAGAAAGCCAAAGAAGACTTTTTTTTGGAGATTTAAAACTCATCTTTTCACACCGTGCATGAGCATGTGACCTAATTCTGCCATTACACTCCTCAATAAAAGTATACAACGACTCATCTGAAAATATATAACCATATTAACTCTGGGTTGATACATCAGCACTGATCTGTCTAAGGTCACTGTGGCCCTTTTCTCCTGGCTCCGATCAGTGGTGGCCCCTTGATAGTCCCACTGTCAGGAGCCCTCATCTGAGCTCGCAGTGGAGACCTCAGACCAATGCTGGGCGGAAGCCTCTGTACGGTCCGCTGAGGCAGAGCAAACTTGCCGTACTTGAGGTCTTCCACAAAACCCTCCACACTGTCTAACTTTGAGTTGAGCTTCCCCAGCTCGTCTTTCAGAGTGTTGAACTGCGTGTAGAGGTCTCCCAGGGCATCTGACAGAGGCTGGATCCTGAACACATGCAGAGACATTTGGGAAAGTACAAATGAGTCAATTATTTCATTATTTGAAAGACCAGTCAAAGAGCTTTGTGTAGCACAGTGTTGTTTTCCATAAGCTCACATAGAAACGTTGTTTGTACTCAAAACATAACCGAGAGGAGAACTCCAATTGGCCAACATGAAAGTCACGACATTCTGTTAAGCAGAAACAGCCCCATCATCTGCAGGAAACATCAGGAAAACAGACAGAAATACCGGAAGTCCCTAAAAAATGTTTGGCACAAATTTAAGAGAAGACACCTGCAGGGAGCCTGCAAAGCCCCTGAAATGGTTACTCAGGAATGTTCAGTAACTAACTGTTGGTGTTACGGTCCAGAGACTAATCTCCAAAGGAAAGGGTCAGCGAATTTACTAACATCTGCCAGAAACACTGGCTGTGTTTTCCCCGTTTTCTGTTGGCAGAGTTTCCGCGGTGAGGTCATTAAAAGTCGGCCTCGTGTGGACCAGAGCAAACGTGGATCAAGTTACTGGCTCTGACAGGTCCGTGGTCATGTGCAGAGCAGAGTTACATAATTCCTAATTTAGTCCGTTTGCATGGAACAAGAAAATGCTCGCTGACGTCACTGACTGTTGTTATTCTCGCTCTTACTCAACATTTGGACACTTTTTTTTCCTTGTCCTTGCCTCTGCGTCTACAATCACTGCAATGTCCGTTCAGAATCCAGTGTGACCCACCTGTTGTATTCTGGTAGGACAGAAGCGTGGTCATTGATCAGCAGGTCTTTCACTTGGGTTAGAATGGCATATTTCCAGTTGTCCAGCACCTGGGTCAGGTTGGAACAAGTCTTTCCTTTGGTGTATTCTGCTGAAGAGAGACATTTATAGTCGGAATAAAGCCAAGTATTCACCCTGAACTCCAAACAAAATCTTCATTCTAGTGCTTCTAAAAAAACGAAACCTTTTGCTAATCATTTACAGATTGTGGAACATCGACGGCGACGACACATCGTCCCTGACCTTTAGGACCCCAACGTGAGCTTCCCTGGTTCCATTTCTGAGCTACGCATGTTAAGAGCATGCATAGCAGGACCACAATCCCGTTCATCATCATCTTCCTCGCCTGACAAAAACAGAAATAGGAAATAGGTGCTGCTGAGAAGCAAGTGTACAGGAACGCAGTGGTGGAAAGGAACTAAATACATTTGCTCAAGTACTTAAGTCAAATGTACTAATTCACAAATCAGAAATATTTATTTGACACTGATTACTAGTCACTTTTTACATCAAAAAACACATTTTAGGTACATTATAGTATACAAAGCATTTAAAATTGGTTCCATAGAGAAGAACTTTAACATTCAAATGCTTTTCTGGATAAGGAGTACTTTGACTTTTGATATTTTGAGTAGTCTCACTACCGTCATTTTTGATTCAGGACTTTTACTTTTTAGATTGTGGTATTTCTACTTTTACTTCAGTAAAGAATTTGAGTACTTCTTCCACCGCATGAAAGAGATGCTAGGCACGCATGCTTAAGACACTTTTGCTAAAAGAAAACACCTGGTGACCAAGTTAGAATTTCACTTATATTTAGCTGAACTGCAAATGATTCATCTTTTGTTTGGCATAAAGCTTCTGGATGTATTTCACTCAATTCTACCTTCACTTAGATTTACTGTTCTTTGGGTTTTACTCTACCTTTCCGTGAAGTAGTGCCGGGGGTCTTTCCAGGTCACAGCAGCAGAACCCGCTCTGTGGTACGATCCTTCAGCAGTGACACACTGAGAAAACACGACCTGGTCAGTACTCTCTTATAACTGCCTCTCTCATCTCCCGGAGCCATTCCCCCACCTGCTCCCACCCACTTCAGTGATGCAGTGAAGACGCACTCTGTTCCTTCAACATGCATGCACACACACACACACACACACACACACACACATAGCTGCTGCTGCTGCTGCTGCTGCTGCACACACATCTTACTAAAGTCAAAGCTCCCCAAACACATGCACACACACACACATGCTTTCCAATTCAGTCTCTGGTGAGTCTTGCAGACGTGTTCATCTTCTACATTGATAGATAACCCTGATGGGAGGTCCTGATAATCCTCCTTCTATCCCCCAGATGTCTTTTTGCTGCTGTGAGTGGTGTAGTAGGGCAACTGCACTCCCTGTGGGCTCTCATCCAGAGGAGGTGTTTGATGTAGTATGGCTCCAGCACAGCATTCTTACTGCCGACTGTAATACAATCTGCTCAACATCTGGGCTACAAAGCTACAAAGCCAGCAATGGTCCCTTTGATTGTCAGGGATTGATCAAAACCCAAAGACACACACATACACACTCGATGAAGCTGAAAATAAGTGTGTGGTGTTAATCTTTTTTAATAAATGGACTGAATAAGAAATAAATAACTTTTGAAAAAGATTCCCTCACCACTAAACACCCCTATTTCAGTGTGATTTACTCCATTAGCTCACCAATTTGACACTAATCCACCCCTGATGAGGGTGAAAATGATTTATGTGGAAATAATCTGACTGCTGATGGAAAACAGATCAATAAGCTAGACAGTTTTGGGCAGGAAAATGCAGCTGGACTCGAATAAGCAGCAAGATATCCATCACCAAAGCACATTTTCCTTCTTTTTTTAAATACCGGGCAGCTCTGACATGAAATACCTTTTGTCACAAGAAATTCCAGCTCAGAGCCATTCCAATTGGAAGGCTGTTAATGCTGCTGCATCCTGCTGCTGCTGTCTGCAGACAGTGTTGATATATGGCATGAGGCGAAAAGGAATCTGAATGGGCAATGGTCCCTGTCACCTGCACCAACTTGATACCCATGTGGCAACTTAATTTACTGTATGCTGTTAGTAGGATGAATTCCATCTGTATACCATACATCTTCAGGGCTGAATATACAGAAGGAGTTGGATTCAATTCAAAGAGTGGGAACAAATTGCTCTTTAAATCAAATCCCCCCCGAAAGGAAACAGCAGGATTTGAGAGATTTGTTACTAAAACAATATGACACTCAGCTGATAATCTATACTGTCAGCAAGCAGTCACAAGTTAGCTAGTTATAAATATGGACCATAGATGTGCACACACACACACACACACACGCACACATATAGATAGATATATAGACATATGTATATACTGTATATATATACCTGAAGTACAAGTACTTTCCTCTGGCTGTGAGACTGCTTAACTCATCCTCCACCCTCCATATATAATATAGTTTTTAGTTTTCCTTCCTATGAAGCAAATTGGGACTACACTCTAAATGTCGTTGTGCAACCCTGTTGTACAATGACAAATAAAAAACCTTGTAAGATCATGCATTCAAAACCCAATCAGTAAGAAAAAGTATCAGTACTGCAGCAGATAATGTTGTAGCTCGTCTAAGAAAAGCGAATTTGTACTGTTTTAATGTGTTACATGTTGGGTAGTTTATCTGTAACAATGCATAATAGTGTTGAATGTAAATCCTTAATCTGCACATTAAACAGTAAAACTACAGAGAAATATAGTGGAGAATAATATCTACCTTTAAAATATATTGAACTAGAAGCTTAAAGTAGCATAAAATTCATATGAATAAAAGCACAAATGCCTCAAGTAAATGTAGCTGCCTTTCACCTGTGTATCTTTATAGAACAGTGAGTGTATATGCACCTGCACACACATTAATCTGCAATATCGGCAAAACTCTTGAAAGCTACGATCCAGACTCTCCACAGAACGTTCTCTGGATTGCTGTTGATCCACGTTAATATGGAAACAGATTTACAGAAGCACTATTGTCCAGTCTTATCATCCTTACATCTGGACTCCCCCACCAGTCAGCGTCAGGCTCCGGCTGCAGACCGACTTCCTTCCAGCTCAGTGCAGCTCAGCCAGAGGAAAGAATGACAGCAGCTGACCCGCAGAGCCAGAGAGAGAGAGAGCCAGGCCTCTCTCTCTCTCTCTCTCTCGCTCTCGCTCTGCTTTTTAACTTGCTGTCACATTTGTTTTCCCAAACGCTGCTCGTTACTTCATCAGAGGGCGGTTAAATGGAAATATATCAGCTCTTATATTGAAAGACGCCAAACAGAAGGTGCACCTTGAGGATTCTCATGTTTCGTACTGTCACATGACTGTCAGTGTTTATCGAAGACAGATTTTGAATTCTTCAGTTCAGGCCGCCTTCAAAATGTTTAACATTCTATGTGTATTTGTGTGTGGTTAGTTAGTGCGTTTTGTCTAAAGAATAAGTGTTATAGCATATTTCTACTGTATTATTTTTCGTTGTTGGCAAAATCCAACATTTTCTCTTTAGCGATCCGCTTTATTTTCCAATTAAACCTCGACATCTTAGTGGTTTATGTGAGTAAGCTTCAAATCAGAAGTTACTTGTTCTGGTCAGAGTCCCACTCTTTGTGTGTGTGTGTGTGTGTGAGTATTTTACACATGCTTTGATAACTGTTTAATCCCCTCACTGTGACTCTCACATGATGAAGAAATCCTGCGTCTCGCAGCAGCCAGAGGCTGAACGCTGCATGGGTTTCTCCACCTCAGCTCACATGCTCCTCTGTTCACACTGTAGTCAATGCTCCCCTTAAGCTTGAGTCATTCCGACCGGCGCAAGGCACAGGGAGAATCGTCTCCGACATGAAGAGGAATTTCATGATAAAAGGGATTCTTTTTCCGTGGTCGAGGAGGGAGACCACGCAGGATGAGTCCAGTCCGCTCATACCAAAGGTAAGGGGTCATTTTTTGGAACTTCTGCTTTGTTATGTTACGTTTCTTTCTGATTATTGAGTACCTCTCTGTGTGTTTAAGTGCTTGAGGTGGCATTAGTTCTGAAAGCTACGGTATTTAGTTGCATTCCTGTGTGTCCAAAGGCAAGCTCTGCTAAAGAGGACGGCGAGGAGCTTGGCAATGTCACCACTGAAATTCACCAAGCAGGGCCAAACAGTGGACAGGACAACAGCCCTGTATTCGCAGGCATCCAACCCCACTACAGATATTCTTTCATGGACTATTTCCTGAAATACTTCCTCATCATATCCAATCTGGGCTTCACAGTTCTGGGCCTGGTGGTTCTTGTTCTGGGGATGTGGGGCCTCATCAGCAAGCAGTCGTTTGCTCAGGAGAAGATCGGCAGCATCGGCACTGACCCGATGCTGATATTTTTGACTCTGGGCTTTGTGCTGACCATGCTCTGCCTGTCAGGCTGTGTGGGCGCCTTGAGAGAGAACTGCACTTTACTGAAGCTGTTCTCTTTTGTGGTGCTGGCCCTCATCACAGCCCAGGTGCTGACCGCCATCGTGGCCTACAGTCTACAAGATCGGGTCGGAGGCTACCTGCGCTCAGGGATGTTAGCTGCCATGGTGCGCTACCAGGACGATCTGGATCTGAGGTTCATAACGGACGAGATTCAGTCCAATCTGCAGTGCTGTGGGGCAGATAACTACCGTGACTGGGAGCTCAACATGTGAGTAGCAGGCGACTAACGTGGATGTATTTATATATGAAAAAGTTCATCGTGAATGCCTTGAAAGTTATTGGATATCATTTCCTTTCCTCAGATATTACAACTGCTCAGCTCCAGGAGTGCTGGCCTGTGGCGTCCCCGCGACATGCTGTGTGGACCCTCTGGAGAACGGAACAGTGTGGAACTCTCAGTGTGGTTTGGGAGCCCAGCTGCTGGATGAGTTTAGTGCTCAGAGTGTGATCTTCCTGGGCGGCTGTCTGGGAGGAATCTCTCGCTGGATCGAGCAGCACGAGGGCCTGATCGGGACAGTTGGAATAGTCGTACTGGGGGTCCAGATTCTGACTCTGTTTATCAGCACACGGCTGTTAGAGAGCATCCACTGGCATAAAGTTTACACATAACATGGGATGGTGATAATATCCATCCGTCATCTTCTGCTTATTCAGACCCGGGTCACAAGGAGGGTATTCAACCCCGTATGAATATATTGTGTTCTGATATTTAATGAGTGCTAACTGCTTTTGGATCTTGTTTCTCATTTGTAGTGCATGCTGTACCCCCTAAACCACATCTTATTTTTATGGAAGCAAATTTAAAGCATAAATTTGTGAAAGTGTGCAAAGTGCTTTGTTTAGCTGGTGAAAATTCATGTTTTGATTAAGAAAAAGAATCTATAAAAAGTATCAAAATTTGTGATATTTACATTTAGGGATTTGGACAGAGCTAGGCTAGCTATAGGCCTCTGTTTTTTATGCTAAGCTAACGGTCTTCATATTTACCACATGGACATGAGAGTATCATTCTTCTCATCTAACTCTTGACAAGAAAGCAAATACGAGTATTACCAAAATGTCAAACTATTCCTTTAAGTCCTAGCAAATTGCTCAGGATATTAAATGCTAAATTCATGGCAACAGACAGAGATTCAATGGACCCTGAATTACTTTACTGTTCAAATTATATTGTGGTTCACATATGCTACTTGTTCTTAAAGGGACAAATAAAGCATCATCACGGGGATTATGTAATATTTCAAACAGAGTGGCAAGACTTAATAACACGCAAAGTTTGGCAAAGAGGGGAAAAAAGAAAAAAGAGGAAATGTTTTTAAAAACCCAACCTTTATTCTGAGTTTAATTAAACATGATGCCGAACAATTGCGCAGAAACTCCGTCTTCAAAGTGAGCTACCGCGCTTCTTGTTACAGCTCCCACTGCAACCTCAGGCAGTGACACGAGGACACATTACGGGCAGATTACGGTGATGTCTAAAAAAAGCAAGAACAAATAGAAGGTAAGATAAAGGAACAGTGGTGATGTTGTTTGGTGGCCTACAGGAACTGTGATACTCCCGCTTACCAGTGCCAAGCCCTTCCATTCCTGGGATCTCCTCTCCAAAGCTGAGGTGAGAGAAAAAAATCAGTTTTATTGTGGAGAAACTTATAAAAGACAAACGTTCTGGATGACGCTCATGAACATGTAGGGCTACCCAATGACGCCCCTCTTGGGAGGCTTGCTCTTGAACTGGCGACTGTTCCTCTGTTTGAATTTGGGCGGGCCAGATGCAGTGCCGGTGACTCAGGGGAGCTTTGTCGCCGCTCTTCGCTTCAGGTTTGGCCACATCCAAATTCATACTTTGGTTGTTTGAGCTGTCATTAAAAGTGAAGTACAGCAGGTAACTTTAAAGATTTCCTTGTTAGTCGTGCCAAATTTAAAGACTGCGTTCAAGACAAATATCCGCTTCCATCGTTCTGCAATTTGTTTTTACTCGAGACAAACGGATTTGAAATGAATTGTCCTGCTGTGATTACAAAACACATCTTCATAACTTCCTATTTGAAGAAATACAGAGAATAAAGGCTGTAATCCCAAACTCAGGTTACCGATGAACCCTCCACAATGTCTTTAAACTAGACAGCAGCTTCATAAGATTACTGTGAGGACATGCTGAATTTGCTTGTGGCAACCAGACAATAGATCATTAAGTACTCCGATTGTCTGCACCTTTACAAAACTGCAATGTTATTAGAAGGAAATATAATGATCTTAGGTGATGTTAGATATTGCTGGGAATGATTCACTGTTAATATAGAAAAAATAGAGTTTATACATTTTTAAAGCACAGAAAATAACTAAATACAATATGAGGCAAATTGTTATACATAGTATAACAAAACTAATATTACATATGATTTTTAGGGGATGTCCCTGCTGCTGAGGCTGACCTGGACAGACACATGACAGTGGGAGACAAATGCAGATGTTTTGGGGGATAATAATGGGGATTTGTGTCCATCAGGAGCAATTCAAAAATATATGGGATTTTCTCAGAAGACATCTCCCCTCCACCTGCAATATTATGCACCTGAGAACATATAGCTTGAATGGCGAAAGCATTCTCCTTTCATCAGCAGTCTCTAAGATTGAGTTGCATTATGTCTCACTGGTAATCCCCCTCCCCTCACACACACACCTCCCCCACATAAACACACCTATCCATTCATTTGATGGCTTAAAACAGCGTCTCTCTGTAATCTATACTCCATTCATACACATGTGCAGGGACACACACTCTTACTTCACACTGTCTCTCTCATAGGCTCACAAACTCACCCTGATAATCTGCACATAATCACCAAAACATGTGGATGAATTTCATACCAATTTTCTTTATGGCCATTAACTAAAGGTGAGTTTTTGATGAGATCAGTTACATTTTCTGGTTAATCCTCTTCTGAAAACCATGTATCATGAATGGCATATTGGATGCCACATGTCTGATACATGATCAGGAGGATGCTGAATGAGCTACAAGTAACTATGGTGCCAACAGCTGATTGTATCACAATTCCTGAAACAGTGACATCTCAAAAGTAACTGAGTACATTTAATCAAGTGCTGTAAGTCAAATTTGGGTGCCTTATACTTTACCTTAGTATTTCCATTGTATGTTACTTTTACTGCTTTGAGTGTACCATAAATGCTGATGTAGTGACAAAAATTCCCCTTGCGGGATTAATAAAGTAACTATCTATCTATCTATCTATCTATCTATCTATCTATCTATCTATCTATCTATATATCTATCTATCTATCTATCTATCTATCTATTTCACAACATTGAGCACTTCTAGGTCTCTGTAGCACTGTGTTAACAAACTGGAGTAACTCTGCCATCTAGTGGTGGCAGATAGAAGTACAGCAACTATTCTAACCATTTGAAATGACGGTTCCAGCAAAGATCGTCTATTTACGAGGAAACTCGAGGAAACGCCTCGCGAGGAGCAAAGGAAACGACCCCGGTACCCGGAAAAACACACAGAGTGAGACCTCTGTACTTCCTCTCTCCCACTGCCTGCTTTGAGGTTAAGGTTCGTAGGTTAAAGGTTACACACGCTGCTTCACATGTGTTATTGTTTTTAAAGATAAGTTGTAATCCATTGAAGTAAAGGGCAGTGACATGGGGAAGAATAAGAAGAACGAAACTACCGAGTCAGGAAAACAAGCGGGCAAGTCCGCCCAACGTCCAAGGTAACGTTAGGAAGCTAATGTGTAGCAGAAACACTGCTAGCTAGCTCCACCAGCTAACGTTAGCTGTTATTAGCTAACGTCATTAGCTTCATATTTAAAAAAGAGATTCAACTTGTCAACATAATCCTTGTAGTCAACGCTAAGTGAGGACACGTACCTGCACTATGTGTGGCTTTCATAGGCTGACTTTAATGACACTTTGTCCTTACTGTTGATTACTCTCTGAACTGTGTTGTATTTATACTTCGTACTGTGAAACTTGGTGCATTCATTGCACACTTTTGCACATTTCTGCGTTAAACTGCCACCTCTAAAAACTGCTCAGCCTTCCACTTTGTATTCTGATATACTCTACATATTGTTTTTAAAGTATTTTCTATTTTTACTGTATTTTTTTCTTCTATTCTATATCTTTGATTCTTGATTTTTGCAATACTTTTATTTTTAATTTCTCTTACCATGTGTATGCACAATACACCAATGCAAATTCCTTGTATGTGAAAACTTTATTAAACCTGATTGTGTGTTAACAGTGACAAGAGAGATGGAAAACCCAAGAAAGCCAAACCGGATCACATGGAGCACATCCCCTTTAAGCTGCGTGAGATAATGAAAAGCAAAGAGAGAATGAAAACAGCATCCTTGAAAACCAAAAAGCTAAAACAAGGTGAGCAGAAAAGCTTCTTTAACGTTGCACTGTGTGATCCACGCAGTCATTTATAATTAGCGAGGTTTCCGTCTCTCTAGCCATCTCCCCCAGAGGTAAACCAGAGGAGTCGGAGACTGGAGACATACCAGACATACCCGTCCCACATTTCAAGAGGGGAAAGACGGAAAGTGAAAAAGCGTATCTGCGGCGCATGGACAATGAGACCAAACACGTCCTCTTCCTCACCAAGAACCAAGTAGACAGAAAGCCTGAGCTGGATGCCGACAAACAAGAGGGATCCACCGACAAGGGCAAGTCTGAGAAAAAGAAGGAGTGAGTACACCTTAACTTGTCATCAGCAAAGTCAGCTGATGACATGTATTTGTGCTGGTATGGGCCGACTGAGTGAGTTATACGCTATCCTGCTGCTTATGCTTCTAATTATATGCGTAGGTGATTTGTTGGTTTCATTCCTGGCTGACACGTGTATCATTTTATTTGAACTTTGCTGTCTTTGCTACAGGTATGATCAACTCAGATTACTGAAGCTACACCAGAAAAAGTTGAACAGACAATTGGCCCAGGTGGAGAAAGATATGTTCATAGGTAAGGAACGTGAGGGAGCAGCTCTGTCCTCCTATAGTTCAGTACAAGCATGCACCGGCCAAAGTTGAGGTGCATTTAAGGTGGTAGGAGTGTTTTATTAAAAATCGACGGGACCATTTGACTTTATATTCTTCAAGTTTATCAGAAAAGTATATTATCCACAAGCGTTCCCGAAGGAACAGAAGGATATATTCTTGAAGGGATAGTTACATGTAATAGGTACTTATCCATACTTACAGTAGGCACGGGGGCAGCAGCTAAACATATTTTAGTCACCTAAAACAACGGCAGACCCCCCCCCCCCCCCCCAAAGAAAATCTATATTATTTTCAGCATGCGCTATATTTATATTTCCATAGGTTTAACTTGCTGGTCTCCTGCTGCCTCCATCGATTGGTTTGTTTATGTTACTGTGCGGCTTTGGTGAATTCAAACTAACCAAAGTCTCACAATAACACATAGAAACTAACTGATCGAGGCAGCAGTAGACCAGGAAGCATGTCTTTGCTGCCGTGCTGGTACTCCTGACTGCTTATCCAAACAGCGGGGGGCTTGCTGACCACCGTCTAATACACTGACTATGGATAAGTACCTCATACAACCCCACATCAAAACACCCGAACTATCCCTTTAAGCCAATTAGAAGCCAGTTATCTTGGTTCTTAACAGCAGCATTTTGAACGTGCTGTAGCTATTTATTCTAGTCCTTTGGGGAAAGTCAAACAAGGCGCCACTCTGCAGCAGGACACTGCAGTTACGCTCAGCTCTACTGAGCTTATTGTTTCAGTTTTCCAGCCCACCAATCTTCAAAACCCACTGCATGCTTCCTACACACTGCACAGCACCAAGCAGCAGAGCTAAAATTAGCAGCTAGCTGGAGCATTTAGGAGCTACGGTGGCAGATAGTTACGGTAGAACTTGGTGTAGACCAGAGCAGAGTGACGACGAGAGTGAATTATTGCTCTCAGGTGTGTCTGTTGGATTTGTAGATAGGCTTATTTTCCATATATGCATATACTTGAAATGGATACTCCTGTCAGAGTAAGATGTAGAACTCATTTGTATACTGATACGATTGACTGATGTGTTTGTTTTCTAGATACTGTTCCCTTTGGTGAAGTTTCAATGGCCCCACCGTCTTTGAGCGCCAAACCCAGGAAAGCTCCCGTCAAGCCCAAGGTGACCTTCTAAGTTATCAAATGTCACGACGGTGCTCTTCACGCTTGAATAAGAGGTGTAAACGGTGTTTTTTGTTGTTTTTTCTCCTCTACCATCTCCAGAAGGAGCTGCTTCTCAACTCCCTCCTAGGACACACGGTGGTCCCCACAACCAAGCCCTCCATGGCCAGACGGAGAATCATGGAGGAGGAGAGGGTGCGAGTAGTGGAGGCGTACCGTCTTCTTAAGAAACAGAAACAGAAAGAGCACGAGGCCAGGTCTGCCAATCTGGAAAAACTCAAGAACCCCAAGTGATGTTTCATGTGAAGGAGCTAGAAGTCCCCCGACTTCAGGCAGCACTGAAGCTCAGACGCTGAAACGGATCGAGAGATAACCGTCGACAGACTCTTTGTGTTGTGTAACTTTGGAACTGCCCAGAGCTTGTCATAGCGCAGCTGTCGGGCGGGGAAAGAAGTAAACATTTGCATCCACTGCCCACAGTGTGAGGTCAGCAGGGATCAACATTCACCTGCAACGCTCAGCGTTGCACGTTTAGCTCAAAATAGGAAAGGCTGTTTAAATTGTTAATGCCTGCTTGTATGTTTTTATAAGAAGATAAACTGATCACCCCGAAATAAATACATCCAGACACGTGACTTTGTTGAATTCTCACCCCTGTAATTGTGTCAGATGTTCACTGGCAAGTGTTCAGTTGTATTCGCACAGTTTCTTTTACATCTTTGGGTCGCCACAATGACATCATTTGTCAATAGACAATGAATGCATAAAGGCCACGTCAAGGCAAAGATGAACCTTCAACTGTTTGCTGTGGTCCCACTAGATGGCAGTCCGCCTGCAGAAAGCTGTTGCTTGTATGGAGAGCTGACTGATTATGCAAACTTTAAAGTGAAAAAATTTATTTTTAATGGCAAATCATGCCTAATTATAAATATTAATTCATGGCAGTAGACTTATAATACTTCCAAACCATTTGTACCCCCCCCTGAGAGCCTGAATGAATAAATCCCAGCAGCCTTTTTGAATGCGGAGCACCTATTGGAGCCTGGCACAGCGATTTAGGTTTGTAATCCGTGAACAGGTTTACGCTCATGAACAAGGCCTTTGTTTGAACATTATTCTCTGGGACAAACTGTGCAAATTCACATATGTTTGTTGAACAACTTCATCTTTTCAAAGCTGCCTCGATCTGAAAGCAAACATTACACTGATATGTTGTTTTTTGTTGCAATATTGATGTACTGAATAATAACACCAGATGGTTTTACCAATTATTACTGAATCCCTGTTGTCGGGGACTATGGTTTCACAGTCATTTCTGTTTCATCAGCCTTTTTTTTTTTTTTTTTTGGTCTGTGTTTGTCCACTGAGGGTTGTCACAGTGACATGGAAATGCATTAAGTGGGGACAGCTGCTTGTGATTGGTAGTGCTGACTCCCTTGTGCTGAGCTCAACCACCATTGGTCATTTACCCCGGTGTCCATGTGCACAAGACGGCTATCCGCATTATCAAGGGATTTACCGTTGCTTCCTGTCAGAGAAAGATGCTGTTTGTTTAGTTTTTTTTTTAAGCTCTAGTCACTGATCAGGAATTAACAGTTAATACACTCTAAATAAAGACATTGTCAAGGTTTAATGTATGCGTTTATTTACCAGTGACCCCTTCGTGAGATGCATGGGTAAAAGGCAGGTAATATGTTGTTGGAAATGCAAAGAAAACATTCCATGGAATGTTTGAATGCGGGTTTGTTTGCGTTTGGATACATTTTCCCTGCTGTGTGTTCACCATCAGGTTGTTTGACAAGTCTGCGCTGCTTTTTTTTTTTTGGTGTTTATTTTGCAGCTCTTTGCTACCATTGTTATATCTACAAGCAGGGGAATCGAAAGGTGCACCCATCAGGCGTCACAGAGTAAAATATTCGACATTTGTGTTCTGTTGTATACCGTTAATTGGCCTGATTTCCAGTTTGTGAGCAATTTCCTTTCCGAGCAAGTACTCGTGGCTGCTGACGGCAGAGGATGGTGGGAGTAATTGGGGGAGAGCCTACTCAGCCTGCTGCTAGGCAGCCACGGCTCACTCTGAAGCTCCTAAAGTACACGTGTGAGCGTGTGCGTGTGTGTGTGTGTGTGTGTGCATAATGGTTCCTCTTATTACTCGTCAAGTCAAAGCAGTTGTCCATGCTAATTTGTCCCACGAACAATAATGTTGTGATGGTGCTGGCAGTGTGCTTATTTGCAGCTTCCTATGTAACCAGCATGAGTGCAGAGAAGGCTCCTGGCAGCCTGTCATAGTTCTGCTGTCAGACGATGCAGTTTTTATGAGATTGTCCATCGAATCGCATTGTAATGCCCCGAACTCAAAATGTAGGAGCATCCACTCACTATTACATTCAGATTTTATTCAGTACCACCTAGAATAGTTGTATCCCTTGTCCAGCAGTGTACACACAAAGCCACTAGAGTATAACCATCACCTGCACCAGGTGAAGTCGTTAAATCTTATCAAGCAAACTATGTAAATAATGTAGGTGTTGACCTTGTGATACTTCCTCTTACATTATGCCTCGTCTGCTTATGCTCGACAATTGTTACCTGTTACAGTCCAAAGATCCAACAGCCAAATGGTATTTATGTAACCTTTTATAGGTTTAATAAGTAAGAAATGTACACTTTTACATAAAATTGTAATTTAATAAATTCAAGGCACTAAAAAAATCATACGGCTTTCATGGGAAGTCTGAATCACAACATAATGTTATAAGTTAACAAGTAAGTATTGTTTACGACAGATTAGCAAATTACAGTCAGTCGATTTGTGACAAGAGAAAGCATTATATTGGTGAGAACACAACAACGTTCAGTGTTTGTGAATTAAAACATGTATCAGCTCAATTATAGACCTTTCCTTTGCTTTAAACTCAGTGCACCTAACCCATGTCTAGTTTCTCCACCATCAACCTGCTGTAGGTCAGTTGTCACCTGAAAATGTATAAAATGTTTCCACTTTGGGATTTAACTTTTGTAGAAAACTAGAAAGAGGTGACTAAGCTACAAGGCAAAGTCATTTTTTCCCTATAGAGATATCAAAAAGCGCCCGTCTTTCTCTTGATTGTCTTTTTGAGTGAGTCTACGAGTGAGCAAAGCCGGATTTAGTTGGCAGTAAAAAAGTTTCGGGCACTTGTTGTTAAAGTGAGAATGGACATTCAATAGAAGAGCTCATTGAGGTTACAATAGCCTGTCCATCTCTGATATTGTTGGTGTATTTTTTTTTGTCTTTTATAAATGACCCTCACCCCATACAAAACAGACAAGCAGTGCACGAACATCAGAGGAAATAAAGTACAAGACAAGTTTAAAGAGGTCTGTTAGAGCAGCTAGTTCTCATTACTGCAAACTACTGGAGATTCACCACAACTGGTTCGTATGTCAAGCTTCTTGCTCAGGAAGAGAAAGCAGGCTACATTACATTTGATACAAGGAATTGCGAGGGGAGAACAAACCCCTGGTGGAGATGTCAAAGCTGCAACGACAGACAGCGCTGAGAGCCCCTTGACTCACGCCGCCTGCTGGTGACGGTCCTTAAGGCAGCGAGGACTCGGCTAAACGAGGCAGGGAGCTGCCACTTCCTCGATTCCAAAAGGGGTCTCGAGCTCGAGGCACCATGGCGTCTTGGTCCATCTGTAGAAACGCACAGAGAAGGGGTTGTTTCAGCAGACGCGGCAGAAGAGGATGTTCTGTGGCGTGAAATAGTTTGAACTCGCTCACCTTGGTGAGGCCCTTGGCGATCAGGGCTAATTCAGTGGGCTGGTACACACAACTCCGTAGCTGACCGTTATAAGCACCATATGGAGACACTGGCTTTGTGGGTACTGGTAACAGAAAAAAGGATTGAAAAATAAGAGTTTGTTGCGATGGTCATCCAGTCCATTACTTTGTATCTGTAGACTTAACACAACATCCACATTAAAACACTAAAGTCTCCGTAGCAACACACATTTACTCAAACGGACCCATTAGGTGATTCAATATTTGCTACATCTGTGAGGAGGAATCAGATGCCTTGCACACGTTGGATTTTGTCAAACTTTAAAACCTTTTGTATATTCTGTACGACTGTTTGCACAAAAGGTGAAAGCCCAAAGCACATGTGCATTAATTGATCATTTCATTGGAGCGCTGTCCTGCCGACTCATTTAGATTTTTGATTCTGATGATTCAGCATCTATCTATACAAAATGTGGTTGAGCTCAATGAGGCACTGTCATTGTAAGGTTAATGCTAAACCACTACGTGTCATGCTGTACCTGTTGGAGGCTCGTCCATAGTGAAGGCTTTATTCTCCATGTAGATGTTCTGGTGGGGTGGCTCCGGCTCCTTAAGGATTTCGTCATAAACCAGGCTCCTGGCGGGGTAAACGTGATCTCCATCGATTGGCTGCTCCTGGTCTGGGTCCTGCTGGGTCAGTAAGCAGATTTCTGGGACGGCGTAGAGGATGAGGAACACCCAGGCATTTGACACCAAGGCTATAGCCAGAGTGGGATCGTCCCAGCTGGGATTCCCGACCACTCTGTTCCCATAGATGTACATGACAATCCAAGCTACCCAGATAGCCACGGTGAAGAGCCCCGAGACCAGGATGAAGGCTCCATCTCGCCGCCACTGCTTGTGCTTGTGCGTCAGTGAGGGCACAGCCATCAGCACCACAGCTAGCAGCAGAACCATCACATAGATCAGCGCCAACACAAAGTCCCGGTTAGCGATGCTGCAGGACAGGTCGGAGATAATGACACCTCTGGGTGGGCTCCTGGCCACAGTGATGACGAGCCACTCAGTGTTGATGATCACCTCGACCAGCCACAGACCCAGGGCCCCCAGGCATAACATCCAGCTCTTGGGCCCCCGGTCCCTCCGCTCCAGCAGGGCGAGCCACAACCCGTGCATCACCAGGCAGGCTAGACAGCCCGAGAACAGTACTCCAAAGAGGAACCTCCGTGCAACACAGCTGGTTGAGTAGCGACCCACAATGAAGGCAAAGGTGAGTCCAAAGAGTCCCAGCGTGAACACCAGCATGCCGGCCTGCAGGGCCACCATACCCTTCCTCTTCTTGTTTGTCACAAACGGTAAGCTGGCCATGAGGATGACGAACAGAACAAAGGAAGTCACCACACCAGCAGCAGCAACGGCCTCCACCACGACCCCCCACACTGCAGTCAGGTCACACAGGTTGTAATATATGGAACTGATACTGGAACCACATCCCGTTGGAACAGTGGTGGGTTCCATGGCTTCACAGCAGATTCTCAAAGAAAAGTGCTGTCACAACAAAATACAGATTGTTAAACATGCATGGAAAGACAAGCAAAAGATGCTTCCGTATTATTACTCTGTCACAATAAACAAACTGTTCCAGCTGCATAATGTACTAAGCCAAGTGTGGAGTTTTACTGTGTTGTACTAAAATTGCTGTCCATTGAAATAAATTAAATCGAGTGTCTAGAGAATCCAAAAACTTAGAGCCATTTGTCTCCCCTGTCTTTAATTACGAACCTTGTTGTTGGATAATCAAAGCTGTGTCTGCCCATCTAATTTACAGAGGCATAATTTTAACATTAACATACAGGACACATAATGAGTGTTATTACACAAACAGCATCCCACAGTCTAATTTGAAGGGAAAATTGTATTCAACTTTAATTACAATAATTATTCCGCTGTCAATGTAATACTATTTTCATCATGTAGCATCCAAAAATATACACTTACATGTATCAGTTTAGCCTAAAACTGATCAAAGGACATTGTCAATGCTATCTCCAAATTTGGAGGAAACTGAGATATTAAGTTACATAAATTACATTCTCTGTATGTATTGAGAAAATCAAATTGGATTATGTTTCATGAAGCTAAGACATTTTGTCGAATATTCATCTTGTAATATCATTTTTTCAGCTAAAAGCATTGTGATGAAGTTATAACCTTATACTGCAGCATAAAGTAATATTAAGCATGTCAGACTTCTTACCTGGACTGATGACGGAGAGCAGTTCCGCTCCAACAGGTGACTCAGGTAGATTTACTCTGGTAAGGATAACCCAACTTGTCTGAAATATTCCTCGAGTGTTAACAGGCTCCACGCGGATGTTTTCAGCGTTCAAATGTTCCCTCGGTTGATGTACAGGTTGTTGTTGTTTTTTTCTCCGGGGTGGAATCACGGACAGTCCTCCATCATGCCCACTCCTCCTCAGCTGTTACTGAACCTGAACGAACTCACCGGCAGTCGCATCCACAGTAGGCTAGTTATCCTTCGAGTTATTTTTATTCTTCTGTGAATGTAATACTTTGTCTAACGACTCGATCAGCTCTGACCACTCTGTCTCTTCATCCAGCCTCTCGTGCAGCTTTGCATATTCTGTGAGATTATATCACCCGGCCTATTTATGTGTTCCATGCGGCTTAGATCCAAACAAAGGGACCACTCTCCTCTCAAGTCAGACATTAACATTTGTGTACGTACGCGCATTTCTCTATTTAACATATCATCTAAGTAACTGTGACCTGTTCGATTGATTTCAGACTCAATGGTGATAATGGCTTTTACTGGTTGAGTATTATAATTAGATCAGTTATGTGATCGTTCTTTAAAAGTACACATATACACTGAAAAAAACCTCCAGGGATCACGTCTGTCCGGGGCACATGTGATCATTATAAGCTGTTAATTATTATAACCGATTTTATTGGCTGTTTTAAAAAATAGAGTCGGCAACAGCTGTTTCAAACGCTTTTCAAATTACTCTGCAAATGAAATGAGACTGTGAATAATTAAAATACACTATACCGTTTTTAAAAATATGCTAGTTTACTGTAAAGGCTGCAGCCTAAGACAGTATTGGGCTGTTTAAATACAGTAACAGTAGTGCAAAGCTTGACGGTGGTTTCAGTGCATTTCTGAAAATAAACGGTGGGCCATCAATGTCTGTGAACATAAAATACATCATTTTTTTCCGATATGTTTTAATTTATGAAAAGACCAAAAGCAATCACTGTAGTCGGACTACTTCATTACTACAGACCCAAGCTAACTAGTTAAGCATTAAGGAACGATTCTTTCCCAAGCTTTTTGATCCATAAACAGTTGATTAATGTAACTGTGATCAAATAAGCGGTTCACTGTACTTTCCGTTTTATAGAGGGAAAAGGCCAACATACAGTTGTTCAATTTAAGAATAATTCAACTGTAATTTATGCCATTTAGAGCACATTCAATAATGAAATTAATACGTTATGCATTAACAACATGGATCTTGAGAAATCAAATCACACTTGAGTCTACTTTCTCTTTTTAAGGATAAGTACTTCAGGGCAGTCATCATGAGCCTCCAGTTTGCAGAGCCACCTGGTGGAAAATAGTGTTACAGGAGAGATGGACTCCTGTGTTACATAATCAAATGAGACTACAGAACAAAACCTGTTTTGTTATTGATCTCTTGTAGGCCATGCCACTTAACAACCATTTGGCAAATAGAAACATTGACCGATGTCATTGATTTAAAGCTTTTAAATTGTCTCCACTCAGTAACATTTTGAAATTTGCTGAAATACTGTGAAAGACATGACACTATGACAGTCCATTTGCTTGTTTGCCTCGATTTGGTAAATATTTAAAATCACAAAACTTCTGTTGTCATCTCTCTTCCTCATTTAGTTGTGAAACTTGCGGTTAGGAGAAGAACTGTGTCACAAAAAATAGCCCATAATAGCCCAAAATAGCCCAAATAATACATTATCAAAATTGAATTAGCTGCCTAGAAATATCAGTGTGAGAGCTCACAACAGAAAGCAGTTTATTATACACATTTACATGTGTTTTATTCATTTTTTTGTTCTTTTTATTCATTAGACACGTGATGCGTCCAACATGTTTGTATATCAAAAGTCCTTTGTGTCATCTCTGGGGACCTAGTCGTGTAGTGCATCCCCTCCAGGTTCAGCACAAGAGTAAGGTC
This sequence comes from Pholis gunnellus, assembly GCF_910591455.1. Taxonomy (NCBI): domain Eukaryota; kingdom Metazoa; phylum Chordata; class Actinopteri; order Perciformes; family Pholidae; genus Pholis; species Pholis gunnellus. The sequence continues at coordinate 11,405,809 of NC_136544.1, forward strand.
ATCCGGGACACCTTGGTGAAGCTCACTCTGGCATACAGCCTGTACTAAACGTACTGTTTATACTGCATGATGGAGCCCCCTGTGGTGCATCGATCCCTCAATGGATCCCGTCCCGAGGGGTGCTCTCACAAACCTAGCAGTTCGTCAATCCATCCCTCTGCTTGTGGTCCATGTATTTGCAGATTCGGAGCTGATCTCAAAGGAGAGAGCAATGTCACCTTAATGAAGGGCATGCCCTTTTTTAGAAGGCACACATAAAGAGGGCTTTTGGGTTTTTTTTCTGATTTGAATTGTGTATACAGCTATACTCTGAGCTGTAAACCAATCTAAACTCGATACATAAGTATATGTTGATAGAATACAGCGTTGACCGATCATTTCACGCGCAACTCTCAGTATTTGCATCGATATAGATCTATAGCGTTCATATAAAGCTCATGAATCTCATCTTCATCAACCTCCAGAAAGTAAAACAAATAAAAGATGACACCATACACAGTGTGATCCCGTGCCTTGTCGTAGACTCGTCCATTTTGTGGCAGCAGGCTTCATTAAGGCACCTCAGCAGCACCGCTCTCCTCCGAGAACCTGTCAGGTTATTCATAGCAGTGACTCAGGTCGGGGTCTCGTAGGACGTCTCTTCTCCTGCATTTTTACCGCAGCCTGGCAGCCCTCGAGGCAACACCACAACCCAGTTCACTCTGAAATGATGTCTCTCCCTGTCCGTCTCCCTGTTGTGGGCATGGTAGATTTGGAGCTATTTTGAACACATCTGTCACATTGCAGAATGTTAGGATGAATATTGTGATTGAACTAATGGCCTCGTCAGATGCAATGATTTTAAAAACACATATCAGATCCATACTGATCTCATCTTTTTGAGAAGATTTGAAGTCCCTGTATTGACCGACCCATCTCTGACAGATCAATGCTGACTGAGGGATTCATAAATGGCACTGTAAACATCTCTTTGAGCCATGACCTGAGGCGATATCCATTGTTGCCATTTCACATCGAAGCACATTCCTTTATGATGTGTGGCTCTCTCGTGTCGTGCGGCTGTTGGGCTCACTTTGAGTCGTTATAGCATCGCGTATTGATTATAGCTGTGAGGATAGTAAGTCCCCTGCAAGCGGCAGGCCATTAACTCCGTATCAGACACATTCACTAAACCCTTTGCCCTCTGTGAGGTTTGTGATGCAACGTCTGCACCTTAAATATGTGCTTTACCAGTAATGTGACTACATAAAATCCTGATTGGCAGTAGAATTTGATCAACAGAGCTTGTCTTTAATTGACGAGCAGACCCAGCACCAATGAAATCATCCTTCCATTAGTGAGATTAACATGCCACCGGAGGAATAATTACTCTCAGATGAAAAACTCCTTACAAAATGGATTATGAAATTTGACAGACTGCAGTTTGTCGCACTTATCAGAACCTCAATTACTTTTGGCAGATAGTCTCAGTGGCAACCTCCTGTAATTAATTGGCTCATTACATGACACTGATTGTACTTAGATATCGTAAACAACGCTTTGCAGTCCAGAGATTCTGGGGTGCCATTAAAACAGGAAACTATGTTACTATTGATTGTTAATAGCACATCACTTTTAATCTAAAAAACAAAAACATTGAGCTGAGTCTGCGGTTGGCCCGGTGCCAATGATCAATGCCATGTAACTTCCAAAAGGGAGGAATTCAAAATCAAAGCTGTCGCTATAGCAACGCCCCTGCCACGATTCCACCAATCAATGGAGTCCGTGGGGTTGCGAGATGCGCCAGGGAAAGGCCAGCGTCCTACATAAAGAGTGCGGGACAGGGAGCCGGGCGGCACACACGGGGGGCAACAACACCTTTCTGCAAGCGCGCGACCAAAGCAGAGCAGCAAGAGGAAGAGTCCGGAGAAGAGTGGCACAGAGTAAGGAAGAGAGGGGCAAAGGACAAAGGAAGAGAGGCAAGGAATAACTGAGAAGATATGGTTCGCTCATGTGGACAAGGGATCCCTGCCTGGGTCTATGTGGGCACCCTGCTCCTCTTAATCCACTCTGTCACAGTTGGAGGAGGTAAGATTTCAACAAGGAATCAGCACTTTCAACTGATTGCTTTCAAAGAGTCATATCACCTTTGAATTGTTTTTTCTGTCTTTTTTTAAATATCCTACATTGTATGAGAAGCTGTGTTGTTCTATTTCAGTCCAGCTTCCCCCATACTGTCAGTGGGTAGTAGGGCACAGCATGAATGCATGGCTCGTGCTCGGCCTCAGGGCAGGGGATGGGTATTTAATCTATTCTACTTATGCTGTCCTCATCTATCTGTCTGCTGGGTGCAGGGAAAGACAGGCAAGTCCATTTGCTGCCTGGCACTGTGCCGGCTCAGTAATACAGTATATAGTACAAGCGAAAGAAGGAAAGCTTTTCTTGCTCCTTAAAGAAGTTCCGAATTTGACTGATTTTGACCAAAGCTATTGAAGGCCACATTACTGTGCTGTCAGATTGGATTCTGTTTTAAATTCCTCGTGAGCACAGACTCATCTAATACTTTAGAGATGAATGAAGGGAATGTGTATAAAATGTTTTCTTTTATGTTTTCAGCTGTTCTCAGCTTGAGTGGAAGATACAATGAAACGTTCTTGTTCGTATCTTTTTTTTCTCTCAGATGTTTTTTTTTTTTTCAGAATTTATAAAAAAACAAAAAAACATACTGTTTCCACAGTTGTGAATAATTTGGCGATTTTTCAATTGGCTTTGGTGTGCCAGAACCATTTGTCAAAACACACCCTCACACCATGCTCAGCTGGCTCAGGGTGCTGGCTGGCTAATTGGAAAAAGGTTACTTTGAAGTGGGGGCGCTTGATTGTGCTGGAGATATGAGGACTGAGACATTCCAGGGAGCCAATGTGCTCCCCCTGTGTCTCATTAAACCCCCAGTAATAGGCCAACAAGGCTGCCGATGGCTGCGGCAGAATGGAAACAGCAGCTTGTCACGCTGAGTCTTTCATGTGTGATTCTCCCGTATGGGACTCTTGTACTTGTACAAGAAGGCCCATAGAAGCAGCCATCTGCAATGGTGCTGCAAACTCAGGATTCTTCTCTGGGCACCTTGTGTGGAGGTTTTCTGATTCAGCCACCTGACTTATTAATTGAGACCAGAACAATAGAATAACGTGCAAGTGTGGGTTTCTTTCCTGACACATATGAGTTGCGGCTTAGTCGATGAGTTAGGGAGGGCTTTTCCGGTTCTTGCTGTGTCAAATCTGATATAAGAGCAAAGCACATCTTCAAATGAAATCTTGGAAAGCAGAGTCAGACGGATGCAAATTACGGTGATGAAAATATGAAAGAATTTCATGTACGAATGTATAAAAGCTATTTCTAAAAAAAATGCTGAAACCGTAGCTGACACATTTAAATTTGGATATATTTTTGTTATCTGTGAAGTGTTAGTTCATCATCTTGCACTTTCTTCTCCACAGCTGTCCTGAAGCAGGAGGTGGCATTGGACAATGGGGTCACTGTGCTGAATCACTCCATGAGTTTGGTGCAGCGTATCGAGACCCTGCTGGCCCTGGGGAACAGCAGTGATGTCACTCTCCGCGTGCAGACCATCAGCACGGACGAGGTGAAGGTGATCCAGGCCCACAGCCTGGTCCTCACGCTGCAGAGTGACGTGTTTGAGGATCTGCTGCTCAATCGCAACGGCAGCGTTGTGGTTTTGAGGGAGACGCCCGACTGCGCAGCCGTCATCGACAAGTTTGTCAGGTGAGGTTGACTCCGGTTTATATCGTTTGTTCAGAGTTAATCAGGTTCAATCAAATGGAACCATTCAAGAAACTGTGGAGCAACTTGTAGATGCTTTTCGTAGTTTCCACAAGTATAAAGTTCTGCACCATTTTGCATCTCCCTTTGGAGAAGTGAGATGCTCCATCTTGTGAAATATTCTAAAATTACACTTGCTGTTTGTGGCTCGCAGTTGAAAATCGAACAGTGTGGGTTTTATTCAGTGACTCAGATGCGAGGTGAGAAAACAGTAGTATGCCTTATTGAGAGATATGTTGTATGTATATTTATTTTAAATGTCTTTAGATGAATATTCCAGCCGTGTTTTTTTTCTTGCAGGTATCTGTACTGCGGTGACATCTCAGTACGGCTAGATCAGGCCATTTCTCTGCATAAGCTGGCCAGCAAGTATCATGTATGGGGTTTGCAACAAGGTCTGACCCAGTTTATGACCCAACATCTGTCTAGTGATTCGCCCACCGGCCATGTGATTGGCTGGTACAACTATGCATTACAAATTGGGGACTTGGTCCTGCGGGACAGCTGCCTGCAGTACCTGTCCTGGAACCTGTCTTCTGTGGTGCAGAGCGGAGAATGGGGCTCCATCAGTGAGGACCTGCTCCTCTCCTTGCTCAAGCGCTCTGACCTTATTCTGCAGAGTGAGCTGGAGCTCTACGAGGCCCTGGAAGCCTGGATTAGCCAGAACCAGCCCGTCAGTTCGACAGTCGAAAGCGCCCTAAGGGCTGTTCGATACGGCATGATTCCCCCTCAGCACCTCTTCCGTCTTCAGAAGCAATCCCCCCTCCTGCAGAAGCATTACGAGTCTATCCGTGATCTACTCTACCTAGCTTTCCAATTTCACTCGGCCTCACCTATACAACTGGCCAAGTACTTTGATGTCAACTGCAGTATTTTCACTCCCCGTAACTACCTGTCCACCTCCTGGGGTTCCCCTTGGGTTATCAATAACCCCACCCGTGATGACCGTAGTTTCAGCTTCCAGACCCAGCTCGGGCCCAGCGGCCATGACTCCATCAAGAGGGTGACCTGGAACGCCCTTTTCTCCCCTCGCTGGCTCCCCCTCAGTGCCAGGTCAACCTATACCGAGCTGGGCGCCATGCAGCCTACACGCACAGATGGAGGTCGACCTCGCATCATTGTAACACCAGCCACCTCTAGTCCAGACTTTGCCGGTGTGAGTTTCCAGAAGACGGTGATTGTGATGGCAAGACAGCAAGGAAAAGTTGTGGTTCGCCACGTCTACAACTTCCACCAAAGCACAGAGGAGGCCGGGGACTTCCTGGTGGATGCCGACCTGCAGCGCCGTGCATCAGAGTACCTGATTGACAGCTCCCTCTATCTGCACATTGTAATAAAACCTCTCTACCACACTCTCATTGTTGCCAGGAAGTAAAAGGCAGGAATTTGGTTTGACCTTATCATCAGCTATACACCCTCCACCCACACAATCACATGCATATTCCAAAGTTAACTCATGTCATGTTTATGCATCCAGTCTGTGACATCTCTATTTAGCAAGGAGCTGTTTGCTACAATGAAAGACTCGCAATGTAATGGCCCCAGCAGTGATTATCACAATGATGATGGTTGGATTTCGAGTATTTCATGCATACTAAGAAAAAAAGAAAAAAAAGAAACTTTATTGTTCTGTATTTGTTCAGGTATTCTGTAGTCCAGCAGTTTGTTCCTTGAATGTATTGTGATGGTTATTGTTGTTTGCATACAATAGGGGTTTATTGTTATGATTTTGATGTAGTTCACTATCCAGCAGTGAAATATAGATTTTTAGTTCATGACACCTATATCCTGTGACATACACCGATGTACTTGTTTGTAGTTTACATACCAAAAATGCGTAAATTGAAGTGCAATCCCATTGTCAGTGTTCCTTTGTATGCTGTCGCTGAATTGCAAGACAGTGAGTCCTTTAGTATTTCGTTTTCTTATTTATCGTTGTACATGCGTTTTATATAGCTTTAAAATAAACTACACAAGTATGTGATTTTCATCCTTATACAAAAAAAATGATTAATAAAAGACAAAAACATTAAAATAATGTGTCTGTGTTGGCTTATATCGGATTTACAAAAATAAACTTTATAGCACCAGCATTACGTTATGATCTTACTGTAGAAAGAAAAGTGCTCCCACTTAGAACTACGCATCCCACGATGCTTAGCACGAGGCCGGAAATACGTCATCACGTCGTTGAAACCTTCAGCTGTCAGACTTTGGCCACCCTAAAAGTGCAGGTTTTGTTAGCAAACTAACTCGAACTGTACAACCCGCGCCGACTTTCGTTAAAGTTGTGCATTCATCTGCTTTTCGATCTTTGAACGCGCGAGCTGGTGATTGAAGCGCAAAGATTGCACGAAGACGAACCGTGTAGTTGTGATCGCTGCTAGTTTTTTGCACAAGCCAGCGATCCTGAGCGGGTGTAAGGCTAGATGCAGGGAGGGAGGGAGTAAAAAAAGGCAAAAGTCTTTGTGCTTCCCTTCCCCCTCATCAAAGCAAAGGGGAAATGTCTCTGTCCAAAGGAGGTAAGTGGCTTTTTTTTTCTCCAAATCTTTTTTTTTTTTAAAACAACCGTGCATATATTTTACATATCGAGGCGCAGTTTGCGTGGAAGTAATTTAGCTAGCGGTGTTTGAGAAATGTAACCTTGCCAGGTGGAAAAGCTGCATGTATGAGAGGAGGAGAAAGAGAAAAAAAGAAGCTAGCCAGCATGTCTTTCGTGCTTTCTATCATTATGCGAAGTCTCTAGACACACTGAAGGTATTCATCAGAGGCTTAATGATAGCGTGCTACATTATATTTGTTATTATTCATATTTTAGCTAAATGCTATAGTCGCGTCCCCGTTTAGGCTCCCGTGTTGTGGTTATGCTAACGCATAATTTTCACGACAATTAAGGACTTTTGCCAAGCTGTAATTATCACGCAACTTTTCCCCTCAGCTCGGAATCACTGGGACTAGTTTCTCTCCTCGGGTGAAGTGAAGCACATTGGGACCACAGGTGTTTTCCAGCCTCCTGACTCGCGACTGATTGTGTTTCCGTCCATTTGGTTTGGCCGATGTGTGTACGCTCTAAAAGATGTTTTTAGCTCTGCATTTTTAATTTGTTTTAATTTAATTTCCCGGTTGTGGAAAGTCCTTTTTAAAAAATTTTTTTTTTAAACAGGCGGTAATGCAAAGGAACCATGGCGCTATCACACCCTTGTGCTTCCGCCAGTCAGCCAGCGAGTCTGTGCGGTGTAGTCACTGGAGCGTTACACGGTTGAATAATATGCACAACTTGGAAAAATCAAGGTCCTTCCTCTGCCACACACACACACACACACACACACACACACACACACACACACACACACACACACACACACACACACCGAGCATGATGATGATGATGTCAATTTACTTTTCAAGTTCACCGCTTGTGCTGTTACACAATCATACTAGCGTTACCATGGTCGGGAGTACACACTGTTTTGAGAGGGCTGGGAGTAGATTGGCTGGGTGCTGCTCAGGCACACATCCTTCGGCCTACCATGGCATGTTTTGACTTGCAGCACCAATACCTAGTGCAGCCTCTCTTTTGTTGACAGTTCACTGGCTGCAAGCAGAGCCTCTATAGCTGCTACACAGGTTCTGTGCCGTCAATTATTGTGTGCACCAAAGCAAGCCTGATGTGTCTTTTTTCTGTGAAAGTTTAACATTTTTCTGGCTTCTTCTTTTCTTTTCTTTTTTACAAGGAGTAGTGCCTTCTGCGGGTCTGAGTGCATTGCAGGGCTGCTCACGGTATTGCTGAGGCATGTTCGGAGATTGGGTTCTCCCGAACGCCACTGATAGGGTTGTGTGGAAGATTATATGTGCATGAGTCATCCTTTTTCTGTACATGGACCCACTCTGAGGGCCGGAGCTTCCTGATGGTGACTCGCCCTGCAGCTATTGACACTTTGATCTCATGCACAATCCAGACATTCTTGTTCGCATGACGTACTGCGCTCTGGATAGTTTCCTCTGGCCATCTTTTTGGTTTCCAGAAATGACTGCATTTCCTTTTTTTTTTAAAAAGAGCACCAACTGGCTGCTACTGTCTGTAACAGCTGCTTACACGGAATCGGCTAAAATATTGATTTGACGAAGACACGATGCTCAATATTTACAAATACTTAAGCTTAATAAATCTCTTCCTATGGGAAGAAAAATGTGTTTTTTATAAAATGCAGAATGTAACTTGTGCTATGTTTAGTTATAAACCACGGTTTCCGTGCACTTATTAATGATATAGCATGAATACGAGCAAGCACAGGGAATGGTATCTCTGTGTGTTTCTGCTGTGCTGCCTGTAATATACCTTGAGTGCAGCAGAAGCCGATGTAATTGCACTATTGTGTGCTGAGTTCGAGGACCAGGCAGGTCTTGCAGCAGAAAGCTGGATAGTGAGCCGCAAGCGGGGCCAAGTTGAAGTGACATCATTTCTCCCAAAGGGTCCTGACAGTTGTTGCATTTTTAAAGCGGATGTGTCCAGTCTGACTGGCTGTGAGTCATATCCCACAAAACACTCCCGGCTACAGGGTCACTGCACACACACACACACACACACACTGCTACCTGAGAGGAGCTAGTATTTCAACTCCCATTAATGTGTCAAAGTGAATATGTCGAGCAATAACTCGGAGTTAATAGAAACTGTAAAACCTGCATGTGTGCGGTATGATTTTTAGTATTTTTTTAGGTGTCTCGAACAGCGTTGCTTGTCAGACGTTCTCGCGCTGCCACGTTCGTGTGCTGCACTCATTTTGGTCGTTGAACAAAAGAGCTGTCTTATTAGTCAGGCCACTGGAAGGCTTTGGGTGCACGTACTTTATCCCACGCAGAGGAAACACAAAATCTATTTTTGACCGAGCATGTGTGAGTAAATCACACTTCAATCTCGCCCGACCACATGAGACTACGCTGGTCTGTCCAGACACTGTGGGCCTATTTTAGGGCGGCAGCACAAAATGTACCTGTCTGACGTTTCCATAGAGTCTAAAATCTTTGTGAAACTTCACTTCCCTTCCAGCTTAATCTAGCAAGGAGGGGTTTACCCAGTCGTACTTCCTCCACACTGGAGTATTGTGACTCACTCGATGGCAAACACAACCTCGCAGCAATAATGAGAGCTGTTGCATTTGTTCCAAAATGAAGGCGCTTGTGCATTAAACCAGTTTCTGTGAACCGGTGTAGAATAATTGCTCAGCCGGGCCCTTGGAACAGGAAATAAGCAGCCAGGTCGAAACAGTTTCTCATCATATCCCAGTGGGTTAAGCTGTGGCTGAGTCCTAGCACGCAGATAAAGGTCAACAAAAGTTTTCTGTTTTTCCCCCCTCGACCTTGCAACAAGAGCGGACATGCTGAACACGAGTGTCAAGAGTTGACTTGGTGTTCCTGTGCTGCCTCTCGTAGGCCCGGTAGCGGTGTTGTTCTGGCAGCGACTCGTGGCCCCTTGTGGGAAGTCCCAGCGGCTGCTGGTAAACTGTGTTTATGAATGGACTGCTGTCACTGATTTAACACAGACTGGTCCCAGAGCTGCACGCTTTACAGCACCGCACTCCAGATATGCACGAAATGCGAGCTAAACTTGAGATTAGGAAATAAGAGACAAAATGGGGAGGGAATGCATTGATAGTTGAGTTGATGGCAGTTATCATAAAAAGAAAAAAGTTCCCTGCACCCCTCCCTTCCATTTGAGTCATCATACCAATGTCGATTAGTCATTTGGTCCACCTTCTCCCTGCTGCAGGGCCTCAGCTCTGAGCACACCTAATCTCCAGATAGATAACCGATCATTTGTTGCCATTTGTATCAAAGGCAACTGGAAATTGATTGTAACCTCGAAACCCCCCCCCCCCCCCCCCCCCCCCTACCAGAATGGATTAAAATCTCCCTTTCATCAGACCGATGTGGATATTTAAAAACAAGCAAAGTCCGTTTAGTTCGCACTCAATGTCCTGATTTAGGACTCGGGGTCTCTGTTGTGGCAAAACCGCTCTAATCTCAGAGTAATGTGGAAATCGGGCTCGTAAGAGTCTGTAGCTGTGACGTCTATTTGCCTTCAGTCTTTCTACAAAACACTTATAATCACACTGGCTTGTGGTTGCTGCTAAATACAGCTTTATTGATCCCGGTATGGCTTAAGATGGAGCTGAGGTGGTAATTGTTTTTCTGATTTCCTGTCTCCAAGGGAAGAAGAAGAACCCTGGGCTGAAGCTGGCCAAAGAAGTCTTTGCACAGCCCCCACCAGCAGCAGCAGCGTAAGGCTCTTTTTATTTTTATTTTTTACAGTGGGGTAGTGACGGCAGCAATACCTTCCTGAGAGGGTCTCAAAATCAGACCCAGGACGCTAAAATGGCTGGAACATAAATCAATCCTTTAGCTTATTGCAGCTATATCGTAAGAAAGACTTTGGTCAATGTTTGTTTCAAATTAATCTTACGTATTGCACGAATAAACATGTGCATGTTCTCTTACAGTGTGAGTATTCCCACTGTTGCTTGTGCTTAATGTTGCTCTCTCTCCCTGCAGGCCCCCTCGAGATCTTGACTCGAAAGCTTGCGTCACGATTGGAGATCAGGTGAAGATGGCTCCGTATTCCTCTGAAACACGCCGCTCTGTTTCCTGAACGCACACATTTAATGCGTCTTCCTCTCTGTCCAGAACTTTGTGGTGAAGGCCGATGACTTGGAGCAGATTGAGGAGCTGGGCAGGGGAGCGTACGGGGTCGTGGACAAGATGAAGCATGTGCCCAGTGGTGTTATCATGGCTGTCAAGGTGGGCTGCTACTCGGGTTACCTGTTCTGCAAATGCAACGTGCTTTTTTTTTTTTTTAAATAGCACCGTGAGTCATAGATGCATTAAACATGTGAGCTCAACTCTTGGACATTTGGATGAGATCTATCGGATCAATGACGTGTTGTATTGAGGTGGGGGGGGGGGGGGGTTTAGGACACTGGACTCCATTTGATTTAAGCTACATCTGCCCCGCTGCTGACACCGCCGGCCCAATCTGTGATGTTTGTGTCCCCAGAGGATTCGTGCCACCGTGAACACTCTGGAGCAGAAGAGGCTTCTGATGGACTTGGACATTTCCATGAGGACCGTGGACTGCTTCTTCACTGTGACCTTCTACGGCGCCCTCTTCAGAGAGGTGAGCAAACTATGACTAGTGTGTGTGTGTGTGTGTGTGTGTGTGTGTGTGTGTGTGTGTGTGTGTGTGTGTGTGTGTGTGTGTGTGTGTGTGTGTGTGTGTGTGTGTGTGTGTGTGTGTGTGTGTGTGTGTGTGTGTGTGTGTGTGTGTGTGTGTGTGTGAGAGAGAGTGTGTGAGTGATCATCTTGTTGTTTTTTTCAGGGGGATGTTTGGATCTGTATGGAGCTGATGGACACTTCTCTGGATAAGTTCTATAAGAAGGTTACTGAGAAAGGCAAAAACATCCCAGAAGACATCTTGGGCAAGATCGCAGTAGCAGTACGTCCCGTCTCATATTTTACATTATTATTATTATTATTATACATGTACATTTAAAGGAACAGGCCAACACACAAGTACAAATGTTCACTTAGTGTCCGAGAGCAAGTCGATAGTTTACGTTTGTGTATGGATTAAACAAAGGAAGATTCTGCAGTTCTATTCTCTCTCCACAGATTGTCAAGGCATTAGAGCATCTGCACAGTAACCTGTCAGTGATACACAGAGGTAATCAGATCATCATCATCATCATCATCATGTTCACAGTTCAGTTTCCTGTTCCTCATGTTTGTCTTGCCGTGTTCTCTCTCTCATCATTTTGCCAACGATGTGTCTCTCCAGATGTGAAGCCCTCCAATGTTCTGATCAACACTCAGGGCCAAGTGAAAATGTGCGACTTTGGCATCAGTGGCCACCTGGTGGACTCTGTGGCTAAAACAATGGATGCAGGCTGCAAGCCCTACATGGCGGTAAGTGGGGACTGGGATAAGAGACTCCTGGTGCCGGCTAGTTGAGATTTAGGATCCTCTAGAAAGTGATGAGGGAATCCCCATGAAATAAATAAAAAATCCACAGTCTAGCAGGATATTAAAGATGTACTGCACACTTGAGCTGTAAACTAAATGCCTTCATTTTGATAAAATACATCAATCTCATGATGCCAAACATCTTGCCTGTATGAAGGAATGTAGGTTCACAAAACCAGCACGTTATTTTAAATCCTCTCGAAAAACACATTTTAGCCGACAGATTTGTTCTTCAAATGTTCTTCCCTAATTAGACCTATTATCTTTGACACGTTTTTTTAATTCTTCAGGGAGTTTATTTCATATGAAAATAGCTTTTATCAGTTTGTATTTATCATCATTACTACTTTTGTCGATTCATGTGTAGCAAATGCATTTTAAGAAGTTTATAAGGCTTTCCTACAAATGACAGTGTAATTCTAGTTTATGATAATTGTTGAAATGATAGTGTTGGTACTTTATATGTTGCTATAATTTCTATTCCAGCCTGAGCGGATCAACCCTGACCTCAACCAGAAAGGCTACAGTGTTAAGTCAGACATATGGAGTCTTGGTATCACAATGGTGAGTATGGCTGAATATCAAAATGTGTCCATTAATGCCATTTGTGATACATTTCAGGCAAATTAATTTTCTGTCTATCACTGTTCTTTTAATTTGTTTAAGTGTGGATAGAATCATAATAACAAGCATGTATTAACTCACTTTTGTCCAAATATCCTACGTGAATTTTTTTTGTTGTTTAGGAAATATCATTTGAAGCATGCGGTTTAGTTTTTACTTCACACTTAATATGACCTCTCAGTTCAATGCAGTTAACACACGGGACTCCAACTACACTCCTTCCAGTCGCAACCGCTCCACTACCCCAAAATACAATAGTGCACACAGCTCACGACATCATAACAACAATATGTTAAGAGCCACATGGACCCAAAATGTTGGTTCAAATAAATTGTGAGTGAGGTTTTCCAACAGTAGTGCGCAGGATTTTCCTCATTCATTCATTCATTCATTCATTCATTCATTCATGCATGCATGCCTACACCCAATATTTCTGCTTCTGGTAAAACCCCTGTTTAATCTCATCACTCTGTATTTGTGTACATGTATGGAAACATATCTGGAAACAGTTTTCTATCATTTCACTTCAACTGTTATGTTCCTTATGTATTTCATTCACACAGGATTGTATTTCATATGAATATATTATTTACTCTCAGTTCAAGCTGTGGTAAAACGTTTGGGTGTTTTTTAAATAACAATACAACTCCATGTTAGTCCACACTCCCAACAAAAAAAAACTTTTGTCACCGCGATAAATAAAAGATGATAATTTATACATTTCCTAAAAGAGGTTCCGTTGCATGCAACTCATATTTCCACACGACACTAATGCTGAGTCATGCTCACCGTTGACTGTGATCATTACACGTCCATGCTGTGGTCAGTTAGCGTTGAACCTTTTTATTGATTTCTGATTGTCCAAATGGTTTGTGTTGCAGGTGAAAGTGAGTCTTTTATCAGCATGTTGAATCGGTTCTCTGTCTCCTAGATCGAGCTGGCCATTTTGAAGTTCCCCTACGACTCGTGGGGAACCCCGTTCCAGCAGCTCAAACAGGTGGTGGACGAGCCGTCTCCACAGCTGCCCGCCGACCGTTTCTCCCCAGAGTTTGTAGACTTCATCTCCCAGTGGTGAGTCTCTCTCACACACACCTCAACGCAATGCTCCTCGTTCACCTTGCTATTAAAAAAAAATATATATACAATTTAAAAAGTGTCACTGAGGTCCAGCAGGGGTCAGTGTTTGCTCTGTGTTTACAGAACGAGGTGGCGTCAGTACAGTACTGGAGCTGATGTCTATTTTTAGATGTGTTTTGTTTGGAGTTATCATACAAGTTTGGGATTTCCTGCTTTTCTCACTTTTGCATTTTGGTCTCTTTTTGTTCTTACAGCTTAAGAAAGAAGCCAAATGAGAGACCTGGTTATGCAGAATTAATGGTTAGTAGTTTTACAATACTTTTCCTCTTCCCCCAAAACAACAACACAAATATTATTACGCGTTGTGCTACTTTTGTCTACTTTGCCACACAGATCCGCTCTGGTTCTTGCTTTTGTCCACTAGAGACCAGACTCACCCAGTTAACCCATTGACACTATGACTTGTGTATTTACAACAACATCGTTAGATCATTTATTTGTTTAAGGACATAGTCTGTGTTGTTTCCTTGTTTTCATGCAGCAACATCCGTTCCTCACCATGCATGACTCCAAAGACACAGATGTGGCCAGTTTTGTGAAGGTAATTCTGGATGACTGATGGGGCCCCCTGCGGGCCCCTCCGGCCCATCAGGTTAGGCGGGACCTCTCGGCAAACAAACCAATGGCCTACCTTTATTTTTTTTTTATTTTTTAACTCACTGGAATGACAGACTCTCAATCACCCACACACACACACACACAATAGGGGGGGGGGGGGGTTGACCCCAAAGACTGACAGCAGCATTGGAGTGGGAGAGTGGCGGTAATATGAACTCGTACAGTCAAAAACCAACTGGAGAGGTTTAATTGGCTCCTCCAAGCTTCCTGTGTGCGCGATTATTCAACATGACAAATATGAACTGAACCAGATTTGTTGTTTTTCGTCTTGTTCTTCTTCTTTTTTTCGCCCCGCAGCCCCTTTTTATCTCCCCCCCTCCCCCCTTCTCTCTCTCTCTCTCTCTCTTCACTACGGACAGAGCCAGCCATCATTTCTATGTGACACATATTGTATGAATACTTTGAATATCATCCGCAAAACCAACAGTTAATGTGTACCTTGTTGTGTCTTGAAATCTATATTTGCATATGTGTTTGTATGTTTTCTCATTATACAGAGTTTTTGATACTGTATATCGTCGACATGTGTGAATTTTACCGGACTGGGGCCTTATTTGTCAGATCACATCAGGGGGGGGGGGGGGGGACGGTTCCACCTGGTTCTGCTCTGAGGTGGCCGGTCAGTGCCGGGACCAGGAGGCTCCAGAGCGAAGAGAAATAACTTAAGAAATGTCAAAGGTCACATTCTGTACGTGATGAGAAGTCATAACGCAGGAATGTAAAGCGTCCCATATCACCTGATCCGATTGTGGTCCCAGCTGAGGGCCTTCATGCAGCGGCCCCTCAGTACTCCTCGTCGTCGTCTTCTTTCTCGGGTATTAACGCGTCGGCCTCAGTGCTGCCATTGTTACTACCTGGAAGTATTCAGAGGTTGCCTAATCAAGCTCACAGCTTTATCTCTTCCTGTGTGCCATTTTAGTCGTTCTCATGAATTACTGCATTAATTGTGTTATTTTTTTTTCCTCTTCTTTTTTTGGACTCGTTCTGTCCTGCATCTTGATTTTAGCAGCATTTATACTCATCCCTTTGCCTGCAGTTCTCAATTCTGGAGTCAGCATAGTCTTTTCATATGAGGCGCTTGTGTTTTTTTTTTTTTCCTTATTATGCATTACACAGACAGTATGTTAGGGAAATAATTTATATGTTGAAGATGTAAATACTATCTCCTTTTTTTTTTTTTTTTTTTTCTATGTAACATGGCACTGTCATAACTTGGCAGGGCACATGGGTGGTAGAGTGGTTGGTAGTTTAATGCAGCGTGACACACACACACACTCACACTCATACTCACAGGGCCAGCTGACTACCGTACACCTATTTTGGAATGATGTGCTGTCAAGCTCCACCGCTCAGGTTTCTGTGCTCTCCTTCACGCGGAGACGGCCCCATTTTTTTGGGGTTTTTCCTCCAGCTCGCACCGGACCGAGGGCCTTTTCTCAGTCCGTGGTGGGCAGCCATTATCTCCTCTTGTCCGAGCATACTATGCAGAGCCCCTTCGCCTCGGACACCCGGCAAGAAGCACCTTGCCATGTGGCCGTTTCGCCACGCCAAGTGTTCAGAGACTCTGATGGTGATGACGGCGATGACAGTGATGATGACTGCCGTGCCTCCGTTCGTGGCTAGCATTCATCGCCCCTCTGGTTTACACTGTAGTGCAACCTTTATCGAAAGTCAGTGAGTTAGGAGTATTTTTGATTGTGAATAATAAGGGAAAGCTAGCAACACCACAAAGAAGCTGCTATTTCTATTTTATTTCTTTTGTCAGCCTTCTTTGGATGGCCATTCCCTTTGGTGTGTGTAAAAGTGAGTTTTTACGCCGATCACAATGAGAATGGAACACTTGCTCTACCTCTTACTCCTTCACTCTACTTGCCACCTTTTCATTGGGTGGGACCGACAAACTTGAACTATGGAAAGACAAAAAAAAAATAAAGGCTTTATTGTTCAGTATGTCCGTTTTTAAAGCTTTCCTTTCATGACTGATGCCAGTTTAGCAATCAAAGAAGTAGAAGTTCATGTATCTGATGCAAAGATTACAACACTGTCCACGTTTTAAAGGGTAAGGCAATATTCAAATGTTTTGTTATTGCCATGAAAAGACCAAAACAATGAAATATGTTGTATGAAAAATATCTACTGTTCACCTCGAAAAATGTTTGCCACAGTGATAACTATCCAGAATTGTAAAAGCCTTGAAACTCATGAAGCTGCTTCTTTAACTGGGCGTCTTGGATTGTATCTCACTGGTAGCAACACGACCCCAACTTAATCTGCAGCTGAAAATAGTCTAAGTACACAGTGGACTCCTGTTTGAGGTAATGATGTTGCTGTTTGAGGTGTACTTTTCTTTTTTTTTCTTTTTTCAGACCCATAACGGGTTCAGATTCTGGTTGGGCAAAGCTTTATACAGGTATAGCCTGTGTTAGGTTGTGTTATCTGGAAACAAGAGTACCACAGAACGTATTTTAAGTCATTTTGATCTTGTAATTTGGTTGCTTCAAGCTAAAATAAAGCTCATATCTAAAATGTTTTCTCTTACATGTGATGGGGAGGTTTTGCAGCGGAAAGCCTGCCTCGTCTGTTTTTTAATCGGTCTCTTTTGTCCGTGGATCTTGCTGTGTATGGTCGACCCACTTAGTTCCTACTTCCATGTCACTAACGGTTCCACTTTAGCCTCGCGTTCCTTTAATCAAGGCGAGAGCTGCTGCAGGTGTCTGATCCAGCTGATAGAAGGAAGCCAAGTCTTTGGGTTTCTATCTGCAGCACGCTCTAATTCTCTCACTTTGTCTCCCTCGTCTCACATGCGATACTGTAAAGAAGATATCGTGTAATGGACGTGTGATTGAAATGGTACACCTGGCCTCAGCACATGAGCACGGTAACTTAAGCAATCTTGCTGAGCGGATACATTTCTTTACCCTTAGTTATAAGCCTGAACTTGATTTTCAAATCCAATTATTACAATCCGCTCTTTATATCACAGTCTGCTTGTTTCAGCAATATTACAGTTTCCATTTGTGTAAACGTCCTTATGTAAGTACACAGAAGTGAACACGCACTTCTTGTCAAGCTGTGGATCGTCCGGATGTGTGATGAATAGAAAGAAGAATCTCATTTTGATGGCTCTTTCTGAGTGCTTTTTATGCTGTGAATGTTTACAACGGAGGTTCACAAAAGCGTACTCTGAGCGGACTACTCTGCTCTTGAGTGTGTCTGTCAAAGACGGATGACTTCATGCCAGGATGAGAACTATTCAATGCCATGTAGACTGCAGGCAGTGGGCCCAGTGTTGTGAAGAAGAGCCTTTTTAGGAAAGAAGGCCTTTGATAATGATGATTGCATAATGCCGCTCAAAAGATCGGCGTGTGAGTGAAAAAATAGGCGACATCCAGTTGAATTACTGTCCCGGCTCAATTCAATGTGGACTGTGATGCAGAAGTGAATCACAACCTCTCTGCAAATGGGCATTTTAGACGCAGCAGGGTAGCTGTGAAAGTGAATGGTTGGGTAATTATGGCTTGTTTTGTACAAATTAACAAATGGATGTTCAAAATGCAACTAAATACATTTACTGTAATGTACTTAAATACACATTAGAGGTACTTGAAGGTACTTAACTTCACTGTTTCCATTTTTTGCTGCTTTATACTTCCACAATTTAGAAGGAAATGTACTTTTCAATGCACTACAGTTATCTGACGGCTTACTTTACACATTAAGAGTCTACATACAAATGTTTGATGGGCCTACAATATATGATTAAACTACCCAACAGTATAGAAAATAGATATATGACAAAATAACATTAACGGGCATTATGATTACTTCATTATTTGATACTTAAATACTGCTTAAGAATGCGAAATTCAGGGAAATTTAGCTATATAGTCTTTGATCATTAAAATAGTTCTAAAAAGTGTGAGGCTTATTATCAAGATCCTTTGTTCAAGTCCAGTGTAATAATGTGTATGTTGCAGAATGTGAGCTACAGGACAATGATAACTAGCTTTCTCATCCCCTTACTCTGCTATTCCTGGAAAAAAAAAGGCATTTTAGATGTTACTTGTGTATACATTTTTTGAGTAAAAGGTTTTATGGATAGATGCTAAAGTTACTGCATGTGTTTCATCTTTTAAACAGTAAAACAAGTTAAATCCCAGCAGGACAGTGGTCTGTTTCTAGCCCTAAACAGGTGCATAAGAGACAGAGAGATGATACTGTGGTTAGTTATCACACTTTGACTTAACTGGTCATATGATTTATGTAGCTCGTGTCGCAAGTCAGGGCTCGGTTTCTTGCTCTGCTCAGCCTTTACTGTTTTCTTTTGTTTGTTTTTCTCACGCAGGTCTCATCTAACAAACAAGTACAAGTGATTCAAATGGTTCCTATTTTCTGCGCTGTGTAGTTTGGGAACTGTTTTGCTGTCGCCCCAAGGGACCCACAGATAGTCAGAGGACAGCCAGACAAGAAGTAAGTATGTGCGCTCCATTTTGGAATTATTTCCTTAATCTAATGCCAGATCTCACGATCTCCTGACCTGCTTACGTCCTGATGGAAATCCAACGGCGGCGTTTGCACACCACCTAACAACTCATTAGAGTGCCTTACAATCGTACCCGCTGATGACTGCAATGTGCCAATTATAATAATCATGCATTGTGATTTGTAAATGGACAAGTTGTGGGGGAACTTGGGACTCGTCCCTCATCAACCCTCCATGAATCTGTGTTCCCGGCCCCTCTTCTTTCTCTCGCTCTGTTCCTTGCCAAGGAAAACGTGCCCTTAGATGGCAGACAAGCAGCAGATGACGTTGTATAAGTTCTCTCTTCTACAGGGCAGGACACAGGGTGGCCTGTGGTGGAAAGTTAGAATGGGGTCCCTTTTCTGAGGAGGGTAAAAGAGCCTTTATGGAACCAGATCTTCTTAGGCCCTGGGCTGACACTGCACAACCTTATGTAACATGCTCCATTATAGAGGGGCTCCTATTGCACCGTGATTCTGGGTGTGGTGGAGGGAGGGGTGGGGGGGGGGGGGGGGGGGGGGGGATAGTGAGTGTTGACGCGGATTCGGTCAGACATGACCGGTTGAGCAGCCTTGAGTAGACTCATTACGGTCGAAATTAGAGGGTGTCTGATCTCTACACATACATGCGCATACTGTATGAAGTACACAAGAGAAAATGATACGTCACAACCCTTTTCAGCCATTTTCATAGATTTAAAATCTATTGTTGCTCTATCAGCCGTCCTTTCATTTCTGCAAATGGGGTAAGGATGATATACAGTATGTCATGCCAGAAGATAAGCTCTTTTTAACAAAGATATATATATATATATACTACACCTCAGGATGTGTTTGCCTAACTTGGCGCAACAATGAGTTTTGTTTCCAATAGTAGAAAGAAACAATGCAATTTTGAGGTACTTGTGCTGTATTTGAGTATTTTAGATTTGATGATACTTTATGCCTCTGCTCCACTACAATATTGTACTAATGTTTTCACATTAGTATATAGTTACTTATATTGTATTGCAAGTATTATTCAACAAATAAATAATGATACATTATTATAGATTATACAAGCCACCCGTCAGGATATCAAATTAAAATTAAAATGAGCTCCACCTTTACCAGCTGCAACATTGGTGATGCTTCCACATCACTCATTGTAATCCAATAAATGTATGTGTGCCATTCTGCATAATGAGTACTTTTTTTTACTTTTTTGTTAACAGTAAATATGTTGATGGTAATACTTTGAATGCAGGACTTTTACTTGTTATAATGACAAATCTACACTGCGGCTACTTTGACTAAAGCAAGACTTCTTCCACCACTGGTTAGTTTAGAAGTTAGGATAGCGCCACCATTTCTCCATTTGGTAGTTTTTTGATGACTGCAATATTGGATGAGATTCTCCATATTCTATGAATACTGTGGCTGAAATAAGATGAATGAGTTAAAGGATGACACGGACATTTATCAGTCCCCTGAGTAACTTATATTATTACTTGAAGGGTAGAAAAAGTGTTGAACATCAATATAGGTAGTTTCAGTATAGTTTTAACACAATGTTAGTGCTATAATACTGACACTAGCGTTGCTCAAAGTGTAATTCTGCTATGTTGAATGTAAACTTCCTTCCTTCTATCAAAAGCCTTCAGGGCAGTGCTGTGCTCTCTGGATTCAAAGGACTGGGTGACAAAGCAGACGCTAGTCCATGAAAAAAAAAATCAGTTGCAGAAAAGAAAACGTCTCAGAGGAACTTCAGGATGAGGCAATTACATAATTACATTTTGGTGGCAGCTTTGGGAATAAAAAGTGGCCCGGCAATATTTTTTTTTTTTCAAGACTCTCAGACTTCTTAACCCAGTTGGCAACAAGGATTACAGTTAGGATACAGCTCTTAAATGGCATCGGATACGAGGTCACGGCGCTGCGTATCTAATATGAGGCCAAAGCTGGATTAAGCATTTAACGGAAGCAGCAAAGGGCGTCTTGAATCACGAGGAGCATCTGCCTGAGAGAGATTCCTTAACCTTGGTAGGTTGAGAGGACCGTGTGCTTCAAATTGATATCCCCAAACTCTAACTGCCTTCTGTAAACAGAGTTCCAAGTAGTCTGAGCTCACTGGAAATACAGCACTCTAGTATTACACCCTTACAATCGCCAACAGAAGCTTAACTTTTTGTGCTGAAATAATTCCCCAAGTAGACGGTAGTTATTCCCTCTGGTGTTGAAGGCGATACCTGAACAGATTTGATAGTTGAGCCTGGATTAAAACCATGTCGTAATTATAAAACCCGTTGCACCGGTGGCAAAGCATCCATCACAAAGCCAAAGAAAAGCCCAGATCTCTATGCCACCCTGTGTTTCATCTGTGCATTGGTCACCATATTAAGCAAATATGTGCAATAAGCTCTCCTCATAAAAAGCAGATGACAGCATTTTTAATCAAACTGGCAAATATGAGATGTGTTCTGTGTACTCTTTCCCGACTCACATGCAACTCTGTTGAATGGGCAGACTATCTACGATAGTTTATTGTGCCAGTTTATGGCTTCAGTTAACTAACCGACTCCAACAATCCAAAAACAGGTGTGTACTACTGCTTAACTGTTAAAACCCTCCTGACTTTTCGTCAAGTGATCAAGTGATGGCTCCTCATTGGAAATAAACATACTTAAGCCTCTGCAGTATTCAACATTCATAGAGACCATGAATGGATGTCAGTAATAGCCAGTAACATTACTGCTACGATGGATTATAGTTTCAGTGTTGAGAGATACTGCAGGCTGAAGGAGGATGTGCGTTGTTTACTGCATGATTCGGAAAAGTTAGACTATTTTAAAACCCGGGAAAGCCAAAGAAGGTGAAATGTAATATCATTGCCAGAGAAGAAGTGCAGTGGGCCGATGTCAACAAGTGGAACAGCTGAGGCAAGACACTCTCTCCTTTCAAACCACAGCTGAAGGCAGAGCCCTCACCATCCAAATCTCTTCATGTATCGTCACTGATAATTTACTGAAGACAAGTCATTTAGTTGTTTTTTTTTGTTAAAACTGGAACTTGATTCACACGTATTTTATGCCCCATTGTTTAATTTTCAGCCAGATATAAAAAAGGAGATAAGGATTGTTTTTTCTGCCCTCACATCTCCCATTTGCCTGATTACATAAATGTGTTTCCGTGTTTGCATTGATGACCTCCAACATTACTGAGAAGCATCTATTGATTTACCAGTTTTGTTGTGGTTGGCAGCCGGGCAAATGAGCAGAGAGAGCCTGCTCACACCACTCAGACTACTACAGCAACTACTAGAATATTGTCGAACAACGCAAATTAATGCGCAAGTGTTTTTAGAGCCCGTGGCAGGACTGTGGCCTGCACATAGACAACTTTTTAATTTCGGACAACGCTCAGTCTGTCGGTCGGTCGACCTCAGACTGAACTATTGAATGGATTGCCGTGAAATGTGGAATAGACATGTTCTTTTTTTAATGATGAAATTCTTTGTGATCCCCTGCCTAGGCCCAGTGCCATCTCAGGCAAAATCATCAATTTGTCCGATGCTTTGGTTTAAGCTCAAACATACTTTGCGTCGCAACAGCTAAACATCCTAAACGAAGATGTCTAACATGGTACACACAATATACCTGCTAAACATAAACACACAGTAGTATTGTCAGCTGTCAGAGATGTTCTTTTTGTTAACGGCTAGCAGATGTTAACATGCTAAGATGGTGACCATGGTAAACAATTAGCTAAACATCAACATGCTAGCATTGTCAGCTATCTCAGTTGGGCCTTTTGTTTAGGGCTAGCAAATGTTAGTATTCTAACATGCTAAGCTAAGATGGTGGCCATGGTAAACGATTTGCTAAACATCCACATGCTAGCATTGTCAGTTAACTGTTCTTCTTTTAGTGCTGGCAAATGTTAGCATGCTAGATTATGCTAAACTAAGATGGTGGCCATGGTAAACAATATAGAATACCTAATAAACGGCAACATGCTAGTATTGTCAGTTGTCTCAGCTGTACTTTTTGTTAAGGGCTAGTTAATATGCTAATATGCTAAAATGATGACCACGGCAAACGTGATACCAAAAACTAAAACAAAGGCACATTAGCATTGTCATTGTGAGAGGTTAGCATGTGGCCCAAAGCACCACTGTGCCTTAGAGGCTCCACAGAGCTGCAAGCATGTGTAGGCTACTATAGCTTTGTACTATATTTATCTAATTTAGTATAACTTATTATGACTCCCCTATTGTAACAAGGAGTAGAGTAGGCTATGTGAGATTGTCTTTTTATATTCCAGTAAAAGAAATTCAGTAGCCTCTGCAACTCTGCAACTCAGACGCTTTGTGCTATAACATAGGATAGGCCTACAGGTGCTTTGATTTCTGGAAATTGGTTTTAGTCACAGATGTGCTCTTATTCCCTAAAGTTGTCTAACTTCATATTCAATTGAAAGGATCCATCTCCACGACAGATTACAGTCAATGTAAACAGTATTTCCTCAGCCTCTGCACACACCTGTTACTGTTGACACTAGAGTGAGGTCATCAGCTGAGTGTTTTTCTTTGTTGCCATCACATTGCTCCTGGTTTCTCATGGCGGGGAGTGAAGCTGGCAGCAGAGAACAGGAGAAGCAAACGGTGACCCCCCCGAACCTAGACTGTTTTCCTGAAGTATAGCCGACGCGCTCAGAGCTCAGCTGGTCCAATGGAAACATGCTTGTCCCCAGTGAGAGTGAGTGTAGAAAGATTCTTCTCATCAAGGCTGCACGTCTGTGCCTGTTAATGCAAAACAACCAGGACTAAAAAAGCTTGAGACCGCTGTGGCTTCATTTTATATATAAACCTCTTCTAGCCCTCTAAATGTGATGAAGCCTGATCTGATCATGAAGCTATCATTTTGCTCCTCTGGGAATTGTGTATTTTTATACAGCCACTCTTGCATCTTTTGCAATACTTTTGCATCATACTGTAGCAAGAGATGCTGAAAAGGTGCAGTCGGATCAGATGGTCAACTATTCAATGTAAGAAAGTTTCTGTTTTAAAGCTTTTGGAGACTTTTAAATTGACCAGGTGAGATGCAGACATCAGCACTAGAGAGAGGAACCACACGTAAATAAAAGGATGCCTAAGTGTGTCGAAGGTGGACTATAGAGCTTCACAGTGACAGGTGTACAGCATATAGGATTATGTTCCATGCTGGAAAAGTGAAAGGTTTTTCTTTCCAGTAATGATTCACTTGCAGGAACAAAGCTAACTAGCCTGTCCTGCTCCAGACGTCTTAGAAGATCCACTGGGGAGTGATTAATGTCAATATCTCCCAACATGACCCATTCTCTTATTTCTGTTTTATTCGCAATGGAAAGTAACTGTCCCTTATGAATGGCATGAGTGTACACATGTAGTACAAATCACTTTTGAGAACGAATGAAATGATATTTTAAAATATTTCAAAAACGTACATGACGAAGAGATTCTGATCAAATGGACCATGTAACCTATTTTAATCACTCAAAAACAAACCAAAAAAAAAAAAATTTCGCCATGTCTCTCTGCTCGTTCTGTGGAAAGAACTGAGTCTCTGACGAGCTTCTATGACGAATGAGTAATAATATCAGTTTTGGCCAATGGGTTTGACCCATGGGGGCGGATCACAGTTTTCGATTATTTTATTGGCTTAAAATTCTGTAAACCACTCAAAAAATGAATGACTACACTGCCCAGAGTCTTCCGGGTTCAAATCTGTGGGAATTGCGCAAATCGGCCAATCACAGGCTGTGTTAGGTTCAAATACATCACGTAAAACTGATATTCTGACGAAAATTAGCCATATTTTACAAGTTTTCATATAGCCCAGGCTCTCAAAATGATGCCAAACTTCTGTATTAGATAGATGATTGAACACTATTAGTGATAAAAGAAGTTAAATATATAGATATATAGTATTTAAAAGTACAATAAGACAGCGATATATGCGCCTTCCAAAATCAGAATTGACGTTGGCTGACCAAAGCTGACCTGTACACCGGCATTGATTTCTCAAGCATACTTCACTCTATCAAAGCCAATTATTTTTTTAAAGGACTGCTTACATGTTGTGATATGATTTGGGAGAGTTTAGGCCTGCCTGTGCATCATTTAAAATCAATAAAAGTGCTTTTTGGGCACAAAAAAAGAAAACGAACCTGAAAATGTTCAATTCAATTTGAGCTGTGTGTAACATTCGTTTCAGCATTTACCAGTAACATATACAATGATATGTACACATATTAACAAAGCTCACATTTATTTGTGTTATTTTGCCATTTAAATTATTCAAATAGACCTTGTAGTTAGCGAGATAAGCCCCTTTGCGTAAGGGTAGGACATTTTCGAGCACAGGGCTTAAAATAGGCCTAGGGTTCTTAAACCACACTGGAGAACCGGTCCTTCCTTTGGTGTCATGCCAGGAGAGTGTGTGTGTTTGCTGTTCCGGAAGTGCACAAACATGTGTCAGGGTTGTTAGTCATACTTGTTTTGAAATAGTTGCTTTGGCAGTGATTGAGCTTTTTCTTTTTTTTTTTTTTTTATTGCAGAGCGATCAGATAAACTGATAAGGCTGATATTATGAATATGTGACATGGACCATGTGTGTTTTGATCACTGCCCATGGAGGAAAATTTCCCATCATGTCAATATTTGCCCACTCTTTATCTCTCTACCTTTGCCCTGAGGCATTTCTAAACGGAGGTCAACAGATGTCATCTCCTGCACAGCTTCTGTTGTACTATTTTCTCTATAACAGCGGTGCTTAAACTAAGCATAAGCCACCTCTGTAATCCCAGGACAGGAGAGAAAATTGTCTTGTGACGTAAGGAATAATCTTCTTGTTTGGAGAAATTGCATTCTGAGCAGACTGAAGAAGTCGCTTGTTGTTTTTAGAATGTAGTAGCTGTTTGCTTATTAACAGTTAAGTTATTTATTGGAAAAATGCGATCAAGTGTGTTTATGTGCAACATGAGAAAAAGTTGACAAAATTGCTTTTATTTCATTTTGAAATTTTAATTCCCCATTCTTGTGAGCTTCCTGTTAGGGTGTTTTGAAAGTCTCTTATACAGCGCAGGATGTGGTGTTCGCTGCACCACACTGGGAACATCATGGACCCCCATCCCTGTACATTTTGGGTCTCAGGTAGCTCGACACCGTGGGAAACATCAGCATCCCGCAGGGTTGAAGCTGAGGAGATAATCTCGCGTAGAAAGGGAAAAGATGACATCGACCATCTGCTTCGTCTGGAGGGGATTTGATTGGCTTTCCGCAGCAGAGTGGAGCAGTGGGGATGATTAGGCCTCCCTGGTGTCCCGTTCCACTGGGTACCCGGCTCAATGTCACCACTGATTGGATCCTCTAATCTTGTTCTGTGTGAATTAAATCAGAAGTGGGGAGGAGGGTGATCACATTCACTTTGCCTTGTGCCCCGATTCTGTCTGTCTGTGTGTGTGTGTGTGTGTGTGTGTGTGTGTGTGTGTGTGTGTGTGTGTGTGTGTGTGTGTGTGTGTGTGTGTGTGTGTGTGTGTGTGTGTGTGTGTGCGTGTGCGTGTGCGTGTTGCTGTAACTCCTACTTCCTCTCTCCCATGATTAACAGTTACAGTACGAGACAGCTATCCTGGCTCTGGACAGAGATCTGTATCATTGACACCATTTCTACCTGACGTTAGCTGACCTTCAGCGTGATCTAAATGCTAATGCAACTCCCAATCCATATTAGACCCCCATGGGGAAATGTGATGACGCATTGAAGATCAAATAATAAAACAATCTAAGTAATGAAAAATGTAGCGAATGAATGCATCAAGGAAGCATGGGTGCATAAATTGACCATGCTTACTTGCTCAAGTTGACAATATTGGTCTTTGGCGGGTATAATGTTTACCATGTTTCAGTTTAGCATGTTAGCATGACAATATTTGCTAACAGGTGCTAAACGTAAACTGCTGAGGCTTATGCGAATGTCACTTTGCAGATTTTGAAATAATGACTGTAGAATTAAAGGTGAGGATTCATCCTCTGTGGATCGTGGATGTCTGCACAGAATTTCATGGCAATCCATCCGACAATTGTTGAGATTAACTAACTCTGACACCATATATCAAATTTATATTGTGCATTAAGTAAATAGAATAACAGCTGTCACAGTTACATTCAAAGGGAGTAACAGACATATATTAAGAAGCATGAAGGCTGTGCATTTCCCACTAGCTTGCTAATATGAGCCCTGAAATGATCATACATGTCACAGAGTGTCACCACCCTCATCTATCTTTGGACACTGAACAAACAACAAGAGTTTGATTCCAAGTCTCTCTCTAACTCTCCTCCAGAGAGTTCCACGCTGGAGATGACGTCGCCGGTTGCCCAGATATCGCTATGGTAATCCTGGCTGTGAGTCTGTCTTTGGCTCTTTTAGGTGTGGAAGCTGCTTCGTCCTGAGGGGGCTGATGTGCCACACATACAGTGGAAAGATGTCGACTCCATTCACAAAAGCAGGTAATGACAGTGCATGAGCAGTGACATGGAGCCAGCAGCAGAGCAGGTTACAGAAACACACATTTGGTCAAACTGAATCCCCAGGGGAAGGACGATAATATGTGGGTAGGAAATTATAACCTCAGCTTCCAGGTGTGAATGAATGTTTTTATCAAGTAACTTCTGGGACATGTTTAATCCAACTATTCCATTTTTACTAACTTCACAGGAAGCTCATCCTTCTGCTGACATCCTGTCCGTCAGTACGTAACAACATGTCATTATGTAACACGTTATATCCTGCCAGATCAACTGTAGAGGGATTCATTACAGGAATGCCACACACGTAACTGTATGAATGTGTATCATGCGTATTCATGTGGCTCTTGCCTGAATATATAAACTTGATAGATGATATTCTTAACAAAATATAATTTGATTAGGTTATAGCCAATATATGACTATTTGGCAGACATCAACAGACAATAAAAAGCAGTGAGCTGTTGTGGACTTACAGTTGGTGGTTAACCTTTATCAGTGAAGGGCTGGGCACAGTTCAGAGGTATCCATCTCTCCTCAGCTGTCCCCATAAACAAGCCCCTCTCAAGCATCCCGTCCTTTAAATTCCCATGTTTCGGAAATACTTTTTTTTACACTCTTATGTCATCGTTGCTCTCCAGACTTCACTCATTGAGTTTTGCTAATTTGAGGGGAGACCTGGCAAAGACCCTGACAGGATAACCGCAGACGGAACAAGAATGAAATAGCTAATCGCAGAAAGAAATGGAAGAGTGAAAGGGAAACGTTTCGGAGAAAAGAGACAGAAATAAGGCACCCATAGTTGCACGGTGTTACTGCTGAGGTTGAGTGGATTCACATTGCCAGCAGGGCCTTGTTATAATGGGAGACAGGCATCATAAATGGAAGTCAGCGAGGCATTGTGTTAACTGCTGTGGCTCACTCACTGATGCGCCACCATTGCAAGACATTGCAGCCCCACACAGAGCCAAGTCCTCTCATTACAAGGAGCCCGTGGTCAGGAGCCAACAATGAGCATATAGGTATCGCTTTTGTTTCCTGGCTCTGGATGTATTTGTCAAGGTCGGAGGAGCCAGAGCCAGTAGGGTAAATGTCAGTGGCATGAATAGACGAGCAGTCACTGAGATACAGCGTTGAGATTGCAAGGCTGTAAATGTGTTTATGCCCCAATGAGAACATGCAGAAACACAATCTCAGACACAAACGTAGAAACATTTGCATGAATCATGAACAGTCAAGTTCAGGATTAAACCAACAATGCAAAGATGGACAAACACACCATTTTATGTAAGCTGCTACGTGCCAAATGCCTTTTTGTTGGTGCTTGTGTGAGCAGACACACCCACCGTGAATGAATGAACATATTATCTTTCAGCAGGCGCAGGAAATAGAAAAGGCTTGAATCTTGTCCAACATATTGTACCTGCTGGATTCTCCTATTCCTCCCACGAGACAGGCTGTCGATGATAGAGCCAAAATGAGTGTCAGCAGGTGTGTGTGTGTGTGTGTGTGTGTGTGTGTGTGAGAGAGAGTGTTTGTTTGCATGTGGAAGGTTATTATAGTTCAAAAATCTGAAACTATGATTAAATGTAGGGAGAAAGGGAAAAACAAAAGTTTCTATCGATGCTAAAACTTCAATCGCTTTTGAGGATAACTTTTAGCTATCAAAGTTTAGTTGTCAAATTTAAAAGTGTTGAAAGAATAGAGACAAACAACTACAACATGTAAACTAGTAAACAGTATGATGTTTGTAATTTTGTAACATTGTAATATTATATAGGTGGAGGCTTCATATAAGCCCAGTTGGCTTTCTGCCTGACATTCTGCCAGCATGTCCGGCTCCGGTTCTGGCACAAAAACCTGCGCCTCTCCCAGCCGGCATTGAAGCTGTTATTTCAAGGTAAAATTGTTGAAAAATCAATGAGAAATACACCCGAACACATTGACTGCTTCACCTTTGTGTGTTTGGAGCAGGTTGGCTGACATGTCAACATGATCACCCTCAACGTCAGGTGAGTATCAGTGCTTTGCCCCCCCCCGTGCCACAAATCCTCATCTGCCATCATTGACTGACTGACATGCATGACACAGCAGGTCTCCACTGCACTGTCAGGTCCTCCAGAGGCCTTACACAATTGCCACGTCATCAGAATTATATAATTACCTAATTGAATCCCATTGCACTCTAGGATGATGTGTTGTGGTGATTTCTTTTCATGTCATGTCAGTTGAGGGGCAGATGACAATGCTGCAAACCAATATTGATTATACTTAGAACTGCATCATAAGTTATTTCTGTGGCCTTCCCAGTCTAAGTGACCTGACTGTATCAGATCACAGGCTTCACCAGGCTGTTATTTACAACCTCGCCACGAAGAGAACATGTTGCGTGAGTTATATGCTTGCCATAACCAAGGTCAAGCACATCCCTCAGACTTGCGTTGGCTTTCATCCTCTGAACAAAAGTTTGCCGTACGCAGGTTCTGACCCACATCCAGATTCGTTGAGGCAATAGCTCATTTTGACTGAATGGTTACAATTTGTGAGCGTCACTGCTGCAACTACATCTTTCCTTTACCGTCAAGATTTCTTGTAAGTAACAAGAAATGGAGAGGCTGAGCGTAGCAGAGTTGTCACATTTGGCAGATGGCTGGAAACAAAGTCTGTGATGATGAGATAAACCTGCGTATGCTTCAGTTTAGTCATGTACTTAAATTCAGTCCAGCTGTCTTGGACTTACTTCTACTCGATATCTCACGGCGTTATAGATGACTTAGAAACTCCTCGAACAGAAATGTTACTCTCTTTTATCTGAAACATATTGTTTTCGGACCTCGCCGGCACACTCAAGACATGAATTTAGGCCAAACACATTCAGTTACAGCTATTTATAATGTTGCAGGTTGTGGATGTGCCCCACATAAGATTATGTCGGATCATTTTTCTGGTATTATTCCCTTTCTAAATATGTTCAGGAAAGACTTTGTCCAGACTACACACACACTTCCTCCTGAGCGATAAATATGCCTGTGATTTTAACACTCTCTAAAGTAATGTGTATATACTGTCTCTAAAGTGACAGTCACTGAGATAAACCAGGGGTGTTTCTGAGCTTTTACAAGTGGTAACAAGAGGACAGAGGCCACATTTCAATGCGTCATATGTTGTATGTTTTATCCGTTCATGCTGAGGTCTGTAATCTGGAATATGCCCGCTTCCTTATATGTGATTATCTGTCATGTGTTTTCTGTGCTGACAAATTGTTTATTTTTGTATTCATCCATCTGATCTGAAGGTCAAGCGGACCGGCCTGTTGTTAATAAGCTGGTTCAGGGGAATTCGCCAGAGAGACGTCATCAGCATCATTGACAGGAGCTCTCTGGCCAATGCTGGCTGTCAATTTCTTTCAAACAGTTCACCCGGCACGAACTGGGCAGCCACAATCGCCTTTAGCTGAACGTCATTTCAGAGGTTCCAGGCATTTAGGTGCACAATGCTGAAGTCCAGAGGGTATTTTTGAAAGGAAGCTGGAACTAAAAGATACACATTTGTCATGTAGCAAAAATCACTGCGGAAAAACATTTAAGGCAATGAGATACTAATTAATATACATTTCTTCTCTAAACAGAAAAGGTAGAGTCCTCATTTTCACTCCAAGCTGGAGCTTTGTGGCGGTCTCATTGAATAATGTGGAAAATGCCCCGAGGCAGCACCCACTTCCTATGTAGAACCAAATCAAATCGGCTCACTGCCTCACTGCGGACGTGTCTGATCAATAGATCCCTCGACTACGTCTCATGCTGGCAGAATGCAGCTGTGGACGGAAACGAACTAAATTTGCTGACACATGTGTCATACTGCAGACCCACGTTCACCTCTGATAGAACCATATTGATCACATCTACTGTATTTTGTGCATATTTATGCTGGATTAGAGGCACAGGTGTTCAGTCACACAATGCTGGCTGCATCCTGGTGCAGTAATGTATCTTTCCTTTAAAAAAACCAATGACAAAGTGAGCATTATTACATCATATATATTTGGATTGATGTATCCGAATTTCAACGGTACACTACTGCTAATTCTAGACATTGTCACCTTTCCTCAAGATACTCAGTAGCTCAGAATACACTTCTTTTGCACAGTTTGCTGAAAGAGATTGGGAGAAGAGAACGAGGCGCTCTTTCCATCGCTGTCACTGAAAATTACTTCCAGCGGAACCGACAGATATAGCATGGGGTCCCTGTGGGCTTTCACAGACATGGAGTGAGTCAGTTTGGTGAATTATAGTAAATGATGGTGTGAGCTCTGACAGCTAGCATCCTGGAATTTGGGCCGCAGCTCCAAATTAGAGGAGCACAGCTAAAACAGTAGAGCGGGCTTCCAGATGTCACACATTTCGGGTCATTCGCTGAAACGGATATTGTTTGTTTACAATCAATGCATCAACTTCAAGATTTTTTTTATTTATTTTTTCCATTTTTATTGAAAAAAGGACCTAAACTGTTTTCAACAACTGCAATATCAATACACAGTATTTGCATAATAATTTACAAAAGATGTTTTTTAAAAAACTGTACAGTCACTGGTTTGTGCAGGAAGGCAGGAAGACCCTTGTAGAAAAACAAAGACCCAAGACAGGAGAAGTGTCAGTGTGAGAACAGATGAAATGTTTTAATTCTAATTTCCTTAGCAGTGCAGTGTTCTGCTTCCACTGATCTAAGCGTGAGTGTGTCACAATAACAGTAAAGAAACATTAAAGGTCTTTCTTGTGTAAGACTGAAGTCAAGTGTTCTACATTGTGACTGAACTGTTAATCAGCAGACTTGATCTATAAAAAGAAAGGGTCCGTTCAGAAATAACAAATAACTGCACAAGACCCCCAGTGGTTACGTACGAGGGTTAATCATGGCTACCATGTGTCCAAATTCTGCATGTCCGCCACGCCGAGAGCACTCGGCTTATTCAATGTTTCAACAGCTAACCATCGTTAGATGAGGATAAAGTCTGGTTTCAAATCAACATCAACTAACAGATGAGTGCCGGTTGTTGTCTGTTATATATATATATATATGTACACATTTGGCTTTAAGTTAATAAAACAGTCTCGGCTGTTATGTGGAGAACATTTTCTGAAGAGGAAGAAAAAGTACATAAAAGCTTTGGAAAACACATTGACAGAATCATGCTCGTCTACATCTAGAAATAACAATATAGGCTGCATCTGCAATCCTCAAAATGGATACTTTAAAAGACAAATAATACATTTTGGCTCCTCAGATTTCCCTCTAATCATAGAATATGTAACTTAGCAGCACTTATCAACATTCATAACCTTGGCTCAGGGTTGAGCTCACTGTCACGTTCTACCACTGACCTGTATTGCACATAAGAAAACGAAGACCTGCAAGAAGTGGCAGTATACTGCACAGTGAATCACCTCTTAATACCTCTTCTTCCTGTGACATCTATTGCAGTGTGTGCTCAGAGTGCCTACACCAGGACTGAGACTTTCTTGTTAAGGCACACGTTGCAAGAGATGCTATACTTGGACAAGATGATGGGCCGAGGAGCATAGTGTGCTTTAGCTCGTAATCTGTGTGAGGCATCCCTTTCCTGCGTCACGCCATGAGAGCAACACCAAGACCACCACACTGAAGAGGACCGTCAATATACTTTGCTAAGAGACCAGCTCATTAACTAACAGCAACCTTTGTGCAGGTGATTTGACGCTTTAAATGTTTTAGTAGACTTTAAAACAAGATTCCTGGATTTAAAAATGAATAGAAATTAGTCCATTTGGGTTGACATTTGAAAGTAAATTTCAAAGTTTTATATTAAAATCCTTTTATTTTTAAATCTATATTTTATTATTTTAGCCAGACATAAATGTATGTGACGTTTAGGCCACACACTAAAAAAAGATGCATTATAACCAAGAGGCCTCTTACCCATATTAACCATCTAGCTGCATGCAACCAGTTCATTTATCACCACTTTCACCATAACATATAACGTGTGTGGATTCCCATGGTGTCTTGTGCGTAAGCTTCTGCAAAGAGAACTTCACACTCAAATCACAGGCCTTTTACAAACTGTCATGCATTATAAAGAACAGCCATCGGGACCAAATTCATTAGCTTTAACATACCCTGTGGTAGTTTTTTCTCTCTCTTCTTTATAACTGCAGTCATATTTCTGATTCTGCTGTCAAAGGCCTTGATTCCAAAGGCAAAGAGTCCAGATTGCATTCAGAGTCTGAAACCACATCTGTGTTTGTGTGCTCGAGTGCACAGACCTCAACACCCCTCATCTCCCTGTTTTCTTCCACATCAAACTCCTCCTCCATCTCAACTTTTTCGAGAGCCACCTCGTTCTCGTAGCAAAAGGAGTTCCTCGAGGTGGAGGCGTTGGACTTCCTCTCGGCTAGTTCCCTGGCACTGCAGTCGGGTGTGCTGGGAACCTCATACGTGTTTTCAAAGCGAGAGTAGTCCACTTTGTAGTAGTTCTTTTCTTCAAAGAGCACTGGCTCGAAGCGGTAGCCCCAGAGGATCTCGCTGGCCACGTAGGAGCTCCGACACTGAGTGGTCATGGCTGTCGCCTCCACCATGCCCTCCAGAATCACTACGATCTCAAACTCTGACGTCTCCAACTCCTGTTTGCTCATCTCATAGAAAGGGCTGTCCTCGTCAATCTCATGCACAATGGTGATTGGAGACACCAGAAAGATTCTGTCAATTCCACTATCGAAGCCCACGTCAATGTCCATCTGATCCAGAGGAATAAACTCTCCCTCGGCGGTGGTGCGGGACTTGAGTAGCTGGGCCCGGACGTGGGCCTCCACCAGGTGACTCTTCCTGAGGTTCCCCACGCGCCACATCAGGCAAAGTTTACCGTCCCTCATGGCCACTGTAGCGTAATGGCTGAACACCAGGGTCTCATTTCTCTTTTTGGGCTTGGCCATCTTGGCCATGACAGCACCGATGATGAAAGCGTCAATGATGCAGCCCACAATGCTTTGGAAGACGACCACGAAGACAGCAATGGGGCACTCCTCCGTCACATAGCGGTAACCATAGCCAATAGTGGTTTGGGTCTCCACTGAGAACAAGAAGGCAGCGGTGAAGCTGTCCACGTTGGAAACGCACATCTGAGTCTCATTGTTTAAGTCCCCGTAACAGAGCGCCACTACCCAGAAGACAAAGCCAAAAAACAACCATGACAGCAGGAAAGAAAGGCAGAATATGAGCAGCATCCAGCGCCAGCGGACGTCCACGCAGGTGGTGAAGATATCGGCCAGGTACCGCTGGCCTTTCTCGCTCATGTTGATAAACTGCACATTGCAGTGGCCATCCTTCCTGACAAAGCGGCTCTGATGTTTGCGCACCGTGTGCACCTTGTTGACATTGCCGTTCCCGTAACCGTTTGGGACGGCAATAGTGGCCAGCTTCATGCCATCTTCCTCCGAGGACACAATGCTGTAACGGTGGCTTCGCACACTCCCCATTACTTCCGCCTGGGAGGGCTGGGCCGGTTCTGCTTTTGAAAACAGTCTAAGTTTTTGGTAGAAGCGCAGGAGAAACAGTTTTGAAGAATCTTGGGGACAAACTCAAGCAGAAAATGTTGGCAACAGGACTAGATCCTGCAAAGGACAGGAACAGTGGAGAAGCGGGCCCGTGCTTCTGCAGGCGTGCTGTGCACCTTTGGTGAGGGCAGGTCACTCCTATCTGACGGCTGCTTTGGACCTCATCAGTGAAATGGGCTGTGGAAATTACAGATAGAGAGAAAAACAGTTTTAAAGTAATTAGCAGGAACCAGAGCAAAGATCTGTATATTTGTGTGTGTGGTTACCTGCAGTCTAAATAATGCAGCGTACACGCAAAGTTAGCAGCGCTGTTCTTGCATACACAGACAATATACAAACAGGGTACGCAGTGCAGTCAGAAAACACAGGGAATGCATTGTACGTGCATTATTAGTAGATTAAAATGATTAATCAAGCTCTTAGATTGCTGACAAAGTAGGAAAGGATGTTTACCCTGCTTAATATAAGTATTAATTAGGCAGGTCAGTCCATGGGGAGCTGAGTCAAATTACGGATCAAGTTCATGTTAATCCAGGCAGCCACTGGAAGAAAGATACAAGTAGCAGCTGTGTGCAGATGTGTCTCTGTCTCTACACAGAAGTGTGAAAGCAATATTGCATGTTGCATGCATTTAAAAACATACAGCATGTACACTAATTATTACATTAATTATATTTAATGTCAGTTATCAAGTGCGCAGTTTCAATAACACGTGTGCATAAGCATGGCAAAAACAAATTCACAACTACAGTTTTCACCACTACATCATGGAACACGATTTAATGAACCTTGCCGCATTTCAGAGAGGATGGGTATCTTTCTCTGAAACCCACAGTAACCTTGCATCATATGTAATAGAGCAACAAGGGCAGCTAAATTAGAAAAGCTATTGACTTGGTGTGTGTGGCATGAGAGGTCCATTAAAATGCAACACCACAGGCTACGAAAGGCCATGGTCAGCCAGACATGCTCTGCTAGTGCCAACATAACTCCCTACCTCCACTTTTGAAACATCTAAGGGTCAATTGTGTCCAAGTGAAAATATCCATGAAGTCTAAAGGGACATTTTTATTTTTATTTAGTTTTGGTCTTCACAGCACAGATGTCAGAAAAGATAACTTTCTGTTAAAATAAGTCTTTTTTTTTAATCCGTCATCTAATTTTGTGTGCATTAAACTCTTCTGAAAGTGATCGAAAGTCATTTGCGATTAGATATGCAGGACAGGGTCCTAAATCCCCTGCGTCATCTTTGTTTTTCTCAACTAATGATGTCACTGCTGGGGCGAGAAGAAATAACAATCTGTCACGCACACAATTGGGAATATGGGGCTCCATTCATTTATAGCTCAAATGATGCCAAATATGTTCAGTGGACTCAGTGATTTAAATTGCTACTTAACATACTGTTATTTGCTTTTAACAAAATACTTATATTTGTGGTTTACTTAATGAGCAAGCTGGCCATTCAGTCAACTTTTTGTTTAAGTATTTTTTATTCAATTGTGGCACCAAAACAAGACAAACATCAGACTGCACAAAAGCCTAGATTGCACATTAGGACTATATCACTGAAGTAAAGAGCAAAACGTCCAACAGAGGGAGGGCATTTGAGTGATTTTTCTAAAGCAGCCTGCAGTAAACGGTGCATACATGTTTGACACAGGTGACCCCTTGTGCGAATTAAATCTCTAACTTCTGTGTTCATGCGCTATGAGGTCATTAAAGCTTCCTCTCTCTTACTTTCATTGCTACTGGGATCTTTGTCGCTGAGCTTATCTGCTCCCTATATCACATATTACTGCAGGTGGGTACATGGTGCCAGACCAAGGCTTCCAGAGGCTGCACAACCTGCGATTGTTTGTTTTGCATGTGTTCTCAATTAGAGCCAACAGCTGAGGCAGATGGAAACTGGTTACATAAAGCTGCTCTCCTTTTTATAACACCAATCAATATGGCGAATCATTCAGCAGACAGACTGTTTTGTTATAAGCTTCTGCAACACCAATCATTTTGAAATAACTGTATATTTAGAGGTTATGATCATAATATATTCAAGAAAAAAAAAAGATAACTAAAAAATTATAATTTTTACTCTACAGGATCATTATTATAAAATTCAGTTCATGCAGGTATCATGAGCTACATAGTTTAGTTTACATTACAGATCATCAGTCTACATCATATATATATTAGTAGATATATGTCATATATATATAAGTATAATAAAAATAATAATCAGCATTTCACAGGTATTTCACCAATTTGTAATCACAGTACATGTTTTCGCATTTATACAGGGACACTGATCAGTAATTGCAGTGTAGCTCTAGTTCTTATTGCACATCACACTCCTAATACATTTTCCCGCTTATTACACCTACCTGTTGGTTCTTGCGGTGCAAGCCTGTCGTCTTCTTGTTGTAATAACTCCCATATGCGCCAGATATGCCCACTGCTGCACTTTAATTTTTGCTTCTCTTTTGTTATATTCACTTAGCTTCCCGTCTGTCGCTGCAATTTCTGCCATAACCCTCTCCAGCAATACTGAAGAAGATGTTTGTCGTTGCAAAGACAGACTTTAAAAGCACGTGTGCTTATCCCCGCCCCTGTGGCTGCGACGGCCAATAGAAAGCTGCAGCGCCTGTTTGAGGGTCTGCGCCCAGATGGAAGATACGTCATCCGTCAGAGTGGACGACGAGGAGAGTCAAACCCCCCTTATCTCAAAGGGACGATGAAAACATGACGTTGTAACAGGAAATATGAATCAATATGAGTGCAACGTATCTCCAGAGAATCTACAAAACTGCATGTGATATATGAAATTAGTCAAACTATTATAGGCAATATTGTTTTTGTCCTTCTCTGTTAAATAGTAGAAGCACAGATTGGTGCGGAGTAGGCTACGCCTCTACTGTGAGTGGGAAATCTGTGACTTTCCAAAATAGCCACCACTTCTGGTTTGATTTTGCACCCAATGATCACAAGGTGGCAGTGTAGAACTGCAAAGAGGATAAACACACAAGCGCTGGCATCAAATTATGTAATTGAGGAATTCTATAATGAATAGCCTATTATAACCCTGATCATTCTGTTTTCATACGTATTTCTTTGATATACTCTCCATTTACACATATACAGTATATTTTACGTTATCGCTGGTTTGTAATAACTTTTCCATTTCTATGGTGTACCTTTTGGTTAGAATTTGAAATGTTTAATTTGAGTAGCACTTGAACCTCTCAGCTCCTTTTTCTTCTGTGTGCAATAAGCGTCCAGGTGTCAATTTGTTATTGGCCAATCAGAGATGGGTATATTGGCCGACTGTGTTCTGTGAGGGGGTGGGACTAACGAGACAGTCATTACGTGCGAGTTGTAAATTCCGTACAATCTGTTAAGCTACTGTTGCTCATCAAAGTTAAGAGACAGAAGCTTTAAATCATTGTACAAAAGATTACAATGTGAAAATGAGCCGTCTATCTCTTGGTAGCGTGTGTCAGATGATGTCACACCCGATGCTGCAGCAGAGGTGCAGAGGGCGCGCAACTGCATGGCCAGGAACCTGCGCTTTGCACACATAGATAGAGCCTCAGGCCGGTTCCACCGCCGGACAGTTTACTGAGTTCCAAGGAACAGTGAGTACAGACAATGTGAGTTGTTTGTCAGTACCACAAACTGATATATAAAAACATTTGTTATTGCATTCAATCATTGTGATTTGATGTTGGCTGCGTGTTTGGTAGTATTGCGATACATGTTGTAAAATAAGGCTTATAGTGTCGTGCCATAAATGCATGTGAGTTTTATACTTGCAATAACAGTAAAGCTAAACAATAAGCGAACTTGGCCCCTCTTGCACCTAGGCAGAGTTTTATATGGCCAAACACGTCCTAAGTTTATATTTTAGTAAACCTCCCATTCAAAGGGATCATCAGATGTTACATTTAAAGAGGTATTCAAAGTTAATCCTGTGACAAACCTGGAATTAGTTGGGTGAGCTACACAAGGACAGCTTTATTTGTCTAACATTTGTAGCAATGCATTTTATTCATCTAAAGAATGAAAACAGGTTATGAACAATGTATTGTATGTCACATATAAATATATTTACAAGAGTACATCTTATCAAAGTGTCCATCACAAGTGCACCTTACTACTCTACAAATGGGTTTGCTGCAACACTTCCTCAGCGATGTCAGGGTTCACCGGGCGAGTGTGTCTGATTCTCTTGCTTGATGCAAAGCGAGGACCGCGGGACTGACTGCCCTCTACCGGACATCCTCTCCTGTGAAACTCCTCTGCACTGAGCAGGGGCACCGGCACACTCGTGGTCACATTGAACAGAGCATAGTCCACCTTGTAGTGCCTCTTGCCCAGTTTCAACATTTCCTGAAAGCACTGGCCCCAGCGGATGTCTGCTGGTGTGTATGAGGTTCGAGTCTGGTGGAGCATACCTGTAGAGTCGCCGGTGTAGGTGAAAGACACCACCAGCTCAAAGTTGTCCCCCAGCAGGTCGTCGGGGCCCAGGCTGTAGAGGGGACTGCCAGGCTCCACCTTGTGGATAATGGTGGCCGGTGTGGGGAGGACGACGTCTCTGTTCTGGATGTGCAGGTCCTGGTATGACATCACAATAGACCCCTGTGGCTGTTTCACATAGCGGACGAGCATGGCCCTGGCGACACCCTCCAGGATGTGATTTCCCCTGAAGTCCCCAAGTCGCCATGACAGACAGAGATTGCCGTCTCGCAGGTTGACCACTGCACATCTGCTGAAGCCAACCGTCTGAGCTCTTTTACGTGCACATGCCATTTTAGCAACAACAATACCAATGATGATGGTGTCAAGGAGGCAGCTAAACACATCTTGAACTGTCACCACAATAATGGCTACAATACAGTTCTCGGTCATCCCCCTGAAGCCATAGCCAATAGTCGCCTGGGTCTCCATTGAGAACATGAAGGCTCCGGTAAAGCCACGCACGTTGTCCACGCAGGGTGCGTTATTGACATCGCTAACGTCCCCGTGCACATATGCAATGAGCCAAAAACAGACACCGAAAAAGAGCCAAGAGAGAATGTAGGAGAGGAAAAAGACGAGGAACATCACCCTCCAGCGGATCTCCACTAGAGTAGTGAAGATGTCCATCAGGTACGGGCTCCAGTCTCCAGGGGCCTTCTGGAAAACCACAGGGAACCTGCCATCTTTCTGCATGTAGCGCAGCCGCCTGCCCTCATTTTTACAGCCCATTGTGTGGATTGTAGTGTAGTAGGTATCAATGACGACCTGCTCACCCCTCTCCATGCTGGGGCTGCCTTTCACTTTCCTGTACAAAGACAAGCATGCAATAGAAGGTATGTTAGGCATGTAAGGATGACAGTTGTCTTGGCTTGGACAGGAGTGACAGTATTTTACTCATTACACAAGTGACTGAAATGTAAAAGGCTCTCAGGCTTGTTTGTTGAGCTGACTCCTTCATGTTTGAGCAAGCAGCCGAGGTCACTCCGTGCCTCGGGCTATCAGCAGCAAATGACTTGTGCAGTGCCCAGCTCTGGGTGTGAAAAATGTTTCCCACTGGTTGATTATTTACCACAAGTTCTAGTACAGTCTGGACACTGTACAAATCCGTTGTGCTAACACACCATAAACTGAGCATTGTAATATACAATGTCAATACAACATGTTGCGAATATTTTCCATGATAACAATGATGGAAAGGTCTGAAGGCTGTCCGTCATATTGACAGACTGGAACCCTTGGTGCGCATCTGTGACCGCTACCGGTCATGAAGGTGTGACAAAACTGCCCAAGTTTATATAATCGGACGTTTATCCACAAGTCCTAAGAAAGTATGTCGGTTAATTATATAAAACCTCGGCCTCTATTTTGGTCCTCATGAGGGTAAATTATTATCCTCCAACCACCTCTAACAGCTTTCACCTCCAAATGTTTCCTCAAATGTCAAACTTTAACCACCTTCTTTTCAGTATCAAATCAAATACACCAAAGTCAGGACACTGTTAACACTTTGTTATACTGTACTTACAGTAATCTGACTTTGAGTTGTCACTGATGAAAGGCTCACTATCAAGGTTATGTTTGAGCACACAATGCTGAGTTGACTCATTCACTGATCAATATGGGTTTTTTTTAAGCCATGTCCTTCCTAGCAAGAAGTCTATCAGACTTTTATCCAGAGTTTTATTGCTTAATTGAGTCAGCTGAGAACATGTAGCTGATGTTTATCTCGGTTTATAAATGGCTTCTCACATCTAAAACTTGCAACAGTGCTAAGTCATTAAAACACGGTGTTCCTGTCAGTCAGATCCAAATACAATTTAACTGTAGTTTTAAATGGGTTCCTGTTAACAAAAACACTCGGACTGAAAAATTCAAAGATTGTAAAAATAGTCACCTTCATGCAGGAGCAAAACTGCAAATAAAAGTTTT
This sequence comes from Pholis gunnellus, assembly GCF_910591455.1. Taxonomy (NCBI): domain Eukaryota; kingdom Metazoa; phylum Chordata; class Actinopteri; order Perciformes; family Pholidae; genus Pholis; species Pholis gunnellus. Next base: position 11,447,122 of record NC_136544.1, read on the forward strand.
GGATAAAAAAAAAAAGGAGACACAATTCAATTACACATTTATCTGTAACACTTTCTATGACAACCATGTCTACTTAAACTTATAATGCCTTATAATATGCTTATAGCGCTGTATACTTGTTGTTATTAGCACTCAAAAAATGTTGCCATAGAAAGTGTGACCTCTTGCATTGACTGTTAATGCCTCAATAGGAGGAAAATAGAGGAAAATGCACGGAAAAACAGCAAGTTACCAAGTCAACATGCACTCACAAGTCGTTGAAGTCTTCATAAGTCTCACAGCTTTCACACAGTTAATTTCCACACAGCGACCACTGAGTCCACGGAGGAGGACGAGAACAGCTTACAGGACAATCGGGTCAAAGAAAAGGGTCACTGGGGCCCACCTGCACACCCTCCTTTGCATTACACAATTACTAAGAGTAGCTAATGTTGTTATGGTACAGTGGATAGTGGTTCCAATATTATTCTGTTTCTATAGACAGTGTAAGACACTATGTGAGTACGCTGTGAGCTACTGACTCTGACTCTGCAGGCTGTGTTGGACTAATAAATGTATGATTCCTGCAGATTTACTGGATGTTTTCTTGCACATTTATTTTATACCTCTCACTGTATGTCCAGGAATTGTTTTGTGCTATATTTTGTTTGGCTATATGAGGGCGATGCTCATACAAATTCCAATAACTACAGTTGATGTACTCAAACATGTTGATGTTTCCACATAGTTAACAAGAATTCACAAACATATCAAGCTGAGATATTTAAAAAGTAAGATAGTCACTTGTTTCCATGCTATAGTGTATTCAATGATGTATCATTGTGTCATGACAATACTTAATACTTGCTGTTATATTTTTTGTCAATGAGTTAATGTTTAATTATTGCAACTTGTGGTTAATTATTTTCCTTCCTACTGGCTCGACCCTGTTAATAGAGTATTATTCTGTGGAGTTTTGTACCTACTCCAATACATTTGTAATTATTTTCAATTAGTCTAGTAAAATCTTTTTACCACAATGTTTACCTCCATGAGAGTTCATTTGGTTTTCTCCTCTACATAGACACTTGAAAATCTTTATTTATGTCAGAATTGTCATTTATTACTTTAAATAAATCCTAAGAAAAAAAAACATATTATGTTTAAATATTCAACTTACTTTCAAAGTAGAAATTGGAGTTTTGTTTGGTGTCTCATAAGCCCATCAGTTCTGCCGAGCATTAAACGATGTGTTGCCACAGTGGAAGTAACCTCAGAGTGTTGGGGGCCGGCCTGGTCCTCAAGCAAAGTCCCATTTTGTTCTGATATCGCAGCGATCCCTTCCCTCTGAACCCTATTGGACAATCTGGAAGAATTTATGACCTATGGAATATTTTAAAAGGTCCCTAACAAACCACCAAATGCCCTCTGTTTGCTTCTGGATGAGGAAATAGAAATTGCGTAATTTAAACGGTCTGCCACAAAACGATAAAGGCAGAGAAATATTGATAGTATATAGATCATGTTGCAGTTATGTATATTTGAGTAATTTCTCTTTGGATTTCCATGATTCATTAGACAGAAAGTTAACCTTTGCTCCATACGGTGGAGACGGTGTCTTTGTCTCAGTTGTCCTCAATTTGGTTGTGATAAGACAAGAGCTATCACAATTGAGCCGCAAGGACACACTTAACTTTTAAACCACTTTTATTGCAGTCATAAGAGCACCTACAGCTGTCACAAAGAGGTCAACAACATCAAACCTACCTTGTTGTGTTTTTAGAAATAGAACACGACACTGTGAATCCTGCCTCATTCATCACGTGTTGGTTGTTTAAGATGGTGTGTGAAGACAGATAAGAGAAATTCCTCTGAGAGATAACCTGGAAAGAATAGTTCAACTATAAAACGAATGAGTGAAAACAGAAGGAGAACAGTTTGACTTCCTTTACTGCAGTACATAACTGTTTATACCCATAAACTGTGAAAGTACAGGACAGAAAAGTGATTTATTAATGCATGTGTCCTGCACCATGTGGCGCACAACATCCAACATTTAAAGAGATCCAGTGTATGTGTGTGTGTGTGTGTGTGTGTGTGTGTGTGTGTGTGTGTGTGCTCTTACCCCACATGCATGATATTTCTTTCCAACACAAACGTATAAGCTATAAATCTTTTAACAAAGTATGAAGCTGCCATCAACACAAAAGACACAAAACATGACACAGGCACTGATACAATTTAAAAAAAATTGATAATCACTCAAACAGGTCAAGGTTGTAAAAAGGAATGAACTACACACACAAATACAGCTGAAAAATGTAAGACTACAAACTACTACGAATGAATTTAGAACTTATAATAACACTTGAGCAAATGTCACCCATCTGTTTTATAGATATGTTAAATCAATATAATTGCAGATGACAACCCCATCATGTAACACTTATACAAAATAAATATGATGACAGTGCAATCTAACATGAATGGAAGTTCTAATTACTTCTATACAATGTAATGAGCGTGTGGGCCTTATTGTCAAAACAAATAAATTAAAAAAAAAACAGACAAAAACCTGAATATGCCATCCAGCTGTCAAAACAAATGTATGGTTTATAGCTGTCCTGCATCCATGACTGGGAGACATTCATATTAACTCAGGTCTCCATTGTTGGCGGCCTCCGGTGACTCAAGCCACAGTCCCATTATAATACAGAATAGCATGACAAGCTATAATGCCAATTATCAGTGTGTGCTGGCAGGTAAACAGTCAGTGAGATTATTGCACTTGTGTTCTGACTGTTTACACAGCATCACTGAGGGATGCGCTTGACAGGCATGGTATTCTCCCTATTGTCTTGTGCGGTGTCTATTTAGGCTCGTAAACATGTGGTTAAACGTCACAGTCGGGCCTATTCAAGTGCAATATTAGGCTGAAACCTGAAGGGATGGAACACAGCTGTAAGTCAATCTGCAGTTATCAACCACACGCAAAAAGTCTAATAGCCAGAAATGTTGAGATCCCTTACCCACAGCTTGGTGAAGGCAGTCTTCTTACTGACTTTACTAACAGTAGGTAAGTGTAATATATATTTCACAAAACAATGTTAGTGGAATGGAAGAAGTATTTAACAAATATTTGATCTCTAATTTCAGGTGGTGGACATGCCAGCTGCACAAAGCGCCGATGTCTGGCTGAAATATTGATTAAGAAAGAATATCTATCTCAGCCACAAAATGACAACTGCACCCACACGGTTTTCGTGCCGCTCATTGAGTACCAGACTCTGTCCGTTGTAAGTATCGTTTCATACATTTTCTACTGAGAATTCCTATGTGTTTCTCCTTTTAGATCTCTCATAATTTGATAAGAACAAATCTCTAAAATTACAATTATTGTTGTCATTATTCCTACGTCTTGTTAATGTCAACATGTTGAAGAAGTTTTGAGAATTTCTTTTGATCAGGTAATAAATACATGCAGGAAGACAAAATGGTCATCTGAGCAAAATTCTGAGACAATGACCGATTCCTTTCCACCAGCAATCCAACAGAGTTGACACTCTGCATAACCACATTTGTTGTCTTTTTATTAACAGGAGACGAAGACTCTCCACATAATAAGTCGTCTGCAAGCCGTACTTGTAAGCTCCTAGATTCTAACAAATGGACAAAAAGAAACAGAGAGTATGTTTCAGTCACAATAATTTTGATTTGAAACCACAGGTGTGGACAGATCCTGAGTTGGGATGGAACAGGTCAGTTTACCAATTTGATAAATTGACCCTGCCTGTGGATAAAGTCTGGACCCCAGAACTCGTTGTCACAAATGGGTAAGTTACATAACGTAAACCAACTATCATCGCAAATTCAATTCATGGACTTCTTGATATTCATCTCACACATCTGTTGTGTCTCACCTGTGTAGAATAAAAACAACCATGACTCCCAAGTCCCGTGATCTGCTGGTGCACAGTAACGGCACAGTGGAGCACACTGTGATCATAAACGCAGAGGTGAACTGTGAAGTCAACCTGTTCAACTATCCCTTCGCTAGTGATAATTGTCCTGTTGCGATCCAAAGCTGGTCCGAAAAAGGTGAGCTCAGCAATTCACTAATACAGATATACAGTATTTTATCAAGGTTTTAGAGCAGATTGGGTGTTAAGTCACAATGTGTTAACTGGCTTCATTTCATAATTGTACACATCTGTGTTCATTCTTAAGAAGATATTGATTCATTTTCTTTTGGTCATGAATGGTTGTGGTGTTTTGGTTATCTTAAGGTTTGGTTATCTTTTTTGTAATGCTTTTTAGATGATATTCCAATTGTTAGGGCATTGCCATAATAAAGTCTTGTGTAGTGTCAAATGAGGCTACATTAGTTGCTGCTATCTTAACACACCAGAATCATCTCTGAACAAACATGTTTGGATGTAAAAGATGATTTAAACTGCCGTCATGAGTCTGTCAATGCTCTGTCAGTGGAGTGCTCTTTTAATTAAAGAAGCCATTTCTTTCAGGATGTGGTACAGATCTGGTATTCGGTAAAATAATTATGGTTGATGGGTCCCATGGAGATTGGACAACTGAGAATGTGACCCTCAAACAAATAAGACATGACCGCAATTACATCATGGTAAGTTTGTGAGCATGTACAATAGTCATTTATACTTTAAATAGGTAATGATTCACCAAATTCTTGCAATAGTGGTATTATTAACCTAACGGTATTTAACTTTACAAAAACAAAACAGCAATTGACCTGTTTGATTGTGACATATCTAGCTTGGGTTGGAACTAAACTAGTAATCAATAAATCAAAAGTTAATCTGCAAGTATTTCGACATCAATAGTCATCAAACTTTCCCTGATTCCAGCTTCTCAGATGTGAGGACGTGTTGCTTTCCTTTGTCAGCTGTGATAGTAGACACACACTGCCTGGCCAAAAAAAAAGTCGCCACCAAAAAAAAAAAAGGTCACACACTCTAATATTTCGTTGGACCGCCTTTAGCTTTGATTACGGCACGCATTCGCTGTGGCATTGTTTCGATAAGCTTCTGCAATGTCACAAGATTTATTTCCATCCAGTGTTGCATTAATTTCTCACCAAGATCTTGTATTGATGATTGATGAAGAGGTGAGTTTTCATCCTGATGAAAGATGGGCAGCGACTCTGCTGTCCTGGCGTCAGTGGGGAGTTCATTCCACCATTGTGGGGCCAGGACAGAAATTCCTGATTAGTTTACTCCAGATGTTAAGGCAGTGTGGTTCACATTCTTCTTTATTCAACATCTCAAATTATCCAATAGGAGGCTCGTACCTATTTGCTTCGTTAAATCCAGGTGGCGACTTTTTTTTTGGCCAGGCAGTGTAATATACTTGAGTTTTAGACTGTTGGCAGGACAAATGAAGTAATTTGAACATCTGTGAGAATTTATAATGGACATGTTGTGAGAAAAAACTACTAATTTATTAATTGAGAAAAATATGCTTGAGACATTCACCATTTTCCCGAATCACATACTTGTATTTAAGCCAGGAGTTCTAAAAACAGTAAAAAGCAGTTTCTACATTGTACCATGAAACTCTGTCTGCCATACTCCTCAGGTTGATTTGAGCATTAAATATACCAACCCCTTCATAACGCTACTGCTGCCCAGTATACTGATCATCATAGCCGACATGGTCAGCTTCGCTCTGCCGCTGGGAGGCGGTGAACGCAACTGTTTTAAGGTCACGCTGGTGCTCAGCTTCACCATGTTCCTCATCATCCTCAACGATCAGCTCCCTGGAGACGGCCAGTGCAGCCCCATCATCCGTCAGTCAGCTCGCACGCACTCACAAACACATTCACAAACCAAATACGTGAACGGCATCGCAGTTTGAGTCACTAAACGTCTCGTCTGTGCCGCAGGAATCCACTTCTGTGTTTGTCTGATCCTCTTGGTGGTGAGCATGTTGTTGTCCATGCTGCTGACACGGTTGTCCACAGACGGCAGCCTCCTTTCCAGCTTCTGCTGCAAAGGGCCAGTCTCGGAAAACACGGGGAACAAGGACCTGAAGGAGGATGAGGGTGAGGAAGACTCGACCGTTACACAAACGACTGCATGTGTTGAGTCTACCCTGCAAAACGACAACTTGTATGACCTGTTCTGATTCATTCTGCTTCATTCCCTACAGAAGCCAAAGCTGACATTAGTGCCATTCAGCTGAATGGCTCAGAAGACGAGGGTCAATTGCTCAGAAAGGTGGTCAACTTCCTGGAAGCTCTGGATGCCAAGACACTGGAAAGTAACAGATATCAGATTTTTGCCAACAAAGTGGACATGACAATTTTCTGGCTCTACTCGAGTTTTGGCAGTGTATACTTTATTGCCATGAGTTGTGTGATGGTAAAATATGAATGCTCAGTTGACCATTTTGATTTCTGGTACTAATCACTATAAAAACAGCTAAACCGAGCTGTTCAGATTTCAACACGCTAATCTCAGCACACATTTATTACACGTATTTAACCTCGCATCCTTCATATTATGTCAAATACTGTGGTTCTCATTTGTACTCGTAGTTAATCAGTAGATGTCTGATAAAGACGTGTGTGGGCATATTTCTGAAAATCAAACAAATAAATAAATGAATTAATCCTTCACTCCTGATATTATTTTGAGTCACGTGAGTTATGGAAGTGTTAGTGGTGCAACGGTTCAACAAGCTTGCGATTCGGCATGTATCGTGGTTTTTGTGTTACGGTTTCAGTTTGATTTGTTTTGCGCATTAAGGGAAGAAAAACATCCCTTTCCAATGTGTTTGAATTACAAAATACATAAATCAATTGATTGATTAATGGTAATGAATGAGATTTCTATATTATATGAAGCATCAAACAGATTTTATCTATTCTTTCACATATATATATTCAATTTAAAACTGGAACATGTGGACACATGACAAAACCATGTTCCTTCAGCCCTCAACATGCGATTTTATTCATTTCGATTTTACGATATTTAATAACACCCTCTGCTTATATTATAGTAGGTCTATAGAATTGCTAAATATATATTAAATGTAAGGAAAAGACGGATGAAGCTGCGTGGCCTCTGGTAGACACTGATGCGCTGCCGTTGCCACCTAGTGGTTTAATCATTCACTGCAGACAGGTGACCTGCTGCACTTCATTACTTTAGACTTGGACCTGATAAAAACAGTTGAGCTTCATAATTCACAACTCTGTTTATGTCCACCGTTAAACGGAGGCTGTTGAAGGACAGCTAATGAGAGGTGAATATATTCTATTGGTTTTAATAACATAATGTTGACACGTCCAGTGATGGTCATGAGTTTATTCTTGTATTTATGCATTCATGTTTTTGTAAAACAACAATTTCAGAGATGTCCAGGGTGAATCGCCAGTGTTTGTGTAAACTCACAACCAAGTGGCACGTGTAACTAAACATTATACACCTTACCAACTTCTCCCTGCCATAGCACAATATCATGTATCCCAATATTTTATAAAGTTTGATTAAAACAACAAAAAGCAGCAGTAAGACCCCCGCCCCTAGTTTAAATAGTAGGCACAATAAGGTAACACATCTATCTCTATATATTTTATTGTCCCCCAAAGCCCCTTTCACAACAGTACACAGTACATTCAGAGATGCTGAGACGTCAAAAGTTACAAAAGTGTAATGTAAAAAATAATGCTTTCATTTTTCTAAAGACAAAACTGCCTTTAATCGAAATCTAATCAAGACTCCGGAATTTCAACATTACCTCCTTAACTGCTATTTTAAAATAAATTAAAGCCTGTTAGGGACTTTGCCAGTTTTGTGGTAAACTCAGTTTACATTTCACAATAACCTTACATCAGTAACAAGTATCAGTCTACCTGTGCTCTGAACTGATGCCCTGTCAACACTACTGTATGCAATTTATTCTCAACAGCAACTATTGTTTTTATATTTGCATTAATAGAAAGTTTGGAAATGATTCCTGAATGAATCAGTCAATGATTTCAGAGAAAGAAAAAAAACAACCCCCCATACAAAATCAGTTGTATCAAAAACTTCAGTGAAATAACAAACACAGAAAAGACCAACAGGCATAAAGTGGATATAATGTGTCCATCACACTGCAGACGGTTCGTCCTCTTCAACTTCAAGGTTCCTCTGTCTTTTTCATTGCCTTTTGTGAAAGAATATATAAATGCAACAGTTAATGCATCACGGCGTTTAGACAAAAATGTTAAGTACTATTTCTCTTCACATACCTGTTTAAAAATCTGGGCACCAAGATAGTTCTGTGCCATGTTTCTCAGGTTGGTCTGTCCACCGAACTTGCATCTGACGTAGCCGTACAAGTTGGCCCATTGTAAAACCAAGCCCATGACCACTACAGCCTGGGGGACAAGACACGGACCAACAATTAGCAACTAATAAAAAGGCGGAAATTGAATAGACGTTCACTTTCGAAAGCACTGAACTGACCAGCCATTTCATCTTGAAAGAGAAGATGGTGCTGAACACAAACATTATCCAGAAGACGGGGCACACGATGAGTCCGAGCCAGAAGATCCGGGACTCGGCACTGGTCGCCGTGTTCAGACTGTGCGTCTGTGAACAAAAAACTGGTTTATTCTTTGGAAATTCATGTCCAATGTCCGTATGGTGACGTGCGATATTTCTAAGAGAGGACAATGCAGCCGTTCTATGTTACACTATCTTGAATTGTCTAATAAGGTCACGCAGCTCCATTACACTGTAAAACAAACGGCCATGCACGTACAGGAATGCAGTCACCTCTGAGTTACAAGGAACATCCGTGTATTTACTGAAACCTCTAGTACTTTCCAGAGAGCTGCTTGCTGCCAAAGACACTGAATAACATTTATGAAATGTGATGAGGCTGTTTAGCTTACAAAAGTTGTTGTTTTTCCAAATGTGTGTCTTTACTCCTCCAAACCTTTGTTAAGATAGCTGTATTTTTCTCTTGGGCTGGAAAGAGCTCCGTGCAAATGCCCGCTGGGTCTTTAAGGAACGTATCCATGTACCTTCTGCTTACCTTCCTAGACTCAAACACCCAGTGGCTCTTTCCATCGGCATCCACTTGATTCCACCAGCGAAGGCCCACCAACAATCTGCCAGATACATTCTGAGGGGGAAAGCGCATGTACTTTGATTTGTCATGAACAACGTACACCTCCAAATATTCACTAAATAACCCAAGATGTAATCGAACAAGGAACATGGAGGGAGATTCAATGACAAAAAAATAAAAAATAAATAGCCGATAAAAGTAAAACTTGATCTGTATCTATTGGAACGGCTTCTTTAATGAGAGGATTAGATGCTTTTCGCCATCATATGCGATTGTGAACTGAAAGTAGTTTTGGGCTGTGGGAAATTAATGTGGGAACTTTCTCACTTTTTTGGGGGCATTTTTAAACAAACGATTGATTAATTGTGACAATAACTTTCAGATGTATTGGTACTGAAATGAATCGCAGTGTGAAGTTAGCTTCTGAATCGCAGCGTTTGGATTTGACAGTTAAGTGGAAAGTTATATATTAAACTGAACCAAACATTGCTGAGCAACAGATTCTCATTCTGTCTGGAACTTTCAAATGTGTGAATGCATTATTCTATTTGTGAAAAGGTAAAAAGGGGAGATTCCACTGTTTTGACAAGGTCCAGATCCAAAACCACTATAATTAATCAAGTCAAATGTGGACTAGATTATCCCAAATAGTCTTTAAAAAAAACAGTTTCAGATTTCTGAAAGCGTTATTCTTTCTTTGTGTTTTATAAGGAGACCAAGTTGAACCAGGTCCAGATTAAAATATAGCATAAAGTATGGTGGGTTTTGATCTGGACCTGGTCCAATATGGTCTAGAACTGCAGAACCGGAAGCTGCGAACCTGAAGCTGACTTCCGCCTCGTAAAATAAACTAGTTGCAGCTCCTCGTGCGACACAAACATGGTGTCGAGTATAAAACTGACGCATGATTTTGGATTATTTATTTCCACATCTAGTAATGCACCCGACCTGCTCACCTTCACGGTCCAGAAGTCACATGACAGCAGGAGGATGATGGTGACCATACAGGCAATGAAACGACTGCTGAAGATGTCACACAGTAAGTAGACCAAGATGGCACTTGTTCGGAAGAAGAGATGGAAGAAGGAGACCATAGGGTGTCTGAAACACAGATTTCATGATAAAGCGTTTGTTGAGAACAGGACAGTCACTTAGGACCGAAGTAGGCTCGCACCTCTCACCTAATGTTGGACTTTCTAGCTCCTATGTTACCGTCATCGTCCCCAAAAAGAGGAGCGTCTAGCGAGTCCTGTTAACGTAAAATATTTACATTAGTTAACGCTAATGCTTATCTTCCAGATATCCGTTTGTAATTTAAATCACAACAGTCACACATTTATGTCGATTCAGACGAGTTACACTACATTCAGAAGCCAATGCTGTTTCTGAATTATCACAAAAGTCAAATTTAGGACCGATCACCTGTCTCAGCATGTTGAAACTTGCGGATGTATTTCCTGGTGACGTGGTTGTAAACAGAACCTTATGCTAAGGACCCAGAAGAAGGGTGGCTTTAAATCTGCCTGACTCAAAGGTAAGACGAACACATCAGCCCAAATGAATAGCTATTTCTGCTTCTTGTATACATTCATACAGTTATGTCATATTACATTGCTCCAGTGTGGATAAATGCTTTTATTTCAAGCTCGTAAGATCTTCCAAAAGCTATGGGAGAGCTTTTATTTCATGCGTTTAATTAAGTGACCATAGTTTTTATTAGATTTATTTATTTTTGGTATTTTGCACAAAATCACACCCAAGTGGCACCCACTTCAACCACTTCAAACTTACAAAACTTAAATTACATAGATTATTTTTGATTAAAACAACATAACGTAGTAGGATGTCCACAATCTATGTTTAAATAGTGGCCAATCAACAGTAAGGTAAAACATCTATTACCCCCAAAAACCTTTTCAGATACAGTAGATTCAGAGCCTAGTAAAGTCCCAAAAAGATGATGATTAGGGCTGCAACCAACACGTTTTTCATTATCCATTAAGCTACCAATTCTTTTCTCGATTAAATAAATGAATCACTTGCTCTACACAATGTCAGACAATTGTAAAATTAGGTTGACCACTACAGCTGTGTACTGCAAATAATATGTTTTATTAATAATGATAATAATTGATGACACAATTATTTTCTTACTCTACTTATTGCATTGCTTGTCTTTATCTTGTGCGTGCAGATGCTGAAGCATAAAACGTGTCACAAAAGATTAACGTCGCAATTATTGTTTGACTTCAGACAATATTTTGAATACATCTATATTGTTACATATTCGAGCTTTAACATCAGGAGAAACATTGTTTGACAAACGTGCACTTCACAAATGTAGAGAGAAACAACAAAGAATCATCAAAACAAACTACAATTTATACAAAACAGCCTTATATTGTCAAAACAGTGGGCTCCCGTGAGCTCCTGCATGCGTTATGAGGTCAGAAAAACCTCAAACAGACTGGCGACTGAATGCATGCGGTAGAAAATGCCAAAGGGAAGTCCAATATTTACAATCGCAGCCCACATGTTGAATTCGTAGAATTCCGTTTCAGTGTCGTGGTCAAACTGGGGACGAGCACCGAATGCCGGCATGATCCACAGCTGTTAAAGACAGAAAGGAGAACAGGTTTAGCATGTGGTGAATTTTCAAGCAGTAACTTTGAGAGTGTAAGGGAGAGCGTTACTCACTATGACGTTGCCCAGCAGCAGAAACGCACAGACCTCCTTCAAAATCCGTCTCTTCCACAACAGTTTGGGCTTGTGCGCGGCAGCGTGTGCGTGCGGACTGTGTGCGTGCGGACTGTGTGCGTGCGGACTGTGTGCTGCGAGTTCCGGACTGGGCTTTGCGTCCATGTCTGATCCTTCAAAGGTGCTCGGCTGCAGCACATACGGATTTGCAACCACAGTGATCGTGTGCACCTCGTGGAAGGGCTCCCGATGTAGCCCTTCCACGATGAAAAAGTTCTGCAGGCCGAGTTGGATCACCATCAGGATCGCCCAGGCCAGGTTGAGCCTGTTCAGGTAGCCTTTGGCTCCAGTCGCAGCCATCGCTACGATGGTGAAGTAGCTGATGATGAACTGCCCCAGCGAGGCTCCGACCAGCAGCCCCACATCCAGGCTCCGTGTGGGGCTTTTCTCTGATACGTGCTCCCTGTGGTCCACCTTGTAGATGGCACAGCCGATCACAGTGGTGATGGACATCAGGGTGACTATCACTATATTCATGACAAAGTGCATCATCACTGCTTTATCCTTCCGGTCGTCATCAATATCTCCGTTCACCATTTCCATCTCATATACGATGAAGGTTGCCAGGCCCGACGCCACCAAGAGAAGTCCTGCCACAGGACCGATAAATATATCCTTCATACGGAATTTGATGTGGTGATCGTGTTCTTCTGTTACTCTGCCCACATTTTTCCACATGATGTATGCCATGGCTGAGGCAAAGAGACTGTACTCAATGTTGAAGGGGTACAAGTAGTAGTAGGCCTCCTTGAAGATGCTGCATGAAGTGTGGCTGCACTCGCACGTTTCGTCTCCATAACCCGCTGTAAGACAGGACGGGCCACAGGTAGACAGAAGTATTAAGCTGTGGTACTTTACTCGTTACTATATCTGCTTTGATTGATGCATCTGCTTTTATTACCTTTGCTGATGAACAGGCTTCGTCCTGAGAGTTTGGTGTCGTTGCTCGGATATTCGGGATATGTTGTTTGGTGTAGGGACTCCTCGGTGACCGCAGTCATCCACACAACTAGATTTGTGGAGAGGGTGAGCATCAGCCCGCAGCTAAATTAGAAGACAAGAGGGAAGCAAAAGAAAAAATGATCAGACTAAAACAGTATTTTTTATGATCTGCTTTAATGTCCGATTTATGCTGAATTCAAGGGGCAACATTAAAAATCAGTATCCACCAAGTAATAATAGTCTTGCTTTTAATTGAATTTGGTTTATTCAAACCAAAATGTCTTATTACAGTTTAGTGCTAAAACAATAAGTCAGTTGACAGAAAAATAACTGGAAACTATTTTTATAATCGATTAATAGTTTAAGTCTTTAAGCGTTTTGCTATACTGAATATAAGGTGAATAGTTAGTCTTAGTCCTCTATGACAGTAATCTGAATATCTTCGGGGTTTTTTAAACATGTCAATGTGAGCTCTGGGGAATTGTGATAAACATCTTACACTATTCTTGACATTTTTTCAGCCAAATGATTAATCGACCAATCAAGAAAACTATCTGCAGAACGATCAATAATGAAAATAACCGTTGATTGCAGCACTCTTTCAGATACATGTAATACAAATAATGTACTAATTGCATATTTTCAAGGTTTGCAAAAGAGGAGAAATGTCAGATTTTGACAGTAATACATCAGAACTGTGACTACAACTAAAACACAAAATGCTAAAGGGGAAGGTTTCATTTTTTAAGTTGAACACAGTGAGTGGTCCATTAATTACATACCGTGTAAGGTTCCTTTGTAGCTGCACACAGGCCTTGGCGTGCATCCACAAAAAGTATGTCTGCAAATTGATAGCACAATTATATTAATCATTTTGCAATGATAAAGACTTGAGTTAACGAATTAATGTTCTTTGTAATATGCATTTTTACCTGCACAACTACGAAGACAAGTTGCACCACAGGAAATGCAACCTTAACGGCAGAATCGCAGTGGAGGAAGCCCGTATAGCTGGCTATCTTGAAAATATCCATGACGATGCTGAGCAATCCAAATAGCACAAGTCCTCCTGAAGGAGCAAACTTAGTTTGAACATCCTCAGAAAATAAAAAAAAAAACACTTTAGTCTGAAGATGTGCAACAGTTACTTACCCCGGAGCCATACAGGTCCAGCATGGCCGTCCTTGTAATCAACAGCATTTTCTTGCCTGGCCGTGTGGATGAGATAGTAAACCATCCAGATGGCGGTGAGGAGGAGGAGGAGGATGAGGAAGATCTGCAGGTCAGCGCTGCCGATCTTTACGTTGTTGTTGGCACTGCCGCTGACCAAGGCGCAGCCCAGGATCAAAACATTCACACAAATGATCCCGGACAGCATCCAGCCCCAGTTTCGACCCCTGTCCTTCAGGATTCCAGCGGAAGGGATGTTCGGGTCGGGCTCGCACGTGTTCTCCACTTGACTCGGCACATTGATGTTGTTGGACAGGCTGGCCTCCTCCGTCTCCCTGTCTTTGGCCGACATCCTGCATGGTTCACAGGGATTGCCATGGGTCAAACAGTCGCATGGGTAGCCGGTGGCCAAACACATCCTTTCCTTCTCTACGGCCTATACACAAATGAGTCGTTTGCTGCACCTGGTTCCGTCTTTAAACGTTACAGGTTTAACAGCTACACCCACAATAGCTCCCTATGAAGGCAGATCCCAAGCGAAACCACGGACACAAAAGAGGAGTTTCAAATCAGCAAATGGGAATTAATTTGCATGTGTATAGTGCTGTATAGAGTGAAAATCCCCAAAAAACATGTTTGCATGAATAAGCTATGAGGAAAGTAATCTACACTCTCCATCTATGGTAAAATACTTTAACACCAGGACAGGTGAAATATAATAACGTGCATGCTCTTGTTAGGGAAAAAAGATGATTCTCTTCTGACAATCCGACAAAGCAGTGACCTTCTTATAATGAAGGTATAGGTTTCAGGTAAACCTACCTGATGCAGTGTGATCCTGAGAGGCAGTCCCAGCCGGCATGGTTTTTATACCTCGTCAGAAACGCCGTGGTTTACTGTGCAGCCATAAATGTCAACTGTTATGAATAACACCATATTATTACCAAACACAGCGTGTTTTGCACAAAATATTCATCTAAAGTTCAAAAGATGTTTCCACGAAAAACCTTTTCTCACGTATTCCAAAATACAAGAACCCGGTTGCTTTTCGGATAGACTGCATTTCTTTGATATTACACGATACACTTGTAATCCGGGGCTTTTGGTTGTAGAAGTCCTGACAGTATGCGCAAAATAAATGCTAACGTAAGGGAAAACAAAACTGCATCAAAGCATGTTTTTGTCCATACTATTTTTGCATTCATATATCTATTTTAGAAGCGTTTATGAGTTGTGTCGTCATGTTCAACTTGATGCCCTTTTTGCTGCAGCTGACCCCATGCAGCTACATCGCAATCTAAACGTGATCTAAATTCTCTAAACAGGCTCAGCATGTGTAACTCTTATCTGTTTTTTTTATTCGGTGCTTGAAGGGAATACTCCCAGTTCTCATTAATGCAGAATGCATGAAAAGCCTGACCGCTATCGGCGCCCATTGTTATGCAAGTTTCAAAGTATGTCTGAGAACTTCAGCGTCGCTTCTTATTTCAGATAGGTAATCGATGTCCTTTTCATCGGGGCGGGTCCCTCACTCGCTAACTGAAAAAATCCTTTTCATCGGGGCGGGTCTGAGAGTGATTCTGAGTGATTGCTGTCTGAGTTATTGCTGCGGTGAGACAGCAATACTTATGTTGTGTGCTAATAAAATCCTTTTCATCGGGGAGGGTCTGAGAGTGAGGGACTTTAGTCCCTCACTCTCAGACCCTCCCCGAGGGACTTTAGTCCCTCACTCTCAGACCCTCCCCGATGAAAAGGATTTTTTCGCGTCAATGAACTCTTTTGTCTGCAAACATGTTGCTGATTAAATACCACCAGCAATGGAAAGTTTAAAGTGAGAACAATGGGTTTATTCAAAAGAAAGCTGACAAAAAAATACACCGGAGTCTGACTCTTCCTCATTTATCACAGTGAGACAGCAATACTCATGTTGTGTGTCTGTGCTAATAATACCCTGGACAAGTGTATACAGCTTCAGTGAAGTGTGTCTTGAAGTTTAATCCCGATGAATGAGTTTGAAAGGTTTCAGTTTTTTTTTCAGATTGAATAGAAACGTAAAATGTATATTGTTTTTGAACCAGCCATTAACGTGTACATTGACTGTAGAGGTGCATTAAACTACATCATGCAAAATGGAGAAATAACAAGTGGCATCAACACCTCTCTAAAACAGTGAACACAAACTGAATATGAAGACCTTTATGAAGGGAGGTTTATTTGCAGGTCTGTTGCATTAGATTAAATTAGTTTTAGCTGGATGAACTGGCAACTGAGTGTATATCAGCATATAAGGATATTGCCTTTTTACAGTCATTGTTGAGAGCCTCAGATACACCAGAGGAGAGATCAATGGGGACATCATTAAATCAAAAATAACTCTTCAGTTAGGGGTACAACATTCATTTCTCTTTGATATTTAAGCACTCATATTGTAGGCTATATGTGTTGTACTTTGTTGGAGGTCTTTCTTTGGTCCACCTCGGCCACCGGGAGCACTGTTACCCACACGCTTGGGTGCACCGTGGCGTCCCTGGATACCACCGACGCGCTCCCTCCACTGATCGGCAGCGACTGGCTCTGGGGAGACTGCGGAACGAATTGGGACTTCAGCCGGTCTGCTCCCACTACATCGCCGCATGACGACGACGATGATGATGATGGCGGTGTTGATGAAACGGAATGGAGTCGAGCAGGGAGGATTAATTCTGCACCATGAATGACAGGTACCACAAGGCGGCCCGGGATGGCTACCTGGACCTGCTGAAGGAGGCGACTCGGAAGGATCTCAACGCGCCGGATGAGGATGGCATGACACCGACGCTGTGGGCTGCTTATCACGGCAACCTGGAGGCTCTGCGGCTGATCGCGGCGAGGGGGTGGGTAGATATTGCTGTCTGTGTGACTTAGTGCGTGTGCGTAGCACGGTGTCCATCTTCAGTAATTCGAAATGGGTATTAAACATTTTAGAGCAAGTAAGCAAGTATTTTACCATTTTCTTGCTTATTACAAACAATTTGCGGTGTCAGATTGGGCAGAAATAGGTAAACAATAACACCAAATTGCCTTATTTATTTGAAATAATAAATAATATTGCAATATTAAAGGCATGTTTTGCAGTATACAAATTTAGCAACTAAAGTAACAATACACCAGTAACTATAGGTCACCTTTTACAGGGTCCAGCAATGTTTTTGAGTTTAACATACCCAGAGGAGAGGAGGAGGGGCTCTGACAAATATCAACAATATAACCTCAGGCTTTGCTCCTGGCTAAGAAGAGCCCTTTTACCTGTTTGGCAACTATGCAGTTGTATTTGGGCATGTCTGAAAAATACCCAGGTTAGGCTAGAGAGTGGGTATTTCAAGATGAAACAGGCCTACGCACCATTTCAGAGACAGGGCTTTATTTGCATCATACATTATACACTGATATTAAACATTGTGTACCAAATTTAGCTTTCACCAGATATTTTCTTAACATTCTAACTTTATGATCATCTGAAAGATCATTACCGTTATGTCATAGCAGGAGTTTGTCATTTTGTAAAGCCTCATAGAACTATGCTGTGTAATGTAACATGACACTGTTCATTAAAAAA
This sequence comes from Pholis gunnellus, assembly GCF_910591455.1. NCBI lineage: Eukaryota > Metazoa > Chordata > Actinopteri > Perciformes > Pholidae > Pholis > Pholis gunnellus. The sequence goes on from NC_136544.1 coordinate 11,464,667, forward strand.
GCACCAATACATGGAACGAATCGTTGAGGTATAAATATGATAAGTACAAAACGTTATTCTTACATTCAGTGACATTTTTTACTGTATAACAGCTAAAACATCTATGTTGTCCCATAAAGAGACTTATAAGACATGCTTACTCATTCCTGAATCATTAACGTTTATGGGAAAAGGAAACATTTCATTTCATCAATTTTAACTACCAATTTGAGATCATCGCAGGCGAAAGAAAGAAAACGATTCATCAAATTAACAGCAGATCATTTTAGGAGGCTGCGTCATGGTATAAATGCTGGCCTTACTCCAGCAATGTGTGCAAATGTTTCTGGTAGGCATGAACAGCCCATTCCTCATCTATTCTGGCTGACCTGGTTTGCTGTCAGCCAGAAAAATGGGGCCCATTATGAATCTGCTTAATTGAGTAAAGTTTGTGAGAGATGTACCGTAAACGTGAGACATCATTCATCAGCGTTTGGTTTATTGAATGCAAAATATCTGATTTGGGGACATTTATTTTATTTCAAGTTTTCTTAAAACACAGGCAACAAAGGAAGGCTTCCAGTCTATGTGATAATACTAAATTCACTATTTCCCACGGAATAAGTGTAAACAAGGCTCTGGAGTCATTCTGCTGGCAAGAACATATATTCCTCCATTGATGGCAGATAAAGTCCTGATTGACATGAGGTATTAAAATTAAACATTAATAGCTGCCATAATGTTTCACAGAGGCACCAAACTCGTGAGACCCTGGGATATAATGAAGATAAGTTTAATACTGATTGACGATTTCATGGGAAAGATGCCATGCAGTGCTCTATTTGACAAGTATATTGCACCGAGCATCAAGCTGTCATAGGAAGTGAAGAGGCAAACAGCCCATAATGTGATAAAGAACATGGAAGGGATAAGTGGGCAGAACTATCACCACTGCGGTCAGAATTTTACAAGGACAGACATAAATTATGACACATAAAGCTGTCATGTTAGATGGTCTCTACCACAAGCATATTGCATAATCTGAGGGTGATAAATATTCATTTTCAAAATAAAAATTGAACATAGCTAATGGCTATTTATCTTTCTTTATCATCAGTTTATAGCATTTTATGTCCCTTCATGTATCTCAGCGCAGGACTAACATTGCAATTCCTTTGTTTGATTATTGTTTTATTGGCACGTTCTGGGTTGTCCATCATGCACACAACCATTTCCCTACATTTGAACTCAAGCACCACCTAAAGCTGCTTTTGCTTTCTTAACATTTTGAAGCCAATCCTGTGCAGACAAACATGAGCAAGGGGGCTGAAATCAGAGTGAGACTTCAGTTCGCTAATCGCTGCCCAGGTTGGGTCCTGCAGACACGCATTCCCTGCAAAAACCTTACAACACAATCCATCAATAATACATTTGCACTTCGACAGTAGCTTCACAATCCATTGTATCAAATATTCAGCAGACTGTACGAGGCTACATTGGAAGACAGGGACAAGACACAAGACAGTTCAGTAAACATGTCATTTCAGGTGGTGTGACCCCATACAGATGACTCTAAACTGAAAATATAAATGCAAAAAATGTAAAGTTTAATGTGTTACAATATTTGGTTGTGATGGACACAGACAAGCTGTATACCATTTTCTCTTTTTTTTTTAAAGGATGCTATCAGTTAGACCCTTAATGGAATACTAAAGATCTGAAAATGAGAATAAAGAGCAAACATATGAGCTTGCACACTGTATTTGCGTAGCAGGCTCATGATGCAAAAGGAAAATAAGAAAGCTCCATACACCTCTGCCCTCCACGTCATCCAAACAGCTGTGATACTGTTATGTTTTGACTTGAGGAACTCAGCGTGACATCACCAGCCATGCACAGTTGTCCTTTTTGAGTCAGGCGCAGCCTATTAGGCCTCCCCTGAAACTGGATACAGGTAGTGTAGCAGTGGTGCTGGCAAGCATGTGGTCATGTTACAGAAAAGGCAGCAACAGTGCAGCACACAGAGAGGTAACCCTAAGGTCGTGGACTGTCAGCCAAGGGTAAATGTTGCTTCTAGTTGAAGTTATGGCCCCTGCATAATAGTACATTCCCTTTGACAGATTGTTTTAATCAAATCTTCTATTTGCCAAATGGTCAAAAAAAAGAAAATGTCTAATATCGACTGTATGGTTGGTTTTACAAAAGGGCAATGTGGTGTTTGGACTATAAATTATTAAATAAGGCCCCATTAACAACCCACGGATGACAGGTCAGTGTTGAAAACGTAATCAAAAGATCATATGCTTACTCATGAGTGAGTCATCTAAACGCAGGGCCAAGGTGGGAACCGGTATCCGTAACCTTACTAACAGTCTGAACAAGAACTGGAGACATTTATTTGGTCAATCTGAAATCCCCTGAGTCAAAATATAGTGTCTAACATCTTTCTGTTGGCCCACAGAGGAAACCCTGACAAGTGTGACATATGGGGGAACACACCGCTCCACCTGGCATCTGCCAATGGTCACCTCAACTGCCTTTTCTTCCTGGTGTCTTTCGGTGCCAACATTTGGTGCCTGGACAACGACTACCACACGCCATTGGACATGGCCGCCACAAAGAATCACATGGATTGCGTCCGCTACCTCGATACCATCGCCACCAAGCAGACGGGCCTCAACACGAAGCTGGTCGGCAAGATGAAGGACCGGGCGTTTCGCGAGGCTGAGCGGCGGATCAAGGAGTGTGTGAAGATGCAGAAGAAACACCACAAACGCATGGAGCGGAGATTTCATAAGGAGACTTCTGAGGCTTCTGCGTCAGACGTCATGAGCTTTTCCAGTTACACCAGCAGCTCTATTAGCCACAAGCTGCACAGCTTAAATGCAGCCACAGCCAGTGTGCCATATTCTCAGGTCAGCAGGGGTTTTTTTCTATCTATTCTGTAAGGACAGAGTCTGTCTGTTTGTTTTGCACGTTTGCATTGTTTAGTTTTTTTATTTTTTGCGTAGTTTTACTATAAAAAGTTTTACAATTCCTACTCCTAACTGCAAGACAAGACTAAGCTAAATGCTAACATGGTCACAGTGACAGTGCTAACAATTAGACGGTCCACGTGGAGAACAAAAGAGGCGGAATGCATTGGCTGAAATCCAATCTGTGAAACCAGCTACCGTCTGATGAGGGTTTAGCTTTTTATTGGTTTAAAATTAGCTTGTAAACTGGCTACTTGTGAAACAATCCGATTGTCTCTCTACTCCAACTCCAGTCTTGCATCTCAGGTTTTGAAAGTATTTGGTCATTAACCAAAATATCAGACAAGTGGGAATTTTGGCCTGACAATTGTGTTAGAGGAAAAGTACAGGCTTTACCAAAGTTGTTGCAATTTATTATCTGGGCACCATGAATATCTGTTCAAAATGTCAATGAAATCCATCCAATAGTTGTCAAGATATGTCATTAAAAACCGAGAATGTCAACTTCGTGGTGGCTCTAGACAGAACTAGATGGATCATCGACGACAGTGTTATACATCCTCTGGAGACCATGAATGTCCCCAATCCATCCATAGCTGTTGAGATATTTCAGTGGTGGACCTACTGCAATAGCCCACTAGCATGGCCAACATTTTGACATGAATTGAACCCGGAACTTTATGTTTGTAAAATCTAATCCTCTCATGTGAGATTGTGCCTAATTACTATATTTTATTCATGTCCTGTTAGGCTACTCTTCATGCCACAAACCGAGGGAAGACAAAGATTCAGAGGAAGCTGGAGAAGAGGAAGCAAGGAGATGGCACATTTAAAATCTACGAGGACGGGAGGAAGAGTGTGCGCTCCCTCTCCGGACTTCAGCTGGGCAACGATGTCATGTTTGTCAAACAGGGGACTTACCTCAACCCAAAGGACCGTGGCCGTCGCAATATCCGTGACATGTTCCCCAGAGAGAATTACGATGCCATTTCACGTGCCATTAGTGAGCCGGACCTCCACGGGCCCGATGTAGACTACTCTGAGATCAGCACTGACTCGGGACATGATTCCCTGTTCAATAGGCCCGGTCTGGGCACCATGGTCTTTAGGAGGAACTATGTGAGTGGGGGGATGTTTGACATCGGTGGCCGGGATGAGGACAGTGCAGACCGGTCAGGTAATAATGTGCGTTTACGCAGTCGGCTGCTGCAACACCCGAATGCAGATGAAGACAGCATCGGCAGTGCACGCAGCCTTCAAGAGAGGAATGTGGAGGAGCTGCCCTGGGAAGAAGTGGAATTAGGGCTGGACGATGATGATGAGGCTAACACGAGCGCTCTGGAGGTCTTCCTCGCCACACAGAACATGATTGACTTCTTCTCCATTTTCAAGAGGGAGAAGATTGACCTTGAAGCACTGTTGCTGTGCTCTGATCATGACCTTAAGAGTATCCACATCCCCTTAGGACCAAGGAAAAAGATCTTAGATGCCTGCAAGAGACGGCTGGAGACCATAGAGGACCCAGACTGCATTGAGGACACAGAACTGTGAGTGACAGGATTTTCAGTTATACAGTGTTGTGAGGAAGTATTTGGGCATATAGTTTGTTGTGCTGTGTTTGCACTCCAACACAAATCATCTTCAGTTACAAACCGTTTTTCCTCCTGTCTTCATTCTGTCTTGCAGATAATAAACGTTGCTGTAGATGGCCCCTCCTACCATGTGCTCATCCAGGCTTTAAAGGTCAGTGGAGCATCGTGGATCGAATGTCACGTATGGACAGGGAGGGCGCAATGATTTACCTCTCCTGGTACCTCAGCGGTAACAAAGCAGAAAGGACACTGTCAAGAGGAATATGTCGAGCAGGAAGAGATGAGTGTGAGACAAATTCCTTACAGGATACTTTTACAGCATCGTGTTAGCCTCAGGAGGATCACTGTAAATATCTCTGTATGTGGGTTGGTTGGAGTCCCCTGTCCTGCATGTTTAAACAAACTGAAAGGCAATCATCAGAGTGCAGTGTCCACTGTATGGCATAGTTAACAGAGAACTGATTGTGTGGGTCCATATCCCATGAATGTGTTGGCCCCCGTGGGGTCAATCCCACCACCTCATGTGCCTGCATTGCTCGTGCCTGTGCCTTTGCTTAAAAGTGTCTTTTGTCTTCAATACTTTTTGACCTTAACTTTATTATTAACTGTTTCAATTGCAATAGTCTGAGCAACATTTTCACCCGGAGCCACTCGACTGTTTCCTTATTCCATCTCTGTAAATGTTTACATACAGCGAGCCAAGTCAGTCCGAGTGTGGCTCGCTGTCAATGCAGGCCAATTGTTCATTGAGATTACTGTAGAATGTGTAAGCACAATATCTTATAATACACAATATAGCATGTTGCAGTTCTATATTTTGCATGTTCAGTCCATACGGATTTATTAACCTTTGTTTATCACTCGTGTTAGTCTTGACAATATGATACAGTCTTCCAACTGTTTGTATCTGAAGTATTTTTTTAAATAACATCTGCACTGGAGCATATGTTGGTGTTTATAATCTACATTTTTTTAACATTTCGGTGGATTTAAAATAATAAATACTAATTTTTTAATGCTGTGAATTACTGAACTGATATGGATCCATATGTGTTGCTCTCTTCACTGCACTCTACTTACTATATTTCACCTGCAGAGTAGCTCAAATTGGAGATACAGAGTAAACTGTAAGATGTGCCTTTTATAAAGCGGGGCCATGGTTACCATTGAGGTCATGTCTTCGTTCACATTTTGGGGGATTTAATGATTCTACATGGTTCTGTGATTACACACATATTACAGATTTTCTATTCTGATGCTTTAAAATATAAAATAAAATGCTTACTCTTTAAAGCTTTTAAAACTTTTTTTAGATAAAAGGAGTATAGTAATAATTTGTAACTACTTAGAACATTTCTATATAGTTTGGTAGCTACATTTAGATGGCTGGGATTCTACTGGGAATATAGTATTTCTAAAATCCTACTATAAGGTATCGTATACTCACTCAGAACCAAACATGTCAATTAATTGAGTTAATGTATAGTGTAACTAATATTCACCGTTTTGTGTGATGGTTTTTACAGGTCAGTGTAAATCCTGTCTCAGTTGCTACCTGTTTACAAAGACATCATTTTACACCTCTGCCCAGACTTTGGTACGTGGGATTTAGAGAGAGAGAGACAGACCCAGAGACCGGAATATACTTGTTTTGGCATCTTCAGTCATCATGACAATCCTGTCATGCTTCATGCACACCAACGCCAAGCGTCATTGTTGTCTCTATACACAAAGTCAGGAAGTTCTACTGTAGATAAGTGGCATTGTACATTGTTATCGGAAGGAAACAGTGTGACACTCCCACATGGGTCCTGTAGCATCCCTAACCATACGCTACTTTACAAAGACTTTACTTGTGTTTTTATTAAACTATTTCTCTTATTGGTGACAGAAGACAGACACAACTGTTTTCTTAACACTGTTATTGGTGAAATGAACCTTTTAAAACCAACTTTGCCAGAGAATGTAAAATCGGTAAACAAATCATTATCTCGGACAGAATGAAAGAGAGGATGTCCATTTCCTTTCCTGGTTTGGTCATAATATGTTCGTCATTTCCTCCCCTCATCTGAGTAATTTGCTGCGTCTTAAGCTTCGTGTGGTTGGATACAGAGAGAGGAGTTAAACAGGGGAGGGGTGAAAAATGAGAGTGCTTCAGCTGGCTCAGTACGAAATACCTTAGGCGTGGTTTTAAATTATTTCCTCATGCTCTCTGAGGGTTGTTAGATCTCAGAAAAGGCAGGAGAAAGCAGCCGTTAAGTGTGGAGTAACTTGTGACCGTCTGAAGCTCAAACAAATCGAGTTTAAGGTGACTAGGGGAACATTCTCAAACATGGCTACTCTCAGCAGAAATAATGAGGAGAACTTGAAGGAGAGTCGGCACAACATAGTGAACGAGGAGCCGAGGGATCCTGCCACCGAGACGTCCGACACACTGCTCCCACAAGATGTGTTGTGTGACTCCTGCATAGACAGCCCCAGCGAGGCCCTAAAGTCCTGTCTGACCTGTCGGGTTTCTTACTGCGAGGTCCATCTCAGACCCCATCTGGAGAACGCCAAATTTCAAAACCATCGTCTGGTGGATCCCCTCCATGACATCGACTGTCAGACTTGTGAGGTTCATCAACGTCCTCTCGAACGCTTCTGTCTGGTGGACGGCTGCTGTGTGTGTCTGGACTGTGAGAAGCAGGAGCACGAAGGGCACACGACTGCGTCTGTTGGGGAGGCACGGACACAGATTGAGGTCCTAACAACACAACACATTTGTTTTGTTTTATTTGCTTAAAGTTTAAAACTATTTCTTTTTTATCGTCTCAAAAGGGCAACATATTAATTTAAGATATGTCATGAATGGCCTTGCATTTTTGCAGCATCTGTTGCAGTTATGTTTGTGATGATTGTTTGTGCTGTAGACCGAGCTGCAGAAGAAACGAGAAGAGGTCAGTCAAAGTGCCTCAGCAGCTGAGATAGCGATTGGAAAGCTACAGAGTAACAATGACCTAATTAAGGTATGTTACATGCATTTTGCATTTTGCATTCATTTAATGCACCATGGTCTGGTTTTAAAAATTTTTTTCCTCTTTCCCCTCTGGCAGTCGTCTGTGCAGGAGGTTTGTGTTATTGTTGAACAACAGTTTGCCAGGCTGCAGACAACCGTGGACGAGGCCAGAAAAGGGGTGGTGGATGTGCTGGAGGGAGAGCAGAGAACGGCCCTCAGACAGGCAGAGGGCATCCAGACACATCTGGAGCAGAGGAAAAGCGAGCTGATGAAAACTGTGGCCCAAATGAACAAACTGTCCAGGAGCAAGTCTGACATAGACTTCCTGCAGGTACAAAATATCTGAAACAGTTAAGATAATAACGAGTGCCGTGTCTCGTGTTATCTTGGATCAGCACATGCTGTACTCCGAGACTACGTTTATTTTGGATGTCAGTGTGTTGACAGTGTACACGGAGCAGGAATTTGATCTCTGCCGTTATTTGACAGAGAAAAGTTCCGGATCAGAGAAAAAAGTAGTTGCATTTTATTTAGCAGTTTCATTTTGCATTGTGAAAACATGTTACTTTTGTTTTGCTTGTTAAAGGAGTATTCGGAGTGGAAGAAAGGCGTGGCAGATGTATGTCGGCCTAGTCCGTACATCAACCGCATGGACCATTTAACCTCTTACGTCCAGGTAGTGACTGATTCTACCCAGGAGCTCTGTGACCTGATCCTCTCCTCCTACAGCGAAAAACTGAAATGTATTTGTAAAAGTGGTGAGTGTGTATCACGTCCTATACCTTACATCTCATGGCTCCTCACAGAGAAAATAGCTTCAGACATGCTTTCTTCAGTGTATCTTGTTAGTTGGCTTGTTTTAGCCAAGCCATGGCTGTAGACTTTAAGTCCTGTATAATCTTTCTTTGCTCCTAACCCTAACCCTTTATATTTATCAGCACATTTAGCTTATTACATTTAGGTTGTTAGCTGAAAAATAAATCCTCATCTCTTATCAAAATACCAAGTAATCTCTCTGCAAGTAGGTACTAAATCCCAGATGCCGGGATCTGAACCCTCACCCCTGCCTGATCCTGAGACGCGAGAGGACTTTTTGAAATGTAAATACACCTTTCAGTATATTACGTTCCGTGTTTTCTGTTAGTCTAATCATACGTGTTAATTTGTCTTCCCAAATTATTTTTCCCATGTACTGTAGACACAAGGAGTTTGACCTTTGACCCAGACACCACCCATCAATTCTTACGTGTAACGGAGGGCAACAGAAAGCTGACCAACACCAGCCCCTGGCAGCACAGCTACCCGGACCACCCTAGTCGCTTCGAACATTGGCGTCAGGCAATAACTTCAGACAGCCTGTACCTTGGGAGGCACTATATTGAAGCAGACCTGATTGGGGAGGGTGCACATATAGGAGTCACGTACAAGAGCATCGATCGTAAAGGAGAGCAGAGCACCGGCTGCATCACTGGGAACGACTTTTCCTGCTGCGTGGGAAGGAACAGCCGAGGTTTCTTTGCCTGGCATGCTGGTGTGGAGACGCCCTTGGATGTCACTGATATTACGAGACTTGGCTTGTATGTCGACTTTCATCGAGGCTCTGTGTCTTTTTATGATGCCACCGGTCCTATGAGGCAGCTCCACAAGTACACGGCTGATTTCATAGAGCCCTTATATGTTACAGCCTGGCTGTCAAAAAAAGACAATGTGGTTTCTCTCGTTAATGAGAACTTATGTAACAAATGATCACCTGCCTTCACTGCAAGTTTGTAAAAGAGATATTATTGTGTTATAAATGTTTATTGAGGTTACATAACAAGGTATATAAAGTTCTGGTACATTTGGATAATTTTTTCACATACATGTCAATGAAGGTTAAATTTACTACCATCTAGTGGTAACATAAAATGTAAGGAACCTGTGCAGCAGTAAGCGTGTTAGGAATTTACTGCAGTTTCATTGCAACTATATTGCTCTTGAATGTGCCATGATGGAGGAAAAAAAGTACATAGTCTGCCAGCTGTAAGAGGATTCATTGTTTATGAAGGGTCTGTAAAATCATCAAGTTAATACAACAGTACTTTGGAAATCATTAACCTCCTTAAAGTCCACTGCAGTCAACTTCAGGCATTCAAATCGGTTTCATTCTCGTCATAAAGTGGATTTACAAAGTGCACACCTGTCTGAGTCATGGAGATTGAATGATTTGTTTCAGCCGCATACACGCCAGGAATATCAGGCAGCATGTTGGGCCTGTCAAAAATGGGATTGTCGAAGCCGTGGTCTATAGGCCCGCTACCGTCTCCAACATCGCCGCGCCTCTTCAAGCTCCTCAGAGACGGCAGCGACGGCAGTGATGATGGCATTTGAACAACCCCTTTACGAACCAGGACCACCACAATGATGATTGTAATCATAATCAAAACTCCAAACACAACTCCAACCACCATCCCAGCACTTCCTCCAGTCTGATCACTGCTGCTCCCAGAGGAGGCTTGAAATTCAGCCTCAGTGATTCCCAGGTTTGAGCCGTGAGAACGGGCATCTTTCAGTATGTCCCGGGCCAGATCCTCAGACAGCAATCCCTTCTCTCCATCCGCAACAACCACCTGGATCTCAGGCGAGGCACCAAAAGGGATGACCCCCATCAACCGCTGTGACTTGAAGACTTTAGACATGCCCAGCTGAATGGATTTGTATTTTGGCAAGATAAGAAATAGGTGATGGATTCGTTCCCTGTAAGTTTGCAGGTTGAAACCAGCGGCATAGTGAATGGTGACGATGGCGCCACAAACATCACAGCAGTGTCCTGCAGGGAGGAGAGGCTTCTTACAGCTCAGAGTGCCGCATGTTACAGTGTTACATATCCGCTGATGGTTTACAGAATTCCCACAGTCGCAGCCAGAAGGATCCCCACACTCTTGGTTTCCAACGGTGACGACAGAGGATCCTTGAAACTGCAGCTGGCCTGAGCGTGAGCCGAGATACTGGGAGAACTCAGATCTGCTGTCAAACTTCTTCCCCAGCACAGACACCGATTTGACAGGAATGCTAGACTGACTGGAGCCGGTGTCCACCCTGAAAGAGGAGCGGGCTTTAAAAACCACATCATCATACTGGCAAGGGACACTCTCCTCGTGGACTGAGAACAAGAACTTTCCACGTTGCAGGTCTTCCAGAGTTGCAGCTGCCTGCCACAGAGCTGGGTTGAACCACTGAAGAGACTCTGAATCCCTGAACTGGGTCGTGAAACCAGCTCCGCAGCCTGGATCTTTTCCGCTCACAACATAAAATCCAGCTCCTGAATTTAGGATGAGCTCTCCATCGACTGGCAGCCTCATCTCCTGCACAGCATGCGTGGTCTCCACGAACACAGACACTTTTCTCTGGGCTGGAAACTGAACTATGTCGTTGCCACACGGAACAGCCTCTTTGTCCCAGTTGGTCTTATTCTCATAGTTGGTGTCAGGAATCCACTGTTTTTGCAGGGCATCCACGGCCCCGACAAGACAGAAGAAGAGAAGGAGCATGTCCGGTGTTTTCAGCATCCTGAATATTTGTGATGGACTGAGAGAACATACGGTGACCTTTGTTTCCAACCTTGTGACTAACACATGAGTGCACACAGCTTACCAGTAAAGTTGATGAGCTCCGAACCACATCGACCAGGTGACCTGTAAACGATTTACAAATCTGCAACAACAGATTCTTTTTTTTTTTCCTCCTTTTCTTTTAGTTTGTCTATTATCAGAATATCAGGAACACTTATGAATACATTTCTATGCATTTTCTAGAGTCCAGTGGTCCTCATCAGGCATCAACACCAATTCTTCTTTTGCAGGGACAAGATTTTCTGAAGGGATAACTTCTGGACCGTCCTCTTAGCTCCTTTTGCCTCTCAGTTACTGGAGTCCACCTGGAAACTTTGCTGAACATCAGGAACGCTGTTAAACTAATGACAAAAATAAAAAAAAATATTATGTAAGTTTTGTACGAGACATGCAGAGACCTGTAAAGGAAGCAAATTAAATAATTTACCTCTTGATTAATATGAAATCCCATTCAGTTACAGATATAAAACTCTTAATCCCATATGTTCTGTCTCTATTGTCATTGAGTGAGCTGTTATGCTAGTAAAACCCACTCTGTCATTTCCAAATTGTGTTATGTTTAACTATACATTTCATGAATGCGTTGTTCTATACTGTTGCTTTCGTAACAGCTTCATGTAACTGCTTTTTTTGTGTGTTTGCAAGTTATATATTGGATTTCCAAATGTGTCGAGTCAACAGGGTTTCACTCATCAAACAACACAGTAATCCTGCTTTGTGGTACAGGTACCAGGATTATGCACGGAAAAAAAAAAAACAACACACAACCTCATTGAACCTGAATGTCCCCTGAGGCAGTGTCCAATCACGGGCCACAGTCGGCTGCTGTGGTGAAAAGTAAAGGCACGTTTACATGGACTATCAATAAAACGCGTAGACGAATTGACTTGGAAGTTACGATCGGAGCTGCTCTAAATAATTGTTAGGGGAGCGACACCATTAATCAGACGAAATTAACTACACCTGTTTATCTACCTTCCCTTTTGCGGTGCTCCAGCAACCTCACCTGCAGAGAGGGGAACGCTACACTTTCGGTGTATTTCCTTTAATGTCCCTATATGCATTTCATCTTTGCCATGATATAGACATGTCCAAGTGTCCTGACACCCGCTTTTGACTTATTATGTTGTGACGTACAGTCTCCAATTGGTCGGGAAGCCCATCATGAAAGCTGTAGCTCAAGAGATGTTACGGACCTGCAACCAACTCTTCTCTGGGTAAATGTGTGATGATGTGTTTTCACTCGGCAGCTTTAGAAAAACCACGTCTCAACTGCAGAGTGCAGTGTGTAGTGTTATGATCACTAGCCTATACTTTAAGATGCAGCTAGAGCCACTTGTTTGGTACGCCTACTTTAATATATCCGCCACAAATTCTCCATTTGACAGTCAGAGTTGTAAATTCAAACATTGAGGTTGTAGTTGTGTTGTAGCTTACTGGACTGCAATTTTAAGACAGGGATTTTTTTTAATTAATTTTTTGGTGGAAAAAAAATAATCATACTTATGCTTAAACATGTGTCTGGAGGGGATATCTTCTCTTGCAGTGTGTACGGTACACTAATGAGTTTTTCATGCTCATATCTTGGCCTATCTGCGGTCAAAAAAAAATCTTTTTTGCAGCCGCTAACTTGAACAGTATGTGATTACTGCTGTTTTTCTGAGACACTTCATGTGTTTTTTTTTGTAGAAAGTCGTCAAAGGATGTTGTGGAGGCACGGCCATCCAACATTGAGATGGCCGCACAGATGGACAACATCCAACATTTGCCCAGTCCCTCACAGACTTTCAATGTGGAGGCTGGAGAGCGCGTTCACCAGGTGGAGGCAGTGGTGGAGAGGGCCCACCATGGTGGTGGATGGCTCCTGTCTGGCATCATCTGCGTCAACATCCTGATCCTGGGCTGCGCTCTGGTCAGCGGCAGTGCCTTCAACAGCGTGGCCATCACTGCTGTGCACAGGCAAATCTTCCTCATCATTCTCCTCCTCCTCACGATGTTGTGGATGCTGTTTTACACAGCCGTCACCTCTCGGAAGGATCAAGCTGTCTTGTTCAAAGATAGCCACGCGGGGCCTGTGTGGCTCCGAGGTCAGCACCTTCTGATTGTCTGTTTTTAGAGGAGTATCGTTTCAAGGCTTAATTCCATTTTTTTGTTTATATTTCAGGCGGGCTTCTGCTGTTTGGGCTTCTCAGTCTCCTCATGGACATCTTCAAGATCGCCACCTATGTGGGCTACCTTCACTGTGACTCTGCTGTTAAGGTTGCCTTCCCTGTTGTGCAAGCTGTATTTCTGTTTGTCCAGGTTGGTGCATTTTAAAAACATTACATATGCATTGCAAGAATATACAGTCTTACTTGCACTGTGGATTGGTGGGTGGAAACTTAACAAAACCTGTCTGTTTGTAGACCTACTTCCTTTGGATTCATGCAAAGGATTGTGTGCAACTACACACAAATTTCACACGGTAAATTGTTTATTTTACTCACTAGAAAATGTAACTTTGCTAATCTTGCAGGACACTCATGTTTTGACTCTTCCAGGTGTGGGCTTACTCTTACGCTTTCAACTAACCTGGTGGTGTGGATGGCAGCTGTGACCGAGGAATCGGTTCACCAAACCGAGATTCCAGACCTAAATGTCAATGTCTCACACAAGATGTACAGAGGTATTTAGGCACAGTTTGTTTTCAATTTATTCATGTCTTCATTAAGAGGAAAAAGTAACTCCAAAACCTTTCCAATTCAGCCAGCTATGGTGACAGAAAGTGTAAATGCAGTCACTTGGCGTGCGACACCTTCAAAGACGCCTTCTACTACCTGTACCCCTTCAACATAGAATACAGCCTCTTTGCTTCGGCCGTGGCCTACGTCATGTGGAAAAATGTTGGTCGCCTTGTGGAGGATCACAGCCACCACAGCATAAAGTTCCGTCCAAAGGATGTGTGTTCGGGACCTGTAATGGGAATACTGCTGGTGGTGGCAGGACTTGTCACATTCATAGTGTACAAGGTGGAACTACTGACAGAGGACGAGAAGAACAGAAACAAGGCCCTGCTGATTCATTTCATCATGAATATAGTGATAGTGAGCCTGATGTGCCTCTCCACTGTGATCGGCTGCGTCGTCTACAGGCTGGACCACAGGGAGCACGTATCGGAGAAAAACCCCACTCGCAGCCTGGATGTGAGGCTTCTGTTGGGAGCCTCGATGGGGCAGTTCATCATCAGCTACTTCGCCATCGTGGCTGCGGTGGCGACAGGAGCCGGAGGGTACTTGAACGCCCTCAACCTGTCCTGGGCGGTGCTGACGGTGCTCCAGCTCGGTCTGCAGAACTACTTCATCATCGAAGGCCTCCACAGGGAGCCTTACCACGTGATGCAGGAAGCCGCTCTGCACACAAATTCTCACGCCTTCCGGGAACATCCAGAGATTAACGTTCTGGAGAGTCATGTGTCCAAATACTTCATGACCTCAAGTCGTGATAAGCCAAGTTGGAAGAGAAGGGTATTGAAGGAAGTCTGTGCCTTTCTGCTGTTTGCTAACATCATTGTAAGTTCTATTTATGCTTAATTTCTTTAATCACTGTAATTGCAACGAACTATTTAAGACTAACTCAGATCTATTTGTTTTCCTCTTGAAATGTGTCCTGCTTATTCACTCACTCTGTATTGACAGCTGTGGATCATGCCCGCCTTCGGTGCTCGTCCCCAGTTTGATCATCCCATCGAGATAAAATTCTACAAATTCACAATGTGGGCGGCCATCGTGAATATTGGACTTCCTTTTGGAATCTTCTACCGCATGCACTCTGTCGCCAGTCTCTTTGAGGTGTACTTGATCTCTTAGATGAATCTTTGAACACGGTTAAGAGTAATTGTATCATATATCTTATTTATTAAATGTTTGAATTTAACTTGTTATATTAATAAATGTTAACTTAAAAGAATGTGTTACTTGTCATTAGTTGGCTAACATTTAAATTCCCATTTTTGAATCAAATTTACTAAGAGGGCCGTCTTTTATTGTGCTCTGCACATAACAAGCTATTACATTTACATGTGTGGTTATTTATAACCATGAAATTTAATTTGTTATCAAACTACTTGGGTCAGTTAAGTAACTATTTTTAAACCAGGAATTAGATTTTATTTATATATCTACAGTATATCTATCTCAAGTGAATATTCCTTAAATTGATTGATTGAAGCCCTGATAGGTATTTAAAAAGAAAATCATATATCTTGTCTCGTAGAACATTTTGATAGTATACTTTGCTCTCATGACATTTTTATTAGATTGGTCTTGAAAATCCCTTTGGATATCCCATATTGGTGGTAAACCAATATGTTAAAAATTAGTATTTGTTTAATGGAAAAATTATTTTGCATTGAATGCAAAAAAAAGAATCAAAAGCAGTATCTCTAAAATGTAACTTATTGCTCGCTGGAGAGGGACATGGTGACATCTAGTGATCATGGTGTGAAGGGGCAGCTTTGACTTTATGCGGCATGTTGTGGCCAAACTACATACAACCGATGGACAAAGTAAAATACCTTCTAATAAGCTCTGTACTTGATATGGATAATTAAGTGTTGATGTATCTTTGGTGCACAAAGAGTAAATGGTGACTCCTTTGTGAATTTATACATATAAACAATATGTATTACTGAAATAAAATCCCCCATTAAAGCATATTGTTCAGTAATGTGACCAACACAGAATTCACTGATGCATATCAATATATATATATATATATATATTCAGGATAATTTACGTAAAATACAATTTCCAACATCAAGCATTGTAAGCATAGCCAGCCAGGTCCAAACTTAAACCTGGCCATATACATAAAAACATACAATCTGTATAGTTGTCTCCAAAATCCTGTCGAGTTACATTGTCACATAAACCACAACCATATTCACAACTCAAAGAGTGCACTTTAAAGCATGGCAAGTACAACAAATAACGTGAAACACCAATATTGTGCCATCCAGGATATGTTACAAGCCTCTGTGGGAAAGCACCATATCTTCTATAACCAGTCTGACTGCAAAGTTGAACAATGTTTCCTCTTTCACTTCACTTTCACTCTATTCCGCCAAGAAAAGAGCTCCGGCCTTCAGGAAACGCTCCAGACATTCTATGGTCTTGAGGTCTTAAGAAATGTACAAACACCGTTATTTATGGACAATAATGATAATTCAATCACCCCCCCCCCACATCTTAATCTGGATGTGTCTCTACCAGAGTCGTCTGAATGACTCTCCTACCCAGGTTGGTGGTGTACGCACTGATGATGATAATTAGGGAGGCAAGTTAAACACAGTGAGGTTTACTGGGAAACCAGCAGATACTGAAGGGAGCAGAAACCCTGTTGAATAGTCCCATTTTTACGTCTTCTGTCTACATCTTCTGAATCTCAAAAAGGCGAACATCGGTGTCATACCAGATAGGAGGGTCCACATTGCTAGAACAACAAGAAAAGACGTTAGCGTTTAGTCAACATGGATAGACGACTATTTGCACAACGCTCTGCTCTTATGGCTGACTCACCGCAGATAGACGACGCCCCACATGTAGGTACGAAACCACATGGCAGTTCCTGCGTTGGCCTGATACTTTCTGATGAGGATGGGGTGAGGAACTGGCAGCAGGCCCACTAATGTGCCATGCTGGAGAAACTTAAGGATCTCTGATTCATCTGTTAGACCCCTGCAGTGAAACATTTGAGCACACTTTAAAAAAAAAAAAGGGTGATATTTCAGAAAGGAATACAAGCGTTTAATAGTTAAGTAACGTACTTGTCAATGCAGATCTTTTCCACCTGGGGAACTAGAACTTGTAAAAGTCGCATGATAGTCTGTAGGGGTAGTTTACACTTCCAGGAGAGGACCTAGGACGAAAATAAAAAGGTGAATCCAGATCATTTACACGTTCTGACAAATACCCGTAATTGGAGAGGGTGAGGGCGAAAGAAGTCACCGACCCATTCTGGTGTGGGAGCCCAAAACGATGTTGAAGATGCGCTTGACAAAGGTCTTGTCTCCATTTCTGCTTCAGTGTAGAAAACATCCTGATGATTTGAAGAAATACAATTACTGACATGCATAATATGCTTTGAAACAAACGCACGCACACAGACGCACACTTACTTCATTGTCTCGGCCTGAGTTTGACTCTGTGTCACTGGTCCCAACGGCTGCGTTTTGGTCTGAGTGGGCTTTTTGTGAGGGGTCTGTCTTTGGAACTGACACCATGGTGCCATCCTCTGACACCTGGGACTTCTCCGTCAGTTTATCAATGCCTGCAGGAAACCATGAATGACAGAAAACCTATAACTACTTGAAGGATAAGTCTGGTGATTGTCTATACTTTTCTTCTTCTAACAAATCCTATGAAAAGCCCAAAACAAAGAATGAAATGTAGCGTTGTGTCCAAAACCTGATATACTGTAACTTATTTCTCTGTGTCATAGGGAAAAAAAACAGTGAGCCACATCGCTGCATTGGGTTTAATGTCTCTTCTTTACCATGAACATGGGAAATGTGATTTATTTTAAGTCAATTCTAATCTTTATTGCTGCAGTAAATAGCTGCTAGTGCAACCAATCCACAGCGGAAAATAGTCCCAAACAACTACTCAGTTTATTTCTGTTTAGTTTAGTTTTTATTACAAATGTACCTATATTTGTCAGTCCTCTTAGTTTGACAATCATATATCGCTTCAGATGCTTAATGTACTAAGCTGTACAGGACAGAAATCCACCCCACATTCAAGGGATGGTTGTCAATTTCATAAAATATGAAAAGTGTAGTAAGTTGACCAATGAGCCAGTGTTAACATACAATCACAAACATCCAAATAGCATACAGAGTCAGCACCTGGTATAGCGACCAGGCTGGTCTTCAGTGTGCCAGGCTCTGCCGGCACAGCAGGGTGAGAGCCCTCCATGGATACAGTCTCCTGCGAGCTAGTGCGGGAAATGACATCCGGAGACTTCCTCCTCCTCTGCAAAGCCTTCTGGATGGCAGCAGGATCAGAGGGCAGGTTGGCCAACTGGTGGAACACGTTACGTTTGCGTATGATTGCGTAGACCAGGTTGCAGTTTCCTGGAGGTGAGAGAGACAGAGGGACAGATTTACTAAATGAGCAAATGTGTAACAAAGTCCCTTCTAATATCTTGATCCTGACAGCAACTCTAAACAAAAAAAAAAGCCCAGAATTCTGTTTTGTGTCAGCTTACTCTTACCGTCAAATTGATATTGGATAATATTGTTGAAAGCCTCGAGAAGGAAGAACACAAGGTGATGGTTCTGGGCTACGGAGAACAGGAACCAGCCAGTGGAGAAGGCCTCCAGCAGGTGGAGCAGTTTATTGGCTGCCACCATGGACAGGCTCTTCAAATAGGGAGACACTGCAGAAGGAGAAAATGTTAAGAAGACTGTGTCACTAAATAAAAAATAAAAAAACACAACAGACATTATAATTTGATTAAGTGGTATCTGTTTTTTACAAGATGTTAAAATGGTTAAATAGTTTCTGTTGCAGTTATCTGTGCATTGCCGGACAGATGGCGCCAAAGCAATTTTACCATTTACAATGATTGTGAGTAGGCAGTCAAACAGAGGCTGGAGACGCTGGTGGCCTGTGGTGATAATCTTGTGAAACACCTACAAAACAAACACAGTGACAGCTGTGAGTATTAACTGTATCTTAATTTGGCAGCAAGAAAGAACATTTCAGATGACGTAATGCAGTAGACACTCACCACTATAAGCAGGTCAGCATGAGTCCCCGTGAACACTGGGATGTCCATCGGCACATGGACAGAGTAGGGCTTATTCAAGCGCACGCCAAAGTTTCTCTCTCCGCTCAGCAGCAGCAAAATGAACACACCGATGTGCATGAGTCCAACACGGGCTGCAGCCATAAAACACATCAGAAGTTAATACACGTATGCGTAGTAGAGGCTTGTTGGGTGCAAGGAAGCAGATATGACAGTGGGATGAGACTCACACTGGTCAGCCCTGGCATCATTCAGATAGAAGAGTATGGGAACCAGAATATCCAGCACATCGCTGCTCTTCAGGACAAAGAACAGGAACTTCTGTCGTGGGGTCACAGAAGGGATTTTGTTGAATAAAAATCACAGAGTTTTAATCAAAGAAACTCTTTATTGTAGTTCTTTGTTCCAACCTTGTTGAAGTCACAGAGCTTCCAGAAAAGCACCAACAGCTCTTGGTGGAACTGGATCTTCTTGGTCGAGTTAGGCAGGTACGTCTGAGTCAAAGGGTTGGTCAGCAGACGAGCTAGGCCCTTCAGCACAAAGTCAAAGTCCTGCAAATGGAGAGACAGAAAGTGTGCTCTGGACATATGTACTAGGGAAATCTTTAAGTATTTTATAAAAACAATGATAGTCAGCATACCTCTTCTCTGTGGATCCTTGACAAATAATTCACAAACAGGTTTTCCGGGCCTGTAGACTGCACAAAGATAAGGAGATTAATTACACACATGCCATACAATCATCGGATTGGTTTCTTTGAGGAGGTGTTATACCTCTTGTTCCTCCATGCTGGATGGGGAGGGGGGCCGGTGGGGAACCCCTCCGTCATGCTCCAGCGTCACAATGAGGATCTGTACTGCCTGCTCCACCAGCTGCTCCCGGTAGTCGGAGAACAGAAGGTGGTTGTATGGGATGCCGTAGCCCACTGGATCATAGGCACACACCACATTCAGCAGAGAGGTGAACAGAGGCAGAGCATGTCTAGGGAAAAAAGACGTGAAGATGAGAATCGGGTGCAAGAACACCCCACGCAAAGTGTTTTGAATGAAAGTATACTGCAACATGTAATTGAAGTCTCTTATTTTAGTCAATACACATCGAACGAATCGCTACATCAGCCCCTTACCTATTTTCTGTGGAGCAGAAGAAAGTCACCCAAGGGTTGAGGACATTGTTGTCCGATGAAGAAGGCAGGTACATGGCCTCAGAGAAGCAGGTTAGTAACAGCCTCAGCAACTCTGTCCTGAAGAGGATCAGTGGGGAAAAAAAAAGCAGAGAGGTGGACAGAAGAAAGTTACCCACGTTAAGAATGAGAGAATAAAGGTTTGTGCTATATGCTGCCAAGTACAGCTGCACACAGCCGGCTGACTCACCTATTTAGATCATGGATGTAGTTGAGAGGGGGGGACTGTGCAAAGCCCACCCCTGCCTCCCAGATGTATTCACAGCTGTCGATAGACTGCATGTTCTCTACCGAGTCCTGGATGTGGTCGCAAAAAAAACATTAATAAATAATTTTAACCAAAGCGCAGAATTAACATGTCTCAGAATATTTGTTTGATTACATCGCAAATCGTTGTCTCAAGTCCTCGAAACCTAAAAGACACGTTCGGCTGTTTAATGCCGCATTCTAAAATGACACAACAGCGTTTTCTGATCTGTCCAGTTGAGGAATAGTTTATTTTTGGCAACTAAGCTACTTGGTGAAGTAAAACATCATGGCCGCAGCACATAACATATCGTTAAGGGAGCTAAAACACCCAGGTTATGGATGAACAGTCTTACTTTTCTCCTTACCTACGCACCTCTTCCTGCTGACATTTTGCTTTCCTTCGTCTTTCTCCTCACCCCTATAGGAACTTTATCTGAGCATATTTTCCATAATGAGTATAGTATACAACGATTCACCAAGGAAGTTTAAACCCCTAAAGAGCATTCATTGTACACAAAGTTGCAGCGTGACGTGCGGCATTTCTTTCTTTCTCGTGAGGGACGAGGAATTCTTCCTGGTGAGACTGACGATGTTTCATCAATCATGAACTCAACGTTGTCTCTTCAGAGAAACTGGAATGACCAGTTAGACCAGGAAGAAGGAAACAGGGTTCAAAAAATATCTCTAACAATCAAAATAGATCATGTTAACCATTTTCCTCGTAAATGCTTCAGCAATTATGAATTTTGCCTGACGGTGATGAGACACCGGGTACTCACGGGGCCTCTCCTGTGGCTGTGGACAGTGAAGTCGGGGCAGAAGAGGAGGTCAGCGATAGCCAGGAGCAGCGACTCGGCCAGGGGTCGAGCTCCTTCATCGTCATCCAGCTCATCTGTCTGGAAACGATGGACATATATGTATATGAGACTAGATCCAGATGATACAAAATACTCTCTAGTATTCACTGAAATAAGTAATGTAATAGGTAACATGGGAAAAGTGTTCCTGGCTAGAAAGAAATGGTGCAGTACAGCTGATATTTCCTGCTCTACGGGGAAAAAGTCAAATACACCTTTCTTAAAGCTGCAATGAGGAAACCAATTCAGCTGATCAACAGATTACCCCTCAATGCTTTCACTGTCGGATACAAAGTGTTAAGAGTGATTCAAAGACCTGTCTTGATGCGTTTTGCAAGCAGGTTTTCCTTTCCAGTGCCCACTCACCCCAGCCCGCCCAGCACCGGGCACCGTCGACCAGAAGAATCCTCTCCAGTCCTGGTCCTCAAATATGTAAGGAAGGATGCGGCTCAGGATGCAGGTGCAGTTCAGGATCACCTGCTTCTCCCTCTCTGTGGGGCAACCAGACTCCGCCCCCTGCACCAGCTTCTCCACGGCCTGAGGACACAAGAAATACGATCGTCAGGTGAGTGAGAACGAGTATGTGTGGTATGGAAACATCTGCTGACCAAAACACACAGAAGAAGATTTATGTAGTTTTCAATTTTAATAGTGCAATTTGCTACAGCAGTGGTGCGTATTTTAGAACTGTCGGTTCTCAGATAATGATTGCCCAATGAACATGGCACTGTACCATGACAAACAACTTAGTTTCTTAGACTTGTTAAATTACAAATTATGTAAATAATGAGTAAATACAAATGACTTCATGAGGCTGAGGCTCATAAATTATTCATTAAAGTTTTGATGTACTAAACTACTACACTAAACTTTATATACTTTCCACTGGGAAGTACAATTGATACATGAAATGGGGACATATGTTGTTGTTGTTTTGGGCCAAAGGCCCAAAAGCCCAATTAACTTCAAAAAATGATTAATTATCTAAATTTAATCAACACCATGTTACAGCCTTTTAAAAATAGGTAACAAACCACTTTAAATTAGCTCAGCTTCAAGAGCTCTCGTCTCCTCCTCTTTATTTAATTAGGCTGTAACAGCTCACTGTTTTGTTTCTGATAGGAAGCTTCAAACGGAAGCTGGTATGAGACGAGAAGCGAAGGGAAAGGAAAGGAAAGGAAGGGGAGTTGACTCACTTATTCCCACATCTGAGAGCATGAGCCTTGCTGACAGACTCCCGTGTTGGGCTCTAACAAACAACATTATTCCATGATGTAGCCTCACAGAAGGGAGTGTCCCCTGCAATCCCTTCTCGTAAACAAGTTTGTATAACACAGATGCATTAGCAGTTCATACTGTGTGTACCTTATAGCAGAGAGTTGCTAAATTGGAGGGGGACTCCTCTCGAACAGCTCTTATCTCTGCAGCTGGCACCAGTGCAAAAACATCCTGGACCGTGGTGGTGGTGTCTGCCCAGAACTGGTCCCAGAAGGCATCGTCTGTGGCTTCCACTGGCTGTAGAAAATGTGTTTACATACGTTTCCCATATATATATGAGCCAAATGGAGCATGTCCATGGGATTTGAAATACAATGGCTGGATTGATTTAGCAGTGCATTAAAATACAACTTTCCCTTTTGATCATAATGCATGTGATTGTTTGGTCTTCATTGTAGAGCGCATCCTAGGCCTGCCTAATGGCAATGTAAACACAACCTGTATTCTAGCAGCAGTTAGGAAACATTATCTGGCACACTGGTGCACACAGTCCACCTGCCGCATCTGCAGACGTCATCAGTTTTGATTTTGCTACGCCATCGTTTGTTTTATAATCTGAACTAGCCTGAATAAAGCTTTATGGCGATCTGCTTCGCAGAATCGGCCATCATTTAACCTAATCTATGAAAAATACGACATATTTGGAGTAGGCTACAGTGCATGCAGTCCTTCTATACCGACCTTATAAACATGTCGACTATGCAAAATAAATGTATGTCAGTTATAAAGCGCGCATGCAACATCAAACATCAGCCTGTTTGTTTTTGCCATCACATCATACGCGTTATCTCATCTCCTCGGTGATGCTCTCTGGCGCCGCTCATCGACACATTTCTGTTTTTATATAATCCTTTATTCCGCTGTATGGATGCGAATATACCTGTGTTTTGGTTGTCAGCTGAATCACTGCTTTCCTGAAGTTCAGTTTTGAGTCGGTGCTGCCCATTGCGATTATTTCCCTTTATACTAACAGGACCGCTGCTGCTGAGGATCCCTGTTAATTTCACCTCCGTCCTTCGCTTGAGTCATTGGCGGAGGCGTTTTTTTACTCTATTGGCTGGCTGGACCTGCACTCCTAGGATACAGGGTGTAACTTCCGGATTGTGAAGATGGAAACCATTCAGCCAGACAGGATGTTTTGTTTCCAGCATTTACCGATACAAACCAGTAATTTGTCTAATGTCTTTAGGCTGTAAATCGATGCATTCTTTGGTATAGAAAAGCAACTGATTTGATAGGGAGATGGCGTGCTGCTTCTATATTTCATTGTATTGAAAGTACAGTTGGTATTTTCAAATCGTAAAGCAACGTGTTTAAAAACGACATATTTAGGGAAAACGAACACCGTGGCCAATATTTGTTAATTGTGGTGCCTGATTATGACCAATTATATCTTTATTGCATAAAGAAATGAATGAAGTCATGGTGCTTTGTACTGCACATAGGCTGCAAGTGCGGCTTTGTCATTATATGCGGCCTTTAAGTGCTGTTTGTAAGTCCCTACTTTCCTTCAGACATTATCGTTATTGAATTGCATCCTTCACATCATACGAGTAACCTAGAATATAGTACTAGTGCCCATCACTTCAATTTGACTATCCTGCTGGCTACTCTTCTGTGACATCTCCGATGCCACAGTAAACTCTGTTCTAATTATCTAACGAGCATTAAATAACAATATTTTCCGACAGCACGTAAACGCATCATTGCGCAGGCGCAGTGTCATGTAAACACAACTGCCGCTGTCGGTTGTGGTTTTAGCTGTGGCTGTTCTAGCTAGCCGGGTTGAACTAAAAGAGGTGCATTTTTACTCGGGCACTGAGATTGTTAGGCTGATATCAAAGGAACTAGGCCTTTTATCTGTATATTGTTCTGTGGTCAGCTAATTAGGAGCATCAGCTAAGAAGGTTAGCTAGCGGGGACGTTAGCTTGGAGCGGTGACTGGCTTTTTAAATAACCTAGCGTTAGCTATCTTAACGCTAGCTCGGTAATATCGGATCAAACTGATGTGAATTAACAACCAGTTACCTTAGGTGTCTGTGTAATTAATTATATTATACTATAATTTTAGTGTTGCCAAAATGGCTTATAGTATCACATCGATATTTAACACAATTAGCTAGCTAAGCAAGCCTAGTTTGCTAACGCTAACTCTGTTGATAGGCCATCAACTGACAGGAAACAAGCTAACGAGTCGATAACGTCAACCGGTCTGGTCCTGCAGTCTGGTCAGAACAACCACGAAGAAAAGATTGATTTAGTGTCGTCATATGTTGACTGAAAACAGGTGAGCGAGGCCTACAACACATTATGTAACGAAACAGATGTTGGTGTAACGTTACAGTGGCCTGTATTAACCACTTGGAGTCATTAAAACATGTTGATTGCCGGGGTGTGTAACAAATTATCGAGGTTCACACATCGGATACAATGATCTATGTGAGATGACAAATACTGTGTGTGTTTTAATTGCCTGTGTGTGCTTTACACCCCAAACAGGAAACGGCTGCGCAGCGGTGGTGATGAGGAGAATGGCCACCTCGTGCCTCAAGCCAAAAGGCAAAGCAGAGCTCATCCTCTCTCTCCTGAAACAGGCCGGGATGCCTGGGACTCTGAGGTACAAACGTTTGTTTGGGAAATAATATGGCAATACTGAGCAGTAAGAAGCAGGGCAAACAGGCAAAAACAGCCGCTTTTGGTAGATGTCGATACCTCTAGTTTTGTCAAAACCTTCCCCAAAAAAGAACACGAAATGTCGCCTTGTGCTCACAAAAAAAAATGGGTGTTCTAGAGAATTATTGCTTAAGACTGCAACTAGATGTCTAGTGTCAAATGGGGAGAAATATGATTTAAAATAGTGTCCAAATTTGATTTGAAGCAGACTGAGACCTCTTTTCCAAGCCGTCTTTCTCAGTGTTACAGCTTCCATACCAGAAACAAACTGAACAAGATTGGCAAAATGCACCAGATGTTGTCTGAACTGCACCAAACTGGTGCCAAAAAGCACCCTTACTCACGTATCTTATTTAAAGGCGTCACGAGGCCCTTTTGATGTCTACCTCATGCATTTCCATTGTAAGGCTTCTCATTTATCATGACAAAACAACCCTGGGTGTTGAGGAGCACACTGCTGATGTTTGCATATGCATTTTCAGTCATCCAACAGCGAGACCAGCAGCAGTCCGGAGCATGCGGCTGGCAGCTGCGGCAGTCAGTGTGTCGTCGGCCCCTGCAGTCCCCTCGGCTACGGTGACTCCTCAGAACTGGCCGGCCCCACAACCCTGGTGTCCTACCTGCAGATCAACCGCATCCTGAAGCACGCCCACTTCCAGAGCCTGCAGAGCCGATGTCAGCTCAGAGACACATGATGACCTAATGTCTCTCCTTGTCAGCCACCAGAGGACTGAGTCCCTGAGGCAGGCCAGAGCACCACATGCTGATTCACTTCACTCGGCTCTTCCCACCCATCTCCAGTTACTGTGATGTCTCGCAGCTTTACATATCTGTGGATGGAGACCAGCTCCTGGTCAGGTATCTGGAGGGGGTTCATCATTCAAATAAATCAAAAGTGATCATCATTCTTAGCAATAATAACTGTGTGATCAACTCAAACATTCTTTGTGATCCACTTGATTTCTGACCAGTCTGGTTAACATGCTGCTCCCGGAGCCTTATTGTGACTGATTGATGATGACGAATCCCTGTGTTTTGTCTTAAATGTTGTATGAAAACAGTGCTACTGGAGCTGCAGTAATTGCACCAAACACAATTTTAGGCCGGTCAGTGTGACTCGTTTAGTCTCCTAGTAGGGTACTTGGGTTGTATAATGCTGAATCTGACGTCTGTGTAAGTACATGGACCAGTCTCAGGGAGGATTTGCACTTGTCTTGGACTGCTCATTTGCTTTCATATTCAGGCAGGGACCCCTTAACAAGGACCTGTAGAAGCCATGGGTGTTATCGTGGCCAATGAGGTTATATTTGATGTCCTTATTTTGTTAGTTTATAGAGGTTTTTAGACAGAAGTTCAATTTAGTGGAGAGTCAGACCATGGAATAAATGATTTGGTTTTAGTGCAGTTTGCAATTTTTTTTAAAGGAAGTCTGCAAGATAGGACGTTTTGAACACTTGTGCCAATTTTCTGCATTTCCATGGTTAAAAAAAAAGAATGTGGGTCATTTATCCCATACTTTTAGCACAGTAATGTTTATTGTTCCTGATGCGGATTCAAATAGTATAGTAATTGATTATTAAAATATTGTGCATTCTTGGCAGTGGTATGCACAGGTGTTGCTTTCTGACAGTTTTATTTTCTCCTGATCTTAGAATATATTTATAATTCATGATCTCGACATAAGTCCTTTTTGTTTTCTTGTGATCACTTAAGTTTGTGATCTCAACATGAAATATCTCGTCTTCTCATGATCATGGAATAATATCACGATGAATATCCCATATGGGGAGAGCGGGTGCACCTGTGGTTGTCAGCAGTTATGTAACAACATAATGACCTTTGACACAAAGCAATTTCTTATGTGTGTGGACTGTAGATAATAACATCTGGTATATCTTTCTAATAATCAGAGTAAAAATGGATTAATGTCAAAATTGATCATGATAACACAGCTGACTATGTCGAGATCTTGAGAGAATAATTTGGAATATTTTGATATATTAGCTCAGATAATTTTTTTGTTTTCTTGTGAGCATGAAAAAAAATGTAGTGATCACAACATTACCAGCTTTGTTTTCTCATGACCACAAAGTAAAAACAAAACGATTGTTACACCCAGGAACAACCTTCCATACTCCTCGGACGTTCTTCATCTTTTTGGGTCGTATGGAGGGCTGTTTGATGTGGCATTTGAGCGTGTCGGAAAATGTAGTTCTTTCTGTCCGGGGTTGGGGTGGG
The DNA here is from genome assembly GCF_910591455.1 of Pholis gunnellus. Classification (NCBI taxonomy): domain Eukaryota; kingdom Metazoa; phylum Chordata; class Actinopteri; order Perciformes; family Pholidae; genus Pholis; species Pholis gunnellus. The sequence continues at coordinate 11,492,088 of NC_136544.1, forward strand.
GTGGGGGGCGGGATACAGTACAGCCTTTAGGAACAAAAAGACATTCCCAAGGCTTTGTTTGCAATATTACTGGAGCCACTAAAAAGCTGTTTTAACTGCAGACAAGCCTTTCTGCCTGTGCGTTACCACCTGATGGTGGCTGTATGCGTGTCCCTGTGCACTGAACATCCAGGTACACGAGCACTGACCATGAGGCTGTGCGTCTCTCCTTTTTTCTTGAACCAGGATTGGTTTCATTGCTGAAGCCTCATCCCAGGAGTAAACTCAGCGGTTTTTATTTTATTTTCCGCAGACTTGTGTGTCAGAAATTTAAGCATTTTGAAGATGTGGTTTATTTTATTTTTTTCAATGATATATTTTTTTGTATTTAGTATTGTAAATTACATTAGCCTTGCCATTGACTTTTTTTTTTTTTTTCTTGTAAATACCCCTTCATTTGAAAAAATAAAAATTAATGTTTTTGAACAGAGACATTATTTACTCTTTCTTCTCCGTTAATCTGCTTTTGGCCCTTTTTAAAACCATCCTATAAGAAATCTAACATGGTGATGCTGCTACGATCTGGGTCTATTGATGCTGTTCCTCTGTGAGAATATTCCTATTAGCTTAGCATGCTATGTGCTGTATGTGTACACATCCTCCCCTCTTCCTCCAAAAGGCCAGTAATGAATGCCTCCCCATGCATTGAGACCATCATTAATGAGATATGACCTGTGTCATAGCGAGAAGCAGTGAGAGGTTCTTTAATTAGCACTCTACATGTCCTTGTCTTGTCACAGACACAGTAACCGATTACATGCATTAATGCACCACACGGAACCACGGTTACCTTGCCGGGCTACCGTGGGTCCTTATTACTCGCCTCCTTTTGATTCCCTCGCTCTACCTCTGCTAAGTTAGAGATGACAAACGAGCCAATGATAATTCAGGATTAGCAATCTTCCTGCATCTCTTACGATGCAGCTCTCGTCCTTTCTCAGGTGCCTTCTCATTATGCTGAAACATGCAGCACAGCAACCTATAGAGACAATTAATGAACCTTTCATCTGATCTGAGGTAAGCCTCTTTTTCAGCTGCCTTTTGTATCTTGAAGCAAACATCACATTAGCATCAACAGAATGCTGTGCAATTAAGGTGGTGCGGAGGCAATTAGCAGCCTCCTTGGATAAATATTTTCCTGGTGATAATCAAAAATTCGGTTTGAGAAAAACATTATGGAATATTGAAGAAATAATTTACCCCAAAATGCAAATTCAATGAAGATGCCAAAGTAGCCCATTACGCTTTTTTTAAACAACTTGTGCAATACCCCTTAATAACATGTCTGTTCAGACGAATGCCTGGTCTGTGGTCTTGCTGCTTGCAGCTTTTAGGAGTCCCGCTCATACAATCATCACACTAGACACTGAGCTTCCTCGGGTCCTTTGCAATACACCTGGCATGACATGGTTGCGTCACACACCCAAATTGCAGCCAATCATGGCCAGAAACCCCAGTGAAATACACATAGTTCACATCAAAAGAAAACACCAGTGGCAGACCTCACTGTTCACATGTTATAGATGTATTATGATGTTTAGATAAGAAAAATATTTAATTATGTTACTATTCTAACTCATGTACCCTGAACTAACTTATTATAGAGGCCCCCAAAGCACATAAAAGATATGCAACCCAACTATATGCTCCTTAGCCTATGTACTTAACTTTGTAGTACTACATTTACCTGACAGAGAAATGTTACTGGTTAAGTTGCATGTTGCGTGTGTGAGCTTGTTTGTCCAAACTTTAAATGGGTTGCGTGTCCAAATTGCACCAGATTCGACACGGCACTCCCTTCCCCGCGTTACACCCTCCATGTGTGAAGTAGATCGGATGAAGGGTTGTCGAAGATATGCGAAGGACACGCCCACAGAGAGACAGACAGATCTGTAGATGTACAAAAAATGAACTAAAAGGTTTTCTTCATACAGGACAAAAGTCATTTAATACAAGCCCAGTATTCTTAAGGATAAATACTCTCATTGTCTTTTTTTCTGAACAGCAGATGTTCTGAGTCCAGATGTTCATGAAAGGAGCAGTAGAGGGCAGCACACTCTGAGTGTTAGCCGGACACAAACTGTATTCCTCGCGGTCGGCAGCTCCTAAGAGCCGGGGCATTCTACAACAGGGTCAAAACGTGTGGGCTACGTAGAAGAAATTTATCTTTAATCTGTTTTCACACACAAACACTCAAACGCACACACACACACACACATATACTGTCCTTTCCAGGCAGCACACAGATATGAAGGTGGGCGGTGATGAATGGCTCATATCAGTTGAGTGAAGAGGCAGGAGAGAGTTAAATGAACTGTCCTTGTTCTGGGGTCTATGTATGCGCATACATTGTTATATTTTTACCATGGCCAGCGGGAAAAAATCTGGGTTAGCCTCTGCTTCCTTTTCTTTGTGTCCTCTCTGCTAAGATTCCCATCTCTCTCCTCAAAGGCAAAAAGGCACGGTGAACATCAGCTACACGCAACAAACACAGACAAGCAGACAAACTACTGTATGTTTTATATTTATCAGTGTCTGGTTCACCTTCAGCCTCAACACTTGAGTAATCTCACTTTTATGGTTATTTAGAAAAAAAAGGAAAAGACAAAACTGGTCACAGGACAGTCCTTCAACTGAGTGGTGTATTCAAATTATGAATTATGGCTAAAAGAACGTGAGAAAAGAAAGCAAAAGTAAGCTAAAGCTGACCTGGTCACCCTTGTCTCTCTCTTTGCCAGACTTTTGGCTGAAATGTATTTGGGCAGCTGTTGCCTAGCATGAGATGGTGATTGGATTGGCATCAAGTATACAGCTCTCCCTCGCCAGCCAACACAAACATCTGCTTTGCCTCCCCACCACTATTTCGCCCCAAAATCAAACAACAACGCTCGCCTGCTCCGCTGCCCCCGTGGCCGTCCGAAAGAATTAATGACCCACCAAGCACATTAGCGGTGCCCTATTGCCCCGGCCTGGCTGGAGCGGGGAATAGTGAAAGCCGCGGCAGGCGAACAAGGAGAGGGAAGGGTTAGCGAGTCGGGATGATGAAGTACTTCACAGGTCAGGAATTAAGACGGATAGATATTCGGTTGATATTGGAGTGTTTACTGCATTAATGCAAGTCCTTTTCATCCCGCGATCGGCCTTTAACATTCCTTTTAAAGGCCACGTGGGCAGATTAAACAAGTACTGGATGTCATACAGCATTATAGAAATTCTTGATTTGTGATAGACGTCTTTCTATGTGCGGCACTTAGCCTAGTGGCAGAGCGAGCCGGTTCACTCAAGTTGAGGACAGAGGTTGTTAGAATATAAAATGCGTGGCTGTGAAGGCACAGCGCTCGGCCTGAAATCCCCATGCTCTTGAGTAAAAACAAAAACAGAAGGGGATCATCTTCCTAATCATCTTTGAGCCATGCCTACGCCGCTCCTGTGAGTGCTCGCGCCTTTCCCCAACTGTTGCCGTCAGGGTGTGGAGAGGACGACTGGGTTATCTCACTGACTGTAGCCTAAACATGCAGCCCCGATGCAGCTGAGAGTCATTTCCTAAGAGAGGGAGAAAGCACAACAGTCCAGCCACTCTCTTTCGAGCTGTCTGCTGTTTGTAAGGCCTTGAACGGACTGAACCGAAAAGTACGATAACTGACAGGCTCGGCGTGCTTTGGTCAGTGTCTCCGGTTCCACTTTATGGCCTCCCTATACAATTTCACACAATGCGCTCCGGAGACAATGTACAGTGGACTGTTTTCATCGCACAGCAAAGTTACAGTCAAGGCCCCGATCAATCATAATAAATGTTCACCCCGGTACACAGAAAGAAAGGCTGTGAGCAGGTCCTTGTCCCGCATGCGGGCTCTCAACCGTTCCTCCTTTTTACGGTTGCTTGTGGGAATATTCCCACGCCCTCGTCTTGTGTTTGTGAAACGTGATGTTTACGTGGTTCCGTTTTGCGCCGTTCAGTCCGTTCAACACTAACAGGCTTTCAACCCGGAGAGTGCCGGAGAGAAGAAGTGCAATAGTTTAGAGAGAGTTGTGCTAAGTGGGACTGTTTAGGGTTGGCTGGGTAGAGCATGCACTCAGTGCACCGCCATATAGACCGCTGTTTTCTAAATGGCCCCTATTAACTGAATGGGAATGGGCTGCACTCAGGCCAGTGTTGTTAGCTCACAGAGGACAGGCTACATGGCTCACACAGCCTGGTGTCGACGTCACACGGCGGACCTGCCACACATGCATGTTTCTTCACCAGAGGACTGATATGGCGCCGCTCGCAGCCACCAAGGTGCAATTTGTTGCATTTGGACTATAACTGTCAGGAAGAGATATACCCTCACTTAAATAGCCGCCCATAATCTGCCCCTCTCCCTGTATTATCCTAATTGAACCCACGGGCGGCCAGCGCCATCAATAGCTGAGCTCATCTGCAAATTAATAAAACATGGCCCCTCACCAAATCTATGCTCGGGATAGAGCTCGGAGCTACTTAGACACACTAAACGGACGGAGTGTTTGTGATTGTTATTTTCAAAAGAAATGGAAGCACAATAAAATGTTCTCATTTAGTTTTTCAGCAGTGATGAGGTCTTATGGCTCCCGTGGTCCTACGTGTATTCCCAACAAGCTTCTCTTTCTCCTTCCTCCTTCCTTTTTCGTAATGGAAACACTTATTAAAACCATCAAATGCCATTTACCTAAACATGCTTTTGCAATCTACCGTGTACCGTGGTGACGTTAGATCAGTGGCCACAGGGCTTTAATGTGCAGATTCCAACAGGTGATCACCGAGCGGGTTGTTTTGTTTTCCTCTCACTGCTGACTATTGTAAAGCCACATATTCCTTGGTTGGGACTTAGACATGCTGGCACCATCAACAAGTGCCACATCAGCACAAGTACAGGGGGGGGGGGGGGGGGGCTTTTGAATTTGTGTTTATTTTGACTGTCAGGACTGACGCCCAGCGTGATGTGGGAGTCGATGAAAGAGGCGGTCATCATAATAAGCCGAGATCTTAATAACAACAAATCCTGGAGGACTCTAAAAAGCAGCCAGAGGTTATTAAAGTCATCCATCATGTCTGTTGGGCGAGTAGTCACTCAGTCACCATCCGCTCCTCCTCTCCCCCATTGATGATCACTCCTCTGTTAAACATGAAACCAAGGCCGTGGCGACCAAACTTTCCTCTGCTTTCTCCTTCTCTGTTTCTCTCCCACACAGCTTTCCCCTCGTGTAGCACAAGTCCCTTTGTTTTCACACAAACAAAACCCAAGCACACTTTCAAAGGGGGCAGCCTCCTACTGTTCTACCAAAAGGGAAGGCCAAGCCCAAAGTGGCATCACGCTCGTCGGGGGAAGGCGGGGCTCGTCCAATATCAACACAACGTACCTGGCCTTGAGTGCACCTCAAAGCTTTTGGTGTGCTCATGGCCCTTATTTTACAGCTACAGTCAGTGTGCATTGATGAAAAAGAAAAGTGCCGCTCGGGACATGAAGAAAGGAATGCTGGAAGAGCTGGAAGGCCATGACAAGTTGATGAGCCATCAAGATCGACTGTGAACAACCTAAAAACATAGAGCGAAAAGGCTGAGATCACAGAGCTCGGGTATATGGAGTCATGGATATACGGACGAAATAGAAAAACAAACTCTCCAAAGAAAACAGTGAGTAATCCTTGGACAGAGTATTGTTTGGGCATGCACATGATTGTTGAAACACCTCAATGCCACAGTGAATGATGGTACTTGTCTATGCTGGACCAGTTACAAAGTGTCTGTGTGTGTGTGTGTGTGTGTGTATGGGGGGGGGGGGGGGGACGACGACACATGAGTAATCATGAAACCAGAAGGTTCTCATGAACACTATCCACAAAGATCAGCCTTTTCACGCACAGAGCCTTGATGGTTGGAGCTTTAATAGTGCACACAAAAGGAGGATCAAAATTCAAAATGTTTTTTAGAACGATTCTCTCGCACAAAATATGTCACAACAAGACTGATACTATGTTGGATTTGTAAGTGATGAGCTGGAACAAGTGAATTTACTCAAATACTGTGCTTGTTTAACTTACTGGCACTGTGAATATATATTTGAATAAATATTTTTGTATTTTGTGATATAAAATATTGCACATTTAAAGGAACACTCCGCTGATTTTATACATGAAGTTCAGTTTAGTCGGTTTAAGAACTCAGTTCAACGTATTTTTTTTTTTTTAGCTTGGACCATATTAGGGACTAAGAGACTGAAATTTGTATCCTTTTTATTAAAATCTGCCTCTTCTGATTCCCCCAGCGTTGTAGAGGTGCAATGACAAATAGCTGGAATACCACTATCAAGCAATAGTTTGACACTTGGAAAATACACAGAAGACCTTATTTACCTGTTAAATATATGGCTATAGTCAGCAGCCGGTTTGCTTAGCTTAGCTTAGCATAAAAACAGGGGAAAACGGCTAGCCTGTCTCTGTCCAACGAGGACAAAATCTGCCTACTAGAACGTCTAAATCTCTCACATCGACACTTTATATCATGTTTGTTTATTACGTATAAAAAAAACATTTAATAACTGTAACAACAGCATTTGTGCATTCATATTTTACCACTCAACCAGGACCATTCGTCACATAGAGCGCTGGGGGTGGAAGATTTCTCTGCTGATACTTAAGTACATCTTCTTTTATCACGTTGTATCTGCATTGTCACTGCAAATGTCATTTTTATGGCCGATTGGAGTCTGGAAACAATGCCGAGAACAAACCTAACACATTTATTTCACCAAGTGTGGTGTTCTTAACAGTACAGTATCACGTATTTGACTGTCTGCGTTCTATTCAATGATTTACTCCTCCCAAACTTCAGTGGAAACATAATATTTTACGTCCCTTTGAATGTCTTGTGTAGTGCAGCAGAGCGTAATGTCGACTTTCATTACCAGACAGGGAGTTTTTGAAAGAGTAAACCTTGGAGTTTACCCAGACAGGCTTTGTTGAAATTTGCTGTGTTCATTAACATAAAAAAAAAAAAAAAAAAAGAAGTCACTCACCGTCATTGTCACCACCCATAAAAAAGTGGAGCCCAAAGGACATTAAGTGGAGGATTTATGGCTGCCATTTATTTGAGTGGAGGGCTGCTAAACCTTATGAAGTCTCCCTTGGCGCTGTAAGGTTTTGCTTTCTCTGTCTCGCTCTGTTGGTTTTTTCCCTGTTGCTTCAGAGTGCCTACAATTTCCCTCTCTTTATTTTCATTGGCATTTAAAGAGCTCGGTGCTCTGTTGAATGTACTCATTCAATAGTGAGCTTTTTCAACACACACACACACAAACACATTAGAACACACATGTATGCACACACACAAAGAAAGCAGCCGTGAACATGCAGGGAGTAGACCCTGACTCTCCTGCTCAATGCCACAGGATGATGGAACCCAGCAAGTTTCAAACGTACACCAGGTCTGAAAGCATTTCTCCCTGTCTGTGCATGTCATTGTTGGGGGGACATTAATTGATTGGCTTGGTTTCTATTCCCTTTTGTGAAGTGGCTTTAGTCCTGGCTTTATGAAGGTTGCTGAAATCCATTCAGACCATTCTCTTTGCCTGTTGGAGCAGAGCACAGCATTGGAGCTGCCGCTGTCTCCACCTTTATTGGTGGAAATCGCCCCTGCACATTTTAATCTGCCATCTCATGGGGTCTCATAACACTTTATGGCTTTATATGTCTCATCAGGTTTTATATTCTGGTATCATACAAAAAAATTACTTTCCTTTTCTTTTCTTGTGTGTGTGTGTGTGTGTGTGTGTGTGTGTGTGTGTGTGTGTGTGTGTGTGTGTGTGTGTGTGTGTGTGTGTGTGTGTGTGTGTGTGTGTGTGTGTGTGTGTGTGTCGGTCGGTATGGAATAGAGCCATTCTTCAGGATCAAATTGACCACACATGAGATCAAAGCGTGTTTGTGCAGCAGCATTTTATGACCGGCTTTTTTTTTAATGCAAAAGTGTGACAAGATGCTGAGAGTCTATGTACACACTCCAAACTATGTTCCAGTAATTAAACGTTTAGCTGTTTTTCCTCCCATAAAACAGGCAACACAGACCTTAAGGCTATCAGGATTGGGGGGGGGGGGGGGTAATTGAGAGGTAGGTGTAAAAATCAAATCATCAAAAATAGTGGCATTACTCAATTTGTAAGCTGCAGCGTTCAGCTCCTGCTTTTTTCTTTTCAGCCACACAAACGCACACGCAATAACAGCTCATGCAGATGGTCCTATATCCACATCTGGCGACAGTTGTGAGCACATCTGTTCAGTCCTAGGTGGAAACAAAGAGGGCTGCCGCTGCTTTAATGCTGACCTTCTCTTAAATGTTTTCACTTGCTCGATATATTGTAGTACCATAGCGGCCTCCATCCAACAGCAGCGTTGTTCTCTTATGTTCCCCCTTCTCAGAATGGTAACACGCTCGCCCAAGGGGAACAAATGTCTGCCCAAATCACATCGTTTACACTCTCATACACACCGTCTCCCCTCCCTCTTTGTGTTCTTGCTCCTGAGCCTTCACGGACTTTCCTCCTTTGTTCTTTTACTTCTTTATTCGCTCTCTACTTTTCTGTCTCCCTCCTTCTTATGTCACATATTATCAAGGCAGCTGGTGAAGCGCCTTGAACTGCCTCGTTCTGCAGGACCACAGACCAGCTATAAGATTCGACATGTGTGTGTGTGTGTGTGTGTGTGTGTGTGTGTGTGTGGGAGACACACGCCGAGTCATCGTTTCAGTACAGCTGCAAGGGTTTGTGGTCGTTTTGTTGACCCCTTTTTGACGACATGTTGCCTTCCGAAACCCCCTCTGCATCTCTGTAAAACAGATATATCTCTGTGATCTTTATAGGGCCTAGGCAGGTGGCAAAATAAATTGAAAAAGATGCACAAAATTTGAAATACAGTCCAAGACGCATGGCCTGTCACTTACTTATTTAATTTCACTCTCCTGTTCTTCCTTCTGGAGATCCATGAGACCTATTTCCTTTCTCTTCCATCACCTTCTACTTCACTACATCTTACTTTTTACTTGCTCCATTTTGCAATCAATCTGCTGTTCATCTTGTCTAATGAGCTCATTAGAGTGTCTTAAGCAATGGTGATTGATAATAATGGCTTAGAAATGTCCCATTGATTCACTTCTATATCAGGCCTGTAAAGTAAAGGCTCTCTGCATTAAACTCATAGGTGAACTGAACTCTCTCTTGTCTATCGCCTAGTCCTTTGTTATCAACTCAACTGCCCTCCTTCTGCTCTAATTCATGATGACTGAAACTGTTTCTTTTTTGTGAACTCGTCTGCCTGGCGATAAACATTTCTGTAAGGTTTCCTCAGCAAAAGTGTGAACATGTATCAGGATATATCAACGACCCCTTTGCAGCATGCCTCCTTCAACAGTTATAAATAAATCCTGCGATATTTTACATGTTTACAGAGACTGGTGAGTGAAACCCAATGTTAACAGTAGACATCATATTATTCCAGCCAATCAAAACAAAGGAGACGTGTTCCAGTTGGTCAGTTTACTGGAAGTCTTTAATTTTTACGGCTGGGCTTCTTAACGGCCTTGACTGATGGAGCCATTTGACTTTAAAGCTGTAAGAGCTACTGTTTGTGAAGCAGGCAAGTTTTTGAGGCCACTGGTAATATGTCTGAGGATGCTTGTGTGTTAGCATTTGTGTGCGTTTGTGCATGTGAAAGAAGGAGAGAGATGGAAATAGAGAGAGAGAGAGAGAGAGAGAGATATGAGGGAAGGGGGTGCTAATGATAATTTGCGAGGGGGGGTGTGTGTGACAGAATTTGCACCCACATGAATAGCGCACAGTCAGCATGCAAGCTCAAATCACTTCAATAGTTTCACATCAACCAATTTAATGGCACAATCCAGGGCCAGTGAAGTTTTTATTCCAAATCCTGTCCATAACCTAATAGCCTTTGAAAGTCTGCCACTTCCCCCTGGCTGACAGGTTGTGCATTTGGATCTAATTGAATCCATTTACATCCTGCACAAATGGAAAGCACATGGAGGCCTACCACCTGGTTCTGATCAGCTACTGAGTTGGGAGAACCACGCTCTTCGGAGTACGCCTGATGCCAGCAGGGGATACACTACAGAGCTAAGTGAGAGGGAGAGGAGGAGGACTGAACACCTTTTGATATTACTCTTGGCTCTAATTTAATTCAGTTTGAGTTCAGTTACCTCCTCACATTTCCGTTTACTCGGATCTGTCTGGCAGACCGTGGTCTTTTTCCAGTTGTGTAACATTTTACCACAAGGGGGAGTCCAGCAATACCCACTCATGTGTAACTGTGTCTGCTAATGTGGCGCTGCCATCATTTATCTACTGTACAACAGAACAATTAGAGTTATAGCCTACAATACTTCAAGGTACAGTGGGACATCTGGGCCAGATTCTTTTCTGATTTAATATTAGATAGAATATGAATGCATACCACATGGTAGACGCACAAAAACCTCACAGGGGGTTAGCAAAATACCGTAACAACTAGCCTAATAAAATACTTTAGTGAATTAATTCCTTAATTAATGTTCCACATGCAGCCACAAAGGTGTGGGATATTCGTTTGAAGGCTGATTAGCAGCATTTGCTGGTGAATAAGATTTGACAATGAACACTTTTGATTTTTCAAAGCAACTGACAACTAATTCAAACTGCAGGTGTGTTGGTAAAAAAGAAGAAGAAGAAAAAAAAAAGCCTTTAATATATTTGATATTGTATTCAAACTGTTGCAGTGTATGACAAACACTGACAAACTGCACCGACTAAAATGAACAGTGGACAGTGACAACAATGTTCCTAATAATTAGAATGCAATCTAATATTATACAACACCAATGATTTAAACGAAGATCTAGTCGAACACTGCAGTCTCTTGTCCCAAGGAATAGTTTATTTTGGGAGGTGCTTATTTGCTTTTTTGAAAACAGTTAGATGAGAAGATCAATTGTCCATTGACCATTGTCATGTGATGTAAAGTAAATATTAGTCAGCAGCCGGGTAGTAATCTTAGGACAAAGACTAACTGTAAAACCACAACCTGTATTTTATTGCAAGAAAATGAATAAGCACTATTTTTTGTTTTTCATTTTTTTTAACACAGTATATGTTGTCTTTCTGATACAGTTGCCACATCATTACTGAAGTGTTCCTGTATGCTGATGGGTAATGGCATGAGCAAAGTTGTGTTTTTGAGGATTTATTAGAATATTCACCAGAACTCAGGCTTTGTATGTGGCCTACATTCAAGTGCGTCTGCAAATATAGTTAATGGGGGCAATGAGTAACATCATGACCTTCATCAGGTCCCCCCTCCTGGTCCATCCCAGCCCCACCTCTACAAACATCTGGTTTGACCATCTCCAACCCAAACCCCTGCCAGCCACCCCCGCCTGCACCTCATCAATCCTCAGTGTCATCATTGCCACACTGCTGGCTATCGCCAAAGTAAGCCATGACGCAAAGACGTGAAAATGATGGATGGACTTTTCCGGACAGGAAGCGCTATGGCTTAAGAGACACCCTACCCTCACTCCGATCCATTTTTCACTTTCTTTGCTCCGCCACGTCTCTCTGTTGTCTGTCCTTCTTGAGTCAATAGGAGACAAGCGATCATGTTCCACAAATATAGCCCTCCAAAATATTTGGTTACATTACAATTTTTTTGTAATAAGTCCTTAAGCAACACTGAGGAACTGAAGACACTTTGACCGGATAAAGGGGAAATTTAAATCATTGTTATATTTCACCCATCTGCGTCCCACTTTTTTCACCATCAAAAGCGGTATTCCTCTATGTTTACACAGTTCCATCTGCGACTACTTTAGTCCTCACATCCACAACGCAGAATTACGGGAACCTTGGGATGTCTGTACTGTCCATTGTTGTGTCTGCCTACCCATAACATGCCCATTCACTTCTGGACAACACAGTCCATTAACTATTATATGAGTTGCTGTAGTTTTTTGGTTGTTGATGTGAACAGAAGTCCCACTGTGTTCCACGAGAGACATAATCAATCTCAATTGCCACAGCCATCGGTTACAACTTATGCTCTGAGGCTTCGGTCCATGCACGCTGTAGAGTTTCTCATAATGGCTCATGAATGAGATATTCATCTTAAACTTTGGTCAGACAAAGGTTATCACCTTTATAGATTGTGGTAATTTTCTCTGTCATATCCTTTATGATTTTAATGTTACAGGGTGTGTTGGGGTGTGTGTGTTGAGGCTTTAGGCGCATGTTTTTGAACAGAGCCAGCACAGTCCTTCCATAGTCATCACTTGCATTTCGCCTTCATGAACTCTAGCTTCTAATATCAGACCAAAGAAACACTCCCTTGTTTCAATGTTCCTTAAGGGCAAAGTGGTAGATATTTAGGGGTTTAAGCCTCCTTTGTTTAGGGGGCTGAAGCTACTCCTTCCCTATGGCCCCCAAAACCATAGTATAGCAACAAAATCATTGAGCGCTAATACAATACCTTCATTGTCTTTATAACTGATTTAAGACAGGGAAAGAGTTTTGTTTCCATCAAAGAAGTGATGAATAACATATCTACTGAAGTTAAATACAAGTTTTCTTGAGAACATTTGTTTTCCAAGCCTTTCAGAAATAATTCTCCATGGAGTTGCACAGTTTGTCTGACATCAACTATTTCAAATAACACAAACTGCTCTCGTTAAACCTGCCAGACACAGCAGGACAGATGTGAATATTCAATAAAAGACCTAAAACTGCAGGTTAAACACTCCCTCAATGCAGAAGTTTTTGGTTCTCTTAATTCATTTCAGTTATCTTTAAGAGACATATAGAAACATATTCAAAGATTCTCTTTCATCTAATTTGATTAGTGGACCAGGATTACAGCCATCCCTCCCTCATTTACTATTACTGAGAAGAAAAACAATTAAGCTGTACATGTTAGCTATCAAGGAGACAAGGCATCCATGCATAAGCACACCAATGGATAAAACACACACTCACATAGACACATACACACACACAAGTCTCATTTAATCCTTTATGATGCGCCTGGAATTTGTAATGATTTTAATTAGGAAAGGTGCAATAGGAGTCTACTCCGTGGCAATGCTGACACTCCAGGGTGCCCGGAGCCAATTAAAAATATGTGCTGATCAAACAGCCGGCCCTCGCCATGCACGACTATCCCCGGAGCCTCTGCTTCATGCTGCAGAGGGACGGCCAAGCTCAGGGCCTCCTGCTCCCACCGAACAGGCTCCACTCGTGCACTCTCCTCCCTGAGATGTGGTTCAAGGCTCAGCTTCTCCCATTAGCTGCACGCTACGGTGGGCAACCAGCGGCCAAGCAGCCCCATAAGAGGAATCCATCAGTTGGAAATCAAATGTCTGTGAGAAAATGTCACACACCCATTTGATCCCCACAGAGATCCTTTTTTTTCTTTTGCACAAGGGAACTGGCTCTGCTCAATTCTCCCTCACACTCTGAGCGAGAACGCCACATTAAATTAGAGTTATATGACAATTTAGAGTGACAATTAAGCCTAGTATTAATTATACCGTTCCTTTTGTTTCGAGCAATCCCTGCGATGTTGCCAGACCCAGGGGTTCCCAAAATAGATACATTTAAATGAATCTGAGAGCGACTTATATTTTCCAAATGTTAATATTCTTGAGGAATCCTTCATCTCTGTCATATCCTCTCCCCTCCTCCCTCTGTGAAGTCCCTCCTCTCTCTATCATTAGGCATCTCTGTCCCAGGTGATTAATGATACTAATGAGCATGTGCAGCCATTCACTGTGCCACACATTATTCTATCCTCTGGCCTAGGCCATGTCTCATGTCTCACGTCCTCGTGAGGACGGAAGAACGTGGCTCCCTGGTCATATTCAGCCAAACAATGATATTAACTTATATCTTTGTGCAATATCTGTGTCAGAGGGGCAAGTGGCGTGCTGTCACACAGGCATATATGCAGAAACACGCTAACACTCATTTTGAAACAACAACAAAGATATTGCATTTCTGGGAAAAAAAAAATCACAATGAAAAAGAAAGGATGTAGAAAGAAACGATGTCCTTTACTGTATTTAGACTACACTTTCAGTTGGCTCTATATTTGTTACCAAAAAAATGTCAGTACCTATCTAGTGCTTTTATCAAATGTGACAACCTACTGTTTAGACTGACCTGTGGAGCCTATAGTGACACGGTGTATCTTTTTTTTTAACTTTTTGTCTCTTGCTTGTTCGGGTCCATCTGTTTGGCAAATCTGATATTAACATTCAAACTAGCCTAAAAGGTTTTAAAAAGTTGTGTTTTTTAAATGATTGAACAATCAGGGCATAATAAAACATGTTCAACCTGAAGGGTTACACTGAGGGGTTTCTGGAGCACATGTTGCTCATTGAACCGACTGTGTTCGCTCCGTTGCTTCTTTTCTTTACTTCAGCATTGTTGCAATTATCTGTAATTGTTCAACTTTTATCTTTGGCACATGTTGAAGGTTTGTCAGGTGGGCAGCAACAGCGATAACTGCATATTTAAAGATCCATAAAAAGGCCCTCATATCTTCAGGAGTCCTGTGAGCCGGGACAATGAAATACAGCGCATCACTTTTATGTCGGAACCACAATTGGGATGTGAAATTAATATGACAGAGGGGCCATCTGCTGTAGGGGGGCGCCATGGCAAGCTTGGAAACTGGTTTAGGCCTTGCAGAGGACATTTTTAATTGGGCGCTTCATATAAAAAGCATATACATGTCATATAAACTGATTCGTTGGTATGATCGCTGAGCTGGATTTATGACAGCAAGCAAAGAGACATAGGGAGATAGAGCTTTGAAGAAAATAAGCAGTGCATGGCAGACAGCTGTGCACTTCAGTTATTACTTTACAATCAATGCACCACATCACATAACTGTGAAGCTATATGCTCAAAAGCTGCTTGTTGTCAGATGACCTTTTAACATGCTCTGACTTCATGCGTGTTATTGTTGTTATTGTGTATAAGCCTCAACAAAGGCTTTTAACCAAGCCACACATTCTTAGTGTGGGCCGTAGCCTGCTGTGCTGCGAGGCCTGAATCAGTGAAACCCTATTGATCATTCATCGGTAACTGGTGGCCCCTGCTCTCGGCACCTTCTTGACTCAGTTTACAGAGAGGTGGATGATTGGAGGATGCTGCCATGGTTATACTCTGGGTTTCTCTTTTTTTAGTCTCAAACGTGTGGCTGTCAAGTGTTTCTACTCTGAGGTTATAGTCTAACATATCTAACAATCACTATAGTGACTGTTACATTTCTCTGGGTGGTCTCGACACAAAGGTTTGGTGGCAAACGTTGAAGTTTTAACATTGTTTGTTCAGAGTAAAACCAGTTTTGCAGCCCTTGCCTCTATGTTATCCCAACAGCTATAACACGGACATTTATTATTCTTTCGCAATAATCATCCAGTGTGATTTTCTTCATATCCAATAACATGACACTGTATAGCTATCATTTACAGTTAAGTGAATGTAAACGGTGATTCACACAGGTTTCAGTCCCCATACTTTCTTATTGTGAAATGTCATCATAGTCTGGTCTCCAACGTCTATTTGCTTGCAGAGGATTTTAGCAGTCTGTTAACAGTCAACTGCTGCATAACACAATCTCTCTCATGTCACTATAAGCAGGAAAAATACATAGCCTTACACCATTCCACTGCCAACAGAATTCCTGTGGTGTTTAGTATCTTAATTAATCTGCCCTAACAAGCATTTCGGGTGACGTCAGTTGCGTAACAGGAATGCAAAGGTATCAGTTGATGAAAAGAGGAAGAAAACCTGGGTCTTGGAGATACCAGACTTGTGTGTGTGGGACCCTGAACTGATCTACATGATCGCTGCCCAGTTCAGTCATGTGATGCTTATGCAATGCTCCACCAACCTGCAGCTGGGGGAGAAATCAATCCCACCACAAACCCTCTTTTATTCTCTCAAACAAGAGCTTTTTAGTGACTACAGCCATCTCTGTCACATGACCATGAGAGCATCATGCAAACCCCCCTCACCAGTGTCGCCCAGCACCCCTCACTGCAGATGTTGGATAACAACATGGCTGATGAGTTTAATAATGGAGGCGCAATTTTGCTCTTGTGTTGTTAAGCCTTCGACAGCTGTGTTAGACATCCACGATTCACAAGACTTGGTCAAGGAACATAATATCTTAATGTATGAGACAGTCTGAGGCAATGATCAATAGGGCTATTTGAACAGAGAGCCAACCAAAGCTGTTCATCTTATATTTATATTGTATATCATATTATCAGTCCATTGGTATTTGAATGCAACATCACAAAAATGCTCATTTACCCATCGCTTTATAAGACAAATAGTCCTATACAAATGGATTAGATTGGCATACATTCAGGTCTGTGACTGCCGGTGAATCAGTATAATTTGTAGATTGTTTGTATTAGTGTAGAATTGCACAAGCAGCCTCCAACTGGTGATGAACTTTGGAAATGTTGTCACTTCCATTGTGGGCCTGCGGGGTGGCAGGGGAAACAATCCTGGACTCCTGAGGCAATGAGGGGGTTAAAAAAGGATTTCAGGTTCCCTGGGTCGATGAATTTAAAGGTAAAGAAGGGCAAAGGTGCCAGAGGATTTCAGGTTGCAGGTTAGTGCACATGATTAAATCTTCCACTTATTTAGACAAAAACAATGCAAGCTTTGGAACCGAATCATCATCACTGCAGCAGAGGGTCTTTTACATTTTATTTTTTCATTATTTTTTCATGCGGACAAAGTATACCCTTTTATCATATATATATATATATATATATATATATATATATATATATATATATATATATATATTATAAATATAAATAATATATATATATATTATTTTATTTTATTTTTTTCTGGTGCTCCATTGTCCACCGTCTTCTAGGCACTTGTGCTTCTCATGGTGTCAAATATGTCTGTCAGACAAAGTCTTGATGTGAATTAACAAGACCTGGTTTATAAAGGACTGTATTTGACCTGTTTCTGAAATTGAAACTAGTTTGAGCTGCCACCATTAGCACGGTTTACATTTTGACGAGAATTATCTAAAAATAAATACAAATACTTGTATTGGTGTGGTGAATGAAGAGCGGAGTTTTCTCCTTGAAGTGAATAGAAATCCACATTGCAGTGCCAGCCTGCAGTAGCCTTCTGGTTATGCCATATGCCACAACAATTCAAGCAGTTCTTACGTAGCCCCACCACACACGCGCACACACACACACACACACACACACACACACACACACACACACACACACACACACACACACACACACACACACACACACACACACACACACACACGTCCATCTCCACCTCGATTATGCCAATTCATCCATAAACATACACATATTTCATATATTTATTTATTTATATTTTCAAGAATACTCTCGAAGTGCAAGCTGTTGCCAATTGTTAAGTAAATAAACCATAGTCCGTATGTGATTAATTTCAGCTTTATTGATATAACGACTGATAGCCAATCAGATCATGGGTGCACGTACTACTGCTCTCTCTCCCTCACACACACACACACACACACACACGCACACGCACACGCACACACACACTCTCACACACACAAACACATGGGTCAAAGGCTATTTGTTGTCAACCCCCTCCAAATTATTTCGGTTTCATGACTTGACTTGATCAAACTAAACGCATAAAATCCAGTCATGCATTCACTCATTTTAGATGATTCAATTAATTTTTAAATAGCAAGTTCTTGCAGGGAGATTTTTTGGCATTTATGTAGCTAAATAATGAATAAAGTCTACTTAACATGTAAGAGGCCCATACAACCTACTATCGAGATATTGGGTTTGTGGTAATTTTGGTTCAAACTTGCCTCATGAAAAATATGAATTTTCACTTAGTGAAAATATCGCTATCACTATTACTGCAAGATGTTCCAGGTGATCCACCATGCTTAGAGGGTGTTTTATGTGTGGAATAAAGCATATACAATCAGTTTGTCTATTCCTAATATCCAAGGGCCCTGTCTGCGGCTGTAGACGTGGGTGGGAGGCACACACTGTCAATCATCAACGCTTCATTGATCAAGGACAATCCTCGTCGTAAAATTGGTCTTTTTCTCAAGAAATCACTCACTCCGTATTAATTATCACTGTGTGTGTGTGTGTGTGTGTGTGTGTGTGTGAGAGAGAGAGTGCGCGAGAGTGCGCGCGCGCGCGTGTGTGTGTGTGTGTGTGTGTGTGTGTGTGTGTGTGTGTGTGTGTGTGTGTGTGTGTGTGTGTGTGTGTGTGTGTGTGTGTGTGGGGGGGGGGGGGGGGGGGAGACTGCAACGTATTACCAGAGTCAGGCATTACCGCGCGTGCTTGTGCGCGTGTAGCTAACCTTTGACTAGTTCACATTGCATGCACTCACTCGAGAGGAGCCCACGATGAGATGAAATTCCAACACCTTTTGCTAAAATCCAAGCTCGTACTCGTGCAAAGCAGCCAACCCTTTGTGCAATATCATACAGCAGTGCAGTGCAAAGTGAGACAATTGTCAGCTGTGGCAAATGGCAATATGGTCACACTGAGTGGACGCAAAGAAATCCATTAAATTCAGCTCTACGTTAATGTGTGCAAGTGAAGATAATTCCACAAATATGTCCTATTTCTACTTTTTTGATGGGGGTCTTAGGTGAAAATATACATTATTAACATAGAGCGAGTTTGAGGTTTCATCTGCCCAAAAAACATAAATAAAATTATAAAAATACAAAATACATTGTATTTCTGTCAGGCCATCTAAAGAGTTTGAAAATAAAATATTTTACAAAAAAATCTACAAAATCTTATGTGGGTCAGGGGTCACTAACACACACGAAAATGTGGTAATAAATTAACATACATATTTTTTTTGTGCTCGTGAGTATTAATAGCCTCTTTGTATCATTTATGTCCCTGTGATCTGACAGTTAAATTAAACATTTGCCCAATATTTTTTTTGCAGTGTAAACAACGATACACTTGTGTTAGTTTAAATGCACAGTTGAAAAATCTGATTATAAAAGAAAAACAAGATGAAAAGCAAATGAGGACAATTATCTTCTTTATTATTATTAAAAAGCAAACGTAACATTTTAGGTTAGTGTATAAACGATCAGACATAGGCAGCTAAAATCACCCCAAAAATCAGGGAGCCTCCCAGAAGTAGCCTATTTTCAGAAAAAAAACATGAAAGAATAAAATGCAGATAAATGGCTACCTGGTAGGCTACAAATCAATGTAAAAATATTTTGGTTGCAACACATTTGTGATCGTCTCTACATCGTCTTCATATCCGCTATCTCCTGGATCCATGCAATAATGAATGATCTGAATTCACCGACTAAAGACAGACCACAACTATTGCAAACAGCATGCGATGTGTCCACCCGATTAACTCAAAGTCAAATTTGATTTCAAACAAATTACTTTTTGTAACCGCACTAACCCCACGACGACAAACCTCATGCAGCCACACTTTAAAATGGTGAAAGACTCCATGCAGATTTGCTCCATTAAAGCGGACTTCGGCAGGGCGATCCACAACCGAGCTCTTTTTCTTTCTCTCTCTCTCTTTCTCTCTCTCTCTCTCTCTCTCTCTCTCTCTCTCTCTCTCTCTCTCTCCACTCGCTCTCACGTGCCTGCATTTGTTTCGAGGCTCGTTTCACTTGTGTTCATAACTTTTCAAAAATGATTAGGCATCGCTGGTCCACGTTTATCCGAAAACTAACCTCGATTATTCTAAATATCCAACACATAATTTCCCTCTCTCTGCAGTAGCCTATTCCCTTTGATTCACGCTTGACTCATATGGCTTCAGGGCCAATGGGGGTCCGCCTTTGGGGTGCCTTGAAACCACCTCTTCTTATCCCCTTTCATCATCTAACCCGGGACGCCTTGAAACCGCAGGGCCAGTTATTGCCTTTTTTTTAGCAGACAGCCCAATGCGGACTGGCCAACAGCCAATCAGAGTCTTGTTTACACTCTGTGACTGACAATGCTCTGGCGCCGAGCCAGCCAATCAGAAGCTTGCATACAAGGAGGGATTCATTTGTAAACATTTAGCATCTTGTAATAACCGAAGTCCATAGTAATAACAGGAAAGAAATATTGGAATTACTGTCTTGTGTGCATGATTCAGTGTTGAGTTTGGCTACGAAACGTATCAAAAATCCTCCAGTGGCTCTAAAGAAGGAAAAATATAGACAGTGAATGTTTGATGTTCATAAATGCCCTGAATTGTTAGCAAAATGTTTTTTTTGTTTTTGTTTAGTTTTATCCAAAGAGGGGGTTTTCAGTGACAACTGAAAAACACACAGCAACAGACTAATGTTGCAAAATATCACGTATTCAGCTTTTTAATATCACTAAATGAATTCATATTTTGTATTGTGCGCACTTTGTCTATTTAGGATGTGCTGAAATCTCCAAGTAATATAGGCGTATTTAAGAGATGTAAAACATGTTTTAGTTAAATTAGGGTCTTCTTGAAAACACACCTCTAAAGGCCTATTCGGTTTTACATTATTATGATAATTTTTATAGACTGTACTTTTTTTTTTTAGATCAGGCTTAATGCTCTTTGTATATGTTATACAGGCAGCGTAATGCAAATCTCTTTAATTCAAATACATTCGGAGCGTTATCCAATTGAATTGGAATTCTGACAATTTCATATGTATTTATATTTTTTTATATTATCACTAGCTGTAGCTCCCCTGTTCATTTGAGGCTGTGCTCATGCTGCACTGAGCTCTTTTGTACGTGATTTAAGCCATCCCGTGCTTTAAATCTGGCGCTTCTCTCTCTGTTTAGCATTGCCAGTCACCACACCATTGGCCTGCGCTGCCGGCCAATCAGAACCTTCCGTATCTCCGGGCGGGCGGCACGAGCTAATTAACATGCAGGTATCCGACCAATGGGAGGCGTGTTTACCCTGCCCCGAGACGCGAGGTACGCAGTTGCACCGGGAGAGAAACCGCTGCTCGGAGATCCGAGAAACGATCCAGCCAGGCCGGAAGCCCTAGTCCCACTGCTTCCATAGACTGAACCAGCAGGCTACTGCACAGCCTCAGATGGGAATATTGTAGGATTTCACTCTAGCCACATGGTTCATTTCAGATTTTGATTTTAAATGGGCGTCGCACTTGGCCTTGCTCCTTCCCACCCTGTATTTTGTGATCATATAATTTATTGTTATGCAAGGATTTAACACACCCGTAAGTAGTCATTTTATATTTTTTTTAAATGAATAAAATATTTTACGGCCTGTGTCTTCGTTGTGAGATGACAGAGGCTGTATTCTAGTCCAAAATGCTTTATGTGACATGCTGCTCATTATTCACAGTGCAGTGCTATAATTTATTTAAAAAAAATAACATAACAGGATGTGTGTGGTGTATCCTACGTGGAATTAATCGATGATTTAATGCATTGGGCTGACAAAAATAAATAAATTGCCTTAAAATGTTATTATGTATTATTGCTACTGATATGGCTTCTAATATTATTATTATTATTAATACTGTTAATAGTTTAATTATAATTTGGAGCTGGGAGAATTTTTGTAATTAGATTAACTATGTAATTATTGATCGACGACTTATTCGCATGTTGTTTTATTTTTAATTATCCTAGAAACGTAAAGGCTCTTTTTGCAATTGGCCAATATTTAACAGTAGATTAAATATATTGTTTAAAAAAAAAAAGTAGGCTATAGCCCTTATTTTTGTTAACCAGTCGGTGGTGTGCCGAGTGCGGGTCTTAAGTCCGGTTGTAGTAACCTCTAAACGGATATGTAGCATAGAGAGACCGGGAGGTGTGTTTCTACCCGGCCGACTGAGGTGCACTCCATGCCTGCCTGCTCTGCCGCGGAGCGCCGCCTGTCTCCCACAGCGATCCGACCTATACAGCGTAATTTGATTTATTATCTGCGTTTCTTCTTTCGATTGGACTCCGTAAATGCAATTGACAGCTGCTTAATTAATTGCATTAGGGGCGTCGATCATTTGAACGGTTTGAAAAAAAAAAACAATTCTAGCGTAATATTGGTGGTGAGGGGGGAATCCGCACATCGGACGCTGGAATGAAAGGAAACAGCCGCGTGTGTTTACTGTAATTAAATTCATACGAATGTACATTCCGAACATTTTTACAAAGTAGCAGTGTCTTCACGGTGTCGGTGATGTAGAATAATTTTACTCCGAGGCTGTGAGTGGACATACAGAGTGAGCTGAACGCAACAGCATGGCGAGGGGGAAGGTAATGGCTGACTGCAAGGCACTTTCTCAGTATGGAGACAAAGGCAGTCCTGCTGACGGGCGGCCATTCACCTTGGATCCCTACACAGCCCTCAAAACTGAAGCCTCTGCTATGATGTGTGCAACGGAAACGCTTCTTACACGTTTACAAGTTAAAGAACCCCACATGCAAGCACACACATTAACGCAGGAAGCCTGAATGGATGAGATTTTAGTCCCAGGGACCTTCGTATGGAAGGATTGTATTGTTGTTGATGTGGCACTGAATTGAGGGCTCGGCTGTAACTGGCTACATGGGGAGATAATAGTGCTGAGAGTGAAATAGCACATAATATGCCACTCTTACACATTGTAGAATTTTGATATTTTGTTGTAATTTAATTTAGGGTACTATTATGCTTTTATTTTGCTGGGTAGGCTACTCCCTTCAACGCCTTGAGAAACCTTGAATGAACCCCACATTTAGATTATTTAATGTAAAACTACACATATAGCCTACTGTATTGGGAAAATTCAGTCCTGTAAGATTTATTTATTTATTTTCTAATTTGGACCTATAAAATTAAGCTGCCTTCTGTTTGCCTGCTTTGTTTTTAATTACTCACAGCCATCACTGAGGCACATGAAATGAACTGTCACGTTTAGATGATTGTTGTAAAGACAAACACGTATCTTTTAAAAGTAAAATTAAATTTCCATTTATTCGAATGTCCCCCCCCCCCCCCTCCCCATTTCTACTACATAATGTTATTTTTGTGGCATGGCAGAGGATGTAGGCTATAATGTATTTACAACTCCATTTGATTACCTGACCTGAAATAGGTCAAGGCAGATGAAGACAGTGAGAGTGCAGTTATTCACACGCACACACACATACACACACTCACACAAACGAGTGCGCGTAAACGCACACACACACACGCACACAAACACCGAGAGAGAGAGTCGATGTCTTTCAGGAGCTGATGCATCTCTGTTATAGAGCGGTATTTAATTATATTCTTATTTTAAATATCATGCCTCTTTCTTCATGATTTGTTTCTAAACTTTATAAACTGACAGTACAGGTTCCTTATTGTGCTAATTGGTCGATGCATGATATATGTTGCCAGTTTTATGATAAACTTGGTTATTTTGTAGTTTGCAGATGGTGCAAAATATAATCTAATTGGTGGATTTATGACACTTTTTAAAAATCTAAGATCACTGTAGTGTAAAACTGGAAAATGGTGTGAGGTGTAATGAGAGCTGCAGGTTATGGAGGCAGAAAAACGCCTGTATCAATCCGAGACAATAGGACGAGCAGGAGAAGGCAGCCTGCGTTGTTCACCTTGAGATGAAGGCTTCCATCATTTTAACACCCCCAAAACAGGACAACACATTTCCTCCTCTAACATAGCTATGAGGCGTTTGTAGAGTGTTGCATTAATCACGATTTCATAAAAAAAAAATATATATATTGCATGTTAATAAGCTTTCCACGGTTTTGGGAGAGAGTGACAGCTGGCAACTGCTGACGTGGTAGTCGAATGAATTGTTTGAATACAAAATTGTAGGGTATGAGCATTGTTGAAAATAATACATATACAGCTGAAATGTGTCAGTCTGCTAGTTGTGCCTGTGTCTGTGGAATATGAAGTGCTCCTCTCCATATGATGCATATTAGGCCTATAGGCTGTCCCAGCCAGGCTGATCAATAGAGCTGAATGTGAGCCAGGCTCAGTGGGCTTTTGGACGCCTCGCTGGTCGTTTCCATCTGCGGTGACTTGTTTTGCACCATCAATTTGAGGTAGAAATGGGTGATTTCAGCTATATGCAAGAGAAGCCTTGATATGACAGAAAGGTATTACAGCTAAATTCATTGGAGCGGTACTAATGATTTGTTTTCTCTCACATTTTTCACTGCACTGTCAGTCTTTTTTTGCATCGCGTCTTTCTTTACCGGGCTTCCCATTTTTCCTCGATAATGAAAATTGCTTTGGATTTCTCCTTTGACAGAAACGATGATCGGGGGCTACGTTTTTGGCTGGGGAAGCCTGCGATCGACTGAATGCAACACATAGATCTGAAGGAAAGGATTATTATATGGGTTGCATTTGATTTTCCTGACCTGCCCTATCCGGATTTCGGATTACTCGACATTCTTCGGAATGGAAGGACGGGATTTCGCTGCCCCGGCGCACCTCCTATCAGAGCGGGGCACTCTGGTGCACCGAGCCGCCTCTCGGATCGCTCCCTCGGGCCACGGCTCTGTACAGCACGGCGGTCACTTCGCGCCGGGGAAATACTACCCCTCGCACATACCGATGGCTCCCCACTCAGGTTAGTCAAAGAGGTTTTTGTCTAATAAGAATGTAGCGACTAAAATATTTGTCTTCATCAATATTTATCTACCTTAAAGCTGGCTGTTGTTTCAAATGCTCTTTTCCTAATGTTGCGCTCTAACGCATGTGCATTTATTAATGTGAGTGATGGCTATGGCCTGTGTGTGTGTGGTGTAGCAAAGCAGATTATTTTTTGCACAAAAGAGAAGAATAGATCGTGGCTTTCTGGTTAAAACGGCTGATCAGGTGTGGCTGTTGACAGAGTTTCCCTATTCAAATATCAGCTAATAAATCAGGTGGAATTTGATTAAGGCTGTATCAGGAATTTTGATTAAGCTGAATCAACATTTATAGCTTAAATATATAAAAGGTAAGAAAGACGTCTTAGTTAAACAAATAGCCATTTGATAGGTAAATGCCACGGTATTTAAAAATGGCATTTAAGATCTGTTTTAGTTTGCACGTAGGAAGTTGGACGGAGCACACTGGCACTGGTTTCCCACTGGCTCTGGGGCTGAATCTGAAATGAGATTTTGTCACTTCACGTTAAATTGATAAGTGTCACACCAGTGCAATCGCTCAAACCAAAAAAAAAAAACAGGGCCATACCTAGAGCCATATAGCATGAAAAAGCTGGCTGAACAGGTCTGAATGGGTTTACAGTGTATGGTGGTTGTAGGAAGAAGAGCCATAGTAGAAACCTTCTATATTGGGCTTCAAAGTGTCGAAGTGCAAATGTGTTCACAGTGCATGCATCAGGTTTAACAAGTGACTTAGATGTCCAATGTCCAAATGTGTACCTTTAAGAACATGAATAGGCTACACACATGTGGGTCCAGATAGAACAGCCGGAATTTATAATTCAGATCAAAGACAGCTGAACAGAATAATCTATAACAGCTGATATCTTTTTAAAGTGTGGGTGTGGACATATGTACAACAACCCTTCAAAACAAAAAAAACCTTGAAGCTTGCAAGGTTGCAGTTTTTTTTTAATTTATATTTTCTGAGGCGATATATGCGCCAGCTCATATTGGATTGAATGAAATATATAACAGTCTTCCTAATTTTGAAAAGACAAACAAATATTTATTTCACATGGTAATGGACTGATCACAACCTATTGTTGCTTTTTTATTTTCTCCACCAATGTAAAACAAAAGAGATTTAAATATGTCACAACAGTGGCGTGTTGATTGCATCAAACACTTCACTTCTGAAACCATTTGCCTTGACACAAATGCTAACGTGGCTTCTCAGAAACAGGTTTATGATGCGGTGGCTGAGGAATCTTGGGTCACTGGAAAGCAAGGAATATTTAGCCCTTTAAAATTATTATATGGAACGTGTATCAGCTGAAATGATATGGGCTCAGTGTAGGTGGTTGCTGTAGGCGGTTGAATACAGCATCAAAGTCACCACTGACAATTTCTTTTTTTGTATTCTGCGTTCCATTTTATTTGTTTATTTGTTTTTTAATATCTAATTGGACTCTTCTACTGTATAGAGGCAGACTTGTGGTAGGCCAACCAAATATATATTTTTTTCAAATTCATTGTGTTTTATAAAGATTCTGAATTCAATTGCAAAAAAAAATCATGCTAAACATGAGCTTTAATTAGTCATTCAGGAGAATTCATGGGCACTGTTCACCATTCATCTCTCACCATTCATGCTTGCTTTTGGCAGTACACACACACACACACACACACAGACACACACACACACACACACACTCTGCCTGCATCTGTATGTTTATTTTTTTCTTTTGAATGTTTTGAGAGCATGAAGAGCAATGCCGGCTACAGGGTACAGGTGCTCCCAGATTGGGTGTTTCTGTTGTATTATTGTGGCGCACCAACACGAACACCGACCCTCCAAATGTCATCACTGTTCAATGAGCAGCAAAGGTGGTTTATTGTTCGCCCCAGCCTCGTCAGTAACAGATGGGCGTGACTGGAGAGAAGTCTATCTAATTTCCTCAAGATCTGGAAAATGACTTCATTCTTTATATTTCAGGTACTTTATTGAATTAACATGGAGAATCATTTAAATTCACATTATATCTTAGTCCCCTCTAGGCGCTGTTAGAATTATTTTGTGATTGTGCTCCGCTGATGTACCATCTTTGATTTATTATCTTAATAATATTTGAAAATGTCAAGCATATCATAACGCAAATAGATGGATGAGACATGAAGTATAATTCACAAGTATTCATGACATATATTTTAAGATGGTAATTCATCAAAACAGCAAATTTGACATGAGGGGGAATTTTTTTTTTTTGTACATTTTTTTCATTCCTTAAATCTAGATTTGATATAGTAAAAAAAAAAAAAAAGTAAATCAATCAAAGAATCTAAAAAAATATTTGTTTGCAATTAATTTATTCTCAGCAGTTAATGTGAGTTAAATCTGTATTTATTTTCAGTCAGTTTACCCAAATGATTACAGGCCGGTCTCGCTGTGTAAGAGCAGTCAACTGCTCGTAGGTTGTCTGACCAAACTGCCCCCAGACTGTTGTTCGTCTTGACAGGGCAGGTCATTAGTGTCCCTTCAAGTGTCCCGTATGCTAGCAACATTAGCACAACTGAGCCTGTTGTTTGCTGAGTGTGTTGGATCCCTTCAGTTTTCTCTGCACTTTCCCCCCGGGGACTAACGTGCACACTGGTTCACATGAATACTTTACAAAGAGCATGAATATTTCAGGGTTGATGTAAAAATGCATTCAGAGGCAGGTTTCTGATGTGGCTCCTTGAAAGGGCTCCTCTGACTCTGCAGAGGTATTTATTGTGGGGGCTCCCTTCGCCCTCGCTGCTGAAAAGAGTGATGGCGGTTGCAACACCCTGCCATGGCATTGTTCCTTACTGGGTTACAGAACTACAACATATTTTGGGAGGAAATCTCCTTTCTTTCTTCCGCGCATACCGGTGAGTTTAGTTGCAATCAGGCAACAACAGACACGCGCTCCTACCTTCTTCTTCACTGAAGCGTGTTAACTTGGAACCGGTAGAGATTCTGTCGGTGTGCATTTGCCACTGTCCATCTTCGCCTACTACAAGCCAGTCATTTGTAATGCATGTCAGGTGCTCGATTTATAGTTTGTGCTTGCACTGTGTTCTGGGAACGTGACATAGGAGCAACTTCTCTTTGTGTGTGTGCTGATACACTGAGACAAAGACCTATACAAACTCATCTA
Source organism: Pholis gunnellus (assembly GCF_910591455.1). Taxonomy (NCBI): domain Eukaryota; kingdom Metazoa; phylum Chordata; class Actinopteri; order Perciformes; family Pholidae; genus Pholis; species Pholis gunnellus. The sequence continues at coordinate 11,519,985 of NC_136544.1, forward strand.
ATGTGGCTTAACTCAGCCAGTCCATTTACAAGGACTTTGAAATAGTAATTTTATCTCCTGCTGGCTCGGGCGCAGAGTTGGAGACAGTCTTCACTTGGCTGTGAGGTTTGGATTCAGATGTTGGATAGTGTCAAAGCAGGAGACACAGTGGAGCTGTCTTTACTGCTGGCATTTATGGCTGGGGGCTCATCTTTCAGCCATATTGTTCTGATCAGTGTGCTCTGGCTGAGGTGTGGCTGTGTGAAAGCAGCAGGGGTTCAGAGGCTGTCCATGGCTGAGCTCTGCTCTAAACACCCCATGTAATCAAAGGTCATATTTGTGTCATCTCGCTCGCTCGGCCTCCCCTTCCTTTACATCTCTGCTGTCTCCCTGTCCATACGCTGTCCTCTCTCTCCTCCCCTCTATTTCTCCGGCTCCTTTCTTTCCAGCAGGAAGACCCTTGTGTCTGGGAAGCGGTGGTCTTCCTGCCACCTCTGTTTTAGCCACCCTCCCCTGCCCCGGGCCATTGTTGCAGACCCCAGCTTTGTGTGTGTTTTTTACGGCTGCTGTTAAAGATAAAAAACAGTCCCTTCCACCCATTTTATTGTTTTCTGGTAGGATGTCCCTGTCATTCCCTTGGTTTTTATGTCCTAGCTGGATATCCGAGAAGCTTCCCCCTTCAAAGGTTAGCTATGCCGTCTGCCTTCTCCCATTTTTTCTTTCTCCAAAGGGGAATAAATAACTTTACTGAGACTTTTATTGAACGTCTCATTGCTGGACTATCCCATGGGTCTGTGGTTGTTGAGAAGACGCTTCAAAGACAAACACAGGTGTTTGGTGGAGTTAAAAGAATAAACCTCAGTGAGTGGGCTGTTTGTGAGTAGGGTGGCTTCTTCTTCTCAACCTTGTAGCTCTTGTCTTGAGAACACTCACAGTTCATACTCTTCTTCCCTATAGATAGATAGATAGATAGATAGACAGATAATGATGGAAATATACTTAGCAATATACAAAACTTATCGACAATAGCTTAAATAATGAGAGGATTTTACTGCACATATATAGGCCTAGATGTGTGCAGTGGACATGTTGGGGATTTGGTAAAAGAATTCAAGTGGTGAGCTTTACCTGAGTGAAAATAAAACGTATCATTTGAGTTACCCATGTTAAATAATACATTAAAAGCTGTTTGTATCCAGGGGCCACAGTGGAAGTACAGTGACAGGATGTGGGTGTCAGGCCAAGTGCCATTTGACTAGGGCCTCGCACGCTCCCTCTCTCTTTCGCCCCGGCTCTGAAAAACAGAGTGAGAAACCTTGGACTGTTGTCAGGCTCGTTTGTGGATTGTTGTGAGATGACACGGCTCGGACGTGATGTCACAGCGGTCCCCCTGAATGGTGGAGGTGTTACTTGGCATCCTCCACCTGGCCGAAATAGCACCTTGCCCGGTGCCGCCGCCATCTGTCCCCCTTCCCCTGACGCTCCCACTGGAAGCCCAAATGACTTGCAAAGGGCAGTCAATTGCTTTGAAAGGGTAAGTCCCTTGCATATTTCCAAATACCTTTTGGTTACAAGAGTAGAATGGTCTCGCCGCGCTTCAGATGGATTCGGGCATCGGTGTCATGCTGCCTTTTGTTGTCGCTATTAGATCATCATACCAGGTGTCCAATAACCAGTCGTCAACAATAAGTAACACCATCTGGAATTCATTTCACTCAGGTTACTTAAGTGACGCATTTGATGGGTGATTTAATCGTTTTTTTTTTTTTTTGCTCATCAGAAAAACTGTCCACAGAAAATAAAGGCTTAGGTTGAGTGGTCTGGCATTTGGAAGAGGAATTTGGCTAGTGAGTGGCCATGCTGCCCCTGAGACGGGGCTTTTTCAAACAGACCGCCACCCACACCACACCGTGTGGCATGGTGCCACGGAGCCCTCGCCTCGAGCATGGGGCGGGTACGCAGGACAAACACAAAGGAGACCCACGGGTGAGAGTGACGGGCAGGGTAATACCTTCCTGTATTAGATTTCAACGCGTTGGATTTCAAAAACCTTCCCATCTATTTTTACACTCAACACGAGGAAGTGAGAAGTTGCATTAAGAATCCAACGAGGCTTTGGAAGTCTTTTGTTCACTTCCCATGACGAACACACACACACACACACACACACACACACACACAAAAATACAAAAAATAGCTGGACTGAAAATGTATTGTTGCAAGATTGAATAGACTGATACATTCGCCCAAAGTCAACCACTGCTGTTTTGTTTGTGATTTGGATCTCAGTTTGGCTCTTTTTCTCTTTCTTTCTGTCTCCCCCCCTTGTTCTCCCTCCCTCCGCCAGTATCAGGCTGCCTCTCATCAGGCAGCCCCAGGCCCACCTCGTCGCATGGCCGTATTGCATGTGACAGCTGTTAGACATTATTAACGGCTCAAGCAGAAAATCCAGATTACTTGTTTTTTAATTTAAATTTTATTATTGTAATCGGCCAGTGAAAAGAACAAAAAAGGGCCGTTGCCCTATTGTTGTTCGCAGATTTGTGGTCAGTGACAATAGTGTAGGAGCGTGTGTGTGGTTATGTTTGGGTGGGTGGGTGGGTGGGTTTTCTTCTCCGTGTGTGCACTAGCCTGTGTTCTGCAGACACCCCCCCCCCCCACTAGAGCCGAGGCAGCCTGCGGTTGGCTGTGAGGCCCAGACAGGTGCATGGTTAACCCTCTAACGACTGAGTCTGTCCCTTCTGGATCTGCCGCTGGTGCTCCTGATCATGCTCGTGATGCAGCTTGTGTAGCGGTCCCATTTTTCTAACTGTACACTTTTTCTCTGCACATAAGAAGAGTTTTGAAAAATCACAATTCTTCATCGGTCAGATGGCAGTTTAGCTACAGGGCGCGAGTTTCTTTTGCAGCACTAACATGTTGGTAATGTACGGGAATCGTATTAGAAGGGAAATAGTTTAACAACTTAGCAGTTGATCCTGTACAGCACTTCCTTTTTGTTTACCTTTATGTCTTTAGGCTTCCCCATTTCAAATAGCTGACTATGATCCTTACATTTCGACGGTATGGGGTGGAGGTGCAGGACTGAGAGCAGAGGAACTCAAATACGGCCCATGATTTTGGCGACTTGTCGGCGAGGAACAGCGGGCAGTGTTGACACAGTACCAAACAATGAAGTGTGCTACTAAAAATATGCAGAGATTTTCCATTAAATATACATGCAGCATGCCTCTCAAGGATGTGTCAGCCCTTTTGTGAAAAAAAAAACAACAAAGATTAGCATCAGGAATTCCATTTTAATAAGTCTCTTGGGACCGTCCAACCAGCTGCCTGGTCCTCAATCCAACGGGAACTTGTTGCTCTCACTCTTTCTCATTTTTTAAAAAATACTCCATCTCTCTTGAATGGATTTCCTGTGCTCCTTCTGACATTGATTAGTACAAAAAAAAAAACGTTCTCTCCCTCCCCCTTTTGTTTTATTTGTCAAATCACTTGTTTTTACACCACAAATTCTTTCATGTTCTCTTTTTGATTATCCATCCGTATATACCATGTCTGCCCCCCCCCCCCCCCCCCCCCTTCTCTTGTTTATTCATTGTCCATGTGTGCTAGAGTCTCTGCCCTCCACCTGTTTCTTTACAGTTTGTTTTGTCCCCTCTGCCTGGTGTGACCACTAGGCTACACTGCCTCCTCTCTCTGACACAGTATGTGTCCTGAGGATATGGGGCAAATGACTGGCTCCTCAGCAACAGATGTGTGTTTGTCTGCCGGTGCTGCATGCATTAGCTCTATCTGCTTGCCACGCACGCCCGGCCACTGACCTACCCTCTGGTGAATGTGGGGGGAAGGGGACTGAGAGAGTTTGTGTCTGTGCACGAGAAAGAGACAGACAGGCCGAGAGAAAGGGAGGAAGAGCAACAGCAAGAGTAGATGCACACTGTCACATGCTGTCATACACTTACTGGTGCATTGCGAGCAGACGCACACAAAGACACAGACGCACGCACAAACACTGGCACGTCATACACACTCACACATCTTGCTTCCCAGGAGGCCGTGGGGCCAGTGGGACAGAGCGAGCTTGAGAGTCTGGTTCGTCTGTTTACATCTAATTATAGAAACGGGACTATTTCTGCAACCGCTGCTCCGGCTTTTTTTATATTCTTACGAGAGAGGGCGAGAGAGGAGAGAGAGAGAGAGAGAAAGAGAGAGCGAGAGAGAGAGCGAGAGAGAGAGCGAGGGGAAAAAAAACAAAGCTTTGACAGCCTTTTCTCACAATGGTGAACGGTTATCTCATCCCCTCAGCGCTGCTACAGTCTGCAGGCTCTCAGTACAGTACAACAGCAGGCGGAGGGGGAGGGGGAGAGCGTCTTGTATCGTATTCTCTCATCCTCATGTAACATGAATGTGCAAATTTACGGGAAGCGAGCAAAGGCAAACAAGGCGATATATTTTCCCGATTAGCCTCACTGATACGTTCAGTTCACAATGAGAAAAGCAAAAAAGAGAGTCATTTCTTTCAGCCCCGTCCTGGGGGCTCCCGCTTCGACCCGGCGGAGAGTGCTGTCCATCACGCCAGTCAAAACAAAAGGAAGAAAGAGTGTATGTTAAGGATTAGCGTTGTATAAAATGTATCTAGTATTTAAGAGAGTAGTTAATCCTTAAGTTTGGAGGCGGATATCCAGCTGAGCGGCTGTTGTTAGCCGGGTGGGCCTGGAGGAGGGAAGCTGTCAGCCTTGTCGGCCCGCCTGGGGTTGCCAGGTGAGAGCCAGATCGGGCCAGGGTTGGACCTTTGGGTCTGGGCCAGACAGGTTGCAGCCTCTTGCAGGTGCTTTCATAAAGAGCCCCCGAGGCCTAATGCTCAGCCCACTGGATGCAACCTGAGCCAGGTGCTCCCCCAACCCCCACCCAAATACATAAACCACTACATAATGAAAATGTGTACTTGCGTACACCCCACCGCCACCACCCTGTCCACCCCCTTTATTCTGAGACGTGGCAGGTCAATTAATTGTCCGTGAGTATGTAACGTATATGCAGAGATAAAGGTGCGCTGTCTGGCCGAGGCGTAGCGTAACGGCCGCAATGATGGCTCTATTGTGTTGATGTTGAGGGGGGTAGTTAGCGACACAGCCAGCCGGGCCCTTGCTAGAGGGCTGGATAGTCTCTGATTAATAGCGGGGAATGCTTTGAAGTGACACCCAAGTGCACCGGCTCACAGGCTAATAGCAATACCATCAGTATAGGGTGTGCTCCCTCTTCCTCAGTCTTCATTAGCTAACGTTTCCCCGGCGCTATCTAGCCACCCTCCCCTCACACGCCCGCCTCATCTACAGAGAGAGAGCCTTTAGGATGCTCTCAGCTTTTTTTTTTTTTTTTCTTTTTTTTTTTTCCTTGCAATGGTTTCATGATTTCTCTGTCATGTCTCTCTGTCATGTTTGGTAAAATAGGAGATTTTTTTTTTTTTTTTCTTTCATTGAAGGTGGCGGGGGAGGGAAGGCAGAGAGAAGGTCTTTAGTCACAGAGCTCAGCTGCATAGGTGAACTGCGGCACAGCCTAAACAACTCATGAGATTGATGTGGGGGACTATTCCCAGGATCCATTTTGATCTCCCGTACTGACAGATGAGCTACAGCTGTGTGTGTGTGTGTGTGTGTGTTTAGGAAGCAAAAGCGGGATGCAGGGTTGGGTCTGTCAGCTGTTGGAGTAAAGTAAACTATTAGCCGTGGGAGAAGGCAGTGTTTCCAGTGAAGAATTAGAACCACTTCTAATTGCAGTGAGGTTGGGCTATGATTACATGCTGGCTAATGCACTGACAGACCTCTCACTTGGCTGAAACTCAGATTGCTGCTGAAATGGCTGAATGCCTTTTGGTTATACAGTGTAATGGGAGGGTGTGTGGAGGCACATGTGTGTGTTTGCTAAGTGTGGGTGGCTGCCTCTGTGTATCTGTGATTAAACTTGCCTTTAAGAGTGGTTTCCTGTGCTTTTTGCTTGTTTTTGTGAGTTATGCATTTTGCTTACACCCGTGTGTGTGGGTTTGTGTGTGTGTGTGTGTGTGTGTGTGTGTGTGTGTTTGCCGTGTGATAACTGAGCTCTGCTTGTTTTTTGAGTGCCTGTCGTTATTTGTAGCGGAGGCAACTTTTCTTTCCAAATCAAAACTCAGCTGGCGCAAGTGTCTCTGAACAGTACAGAAGAAGCATGTGTTGTATTTGTGTGTGTGTGTGCGTATGCCCACGGGAAAGAGCAATCAAAGGAGCTGTGTGGTGGAGAGATTGAATAAAAGGAGTGAGAGAGGAAACGGAGTGGCAGGCAGCTGAGAGGGCAGCATGTGGGGGTGGATGGGGGGCTGATGCAGGTGCCTAATTCTACCTCAGCCCTGGGCTTTTTATATTCCATCCATCTCTGTCTTCTCCACTTCTGCAAGGGGCTGTTGGTGGATGCAGTAAATCCACCTGCTTCAATTACAACGTAGATTAGCCGATTTATCTGCGACAGTAATCGGAATAATAACACACACAGATGGATTTATACAGAATTATTCTGTAAATCTGTTGCATAAGTAATCAGGTAGGAATTTTAATGAGCTGTGTTAATTTTTTACCTCATAATTTTAATTGCTCATATTTTTGCTCGTGGAACAGCTTGTTCTCAGGTGTGCAGACGCCCACGTTTGCGAGAAGGTGCGGTTTACTCTTTTTTGCCGGCAAGTACTGTGAATCACATTGCATTCCCAGCATCTGGGATGACAGTTATCTTCTTCATCAGGCCCTTAGGCCTGCGTTATATCTCTTTTAACTAGACAGAAGGAATACAGACAACGTTGCGGTTTCTGTGGCGGGGTCATGTGGCAAGAGAGAGAACTTTGAACACAGAAACGGGAATTTTGTTGTGCATCTCTGCTGATTACTTCCTGGTTTAGTCATGGGTCACATAAAGGCTGAACGACTGCTCGGGGGGGATTTCACGAGAAAACCTACACGAGGCATTTTCATGCAGGGGTCTTTTGGAGGTCAGCAGTAGACTGCGGTAGCCGGGGATCGTAAGAGGACGCGGTTGTGCACATGTGGATTTCTGTGCGGTTGTTAGGAAACAAGTTCAGTTTATTTTTGGTGATGTGGAAGGTCTGTACCTTCCCGGCTAATGTGTGACAGACCAGCGAAGTATGAGGAGAGAAGTGGTCATCCTTGGTAACCAGACCAGAGTCGTCTGCACACATGGAAACTGGATGGATCAATACCACTGGAATGGTGGAGGTGGAGTAAGCTATGCAGCCGAGTGGGAGGGAGAGAATTGCCGGACATACTGGAACATGTGATGCTGCAGATGTCTGTTATTTTAGAGAACACTATGAGGAATGAATTAACGCGTTTTATTTATTTATTTTTTGGTGGGCTGGTGGTGTACGTGTGTGTAAATGTGTGTATCCCCATCTGACAGATCTCCTTTCAGAAAGTGGAGCTGCTTTGAGGATCAATACTGACACACTGTCTGCACAAGTACACACGTACACACGCACACACACACACACACACCTACACACACACACACACACACACACACACACATACATACACTTTAAAGCTCACTGTCTCATCTGTCAGTTGACAGAGTTTTCTCCCGCTCCGTGGCTTCTCTTTCCAGCCAAGCAGATGGTGAACATTCAGAATGAAAGCAGATCCTAAGTCCTTTTGGATCTCCATCAATTCGCCAGTCTCTGGGACCGTCCTGCACGGGGTTCAAGTTTCTCAGCCCGGACTGAGCCTCCTCCGATCCCCAACAAGGGGCGCAGTCGCTGCCTTCCCTCCCTCCACAGCCCCGCATATGTCCAGTCTAAAACGGCAGCGCTTTTGAATCAATAACAAAGTCCCACATTTTCGTTAAAACAAACACCGGAGCTCAACAGGGGCAGCTGACAGTTGCCCCCATTGCTCGCTCCTTTTGCTCCCTAGCAACTCAGCAGATACCTCCAAAACCCAGCGGGGTGCCGCTGCGCTCTGCTCTATCACATCCTCACCCAGCGCCTGGCACCCTGCTGTGTGCGTAAAGCAAACGCTCCGAAGAGCTCATTTCCCCTCGTCTTCTGTCGTCTGTCTGTCCCGCTTACCTGTAGCACCAGCTGTACCACCCAGCCCTCCCTCCCCCCTGTGTGTTTTTATGTGACAGAATGAGCAGGATTTATTTCAGCATGCATGCTTGGGCCCTTTAACAGGGCTGGTTTGAAGGCGCGCCGCTTTGAAGCCCGCACCTCGCCTAACTGTAAGTGATTTTTACGAGACGTGTTTCTGTGCCAGTCAGGCAGGCCGCCGCGCCGCAACCAGATCGGGGGAGAGCAGTGGGGATGCCATTCCAGCGCACACCATCTGGGAGACGGCGTGCGTTCTCGTGTGTTTGTGTGTGTGATTATGCACATATGTTTGTGTAGGTGTGTGTCTGCGTGCATGTGAAGGGAGAGAGGTGGTTAGCGCTGGCTGTGAAAAAAAAATTAGACTTTTTGAGGGAGGCCTCATACTGCCCCCTGCCCGCGTCAACTGATTTATGAGCTTGTGAAGGAAATCTCCCATTTGTCACTTTTCATCTCTCTTCTCCACGTCATCCTTTTTTTCCTCTTTTTCACTCTCTCTCTCTGTCTCTCGGTGGAATTCTGCTTTTACGCCAAACTTCCACTGCTTCCAGAGACTGTAGAGGAAGGAGAAGAGAAAAGGAAACGCAACAGGGGGGAGCTGCTTTCTTTCCGTATCTGGTTAAAAACCATGTTGAACAAAATGGTTGTCTTAGTGGACATGTTTTAGCAAATAGTCGCAGGTGTTGACACGCCAGCGTAATGTATTTTGTCTGTGCTAAGGATGCTGGTCATTAGGCAGTGTATACATTCTGCCTGTAAATAATTAAGAGCACTTGTTATGATGCTGTTCCCACTGTACTGTGGTTTGGGCATTATTGTAGGAAACAGGAAAAACAACTATAGACTGTCTTGCGGGGGGGGGGGGGGGGGGGGGGGGGACTGACTCCCACACTTGGCCTTCAGTTAGGTCGCAGGGTTTTGTGACAGCATCTTGCACGGATGCGACGCTATAGCGGTGACAAAATCTCTCCACAGACATATAAACACCTGGCAAAGTACTCAAACCCGCTTCTGTGATAGTACAACTAAGTAGGCGTCTCCAGGACCATATTTTGCTGTGATGACTCACACACAGACTCACAAGGTAAAAACAATACCAGCGTCGTCGTCGCGACTGGTAAAAACATTGTGTCTGAATGTTTGTGTGTGTGGAGAACATTTGCTAGCCTGTACATTACCACACTGGGGTCCCAGTCAGGTCAACTTCAGTCTGGAGCCCTTACTGTGTGTGCGTGAATGTGCACTCAACATGTGTTTATGTGCCAGTGTGCACCTTACGCACTCAGATGCTATAGCTATAAATCTGCCTCACCCTTTCCTGGCCCGCTGTGGACTCAGCAGGAGCAGTTGGGGAGGGGGGTTTACCCTTTTTCAAAGCAGGGGAGGAGAGAGGAGAGGGAGGGAGGGAGAGGGTACAGGGTTAGAGGGGAAGAGAGATAAATGAGGGAGGGGGCTTAATGAGAGCCCAGGCTCACATGATTACGGTACAGGCTGATAGAAATCAGGATCTTTCTCAAAGAAGTCAATTAACCCCCTCCCCCTCCCATAATTATGCATGGCCTGCTCCACTGGCTCTTTACTGATAGGGCTGCTCAGCTCAGCTCAATATGCAGACTCATGCTGCCCGTGTCTGCGAGGACTTTTGTGTATTGTGAATCTGCTGGCAGTCTGCTTTAAACTCGGGGGTTTTTCAAAGCCATTAGTTATTCCCAACCCCATCGTTCTTCTCACCTGACAAGCTGAAAGGGCCAGTACTGGGCCAAGCCAGGAGGGGGCTCCACCCCAAGAGGCCCTCGGTCATTAGTGCATTAGGGGCTAGATGATGGCTGAAGTCTGTGGTCAGAGTAAATAAGCAGTGTTGCATTATGTCAACACGACCAGGCGGCTCCTTCACAGCACCCAGTGTTGACATAACTGCTCTCTTATCTGAGGAGCGCAAAGCCAAGCCCCACAATAGAACACTGTGCCAGAACAAATACAGTAAGAAGATAGAAACCACACTCTCCAACACACACACACACACACACACACACACACACACACACACTCTGGCTGTGAGGGAATGTGTCGCATGGCCCTACAAGTGAAGGCTGATGCTGATGCCGACAATACGGCACAAAACAATGTATATCGGATAAAGCAGGCCTGTGCAGCAGAAGTGTAATCAAGTTGCGGTCCCATGTGTCAGGCTGTTCATGCTACCAGACTGGCCTGGTGTTCATGTGAGCTCATGAAAATAATGGGGTCTTTAGGATCTCAGTAATCTGGGTGAAGGACCTGGACTCTGCTCATGCTGCTCAACCTGGCAAAGAATGAAGGCCGGCCCGACAGTCATGAGGCCAGCTCTGTCGTCGAGCACTTTGCGGAGGTTTGCGGCTGCAGCTATCACTTGTGCGTATGTGTGTCAAGCTGAGCAGAGAGAAAGAAAGGGGAGAGGAAAGAAAATTGTGCTGGTTTGCTTTTCAAACCGTTGTTTAAGTACCTGTGTCCCATTTGCTATTTTTCTGTGTCAAAACATTTCAGTAGGCCCTCTTCCCCTCATTGCCTCACATCACCCTAATAACTCTTCTTTATTCTCCTTCCCTGTCTTCCCCCTCCTCCCCCTTCCTCTCCATTATGGCCTTTGCGAGGTCTAGCCTGAGCTTGGCTCACACTGGCGTCGTGATAACCTGCTGAAAGCTGTTGCTCCCCCGTGGATATGAGGACACCCAGCTGAGGTTTCTCTGCGCTACCTCTCGCTCGTTCTTCTTCCCTTTTAACTCTGCAACCATGACTCGCCGTCTTCCTTCCACAGTTTCCCCCGAATCATTTCCCTGGTCAGGCTCGCCACATAGCTTGCGGCTTTCTGGCCCAATGCTTATGTGCTGACATGTTTTATGGCCAGCAGAGCAGAAGTGTATATTTAAGAAAAATAAGAAAAGCCAACATGTGGACTCTTAGGCACACTGATCAAAGTCGGTTTAATGGTTACTCTGGGATGGAGGGTTTTTATTTGAGACCAAAACACTGCCAGTAGTTCTATTGAGCAGTCAGAAAATATGTTTTTCATTTCTATCCTGCTATCATGAATATATAGGGGCATTTTTGTATGCCTTTTCAGTGGGTGTGTATCAGTGTGTGCTTGGGGATGTGCTATGTCAAACAAAACGAGCAGCTGCAGCACATCTGTTAACTTCGATCAGATGCTGCAAGCCTTCTGTAGCCCCACAAGGCCTCCCTCCTCCTCCTCTGTGCCGTTTCTGAATACGACCTGCAGACAAATACAGAGTGAGGGGGAGATGACACGTGACCGTCCGGCCCGCCCACCTGTCCAGCAGACTAGATGTGATCACCGCAAAGGAGATAGATGACAACAATGGTAGCTGTGCAGCCAACCAACCAGACAGACAAGCCATGAGCAGTTGATCAAGATGATATCCCTCCCTTTCCGTCTCCCTGGTTTGACCTTGGATTGTGCCTTTCCTACTCCGAGCTGTTAAAGACTACATCAAGCTGACCAGCTGGAGAAGGGAGAGGAGAGGCATTTTATGGCCGCCCTGCTCTATGTTACACTTCATCTGCTCATGTTCGAGTGAGGATGACCTTCTCTCCTCTGCACAGATTGCAGGAAATGCTCCTAATTTTACTCATCTCTACTCAAGTGTGTTGCTGCAGATGTTGAGCAGGCCTGGCATTCCATGGATGACCGGTGTCAGCAGTTGGGAGACATATCTCGTCTTTCGGCTCAGTTTGTCAGATGTGTTTCACAAAGAATTTCTACTGTGTGATCTGGCTGACCTTGCACACGCGAGACAATGTAGGCTGCTACAGTGAAAAAAGGTGGTTATCTGTATGGGCCAACTGGAGTATTGTACTTCTGGCTAAGAAGCTTCGCAACCACCAAGTCAAGGAGATGCACGCGTATTATACAGTGTCTACTTAACAAGGTAATACTGTATATTGTTTGGCCTTGGCTGCCCAGGTGCCGTCCCTCCCCTTGTCTTTAGGTTATCAGAACAAAACCGCTCGCATTTGTCTCGGCTAACGCTACAAGAATTACACATTTCTCCTTTGTTCCCCTTGTGAACCAGCAGCAAATTATATTCAGGGCTGCAGAAAGACCTTGGGCTGGCTGGCTGGTGCGGCGGCTCTCTGCTCCGTTATCTGCACTGTTCTGTCTCCGCGCCCCTGACAGGCTACATCAGACGGAGAGAAGCCAGAGCAGGGAGCTGCCTTCTGTTTCTCTCACACACATCACTCCAGGACTTTATCATATTACAGGCCAATCTAAGAGAACTCGGAGGAGAGCAGCAAAGCAGTCTCTGTAACAAGGGCCCTCGTGTCCAGCACTGCTCTCCATGACCTAAAGGAGGCGCCGGGCCACAGACGGAAGAGGGAGGACAAGAGAGAACGGGACATTCCGACGAGCCCTGGTTGCCAGTTGAATGCTGGGATGCTGATTTATGGGCGGTTCTGACGGAGGGAGGGGTGAACCTCTGACTCCCCATAAAACAAGACGTTCATTGCCCTCCCAGGCCTGAGAAAAAGTGATGGACAAACAAGAGCAGAGAAACGGAGCAGAAGTGCGATGAAGGAGTGGGAGGGAAAGCGTTTTTTTTTTTTAAAACCCCCAAAAATGAAGAGAAAGTGTTTCCGTTTTGAAGCATGCGGATGACGGCAACTGAGGAAAGAGAGCGAGGTGATGAGGGAGGACAGAAATATGGAGCTGAGCAGCAGGGGGAAGGAGAGGGAGTGATGGAGGGATGATGGAGAGGGTGTTAGGACGGAAAGGGAAAACTGAAAAGAGGAATGAGTGATGGGGCTCAAAGGAGCAAAGGGAGAAGAGGGGATGAAAGTGAAAAAGGAAGGCGGCAGGCAAAATCTGCCCCAATGAGTCGAGCTGCCTGCAGATTTATGTGGTGTTGTGGGTATCCTTATACATCAACCAGAGGAGATGGGGAGACTCGAGCAATGTGCCGCCTATGGGGTTTTGTGTGTGTTTATCTGTGTATGTAACGCACCGCACTTTTATTCTCCATCCTCGCGCTGTTCATGTCTCCTCCAAAGCAAACTGACTTCTGAGTTCGACAGAACACACTCGCCTGTGGTGAGGTAACATCCACCCACATCCACACTCCACTTTTCCGAAGCCTATCTATCTAGCGCTGCTGGTAGAGAAAATAGAGGTTTAGACCACCCAGGCCTGGGTAGTCAAAAGAGCTGCTTTGATGTGGCACAAGCATATGTGCAGTGCATAGGCACAATCTCTGCGAAAAACGCACTCGCAAAACACTGTTTTACTGCCTCCTGTGCGGCAACATTACTCCTCGTCACTGGAGCGGTGGGATGCTAGAAATGAAAAAGAAAAAGAGGGTGAGAGAGAGAGAGAGAGAGAGAGAGAGAGGCAGCCACCTCCTGTGCCAGGCAGTGCCAGGCTGAAACACTGGAGCCGCATGGTCACCCTGAGGGAGGGGAAACCTGCCCAGTCTAACCACATCTCAATTAACCAATTAAGTTCAAAAGTTAACAGGGGACTAATTAGAGAGAATAGTGCTGAGCACTTGTTTTAATCTGCCTTTTTCCCACTACCAAGCATGTCTGTGTCCGTGACCTGGCTGGCTGAGCTTTGGCTGCGTCGGCTGAAACATGGCACGCAAGCCGCCGTTAGTCACCCATCCATCCCCTTGGCCAGAACATAAAACCGATGGATTTAGACAGATCAGTCATCAGCAGTAAAACAAACCAGATCCTGAGCATTCCACGTGATGTTTCCAGTGGAACAGGAGAACCATGAAAACCCCATTTTTGGATGTGAAGATTGAGAGACCTGCGAGAGATTATTCAAAAGTTGACGACAGTTTCTAATCAGACCTAACATGGCCGTTTCCTGTTTGTTTGGTTCCGCATATGGTTATTAATGGATGCCAAATGGGAGGTTTAGTGTCCCGCTATTGGCCCGTTGGAGTCTCCTTTTAACGCCATTATATTAAATGACTTGTGTTTAGGACTCGAGGCTACAGCGCGCTCCTCTCGTTGACAATGTGCCTCGGGCAGAGGGTGTCTGTAACTTACCACTAAAAGTACAAATTGTATCCCTGTGTTCAAGACGAGAGGGGGGGGGGGGGGGGGGGGTTTGGTTGCTATATTGGCTGCTACCACCAATAAAAGATATGTGGGCTGTATGACACAATTGTAGTGGGGCTGCTTTGAGCCCTGGAGCCAAATGCAGTGTGTTTGGAATCAGTCTGACAGCTATAGAGAGAGAGAGAGGTGAGAAATCCCTCTTTGACTCTGCTTGTTTTCCAGCAGGGATATCTTTGTACTGTGATTTTTTTTTTGGGGGCTTTTATGAAGGCGGTGACTATTTAAGTTCCTGCATGGTTTATTAGGTGTGCGTGTGTGTGTGTGTGTGCGTGTGCGTGTGTGTTTCAACATATGTGTGTAAGAGGAAGAGGGTGAGAAAAGACTGTAGATGTCAGGATGCGGTTTGAGGGGGGGAAGGACTCCCCTGTTGTATGTGAGGCCCTGGAGGATTCCTCCCCCCTTCCTCTCTTCCTCCTCTTCCCTTCTTCCTAAACCCCCCTTTACACCCATGTCTTCCTCTGTGAGATCCACAATGCTGGGAAGAAATGTGTCATTAACAGGGGAGACCAAAATAATGTTTATGGGCTCAAGCAGCACTGAAATCATTTTCCATATCAGTGCAACTGCATGGGCCCTGTGGGGGAGTAAATCTGATTTTCTCCTCCCTGTGCCAATGGGAAACATCATGGGAAAGAAAACAGATTGGATTGTTAGAGAGATGGCCTGACGCAGCTGTGGGCGGCTCTTTTTATGTGTGTGTAACGTGTGGGTGTGTGTGTGCATGTGTGTGTAAAGTGGGTGTGTATGTGTGTGTGTGTAACGTGTGTGTATCATAGTGACAGAGACAACTAGAAGTGAAAGAGAGACGGCAAAATACAAACGTGGATATTTAGCGTGCGTGTGTGGAAGAGAGCTTGAGATGGATGAGCCCCGCTATGGTAATCACAATTTCATGCCTCAAGAATAAAGAGCCGGAACGCAGCCAACGGCCCTGAAACACCCTCATGTAACAATGGGTCAGTTAACAAGCACCCTCACCAAAGTTTGGACAGATAACAAATGGTTCTCCTTGAGGAGTGTGTAGCTGCCCTGTATACAAAGAATACAATGCTGCTGGCCCTGCAAGTGCAAAATACCGGGCCATTAATGACCATTCCATAAGAAACACTTGCATTTAATTTGAACCAAGACACAAATAACACAATTGCTTTATTAGGTTGCGTGGAGGAGGGTTTAATAAAGTATGACGCTGATTGAAATAACGCCTTGTTGCTTGGAGAGAAAACACTCTTGGCCTGTTGTAATATGCACTTCTTGTTATGCCGTGAACATTTAAGAAATTGAAAGCAGAGTTTGGAGATTTTGTGTTGTGACATAGCTTTTCTTGTGAATGCTATTAAATCTGTGTTATGGGAGTAGGGATTGCGATTGTGCATGTGTGGGTGGGTGTAAAAGGAAGGTAATGGGCCTTGAACTCATTTGTCCTGGCCTGGTCCTGCTGCTGTTTCGAATCTGTCCTCCCACCTCCTGTGTCCCGGCCTGGAATGTCTGCTTGTTCTGCACAGATGAGGCATAGTGACTCAGCACACTACTGCACTTTCACACGGATCACAGCGAACCCACCTAAACACAGGTCCGAGTGACAAGCCCAAACCTAACAGACCCTAACTTAACCTTTTAGCTTTAGTCCAAACACGCATGTCCAGCTGCTCTTTGTCCAGTTTCATTGTAGTCCGTCAGAGACATCACCACATATCCTGCCCCGTGCTTTACCCTTAACCTCTTCACCCATACCTCAGCTTCTTCGAACCCTGTAGCCTTCACCCCTCAGCCAGCTCTTACGTTGACAATCGGAGCTCTTAAACAACACACTTCCTGGTCTGCTCCTCTGCAAATAGCTGCACCGGTGCCGTGTGTCCAGCTCTTTATTTACTGTGCTCATAAAACACCTCTTCAGCAGGAACTGTTCCAGACGTTGCTATCTCTTCCTGTCAGCTACCCACTGCCCTTTTCCACACTACTGTTGGCACAGGAGTGATGGGATTAGAGGTGAAACCCCTTTTTTTTTGCATTGATTACCCTCTCTGACAAGGAGCCTTTTATAAATGATTAATTGCAGTCAAATTGAGGTTGAACACCGCTTGAGGAGGCCTTGCCAGATAGTGGCACACATTTTTGCCTGTACAAATAGTGAAGGAGGGCGCGAAGGAGAATCGATGGAGGGAAACATATTGGTGGGATGTGTGCATGTTCTTTGACATCACTCCACCCCTCCCAGAACAAAATATACCTCGGAGACATTTTCTCCGATCTGCTTTCTCTGTCACAGCCTGTGTGGATCCATTGTTGTTTTCAGGCTCCCTGCCAAGCCAGGATGAGCCAGTTGGACTAATTTGTTTAGGATTAGAATCTCTTATCCCCATCATGTCAACTTGTATAGTATAAACAGCTGGGTGAAGTGCGCGGGATGCTTTGGCTGACCTCCCCGCGCCAATTTTATTTGCATAGTACTCACAAAGAAAATCCATCTTACCCCACCATCGCTTCAATCGCAAGCAAGTGGCTGACCACGAAGCCGCTCTACAAACACCGGCTGTCAACTTTCAGCGAGACGACCACCATACGCACACACAATCGCACACTCGGAGGCACGCATATGCTCAGCGACACACACTCCCACACACTCTCTGGTGCTCTTTCACTCTCAAAGTTTCTCACAGTTCTCCTCACACCCTTATCTACACTTCTAGTCTAAACTCTCGCCCCTTACCCCTCCTCTGGATGTTGCCCCGTCGCACGTTCTCACTCTCTTCCTCCATCCATTCTTCGAACTGCTTCTCCCCACTCCCTTTCCACTTCTCCCACCCCCGCACTGACCACATCCACTAAACTCACTCCACAGGCATGCAGTGTGGAGAGTGTCGGAGGCGTGCGCTGCTGGCACTTTCCCCCACCTCTGCACTGGGCCCGGCTCCAGGACTGGACCGCCTGCTCGCTCTGTCTCTCTCGCTTCAGTATGCCTAAAGTCAGGGAGGGAGTTTGTAAAGCAGGGGGGGCAAACAACTACAACAACAAAAAAACAACAACTCCTGCTACAGTTGTTTGTGGGAGGAGGAATTTGGCTACCAGTTGCGCTAATGTTTTCAAGATGACTTTGACTGTTTGAAGGAAATCCCCCCTCTTTAGTAGCCATTTGAAATTCCTTCTGTGTTTTATTGTGAGGAAGTAGGCGCTGGGTTAGTCAGCGGCCCTCCAGGATAGTGTGTGCAGTCTGTCTGGGGCTGCCGGTGTGTACAGTTGCCCAATCCAATCCAGTTTCCCCCGTGTTGCTACAGAGGCTCATGAGTGAATACGTGCCTGGAAAGTCTGGCTGGCTTCTTCTTGGGCGTCTGAATTCTTGGGCAGAACATGGAACTACATCGGTATAGGAAAGTCTGATGAGAAAGAGGCATCCTGCTCAATATGTTTTCGCTTGGTAAGTTAACTTTGAAATGTCTGTCTCTTCATCGCCTCTGTCTCCGGTCTCGACTCACCGCTTTCAGCTTCTTTCCTACTCAAGTGTTAAAGAGCCAAAACAAGGCCACCTAAAGAACTTGTCAGAAATCACAAATCCCATTCTAACCGTAAAACTAGTCAGTTAAAGCAGTGCCAGCAACAGCTACTTCAACTAGCTGCTGGATGTTAAGAAGCTCTTGGAAAAGAAAAGGTTTCTGGTTTTCTTTCTGATCATCTCTCAACTCTTGCTGATAATGATTTGATTCATTTAAGACCAGAAGAAGGGGGGGGGGGGGGGGTGTTTTGTCAGAGGGAGAGTATATGAGCTGTGATTGTTAAGGGTGCATTGTGTAGAGAGCTACACATGGCACTGACCGCTGACGGTGCAACCTAATTTGGCTTGTGCTCACTGAATATCTGTGTGTGTATGTGTGTGTGTGTGTGTGTGTTTTCTATCTCCTGGCATTCTATTATCCTTCTATCCTCCCCTCTCTGGCACTGGCTGATCACTGAGCTGTGGAGAACAGGTTGAAGCAGTCGGACCTGCAATTTTCTCTTCTTCTCTTGTCACCATCACTCTCATCTTTCGCTGCCTGTCTGCTGTCCTTGTCTAGACGACACGTCCATCCGTCCCTTCAGGCTGCCGTCTGCAGACAAGACGAAGAGCTGCAGACTACTCGGGCTCATTTTTCAACAGCAAACGGGGAAATGTGATGCAGAGTGAAATAATTGTACTTTGTCTTCTCTTAGACAATAGGGATAGTTGTAGTTCTGCGCTTTTGTGTGTGTGTCTGTGTGTGTGCGTGCATTTATTTGTGATCTAGCTTGTCCAAGCACACAGTGTATCGGTGTGTATTTCCCCAGGAGGAAATTTTGATCTGATTCCCAGCATTCAAAAGAACAACGCGTTGTCAGTGGGTGCTTGTTGTCTTATCAGCTTCTTTTTTTTGGCCCACAGGAATCCCTTTACATCCTATTATTGTATAACTCCTAGTTAAGACACCAAACAACTCACCCTTGAGTTACAATAATGAGTAGAGGCAAAGATTCTGATACCTCCCTCCCCTGTGGAGAGGTGTGTTTGTGTGTGTGTGTGTGTGAGTGTGTGAGAGAGTGTGTGTTTGTTTGTGTGGTTGTGTTTATGAGCTGCACAGGTTTGGTGGGGTTTCAAGGTAGGTTGGAGAGGCTGTTGTTGCTGAGCAGCAACACTGACCAACTGCATCTGCCCACTGCTGCCGTCGTAATGGCTACCCTCCCTCCCTCCCTGCCTCCCTGCCTCAAGCGCTGTTTCTCTTTCGTTCCCATGACAACTGGGCCTTCATTCTCACTGCGCCGCCCCCCCGCCTGCTGCTCACTCCGTGCCGTGCACGAGGGCCTCAGCCCGGGCCCACATTACTGCGTGTGCATGCGTGTGTTTTGGTTGTTGCGCACCAACTGGACTCCCTCACCCATACTCCACCCACGATGGAGTGTGGGTGGAGTAGCACTTAACACGTCCACCTCCAGAGGTTCTTGGATATTTGTGTGTTAGTTTCTGTGTTTGTACAGTCGAACCCGTTTGAACACAACTGTGCTAGTGAGGGTGTCGGGGTGGGATGTTTCGATGCCAGAGAGGGAGGTGGGGTTCCCCCATCCCAATGCTCCCCTCTCCTTTAATTCTCTAATAGGATTAATCGTCATCGCTGTCAGGGATCGGCGCTGATTAGGATGCACATGAACCGATTTTCTTAAGAGTCCATACAAGTGCAATGCTGGCACCACTTAAGAACCAGAGAAATAAATAAACGGGGTTAAAAACAAAACGCAGGCTGAGGAAACACAACTTTTACAAGGAGCTGGCTTAGCGGTACCAGGCTCCTTGGATCCATGTCATCATTTAAAAAGCTGCTAAATAAACAGTTACGGTGAGTCCAGGACAGATGCTGTCATGCCTCGGACCTTTGCTTCGCTTGTTCTGCACTGCTTTGGTTGGTACCTGAACTGGAACTGCCCCGACACCATAGCAGACCAGCCCACTTTAATAACCTGTGTGCTTTCTCACCGACGCCTCTGATTCATTAGGCTTTGAATGAGTTTAGGCAGGGCATCATATTAAAACAGCTCGAGTGCTGATATTGTCCTTAGATTTAACAGTGATATGAGAATGCTTGAGAAACTGCACGAGAAAGACATTTTTGCGAAGCACCATGCACTGTATGTTTCTCAGCAGGAGGCAAACAGCAGACACAACGCAGAGGTACGGGTCATTCACTGGAGTCAGCCATTCACTGGAGTCAGCCAGTGCCAATGTGACAGTGGAGAAGGCTCCTGGAGTATTATTCTGTACTTCTACAATTCAGATTTTCCCAGTAGAGACCCCACGGCCAAACTTAGAGGTCTGATCTGGTTGTATATGAGTTGATCCAAGACCCTCCCAAGGTTTTCCTTCAATCCCCTTCTCCCCTAACATCAGCTTGAACTTCAAAGATCCCCTTGCCTAACATCTCGACATCCCCTTTTTATGTACTGTCCCTTTTCTCTCCTTGTCTTTCTGACAGAGGCTCTCTCCTCTCTTGGTGTGTGAAGAGGGGCTTCACGGCCTCTCTCTGTCGCTCTCACCCTTTCTCTCTCTCTCTCTCTGGGGCGAGGCTGTTAATAATTCAGGAGGATTAGCTGATTTATGTGAGCCGGAGGCGCTGAGGAAAGCTGGGGATCCTGAAGGCGACAGAGTAGGGCCGAGGTGCGTGCAATGTTGAGGGCGGTGCTATACAGGAGCCCTGGGTGTTTGGATGATGGGGGCTGGATGTGTGCCTAGCGAGCACGCTGGCATACATCCACCCCCCGCTGCCCCCAAACCCCTCCCTGCACTCCACAGACCTCTGCCAGAAGTGCTCCGCAGGGTCAGGGGTGATGGGAGGTGGCAGCGGAGGAGGAAAAGGAGAAAAGCATGGATACTGTAGTATGCCATCAGGCTACCTCCCACTGGCATGTTTAATGTTGCTATGGCACCCATTCCTATGGCTGCCTCCTTAAGATATTTAAAGTCTTACGTCATTTTTGAGTTTTATCCTGCAAATGTTTGTAATGATAATGGAATTCCTTCTATTGTTAGTTGCATATGTTCTGTGTTTTGTCCCCAGCATTGCATCAGAAAATAGATGCTGACTGTTTGCTGACTTTGATTTAAAAGGTTGAGTCATAGTTAAAGGACACGTATCACGGAAAAACTCATTTCTTCGGTTGTTGTGGACATTTGGGTATCTTGAGTGTCTACCAACACACAAAGTGGGTAATAACACAACCCAGTCGTCTTTTTGTGGGCTGCCTTGATCAGAAAACATGTGATTGAACAAGCTATTCAGATTTGGCTCCCCTTCCTATGTCACATGCAGGCTACGGAAACTACCTGTGCAAAGGTGCACCATTTTATTCTCGCAAGCCAATCAGAGCAGACAGGGCTTTTACAGGAGGGGGGGGGCTTAAAGAGAGGCACAAAACGGAGCGTTCCAGACAGAGAGTGAATACAGGAATATTCAGACCGTATGAGAAACATAATGTGTTTTTTGAACATTAAAGCATGTAAACATGTTCTTGTGGAAACCCAAAATACAAGCGTGAACCTAAAAAATGAGCATGATAAGTCCCCTTTAAAGCAGGTTTTAATGTTGTTATATCCATACAACAAATGATGAGCAACAAAAAAACATTAATACTGAAAAAGTAACATAAAACACTTTATATTGAGGCTATTTTTTGTTGCAGTGTCGAATGTGCTAGTCAAACACTGTTTAGGACATGGCTGTTTTGTGAGTTTGTGACACACGTCTCTCACACACACACACACACACACACACACACACACACACACACACACACACACACACACACACACACACACACACACACACACACACACAGGGTGGGTTTTAAGGTAGTTTTCGAGGTAGTGTGAGGTTGGGGATTGTGGGGGATTTCCACCCGTCTAGGGGGAAAAGTGTGACAGAGGTCTGTATGTGTGCAATAATACGTGCCCATGCCAATTTGTGTGTGTGAGTGTATTTGTGTGCGCCTCTGCTTGCCCCTGCGCTCTGGCCCATGAGCCACAGGCTAGTCGGTGCAGGAGCGAGCGGCAGACTGATGGGTTTATCCCTGCTGTCTGGCCAGAGGATGTGTACTTTCACCGCCTGGCTGATTAAGACTTCCACGCAATTGTTCTCACACTCCCAGAAAAGGGATCGATTCCTGTTTGGACTGATTCATGCTTCAAGAAAATCAGATCACTTAGCGCTCCTTGTGAGATCAGCTCGTCACGAGGGGCCGATAATGATTTTTTTTACCATGTCGCTCACCCCAACGTTTTCCCAGCTTAGCCCTGTGCGCACAATGTATGATACACCAATGCGTGAGTTTGTGCACGCATATGCGCGTGTGCTCTCACCCTGGCATCATACATATGCATGAGACTTCACGGCAGTGTGACTTGGGGGAAATGGATGTGCAAAGAGTGGGGCACCCGGGCCCCTCGCTCAAGTGCACTGGCGAGCGCGTAATGGGAATGCAATTTAAGCAATGGTTAATCAGTGTGTTTTCTCCAGCTTGCCCAGCAATGCATAATAGACAATCAGCCCCCAGTCACTCGGGCGTTGCTACGAATGGTCAATTACTCATCATAGTCTTGTTAAACACACAGTTCAGCCAGCCAGGGACAGATTGCTCTGCTGGTGCCATCATTATGGTAAAGAACAAAGCAAAGAAATGCTATGTGTCAGAGAGAAAGGGGGACAGGGAGGGAAAGAAGAGACAATGAGGGTTGGGAAGAGGCATGCACATAGTGTCTTTCTGCTCATCATGATGGGACAGAGGAGGGAAAGAGGAGAGAGGAAAGGGCCACTGTGACAAAGCAGAGGGCACAAGGAAAAGGAGTAAAACACGAAAACAGAAACAAAAGAAAGTACAGGATTGTCGGAGTCATGCAGAGAGAAAAGAAGAAAGAGAGACAGAGGGGGAGGGGGAGGGGGGGGTGAAATGAAGCAGAGCAATAAGAGAGATTGAGGGCATGAAAGTGAGAGATGGAGAGTATAAGATAATGGAGGGAGGGAGAGAAATTGAGAAAGGGACACTGGGGAGCAGGAGCAAAAGTGTGTGAGAGCGAGAGGCAGAGAGCCTGAGAAAGTGTGTACTCAGCTGTGAGATGAGACCTCTGTCTGCCCATGGGGAGAGGCTGTGTGAGAGGAGAGGAGACGAGGGGAGAGGACTCTGCTGTCAGTGAGCGGGAGGAGAGTCTCACACTCTCACTCATTCACCCTGTCCCCGGGGCAGCGATCAAATCTGCTCTGCTTTGTGATTCTACCTAGACAGCCAGTGGGCTCCGTACCTTTTACATCTGCATCTGATATGTTTTTCTTTATTCACACTCATAGTCACGGTGTACATGCACTCCTCTAATTCTAACAATGTTTTCTCTCCTTACCTTTGTCCCTGTGGGCATGCAGGCAGTGGATTGATGGGCAATTCCTCCGCCTCCTTCATGGGGACCTTTCTGGCCAGTAGTCTGGGTTCCCCCCCTTCCCATCCGTCTCACCCTTCCCGGCCGCCCTCCTCGCCCTCCTCACCCTCCTTCCGGGGCGGACCTCACTCCAGCGCCTCGCAAATCTGGTTTCCCCATTCACATGAAGGTACCTCAATCACACATGCACACAAACACACGCCCCTCATCTGGCCACATCGACTGCATGAGGCGATATTCATGTCTTGGCAGAATCAGGGACAGAGCTTTGTCGGCCGTATTGTTTCCCTGATATTGTGTATTCTTAGGCCGGGTTAGGTTTCCACCAAAGCACAGCTTGTAATCATCTAGCAAAAGCCAGGCTCCCACCCTTTTATTTGTGAACCAAAATAGTCCCGGGCCCAGCATGTTTGGGATGGAGTACAGTGCCATGGTTTCTGGATGAGGACACAGGGTCAAAAGTTCAGCCAAGGAATCTTGCGGTATTCGTTTCACGTCAGCAGGAATGTCACTCAACACTCTGTGAAGCAGCATGCGCGATCGCAGGCCAGTAAAAAAGTTGCAGTGATTGCAGAGCTTTCCGCTGGTGTCTCCATCACAGCTTAATAGGGAAGTTCCCACCCGACGCTCAGCATTACAAAACCCTGGCTACACACACACACACACACACACACTCAGGAAAATATAAACACACACTCAGTTCAACACCTCACATTTATGCTTAGGTGCAGCTAGGAAGTCAGGTAAGGATAAAGTAGAGAGATTAGTCTGCTGGGCTATTTCAGGACTTCAAATGCTGGATGACAGATGAATGTAAGACCTATCCAATGCCACACACTCGTATATTAATGCAAGGTCTGCTTTCCTGTGACTTCACTTCTGTCACTTTTAGATTTACGCGTTCATAATCTTTTGCTAATTACATGATGTGATGGCCGCCCAATGCCGTCTAGTGAACTCCAGTCTTTGAAGTTGTATTTGAGCTGTCTTGTATTTATTTATTTGCTAAGAATAGCCCAGCTGTTGGTTCATGGGGGAACGCCAATGGGGAGGGTTTGTTATTTGTGGTCACTGATCAGCGGCGCCCCAGTTGCAGTGTGTTAAGCTATTGCATGCCCCCCCCACACACACACACCCCCCTCTTCAAATAAACACGGAGACAGGACGAATACATTTGAATGAAGTATGAGCTCGAGCATCAGCTCAGTCACAGACATTTCCCCTCAAAACTCATTTTGTAAGCATCAGTGTTCCTTTCACCTTTATAGTTTCAGGGTTTCATTGTCAAAGATTTTCTTCTTGTGGAAAAGTAGAATAATATTAATAAGAGTGATGATGATAATGCCAAGCCTAATAAAAGTAATGGAGGTGATTATGACTGGGATTATTACTCAGTTGGCAATGGAGGCCATTATCTCTATTGCAGTTTAATTGCATATAACACACTAAGAGCATGATTGAATCCAGACTGTTCATCAACCACATTCAGCTGTTCCCTCCTCAAGATAATTGCATATTGTCTTTTTCCTGTTTTGCATAAAAAGCAAGTCATCAAAATGAGCGGCACAATTACCCAGACTCTCGCCTCCTCTCTCCGGGTGTCAGCAGAACCCCACCAGCAGCAGAGCAGGCATTGACTTGTGTTTGTGTGTCGGTGCATTAGTGTGTCACTTGTAACCTTAAAGATATTCTCTGGATTTATTTTTTGTTTTTTTGCGAGCGGTGTTATTAAAGTGGCTGTTTGCATGCAAATCCGAGCATAGCAGCTCGAATTTGTATTCAAAGATTACTGTATGATCCTCGTGTCTCTGGCAAATACCTGTCATGGTGCAGAATGTCTTTGTTTCTGCTATTCTCCTGACACATTTGCCACAGATTAAAGAGCTAAAATTGACCACGTATCGAGCAATAGATGACAATGATCTCATTAGCCAATCGCTAACCAGTCACTTAGTCTGGATGAATACTTTCCAAGTCTACTAAGAGAGCAGGTTGAGTCATATATTTTATTTTTGTATTATGTAACTCTCTTAAGAACCACTTATACCTTTTCAACACTCATCACAGACTTTTGAAATGTTATTATGGCGTAGATAAAAAAGAAGTCAAATAAAGGGGGATGATTAGAAACCACTCGGATGTATTATTTTAATAATAGACAAGGTGTAGAAATGTAAGAAAACTAAGATCTAAATCGGCAACAACATTCAACAAAACGTACACGTGGCTGACAAGGTTTTTATTCTAGTATGTGCATAAGAATATTAGAAATGTGTTGACACATGTTTTGAGGATATTCTGCTGACTAACACGCCTGAAAACATAAGCTCCTTGGTGGAGATAATAGTAATAACAACAACGATAATAATGATGATGATAATAATAACGACGACAATAATAATAATCAAGACATATGGAGAAAGATGATAATTAACCACCTCTGTGAAAAACAAACACAGTCAACAATCATACACAGTCAATGTTTCTATTTGGAAATAGCTTTGAAAGCTCCGTTTCTGGGGTTGGAAGGCAAAACCAGGGAGAAAAAGACGTGTTTTTGACTTAATCCGCATCAGCGCGAACATTAGTGTCGACATGGTCTGAGTATGTTTAGCGAGGGCCAGTTATGTCATGCACACATACCACATTTCTGTTGGGAGCATGAGTGACAAACCATTAGCTGAGTGACACTTTAAGCAAACCTATAAATAACATCACCACATACCAGTGTTGTATGGTCCCTTGGATCAACTTTGGCAGAGGGAGTCAGTGAATGTGGTACACAAAAGTACCGTGTTGATTTTTGTTTAAAGATGTATTGTGTTGGGATAACAAAAGTGTACAGTGTACTGTCGTACAAATGCTGGCATAGTCATCTGTAGGTGACAAGAACCAAACCATTAGTGGCTTTCATGACGTCAGAGAGTAGCATGAATTGAAAGAGTTTTTTGTTTCAGATAGTCTCTTCAGATTTATTACCAATTACAGTAACAGCCATTGTGTGCACCACACATGGGATTTGCTGAACGGAGACGTGGACTCACTGACACAGAGACAGACATAGACGGGTGGCAGTATATGGCTGTGGGTGGAAGAAGACAGAAAAAATGATTAAAAACAGCGTAGGGACGTTTTAATAAATGTAATGTAAAATGTTTTTCATAACACCTGGTAAAATGGATTAGGCCCTCTGAGCTTTTGAAAGATTTATATGTGTGGGACCGTCATATAAACCCTGAATAACCCCCCCCCCCGAATCCACCGAGTGGAAAAAGACAAGAAAAAAAGAAAAATGGACTAAAAAAACCTGCGGGCTCCTCACAGGCCCGAGGCCAACTGGCTGAGGTCCAAATGACTTCTTACGTTATGCCAAAAACAATCGCAGTCTCATATCTCTGTCAACACATATAGACACACACATACATGCACGCACACACATTTGCCTGCACACACCTGTCTAATCCACTTCTGTTTGATACGCCTTTCCAAGCCTATCTTCAGTTGTCCATCTTTCCTTCTGTGAGCAGTTGCTATAGCTTTTCCTTTTATGGGATTTAAGCCGCACCCCCCACCCCCCCCTCTCTTCCATACTCCTGCCTCTCTCTCTCTCTCTCCCTCTCTCTCTCTCTCTCTCTCTCTCTCTCATATGCCAGCCTGCATCCCTTCCTTTCAATTAGTCAAACCTGAAGAGATCCACCACAGTACTGCTCCTCCTCCTCCCTTTCTGTGTCTTGATGGTTCTGTCACTTTTTCTCAATTAGCGGACCTGACAGGCAGCTCAGCCTGCTCCTCCTTTCCTCTCGGTCTTCTTCTGCCATTCTCTCTCTCTGAAATGTTACAGCCATTTCCCAGGAGCCAGTATACAATTCGGCATTCATGATATTTAGCCTTTTAGCAAAAGTGGAGAAGCCCTCGTGAGCAATGGTAATGGTTTGTGTTTTCAGAGCAGGTATAAGCTGAGTGGGTAGGAAAAGAGAGGGGAAAGAAACGCACTGTCGTCTGCCTCTAATTCAGCAGCTTTAATTCCTTACTGCCTTTAGGTGCTGTTCTATATCCAGCCCCCTTCTTTGTCCTCCCTGTCGGCCTGCTTCTCTCAACCCACCATGCTGTGAGAAATATCTTCAGAACTTCTGGAAATCCCTCCCTGGGATGCAGCTCTGTTTGTTCTGCCTCTCGCCCCTGCTCCGCCCTTGGAAAGGAGGGCATGCGCTCTGAACTCCCCTCTGTCATTCACTTGCCGATGCCGACTTGTTTATGTGAGTGTGTGGAGGGAAAGAGAGCGAGGCTGCTGTGCAGTCAGCAGACTGCACTAAGACCCTGCTCACGTCGCCTGCAGCAGCAGCAGCAGCAGCAGCAGAAGCAGCAGCTTCCCTTGTCCTGGCCAGATTAATGGCTGAATGGGCTCTGCCGTGCCCAGCAGGCCCCCTCTTGCCGCCCCACTGGAGGGCATGCTGAAACTGAGCGGGCTGGCATTATCGGGCACAGCCAGACCACGCTGTGAAAAGGGATTACGCCGTCAATCGTCACGCACACAAACAACATGCTGCCGCAGAAAAAAAGCCCCTCTCCCAGCTTGGATAAAGACTGCCAAACAGCTCTCTGCTTTTCTCCCTCCCAAAATCAGAGAAAAAATGTCTTGCTTAAACAAAGGATCCGCCCTCCTCCCACTGTAGATGAATTGGCATAAATGTGTGTGCTTATTAAGCATGACAGCAAAGTGCCAGACAAAGGGAGGGAGATAGAAAAATAGGTAAAAGAGAGAAAAAGTGAGGGCATGTAATTATCACCCCATTGCCCTCCTCAGAAAGCAGCACCTCCTGTGTTATTGCAGGACTGTTTGCCCTCTCTACATTTCATTAATTAAGATGGGAGCATGCGGAGGCCGCTCTGAGACGAGGTCATTAAGCCCACCACAACACTCCTCCCTCCCCAGAGCTGGCTCCCAGCATCGGCCTTATTGTTCCACCGGCAGAAAGTGAGACATTCAACACTCGGAGCTCCTGTTTAAACCACGGCGCTGCACACACACACACACACACGGCCAAATGAACTGCATCTGCGCTTTCCCGGGATCAGGTCGCACGCTTGCCAACACAAATATGTCTGTCTTTCATTTAGTTGGAGCCATGTTTTCCTCTCTTTATCCCCCTCTTTTCCCCACGTCTGCGAGTTGTGTTTGACAGTGAGGCTGGAGGGTGAGGCAGGTGCAAAAGCAGTGAAAAGGAGACGTGGAACACCTGAACTTCTCTAGATGACCCAGAGACCACTGAGATGGTTGACTGTGGTGCAGGTGGACATTAGAAGTGCTGTCTGAAAAGAAGCACGAACACAACATGTCTCTGGTCTCTCTCTTCCTGCCCTGATATTAGTTCACTCATGGTGGTAATGCATATAGGTTACTTTTCTTCTCTCCTTATTAATATCTCTGCAGCCTGTATGGAGCACGGAGTAGGTGGAGAAGACACAGGTTTAATCATGGCTGTATCACATTACATAATATGCTCAGTATAGCACTATTGTCAGCAAAGAATTTGCCTTTTATTTAAAGTTCACAGTACATTGATTTTATTAAATCTCTGTCTTGCAATCGTCTGGCATAACTAATTATAC
This sequence comes from Pholis gunnellus, assembly GCF_910591455.1. NCBI lineage: Eukaryota > Metazoa > Chordata > Actinopteri > Perciformes > Pholidae > Pholis > Pholis gunnellus. Next base: position 11,548,742 of record NC_136544.1, read on the forward strand.
AGTTGTAGAGATAGGGAAATTCAATTCACATTGATTTGTTTAGATGTTTTAGTTACCCAATTGCCATGGAAGTGGGTTGTCATAAGTAGTTCTTTGTCCTAATATTGTGATGGGCTTTCATCTCAATCCATGTTTTCTCTCCTCCACCTTCAAAGTCCTTTGTGTTTTTGAATGTCCCATTGCAAAATGAGTTTTGTGTTTGGTTGTGGTGTAAATGTCCTCCATATGGGCTTAATGCCGTGAGCCCAGGTGTCCTGGCTAACAGTTCCAACATCCAAATGACCTCTTACCCTTGATGTAGGTCAGTAAAGTTCAGCCTCCCAGCTCTCTCTTCATTGTAAACACAAGCTTCAAATCCATCCTTATCACTTCATTCAGATGGACAGTGGTGTCACTGCCAGCTCTGAGAGAGAGATAAAGAAAGAGCCATATGTTTCAGAGACACATTTCATACATTACAGCAATCCCCAAGCTTGTCATGTATTGTTTGCATTGTAAACTCAGGCAGGAAAGGCAAACATGACAGGCCGAGCCAGTACTTATTTGCGTATGAACACCACCAGCTGCATTGGACCAGAAGGATTATGCTGGGTTAGCCTGGATAACTGCATCTTGGAGGTTATTGTCCTGTCTTATCAATTCTCTCCCTCTCTCTGCTATCCATCTCAGCAGCTCCAGGGTATCCTCGATTCTCAGGGAGTTTGGCCCACACTTTCCTTCCCATGAGCCACTTGGATCACCATGCCAACAGTGGAGTTCTCTACGGGCAGCACCGTTTCTATGACACGCAAAAAGGTGAGGCATGAGATAATTCAAATTCAATCAGACCGAAATAAGCCATTTGAATCCAATGCATACAACATAGTATGGTGTATTTTGTTGTGAAATATTAATACAAGGATGCCAAGGGACACTACCATGAGAGCTGAATAATCTAATTCTGTCATCACCTTTTCCTTTCTTGACTAATGCTTTTGTCTTTACTGGCCTGCCTTCCTTCCTCTCAGAGAACTTCTATCTTCGAGGTCTCCCGTCCCAGCCACCTCTCATCTCAGCCAATCACAGTCTGCCACCGATGTCCAGGGCAGGTTCGGGACACTCTCAGGGGTCCTGCAGCAGAGACAGAGATCCAGGGATAGGCACTGGTCTACATAAGGGCCTAAAAGAGGGGTCAGTGGAGAGAGGAGTGGTACCTGTAAAGGACAAGGAGAGGTCCAGTAGCAAACAAGAGGCAAAAGAGAGACAGCAGCAGCAGCAGCAACAGCAGCAGCAACAGCAGCAGCAACAGCAGCTCCACAACCACCAGCCACCCCAGCCCACACACCACCACCATTCCCACACCCATCAGCAGCACCCACACTATCCACAGCACCCACTACCCCTGGAGGAGGTCAACAGTCGGGCCCTGGAGAGGCACAAGGCATCTCTTACCATGGAGTACAGCAAGGAACACCCTCAGAGTATGGGCAAGCCCTTCAGTGCCTGCTTGCACAATGGCAAGATGCAAAACGGAGATGCAGGAACTGGAGCAGGGGCTAAGAACTCCATGTCCAGCTGTGGGGGGGAGGGCACAGCCCTTGGGGCTATGGTGGGTGGAGGGAGCAGCCAGGGCAGGCATATGGTGTCCAGCGTTAATAGTCGCTGTACCAAAGAGGGGATAAGTGGGGAGATGAGGATCAGTGAACAACCTTCAGACTGTCTGGAAAGGAGTCAGGCACCACTCCACCACTCTCTATCCTACTCTGTACCCCCAACCTTACACATGGGTTCTGCTGCTGGAGGGGCACACCCCCATCCACACCCTCATACTCACCCCCATTCACATCCTCACCCAGGGGGCTTCCACTGCCTTCAACTCCACCCTAGCCACCCACACCATCCGCATCATTCCCACCATCCACACCACCATCCAGACTTCTTCTGCCCGCCCCCTCCTGCTCCTCTAGTCAACCCTGCCTCACATGAGAGGGGGCCCGTCAATGTGGGGCGAGAACCTAAAATCACAGGGACTACATTTGTGCCATCTGTGGCAGGCCTGGGGGACAAATCTAGTGGTCCATTCCAGCTTGGTAACCCAGAATGCCATGGTGTGGGCGGTGGAGGGGGAGGCGGCAATAACAAGGATAAGGTAATAGAAAAGAATGGAGGCGGTGGGCACCATAGTAGTTGGCAAAGAAAACAGCAGCAACAACAACAACAACAGCAACAACAGCAGCAGCAGCAGCAACAACAACAGCAGCAGCAACAGCAGCACCCATACAGAAAGACAGATAAGGCTCCAGATTGGATGCAGTCCCACCACCAACACCTTCAGCCCTCACAGCTTCCTCCACTTCCCCAGCTACAACAGCCTCCACCTCCCCAGCTACAACAGCCTCCACCTCCTCAGCTACAACAGCCTCCACCTCCCCAGCTACAACAGCCTCCACATCCCCAACAGCAGCACCAAGTTGTACGATCACGCAGTGCTGAGTGTATCAACAGTGGCGTGGACATGGATGTGTTCAGACCCTCGATGCCCCAGGGGCCAAAGGCTGGACACTCTGTCCCTCATTCTGTCAACACTTCTCCTTACAGAGACTGTTCCCATCCAGGACCCCAACCTAACGCCTCCCCACTTGGAAGTAAAAGCATGGTTCAACATAGCGGGGCGGGAGTAGCCCATGGCCCTGGTCCTGCCGGTAGCTGCTCCTTGCAGAGAGATGGCCAAAAGGTAGCCAGGATACGCCACCAGCAACATGGCCGACCTGGCCCAGATGCGCCTTCTCCTGCTGAGTTGAACCAAGGGACTAGTCAGGAACTGAAAAGAAAAATGGAGATGTCTCCTTATGGTTACGGCAACAGCAGTGGGCAGCACCACCACCAGCAGCCCCCGGTGCCACCCTGGGCCATGAGGCCTTCCCACCACATGTCACAACCCGAGGAGGAGCAGAGGAAGTCTTACATGGATTTAGGGAGTACTGGTGGGCAACACTCTCAGCAGCAGCAGCAGCAGCAACAACAACAACAACAACAACAGCAGCAGCAGCAGTCAGGAATGAGCCTGCCACCTCCCCAGCCTCCATCAGCACCTCCCCTCAGTCAGCAACAGCAGCAGCCACAGCAGCAGCAGCCAGAGCCCCAGGGCCCCACTCAGGGGGAGAGCAGTGCCATGAAAAGCTTACTAAAGTACAGCAACCAGCAACAGCCACTGCTCCTCTCCCAGAAGAGCCCCTTTGGAGGGCTGGGATCCCTCAAATCAGGTCCTGCTGGGGGGAGCTGTGCCCTGCAGGGCAACAAACAAACTCTACCTTCCAGAAAGGGCCCAGCCAATGACAACGAGCGCCCTGATTACAGTGGGCGGGGCAGGGAAATGGGGGATGCAGGTCATGGGGAAAGTGAGGTGCGGCAGCCGCCGCCAGTGGGAATTGCAGTTGCTGTGGCCAGACAAAGGGAGCCACCTTGTCGCTCAGCAGACAGTCATCCAAACAGCCGACAAGGCAGGGTGCATCCCTCAGTGAAAGGTAAGCAGATAGGTCACTGCCTCATAAACAGGGGTGCAGGGAACAGAGACCTTTTTTTTCCCTATCTGTGACCTGTGATGACCTAGCAGTGAAAACAAAACAGAAACAAATATATTCTAGAGCTGAAAAACTTGACAAATAATATTGGTGGCACTGAGCATGGTTTCCAGTGATGAGAAAAACCTTCATTTTTGGAGAATGCATTAAAGCATTAAGAGTCTTGTATGAAATTCCAGTGTGGTTGAAATGGCAATAAAAAGTACGATCCAAAATTTGTTAGTGGGGAAAAATAAGAACTGCCTGTGCTCTTGTGAGTCATAGTATGGTTTTGAGAAATTGTGCGAGACTTGTGAACATGTCCTCACCTGGCGAGATCTAATGGTTAAGATGTTTGTCTCGCAGGACCGCCTCGCTCCATGTATCCTTCAGATCCTACTGCCGAAGAGGAGAGAAAGAGGATGAGTGGGGAACAGATAGGTCTGACTTGCTTGGACAGAGACAGAGATGCATATATCAGGTAAGCGACTGTAAAGCCACAGCTCATTACGTATTTCTAAAATGTTATTGTTATAAACCTTCAGTGGTCTTCATTTGCATTTCCTTATTTTTGTCTCATCCTGATGTCAGGGATAATAAGGAAAGGGTGGAGTTTGCAAGAATCCACCCCTCCAACAGCTGTCACGGAGACCTGACCTCTCATCTCATGGTCCCAGGCGGGACTTCCCTCCAGTCTGGCCAATTAGGAGATCCTGCTGCACATTCTGCTCACCACCATTGGATGCCAAGGACTGGAAGCCCATCCCTTTGGATGACAGGACACTCTTATGGTAAGAAAATTAAGATTGTATTTATACATTCCAACTGTGTGACATCTTACAGTGTTACAGAACAAAGGCAGGAAAATCCTGCTTTTCCCATTTATGGAATAGAAAAAAACAAAGGTGTTTCTATGCTCCATTGACTTAGCGACAGAACATCTCAAATGTGTGCAGTATTCAGCATCCAGAACACATCATTTCAACTGAAGCATCTTTTTATTGGTTCCCAGTCAGGTTTAGACGCAATTTCCTAATTTAGAGAATATGATTGGTAGTTGTAGTTTATTTTCAGCAGTGTTTCACATAGCATGTGATGGGTATAAAGATCTAAACTGACACCCTTTCTATAAAGCAGGTATAGGTCATACAGCCCTGCACCAGAATCTTCCCCCAGGTTTCTCGGCAGCCATGCAAGGCCCTCTGCAGCCAGTCCTGCCTCTGCCTCAGGACCCCTCTGCCCAGCTGGTGGTCCTGCCCACTGAGCCTTCCGCCCATCCTGCGACCCATCACCTGGGTATGCCATACCCTTCCTTTGTCTTTTGTAAAGCCAAGTGTATTTCTAAAGTACATTGGATGTATATGTGTACATTCTCATACATGGACATTATTACATAACAATTATTAGAACTGTTGGTAGTTCATCTGCAGTCTACAGGATCACTACCTGTGAAGACTGCTGATGAATTTCCCTTTTAATGGGCTCATTCACCGACACATCGCAATTCCAACATTTCCTGCACACCACCTGCTTGGCTCAGCCAGAATAGGGCTCTCAACGGGTTAGGGTACTAATCCAATTGCTATACTGTGTGCGCACCCCCCATCACACACACACACACACACACACACACACACACACATGCATACACTAGTACATCAGAAAAAGAGGAAGTGTGAGAGTGAGGGAAAGATCACTCCTCAAAACTCATTGTAGATGCATTTTCAGTGAGCAGGCTGTGACATTTAATTAGCTCACAATCTTCAACGGTACGTTTCCTTCTGTGCTCCACAGGAGTTTCAGCCGAGAAGGGAAGTGCCTCCACAAAAGCTTTCCCACAGGAAACATCCAAGTTTATGTCTCTGAACAAGGATTTTTGGTGTGTCTAGGAGAAAGGGGGGAGGCGGGGCGAGTCAATGGCAAAGGGCGAGAGAATAGAAAAATTCGGTTTTTGAGGTCTCTACAGTGTGGGCTCACTACTTCCCAAGTGGGACCTCTGTCATAGCACATCACCCACACCAAGCTGTACTGGTCCTTAAAGCCACATATTGAGAAAGGTTTTCCGCCCACAGATATGGGAACTAAGCTTCCTGCTGGGCCCTTCCGCAGACCCATTTCTGCGATTTCACTGGGCAGGTGGGATTTTTTGGCGGAGATTTCACTCTGAACGCTCCGGCGAGACAAGCGGGCCAGTATTTCCACCCCAGTATTCTGACCTCTAATCAAACTGCAGCCGTCATCATCTGTTCGCATTTCATCATTGTCTTGACTTTTCCCCCGCCCCCCTACATTCCAGCTAATTCTCAAGGCAGTTCTTAAGAGACAGCTTTCTGTTTCAGTGTGGGATTGCTGCTGCCTGGGAAGATGTTGTTCTGTGAAGTCAAAAATCTTATTTCTGAAGACATTTGCCTATGTCGTTGCTATAAAATGTGAATACAATGATATTTAAATGATCCATAATGGTTTCTCTGTTTTGAAATGCGTGTGTGGGGTGTAGAAAATGACTGCATGAGGATACGAATAACACAATGTTGTATTCTAGCGTGTTGCGCATACTGTTGATGGAAAAGGTTGCTGAAGTGTGTATGTGCGTGCATTTATTTTTGTACTAAGGTAGCACCCTCTGTCACATTCCTCCTCCTTTTTCTCATTAGATGTGATGGAGCAGCCAGGGCTGTGGCCCCCTGTGTATGGTGCCCGGGGCCCACCCTCCCACATGCAGCATCCTGCTGTGTACTCCCGATCCCAGTTTCTACGGCAACAGGAGCTGTACGCTCTCCAGCAGCACCAGCAGCTCCAGCATCAGCATCAACATCAGCACCAGAGCCACCAGTCGCAGCAGCCACAGTCTCAAACCCAGCAGCAGCAGCACAGAGCTGTGCATGGCATGGACATGCAACATCATGCCACTCACAATTCACAGGTGAATACAACTCAAAATACGCAAGAAACATTACGATTTTGGGAACAGTTTGATTGAATTAGATCTATCCATCTATCCCTCTAGCTGGGTAGCTAGCTATCTACACATACAAAAGTGAAAAAGCAGAGTGAGTGAGTCAGCCTTTCTCACATGGCTATTTTTAACTCCCCGAATATTTTTCTGGGATATGCTGACTTTCTCACAGGGATGGAGTAAATCACTGAATATAGGCTGCGGCGCAAGTAGCTTTTTTTGTAATTGGTCATTACATTGCTAATGTGGAAAATCACATGCTTGAGATCTCCCAGATTTTGGCCCTTCTGTAAATGTAGAAATGAAAATAACTTAATTTTATTACCACAGATGCAGAAGAGGCCGGATGAGCCCTCTGTTGAACTAGAGGAACTCATTTCCGAACCGAGAACATCTAAACCTGCCAAGCCCTACTCGTACAACCCATCTCAGAGGAACACCTCTTCGCCTGGGGCCTGCTCCGCTCACTTGTCCCCTTGTTGCCAGTCCCCGTCTCTACGACCACATCCCAAGAGCACTCCTTCCACACCCTGCCCTGCTCCCAGCCCTGCCGCAGCAGCCCCTCACTCACCTGCCATCAGCCCTGCTCCACCTCAGATGCTCAAGGGGGCCGAATCCCAGGACAAGCGAGGAGAGGGACAGCCCCCCCAGGATTACCCACAGTCTCTGGAGCCTGGTAAGCATGAGACATTTTTTTTTTTTATAGCTGCCTTTGTTGCATTGTGTGCAATGGCTTCAGTATGAGCTACATTGATAACATCAAATTAAATCCTGTTAACATGCCGCTATTTCCAGATGTTAAACCAAATATCTCTGACACAGCAAGAGAAAAGGGACAGTGAATTTTTGTGTCACCTTGAACATTATATCCGGTGGTAATTGGAATAGCCACTGTTGTAAATGATCCTTTTTGTCTGCTGGTGTTGTGCTAATATGTGTGGGTGGCTCTGTTGGCAAGCCCCTGATTGACTGAACAGCTCAAGGCTGCAGAAAATGGCTGCCGGCTGAGCTGGGGCTTTCCACTACCGTTACTTGGGTAATGACTGAGAAACACCTCAATAGCAGGCCTCGCCTCTCCTCCCACCCCCACAGGCCCCGCTCTCGCTTCATCATCATTAATGTCTGGCTAACGGCCGCCGCACGCCAGAGGAATCGTGTCAGGTGCTCTGATAAACCAAAGCCTGGCCCACTTCAAATAATACACACGCAAGTTTGCACTCGGTCCTCTATCCTTCCTACTGCTGAAAGATCAAGGCAGAGTGCAGTTCCTTTTGCTGGTTTTAATCACTTGTGAACTCAAAAGGTAGCAAGGGAATTACGTTTAGAATGGGCCGGATATGGAAGGAGTTTAGATTTGCATAAAATTGTGCTTTCTGTTGTATTTCATCCAAAATTATGTCATGAGATAATTTTTTGGAAGGGTTTTATCAGAATTGTTAAGTCAGTATTGACAATTAATTATTGTATTATTTATATTTCTTTCTCTCTATAGACTTGCCTCCTGGATACACCTACCCTGCTATTGCCATGGGCTACAGGAGCGGGCCCTCCCCCCAGGATGTTCGACTGGCTGAGCCAGCTGACCTGGAAGCAGTCCAAGTGGAGCCTGCTGAGCATGCTCCTCAGTCTCTCTCCAGCCTGGGGGAGGAGCTAGACTGCCAAGCGGTGGTCAGGCCCCTCCCAGAGTCACTCCCATCCGAGGAAGTAGAGAAGGAAGAGGAGGAAACAGTGGTGGAACAAAGGGAAGAGGAGGAGGTAGCAGCGGTGACCGCAGCCAACTATGTGCCTGGAGAGAGGGAGGTGGAGGAGCAGGGGCCCGCTGAGGAAGAGGTGATGGTTTGCCCCCCTGCTAAGAGCCCGGTGTGCGAGGCTGCTTCCTGTCCAGTTCCCCTTTCAACAGAGGAGCTTGAAAGGCCAGAAGCTGTCATCACCTTGGAGGAGGAAGCGGATGATGAGGCGGTTGATAGCCAGTTGGAGCTTGCTCAAAAGGTCAACATGCCTGCAGAGCAGGAGCCAGAGCTGCCCACTATCATCGAGCTTGACCCTGCTTCCCCCGAAGCTCCTGAGCCTCAGCCCCCGTCCCTTGAGGAAGCAAAGGACAGCGAGCAGCAGCACAAGAATGAGATGAACCCTGATGACGCCTCAGTGGATTTTGTGTGTCTTTCCCCTGCCTCAACTTCTGCCCCTAGCCCAAACCAGGCAACTGTTGCCGTGCCCCACAAACCTCTCGTGCCCTGCTACTGGAGTCTGGAGCTGCTGATTGCCGCTGCCTTCTGCACAGACGTACCTCCATTTCCCTTGTTCCCTCTTGGCACCCCATCAGTTGCCCCGTCACAGCCCAACCCCTACCAGGGTATGGAGCTTCTGAGTGAGCTGGCAGATCTGGAGCTGCAGCAGCAAAAGCACAACAGTGGGAAAAGCCAGGGTGAGGGACTTACTCATACATGCACACAGGAACACATTCATAAACTCTCTCGTAGTTTACCCTCTATCTCCTCTTTGTCCACTGAGACAAACTCCCACTCCCTCCTCAGGCCTAGCCTCCGTCACTCTGCGTTCCCTCCCAGATACTCCTCTCTTCCTGCTGGTCTCGACAGCCTCTGGTGGATTCTAACACGTCCCCAGAGAGGCTGTCTGCATGCCTGCTTGCCGTTTCTCTTCTTTGGTGTGTTAAAGGCACTTTTACTTTCTAAAAGGTTGTTCTAACGATGCAAAGGCCTCAAGAGAGGGAGAAGAAGCAGGAGGACAGGGCTGAACTACTAGTGAGGGGTGTACACCTCCCTTCCTCACTCCCTCTCTTTCTCTTCCAGCTTTCCTTAGGGAGCTGTCTCTCCATCTCTCCATCCCGCCGCCGTTTGATCCACACGTGTGCACAAACGCGCACACACACACACATAAAAAGACACACGCAATTGCAAATACACACATTTTAACAGAAAGGGAAAAAAGAGACATACCAATTGGCTTCTTTCTCTCTCCCACACACGATACTGAAAGTTAGTGTGTAATCACAAAAGCAGTCAATGTTTTCAGCACCCTGGAGCATTGCCTGGCTAATTAGACCCCATTGTTTTAAAGTGCCTTTAAAAGCTTCCTTGTTTTTCAAAGCACCACGTGTTTCTTTTTTTTTTTTTTTTTTTTCATGCAAAAGGATGTTTTGTGTTTACCACAGCGTCCTAATGCATTTAACTGCTCCCAAAAGAGGGTTCTATAAAAAGGGTATCATCAACTGATTCTAGAGGCAGTGATGTTGTCTTTGTGATGCGATATTGTTGACAGCACAAGGAAGTGGCACATGTCGAGTCAACGCAATAGTCTTCACCAAAACAAGTGAGAATATTTAGTGTTGGTTAGTAAACAAAATTGCATGTTTTTTTTCTCCGTGACTAAACTGCAACCCCTGATATTCAGTCTTTAGCTCAAAGGGCAGAGAGTCCGTTCAGTGCCACAGGCGGGTAGGGCTATATATGAAGAGTTTGGCCCAGATGGCCACTTATAGCAGCATCTGGTGAGTCCACATTGATATGACCTCTGAAACGATATGCTGCTGCGTCCTCATACTGGTTTAATGTGCCCAATTTCTTACATTTCTTTCTTCTTCCTCACTATTCGCTATATCACAAGACGCTGCTGAAATAATAAGCCACACATGCAAGTTCAATAATAAGCTCACATGAACAAAATCGTTGTTGTTTACTTTGACGTGAGTTTCTATTGACACAAGCCTATAGTTCAACTGTAGTGTCTTTTAAATCAAGCATGGATGGACCCAACATGAACCAAACAATTACTCTGTTCCCTTAACAGACGAGGAGTTTCTGATGTTTGACCTCCAGAGCCTTGCTACCCTGGCCACAGCCCGTGCTCTGGAGATGGGCTCCCAGGAGGGCAGCAGTACGGGTTCAGGGCGACACTTCCCAGCTCGCAGGATCCTCAATTTACGTAGGAAATGCAGTTGGACACCTCGCAATGAACCAGTAAGATTGCAGTGTTATTGCCTCAAAACACAAAGTTCATATAGGGTTTTAATTTTTTTATAATTTAAATAAATGGATAGATAATCTACTGAAGAATGTGTTTTTGTTGAGGATGTTAATAATGTAAAAAATAACCACCAATGATACCTCAGGTGTGCCCGGCAAAAGGTAGCATGGAGACAATGGACGGTCCCGAGCTTGCAATGCGTGTGAAGTTGGCTGAGCTACAGCGTCGCTACAAAGAGAAGCAAAAGGAGATGGCCAAACTTCAGAGGAAGCATGATCATCAGTGAGTGGGACTTTATCCTTCTTTCCCTTAAGCTCATATCCACTTTTTTTGCATTCAGAGATTTCAAAAGTCATATAAATTTAAACACAATTGCTTCTAGTTTTCAGAGGATTCCTTTCTGTATTCTTTGCCGCTACAACCTTTTGAGTTCAGATATGTGCAGAATCTCAGACTTCCCCTCTCTCTCTTTTTGTCTGCATCTGCGTGTGCGAGCAGGAAGGAGGAAACACCTCGCAGCCCAGCTCGACGAGGACCGGGGCGGCCAAGGAAGCGGAAACCCACCCTCACCACAGGTCCAGTGTCCTCATCTGAGGGCCAAAGAAAAGTCAAGTGAGTATCACTCAGCCCATCTACGCTGGCTGGCTATAGTCCAGTCTTGCCTGATAAGCCCTTTTGTATCACTGACATACAGGGACGTCCTCTCATTGGCATGAACAGGAAATGGGAGAACACACAGCTAAACCATTCAAGGAAGTCTACTTGAACCCTTTCAAATCTAATCAACACTGGCATTAATTGTATAACAGCATAATAAGTGTCAGTTGTGTGAAGGTCTGCTTGTACAGAATATTTATGTGTGCTTGATATATGGACTACACATACCTAAAAAACTGCTCACAGGTGTTATTAGGCTTCAACACCGCTAATCTTAACTCTCAGTGGCATTACTGTAGTGCATGTTGAGCTTAGCTATGCCGGGTTCGGGGGGAAGCTGGCTGCTGGCCGGGGCTGGGGTGGATGACAGGCAGAGGATGTAATTAGAGTACTGTGAATTCTCCTGTAATCTGTCCCAGCAGGAGGGATGTGACACACCACTGTCATTACGGCCCCACAGGGTCACCGGGGGTCCAAAGGATAACATGATGGTCAGACAGTCCAGGCACTCAGGGAATGAAACTAGAGAGGGAGACAGATAATCGAGGATACAGATTGGAGGATATTCAAGAAACAAGGACTGTACTTTATCTCCAAATGTGTTGATGACATTTTAAAAAGTGTCAGCTTTTGTCAAAAGAGGGGTGCCTGGGCAGTTTGGCGGAGGTGGGGGAACTGATAAACCATGAGGGTCTAGGGGATAAAGGTTTCCTGTCAAGCTTCAATTAGCCTTGTCATCAGGGTTTGGAAGGGCTTAGAGCACTAAACGTCACCTCACAGCATTCCCTCTCGCTCCGTCTTCTCTTCTCCCTCCTTTTCGCACTGTGGTTTCTGGGCAACAGTCCACCGTGTTCCCAGCTGCCCCTCTGCGGTGTCACCTCTACTCTCCTTCCACCCATGTGCCCCTGCCCCCTCGCCAGGCCAGCACTGATCGAAGTGGGGACGCTGATGCTGGGTGACAATGACACCCAAATGAAAGGGTAACGTGCCGGGGCCCTGCAGCGAAGTGCACTGGAGTGAGGGAGGGGTGGGGGCCGACATTGGGGGGGGTTGTGGGGTCTTCTGCAGGCTACGGTACAGTAAACCGCAGTCTGTCTCTCTATTTCAGTGGTTCCCAAACTGGGGGGCTCGGGAGTTATAAAAGGGGTGGCGCGACCAAAGAGGGGACGTGCAGAAAATGTTTGGCAACCACAGCTCTATTCTGTTCAAATTTGAGCCACAGCTCAAGTACTTTTCCTCAAGGCAGCCAGGTGTACACCCTTTTGTTTCTGCGGGTGTGTGTGTGCATGTTGTACAATGCAGCAGAGAATGACACGACACATCTGAACAAGGAACGGGCAGACTGGGGACTGATTAGCCCCATGTTGCGTTACATGACAGGGTTATGTAAAAGCATGTACTGCACCTGCCACTCATACCACTACAAGATGCTGACGCTAGGGTGCTATGATGGAGGGCAGTGGGTCAGTGGGTAACAGCCCAGCCTTTTAGTATCTCCTGCCTTTCCTTATTTCGCTTGAACCACAGGGAGTGTGTGTGGTAGTGTTTTAGTGGGCGATAAATCCGAGCCTCCCTGCCTGCGCATTCTATGCATCTGAGCAATTAGGTATGGATGCAGCTGTGCTCATGAGCATTTATGCAGGGCATTGTTTGTTTTTGCGTGTGCCTCTGTTACTCCTGTGGGTAAAGCGCTGGGGTCCTTTGTGGTGCTGCTTTGATTGGGGTGGGGGGAGGCTGGAGAGAGTTGCTGCTAGCCAGCAAACGCTGCTAATCAATTCTGTTTAATTAGTCACTGTACGCTCAGCCCCACCAGCCCCGCAACGAGGGGAGGGACTCTGTCATATTGTGTTTGTCAGCAGCGGAAGGCAAGCCGTGGCGGGATCTGCCTCAGAGGGACAACTCACACTTCACTGCCACCTCTGTCACTCTCCTGTCAGTCATTGGGCAGACAGTCCCACTGCCCGACAATCGCCTTCATTCTGTTACAAATGAACGAGATTTACACACAATCGAGGCCTACATGCAAACACAAAGAACTAACATGACACTCTGAATGTGCCTTATTTATCTACTTCACATTTACACCACGCTTACTCTGTACATGTGACTGATTTCCTAGGCTGCACGCACACTAGGAGAGGGGAAGTTAATCTTTTGTTTGAGCACGGCCTGGCTCACGTCGGTGTGGTCTATGGGCAGACTTCCAAAGGGAAATTCAAGGGCATTTGGAGTGGTCGGCCTGTGATGCTGCTCAGTGTAGGGGAAAGTGCCTCAGTGATATGAAAATGCAACTGGAGAGCTATGATATTCACTGAGAACAATAGAGCAGCATACAAATGCAATGCCTTCCAACCATTCAGTGTATCTTTCAAAGCTATGCAGTGCTTCATAGGCTGCACAGACACTCCCTAGATGAAGCGTTAAGGCTTCTTATGCCACACTGCCCTCAAACAATCCCAGGTTCCTTGTTAGATCCCAATTTTTCAAGTGTGTGGTTCAGACACTGGGCTCTCCGTGTCCTTTTTTTATCATTATGTTCATCAGACATAGAAAGGAGACTTATTAGATCCCACAGAGAGGTGACTCAACTCTGTTTTCCCCTGTGATGTCCTACCCCCCTTTTTTTCTTTCAAACCACCGCCATTCTTCTCTAATGAATGCTTCTCCCTTGTTTTGACTGGCAGGTCGATGGGGGCGGGGCTTGCACTGTCGCCTGAGGACCTAGGAGGGGGCGGTGACAGCCAGAGAAGGAAAAAGAGGCTGTCCAGTCGAGGCTTTGAGCGGCTCAGCAGCACACAGGTCAGGGTCCCCTTGTCCTCCTCCCTTTTGTCCTCTATGCATCTAGAAATGAAAGAGGCCACTCTTTGTTTCTTTGCGTTTGATATATTCCTTTGTTGCACACTATTTCTAATTAGGTGCTACCCTCAGGAGTCAAATCCACTACTCTCCATATTAATATATTTTTCATTGGGGCTTCTACTGTTCCTTTTTCTTCTCTGTGAGTGAGCAAACGAGAGCCCTCTCCCTCTGACGTTCTGATGCTTTTGCGGCTGCTGTGACCGGGAGTTTAACTGGCTCTCTCATCTCTCTCTGTTGCAGCAGATAAAAGCACAGGGCTGCAGAAAAAGCAGTCTTCACAGCATGCTCGGCTCCAAGCTGGCCAGTGATGTGACTCAGCTCAAACAAAAAGCCCAGTGTAAAAAGATTCTCTCAGGGACGGGCTCCAGGGACAAGGAGGTTTCGCCCTGCAACTCCAACCCCAAACATGGATACAGAAGCCAGGGCCCGGGCAAAGCTGAGTCCAGGCGAGAGTCTGGGGGACAAAGTGACACAGGTAGAGACTGGCAATCACAGCATTGATTGTGCCTTGTGTTGTTTTATTTGATTTAGCACAATGTGCTGTTTTTTCACTAGGGGTGATGTGAGCTTTTCAGCCCCGATAACGATACCTGGACTTTGGGTATCGGGCGATACCAAGTACTGAATCCAATACCAGTGTTTAATCATTAAGCTGTATGCCTCACTGTGTGGAAGTAACAGGGACCATTATTTTATGTGTGAGGCAACATCAGGCTTGACTTAAACATTGCTTTCTTAACTTTTTTGCCAATATCCGATCTAGCTATTTTAGTTTGTATTGGCCTGATATCAGTATTGGTACCGGAGCATCCCTACTTTTCACTTTCACACTGTTTAATCCCTAAAATACTATTCTTAACCTAGATTTGTGATCGGTTTTGCAAACTTTCTCAGCAGCCAGTGTGGACAGTGGCCCGCAAGAGAGCTGGACTGGACTTGTGCGCCGTGGACGTAAAAAGGGATCCTCTACCCCGACACAGGGCTTGTCCCGTCTGAGCCAGCCCAGAGCGAGAGATCACTGTAGCCAGAGACATGACGCAATGGAGGAGGAAGAGAGCTCCCCCGTAGAGAGTGGCTCTTCTGATCAAGGTGAGTCAGTGACTACAGAGAGATGGCTATGAGACTTACATCGTGATGGGTCATGAAACTGGTCACAGCAACCCAATATGGCTCAGTAGTAATCAACAGTGTCCTCTAACTGTAAGAAAGACCCCGGTGTTATTGACCCTAAATAGACATAAAATGCGAAAACAAATGAGTACGGGCTGCGTAGCATCAAGCACATTTGACCTGTTTTAAGTAAAAAATGAAGAAACAACCCTTGACTTTCTGGTAATACCACTAACACATTGAATCTAGTACCCTCTTAAGTCTAGTGTACCTTCTTGTTAATTTATTATTTAAAGACAGTCCAAACTGAGTAAATAGGTGTTGATGAATGTCTTGTATAAGACAGGGGTGTACATGGACAGTCGACACCTCAGTGATCGGCCATGTTGGCCGGTCTGGGCTAGATGTGCAGCCACGGCTGTGGACACTTGCCTGTGAGAGGGTTTGACAGCCCGGGAGACTAGCAGACTGGGTCAAAGAGCTGCTTGAGAAAGTGCAGTGACAAAAACACACAAACTCACTCCTACACTCCCTTGCACATTAGCTCCGTAGCATGTGGGTTCACACCAGGAAATACCACCGAGGCAAAGCACCTGATACATCATTGCTATGAACAGTTAAACAATTTACTTAAATGCTAATGACGTACCTGTGAATTTTGATTGAGGGTAAGTAGTACGTTAAATAACTTCACTGGCTGGTAATGACTTATTTGCTTTTTCTATTAGAAGATGAAGAAGAAGAAGGCAGTTATGATACTGATGAAGGTCGAGACTACCGAGCCCAACCCCCCAGAGAAGTCACTTCTAGCTCCTCCGTGACAGGTCCGAGTCCCTCATCTGTTGTAAAACTGGAGGCTAACCAGAAAGCCAGGAACAAAAAACAGAGACAGGAGCTTTATGGTAAGACGGTCCTTTGAAACTGCTTTATAAGTCAACAAAGCTGCCCCACATCTTCATGGGAAGCATCTGTTTTGTGTTTCTCCTTCTGGCTTGTTAGCTTGGTCTAAATCTGTTTCTTGAATTGAACCGCACAGGCTCCCAGAGTCTGTCTGGAGCCGAAGGGGAGGTCAAAGTCAGGAAGAAGCCCCCCTGCAGGCTGGGCCTGGCCACTGCAGTCAAAAACCGCCGCGACGATCACCGGTCCGAAGGGGTTAGAAGGCCATGTGGACCCAGGTCTAAGGAGCCTCGGTGGGGCAGTCTTGGGACCAGAGGCAACCGCTACCGGAGGAGCATGGGACTGGCCACCTTTCCGACCACCAGTGAGAGGCTAAAGAGGGCGACCCGCAAGAGCACCATGTTGAGAGGAGCAATCAATAAGGTTAGCAGAAATTATTTTGATATATAAATAATTTATATCATTAACACGTTCCCTCAAACTAATAATTCATACCTTTTCAAAGGATTCTTTTTTTGATCATGTTTGTGCGCAAATGGACCATAACCAGAGTGCTCGTGAAGCTTTGTCGCACTCTCACCACTCATCGTTTACATCCGTGTGTCGTCTTCAACAGAGGAGAAGTTGCTGGTCAGTTGGGGGCCCATCTTCTCAGAGTGAGGAGGGCAGCAGGGGACGAAGGAACAAGGACCAGCAGGTACTAGTGAACACAGTGAATATAAAAAGCACTCAATCCTCACTCAGGAAACCGCCCAAAAAATGTCTTCATATATTCTATTAAGAATTCTGGTAATGTCTTACTGTCCTAGATTTCTCACCCTGAGGACGGTTACTGTAGAACTATTAAAAGTACTTAGCACATGGCACATAGCTCAACCTCCTGCTGAGTAATCTTAGGGGAGGAGAGGATGGGAGAGAAGATGTGGGAAGGGGGTGGCTCACACCTTCTGCTGTGACGGAGTGAAGAAATGGCTACTGATAGGAGATAGAACAGGCACTGTGAAGTCCCCTGCGGTTAATTGCTACTTTGAGTAGCATGCTAAACAATTTCTTCTTTCTTCTATCACACTTTCCATCTCCACGTTTTATTTTCTTATCCATTCCTGCATTAATTTATTCTTATTTGCGTTCCTTCTGTTATGTTTTACAGCCAAAGGGACGAGCAGTGAGTCGACTGCTGGAGAGCTTTGCGGCGGATGAGGGCTTTCAGATGGACGGCAGCAGCTTCTCGGAAGAAGAGGAGGACAACAGCCGCTCATACAGCAAGAAAAGCCCTGAAGGTCAGAGATAACTCTGGGTATCTTGTAACAGTGTTTCAAGCAGCAGATAGCTTCAGTGATGTTGAGAAATATTAAATGTGATGTTTGCTTTTTTCCTTATGCAGTTCCTAACTGTGTCCTGACCAAAGAACTCTTAACCGATGGACTTAAGGTGCTGATCTCCAAGGACGATGAGCTTCTATACGCTGCCAGAGTCCACACACTGGAACTACCGGACATGTAAGCTCACATGCAGTGTTCAAGTGATCCGTTTAATACACATAGGTCATTTATTTTAACACCTTCATCAGAGTCTTTTGTTTATTAAGGTTGAAATCAAACTGAGGATGATACAATTAACAGATATAAGGCCTTTTCACGTTTGGATCGGACCAAACAACATCGATGTGAAAGGGCTCTTAGATCACTTCAGTCTTTCAAATTACAGTGACATGTTTACAACTTTTTGTCAGTGTTCATTCTGCACATGAGCTGAACCTTGCACAAAGTGGCATTTCTATGTGAAGGCTGAGACATGGCTAGAGGTGGTGGGAAATTGATGAATTACCCTTGAGGCTAGTACATCCTTCCAGACATCAACAAATCATGCATACATGGTGTATTGGGGTAGACATCTTTGGGATCACAAAAAAAGAGGACTTTAGCACTTCCTTCCCTTACAAATCCTACATCGTCCCATTCCTAGGCTCTGAGTATCAATACGGCACCTCCAGCTCAGGCAGCAAAAAGATGCTTTAACAACAGCTGAGTGGGAGTAACACATGACATGGGAGCCAGGCAAGCATAATACAAGCATCTGAAAATATATTTTTCTCTCTCTCTGCTGTGCTTTTTTTCTCTAGCTTCAGCATTGTTGTCTACGGTGAAAGAGGAAACCGCCCAAGAATCTATTCATTGGAGCAGCTGCTACAGGAAGCTGTAAGTTCACCTCACTGCACTAAAACACTCTGTGTTACAGGAAAACCCATCAGTTGTTTGGTCTTCTGGGTCACTCAACACTTCTATTTCTCTTAAACATCCTTCTAACCCTCTGCAATTCTCCATAGCCTTCCAGCCTCTCTGTAGCTCTGCCAGTCCCTTCCCTTTTTCTCTTCAAACATCCCTTGGCTGTCTCTCAGGGTCATTGAGGCCATTTAAACCTCATAAATGCATCTGAACATATGGGAGTCAGGGTCTTTGGGTTTGTGTATGTGAGTATCTGTGGATATCCGTTAAAACCAGCTCTGTGTGTGGGTGGGTGGCATAATCCCTCTAACACCTGGATCCATTCACGTTTTGGAGTTTAAATGGAAGATGACGTGAACTTTATATCCACTCATAGCAGTTGTTTAAAGGCTCAGATCAATAAGAGTCAATGATGACCTGGAATAATTCAAAAGTGTCCACATTATAAGATGTGTAACCATATTCAACAATCAAATTGTTAACCCCTCTAGTTTTTCAGCCGCACCTGGGGTTGTTAAGATTCTTCTTTTACCCAAACCACAAGATTGTTTGGATTTGTAATTCTCACTCATATGTTGAAATACAATTACAGTGAATGTAAGTCATCCATATAATGAGACATAATTATACATTGTAGAAACCGCAGCACATTCCTGGCTGGTGTTCATTTGCATTTAGGTAATATGTGCTTCCTGGTGTGCTTTGCATCCAGACTGGAGTTTTAGTGTTTACTGCAGCCGGTGACCTTTATCCCATTTTTAGTTTTTTACTGAGAGGATGGCTTTAACAGCACTAACAACAGCTGGGTCACCTAAAGCAAAGCCATCATACCCACATTTCTCCAACTGTGGACATAAGTCTTCACTAGTGCCAAACAGGGCGCAGGATGTTGTGTTTGCTCTCAATTGTCCAGAGACGATGACCCCGGAGGAGTAGAGCAGAGTTTAACTGGCACAATTGTGACTTGAATTAATGGATTTACATCATTCTAATAGGGGAAAGGAGAAGTTGCCAAAAGGACACGATAACTTGGACATCATTTTGAATGTTTTGTGATCTAAAGTTATTAGTGATAAAGTCGTGATTATTTTGAAATGGAAAACACAATGTATAGACTACATGCAATGAAATTTCCTTTTGGTTATGCAGAAGTGTATTACGTATGGAAGTGAGCTGTGTGACACAAACTTAATTGGCATACATTTCCACTTAAAGTTACTTGCCACAACCTTTGTTTTCAACTAAAGCAGGATCAAATGTTAAGTAAATATTTTGAGGAAGTTTAAAACCCTGCCTTTTTTCACCTCACAGGAAACGTGTGTTTAAAGTTATCTGACATTTATACAACACAGGTGCATAGGATTCAATTAAACTTACTTTGTTGTAAGTATTTGTGTGCAGTGTAAGGTTTTTGTTTGTCTAAGAGCATTACTGTTTATATCCTTCTAATGGCCAAGTGTTGCGGTAGCATTGAACTGTCCACAAGATCAGTGTTCATCAAGTGCCTGTTGTTCTGCAGTGGAACATCTCACATATATCTGTCCATTTACTATCGGGATCACTTCTCTCCTCCTTCTCTCATCCATGTAAGCTCACTCATTCTCCCGTCAGTGCTACACAAAGCCCTTCTGGCAACTTTGGTCTTATTTAAACACTGATCAGATAGCAGCTGGTCCTAATTATGCCATACTTCCACTATCTTGTCTTTAAATTAGCCCCAAAGCCATTTATTTGACTTTGACACCAACGCCCAGATTTTCACCGTGCTCCTACTCCCACCCCCATGCACTCACACACACACACACACACACACACACACACACCCACACCTCATCAGTCAAAGGGTCCCTCGCCATGGCAACAGTAAATGAAAGCAACCTGAAAGAGCCCCCAGTGAGTGGCGGATGCTGGGGCTGCCTGCATTGTTGGAGGGAGGATCTGGCAACCTGCAATCACAAGCCCTCTATTCAGGCCCTCTTTAGTATTACTCAGCAAGTCAGGATTTACTGCATCATGGCTTCCGTTCTTTTCAGCCCTGACTGGCACATTGGCATGAGATAAGTGCCGCTTGGAAATGTGGCACAGTGACTGCCCATGCACAATGCTCTATGGCTATCACACTGTTGTTATGTATGTGTGTGAGTGTGTGTGTGTGCAGTCTGTAATGAATCTTAATTATGTTTTGGTCTGGCCTTCAGGTCCTGGATGTACGGCCAGAGTCAGAGACTATGCTTAGTGAAGGAACCAGGGTCTGTGCTTACTGGAGCGAACGCTCGCGCTGCTTATACCCAGGCTACGTTCGCAAAGGTGAGACAGCAGCTTTTTCCTGTTTTACCCTCTGTATGTTCATCTACATGTTTAGTCATCTCTACGTACTATCATTTTTTTTTTTTGCATTTGCTAATATTCCTGCTCACCTAAGGAATTGCATTTTTGTCTCTTGGAGGTGGTTCATCTGATGAAGGGAAGCAAGGAGGAGTGATGATAGAGTTTGATGATGGAGACAGGGGGAAGATTTCTCTCCCAAACATCCGCCTACTGCCTCCAGGATACCAGATTCACTGTGGGTGTCTCCTCTCTTTGTAACTGGGAATTTTCCCTTTCATGTTGCACAGTTTTGTCTACCTGTAAGTTAATGCTAATAATCATCTGCCCCTTGTCCTTAGGTGGGGAGTCATCTCCTGCCCTGCTGATACCCAGCGAGGCCACGGTTAAAAGAAGTTCTAGTCTGGAGCAGGCCCCTCTCAGTGACAGGCCTTATGACAGATACAACATTATCAATACTTTAACCCACAGCCAAACTCCACTTGTTCACAAAAGAAGACCAGGTAACAATTAACCTCTGAATTAACCTCTTAATTTCACCTCTAAATGACCTAGAAGCTGTAAAGTTTAGATTTGTTTCAAGTGTAACAGTATCACACACAACAAACCCCTAAAACTACCGCTTACCTTGAGCAAAGTATTGAAACAAAAATGTTTTTTTTTACTGCATCATTACATCAAATGGAAATGTTCCAAATGTCTCATGTGTCATTTTATTTAAAAAAAAAAGATTTGGCCACATTTTAGCCATCTTTGAAAACCCTGTGTTCTTGGCTAGAATTGAAATGGGCTTTGTAGGAGGGTTTATACACTGCTCAGTTGTGCAAACCAGTACAATGGCCTTGCATATATTATTCTATTATGTTAAGTTTATAATGTTCAGTTTTTGTTCAAACTCAAAGAGATGTTTATTTCAAATGTGTTGATTTCTGTGACTATATTTAGTTATTGATGGTGTTGTTTTGGACGTATGCATGATATTGAGAGACATTTCTAATATTGCGTCTACACCATCCATATAAATGGGGAGTTGGGGACAAAAATAAAATCACCACACAGTTGAATCAACACATCTTTGACACAATGTCAACATTAACTTACAACAACAGGACTTGAAGGTGTATCGAATACACTGGTCAGTGCACAGTATGTGCAAATGAGACACGTTTCATAATTTCCAGTGTATTGCTAAAATAACATGACATATATTTTGTTCATTCTAGGGAGACCAAAGGGCTCTGGGAAAAAACAAAAGCAGCAGCAACAGCAGGCTGAGAATGCCAATAAAAATCCTTCGCCTTTTCTGGGTTGGCCTTCGTTGGGCAACACCAGGAAGAGGTCGTCCGACAACCTGTTTGAGCTCAATGGGGCACCCAGGAAAGCCTTAAGAGGGACGGAAGATGACCTTTTCCCCTTGGCTAGGACCCAGCCACTGGCCTCCACCCCTGCCAAAGGCCTTTTCAGCAGCAGCTCCTTTGAGGTGGACTCCTTCAGCAGCATTGCAAATGGCTACTCCTCCTTCTGTACTCAGTCCAAAGGGCCAAATCAAGGTTTATCTCTGGTCCCCAGAAGTGGGCCATATGGCCAGAGGCGCAGACAAGATGAGCTTGTTGTGCCAAGAAGCAGGAAGTCTGGACAAGAGTTTTTAGTCAAGTTGGATCATGAAGGAGTGACCTCCCCCAAGACAAAGAACAGCAAGGCTCTGCTGTTGCGAGCTGGCTCTTCCAGTGTGAGTGGCATGCCCAGGACAGAGACTTACTCTCACCCAGTCTTGCTGGTTAAAGACAACAAAAAGGGCGGTGCCTCCAGGGTAGAACTTCTCCGGAAAGGAACCACACCCCAAAGAAAGCCCTCCTATTCTCTGCGTCTGGATGAATATGGTGACTTGGGCTTCAGCGCCCACAGAGAGTGTCACAGCTCCTACTCTGATCTGGATGATGAAGCGGAAGAGAGGAGGACGGCTGCACTGGCTGCAGGCTCAGGAGGACTAGGGACGGCTGGCCGATTCCTGTCTCGTCTCTCGGTCTCCTCTTCGTCTTCTGGTTCTTCAAGCTCCTCCTCTTCAGGGTCTGTCTCCAGTTCCAGCTTGTGCTCCTCAGATAATGATTCCTCTTACAGCTCAGAGGATGAGGACAGTTCTACATTGATGCTTCAGAGTTGTATGTCTTCCCACCGGGGCCTCCTGCAACCTTCTGAACCTTCCACGTCTTCAAGGCCACACCAGCACTCCTTTGTGGCCAAAGCTCTGGCTGTTTCCAATGCCAAAGGAGACTCCCCTGACCAGATCTCCAACAGCAAGTCCCTGAAGAGGAAAGAATGCACCAGCTCCCCCTCTAAATCATCGAAGGATTTTGTGAAGAAACCTAGGATGCTTCCAGATGACACCTCATTTATTCCAAGGCCTAAGATGTCTGCATTCATGGCAGGACGACAAATGTGGAGGTGGTCAGGAAACCCCACACAGGTGAGAATAAACTAGTTTCTACTGCATCAATGTAGCAAAGATTTGATCTTTCACAATATCAGTGCAGTTAGCTTAGAATACTAAGCTAGAGGTCAAGAGAGGTAATAATTATCATTTTCAAACAAGATTGATAAAAGTGTTTGGTTTTCCACAGCGGCGAGGTCTGAAAGGCAAGGCCAGGAAGCTTTTTTATAAGGCCATCGTGCGAGGCAGAGACACAGTGAAAGTGGGAGATTGTGCTGTGTTCCTTTCAGCTGGACGTCCTAACCTCCCATACGTAGGTCAAATTGAGAACTTCTGGGAATCCTGGACCTCTAGTATGGTGGTCAAAGTCAAGTGGTTCTACCACCCTGAAGAGACCAAGCTCGGCAAGAGGCATCGAGATGGGAAGGTGAGCAGTGATGGAGGTTACGATTTCATGGGGACTGTTAGTCATTTGTAGCATAATGGATGTTTTAAATGACAATATTCTGTCTTTCTTGGTTTTTAAATACAACGATGCTTACCCTGTCTTTTCCCTATCCAGCATGCCCTTTACCAGTCGTGTCATGAGGATGAGAATGACGTCCAGACAATCTCTCATAAGTGCCAGGTGGTGAGCAGGGAGGAGTATGAGTGTCTGACTCACAATCAGAAGCCGAACAGTACCTCCCCAAACCTCTACTACCTGGCTGGGACGTATGACCCCACCGCTGGTCAATTGGTCACAACGGAAGGGGTTTCCATCTTGTGCTGAACCTCCATGAGGACACTACTGAAGGACTCCTTTGGAGGAAGGATAAAAGTCCATGACTTTACCTACAAGACCCTCCAGCCTGGGAAAATACAAAGTGCACCATGGGTATGCCTCAAGGACCCATGGACTAAACGTCAGCACCGAAGCAGGGCTGTCTGAGGTTACACACTGGAGTCTATTGGCATCTAACCTTTGTGGAAGTGAAGGGGATGTCCATAACTGGTTGATCCTTTCAAGAGGAATAGAAGAAAGTCTGGGTCTTCACAAAGTTCAATAGTTCAACGAATCTCTTTTTAATGGATCCATGTGACAGACAGCTTCATAAATGGTTTTAGGACTCATGCCTCCTGCTCCTATCACATGTCACCAAAGGAGAGCTGACTGTAAAGTATTTTGAGGCTGAATAGGTTTCTGCGGACCAATTCTTCAAAAGGTAGCCTTACCTAAGGGAATGGAAACGAAAGTGAGGCGTGGGGCTCTCCATAGACCTCTTCATTCCAGGGAAGTTGAGAACATGTAAAGGATGTAAAGTTGATGTCTGTAAATATTTTGAATTTTTCCCAATCAAGCCATACACTTCAGTACCTCTCGCCTGTCTTAACTGTTCAGGTGTACATTGTACAGGTCAATTATTGTATTGTTGTCTGTTGTCTATATGTACATAAAAGCTATTTTATATAGGAGTCTATTGTATATATGAGATGTATCTTTCCATGTTTGCGATTGATTTATTTTTATATGGGTGTAGAATACATTACGTCATTTTTCCTTTGCTTTGGGAAGTCAAGATTGGAGATGTTAGTGTTGCACTGCATATGCCCTGCTGAGACAGACGGAGACCGACAGACAGAGCACAAAGAAAGAAAGAAGGATTTAGTCTATAAGTCTATAACAGAAGACTCACTTTCTGAGAGAGAGGAGTCATCCTGTTTAAAAAATAGGTCATGTGGCTTTTTGTAAAAGTGTTCTGTTACTTTGCATTGTTGTTATCCTATTTTAAAAACACCTTTTTATTTATGTACCTCTCAGTTGGTCATCATCACAAGGCAGATCCCACTGGACTGCAATCACGGGTCAAAAATGATTTAAGATCAATTATATGAGTATAACCTTTTGACACAATATTTGTGTGTGATGAGTGTCCTGGCGTCACTATAATCATGTCCAAACAAATCAATTTAGAACAAGACTGGATCTGGAAATGTGTTAAATGAATGCATAGTTCAACACTATGATCCACAAAATACCAAAGTGTCTTTTATTCTCTTTATTTCCTTCATTTAAATTTAACACATGCCAAGCACCTGTACTGAACTCAAATCAGACATCACTGGTAACTTATTGAATACTTGTCCTCCACTATGTGCATACATATTGGCTTAGCATTGTGACAATGGTTTCTTGCACATGTACCTGCAGTTTTGTTTCATGCAAACATATGCAGCAAAGGTTCACCTGGGAGTGTGACTATGAAGGTCAAGGTACTGACAAAGTAAGATATTGAGCTCTGGCAATTTGTTGGAATTAGTCTATTTTAGTTTCATCAGCCATCTGTGTCTATTTTGTACAGTACATGCACATACTCGACGCTAACTGTGAAGGACAATCAGATTCACAAAGCAATGGACATAGAGTAGGTTCACTCAATCTGAAAATTACTTAAATTTATTTAATTTGTGCCAAGTACATTTTGTCTATTTTTTGTCTTGTTTTATATGCAATCCTGAGTATTTTTAGTTCACAAAGTTTTATTTTGTTCGCCAACATTTTATTTATTGTCAATGTTGCTGTTTGTTCATGCCAAGAGCGCTTTATGAGAATGTGACATTGTTTTTCTTGGTGTGATGTCGCATTTGCATTTCTTAAAAAAAAAAAACTGGTCTTGTAGAGGCCATCTAGTGAAAAGAAATAAAGCAACACTGGATTCTTCTCATCTGCAAACCTCTGTGAATTAATTCTATTTTACTGGCTGTGTCCTCTTCATCTCACCGCATCTGCCATTTTTGCATTGACACATTTATGTTAAACTGCTTTGTAATGACTAAGATATTGTCTTTGAAAGACGGAATACATTTAATTTTCTCATCCAAATGGGACACAATTATACCAAAGAGTCAATGTTTTAAGAACGGACTAACCTAGTGCCAGTGCATTGGTACATTTTCCATAATTGTCTTAGGTGTATGTTGGTGTTTTAATAAAAAAAAAGATTAAAAAGTGAGTTTAAAGGTTTATCCAACACAAATCGAGTAACTAGTTAAGACAGACAAATAAAGTTGATTAGTGTCATTTGACTTTAAAAATCACCAGGAAGATGAGTCAACAAGGAGTCTGTACGACAAACTTGCACTCATTCTTTTGATGATTTGTGCTGCTACTTATGTTTATTCTTACCTCCAACCTCGACCTGTTCTAGTTTCTTTATTCTAGATGTGGTGATGGCAGCTCTTCCCTTGTTTTGCGTTATGTACATCACATATCTCATAAATATGCATGTGCTGGGCTCTGTTCTTTTATATTTAAGGGAGTATTAATGTGCTTCCCGTAGAATTTTGAGGCTACTTTGAGCACCCCAAGCACAAGGCCCTTTTTCTGCCAAAATCTTTTATTTGTTGCGATAAATCCTTTGATGTAAGTGTCTCTGGCTAAACTAAGTTTATGTGAGCTTTGAGTTGCTTAGTAAATAGAGACAAATCTGTCACAGCATCAAATAAAGCCTACTGGGTTTAGCTGCCAAGCTCTGTAAATATGATGTTGACTGATCAGAGATAGATGTGAGTTTTCGTGATTCAAGATAAAGTAAATTTGCCTATTTCCTTTTGAAATGAATTGGTTCTCTCTCGGTATATCTGTGGGGTGGTAGAAAACTTCTAGATAGGCACCCAAAAGCTAAAGAAAACTACAATTTTGTCTCAAGCCCCTGAACAAATATGTCTGCATTGAGTGTGTTAACGTCCTCAAGATTTGTAAATGTGTAATTTCTGTATTTGTGCTGCATTTTCTACAGAAAAATGTGTGGTATAGGATCAAGAATTTTTATAGATGATATATAAAGAAAATACCATAACAAAGAATGTAAGATTTTATTCTAAATAAATGTTTGTATCTGATTAAAATAAAGGGAGTTATATATATATATATATATATATATGAATTTTCACATCTCTTAAGTGAATAGATGTAAAGGAGGGCACTCTAGTGGAAGTCAAAGCACACTACATTACACACAATGAGCTTGTAGACTAAAACACCTTATTTTTATTCAAAGACACAGTGTAGTAGTCTGATTTCGCTTACAAATAGCTTACAAAATGCCAGCATCACCATGAAACCTTCTCCATTCAGATCCTGGAGCAGCAGGTATGTTCCACTATCCCACAACATCATCCTTAATTGTCAGCATTTTATACATTTGCATATACATGCTCATCAGCTTTGACGAAGCCAATCTCTGTAACCTGAATCAGTGAAATAACCACTGGCTGGGCCTAAAGGAGACACGATATGGGTCAGTGACCTTTCTCTGCAGGCCCGGGGGTCTTTTTGTCGTGCAATGAGCCCGAGTGCCGCCACCCTTCCCCCTAATGCCCAGACAGGGGCTAATGGGCACATCAGTCATTTCCAACAGTGGCCCAGTGAATATAAACGGCTCTGTTTGCCACCACAACCTTTTGTGTTGTCTATGGCCACTGCCCCGTTTCTAGGCTGTGGCCCTTCCTTCATCATCAGCATGGAGGTAGGAGGGATTCTCCTCACCACTGGAATTGAAGATCGGGTTAAGAGTGGGTGTGTGGGGGTCTCAGGGTGATTCTCATGTTTTGAAAAGGTTTCGCTTCATTACTCCTCTGTGCTAAGATAAAGACAGCCAAGATAATATTCATCAGGGATCTAATGAGCACAATTTAGGTTGTACTCAAGATATTTCTGACAAATGACACGCTTTGAATTAAGCCAAGCAAACATGCTGTATCCGCAGGAAAGATAAGGTCACTAAAACAAGTCAATGCACAAAGGTTGTCGAATGCTTTCCTCATTTGGACGACATTTTAAAGACTTTAAACTGCAAACCGCATTATGTTACCGCCTCACTTTTCGGTGCCGGTCTGGTTCAGCTCGCTCAGCATACAGACTGTGTTGCTCAGTGTCAATAGGGGGAATGCTTTCCTGCACAAATATCTGCACCTCATAAATGTCTCGCCCTCTGCTCGACCCTGTCTGGCCTCTGACTGTGAAGGGGTTGAACAGGGGACAGGCAGCCTGATGTGTGTGTGTGTGTGTGTGTGTTTGGGCCTGTGTGTGTGTGTGTTTGGGCCTGTGTGTGTGTGTGTAGCAGGATGGTTGAGGTGAGGTCTTGGGTCTTAACAAGGTGCTGGCAAAAGAGAGCAGGACAAACAGATCATTCAGCCCAAGGGCGTGATTTAAAGAGACATGAGCTGCTACAATAAGCTAACTGTTGCGTTGGCTAATGCAAGTAGCTACTGCTCAATAAAAAAAGGAAAATGTAAGTAAAGTAAGAAAGTAAAATACGTGTTTAAAAGTAGTTCACAATATACACGTTGTAATATATGCTACGCTACGTTATGCATTTGTCGCTTTACTGCCCACAATACAATGGTAGGGTGTTGAAGATGAAATGTGAAGCTCATCAGTGGACCAATGCAATGTCAATATTGTATCATGGTTGTTGATTGGTAACGACCTAAGGAAGGGTTTTTGGCCAATCACAGATTAGCAATAAAAAAATGTATTACATTAAAGGTTCAAAAGGTGCAACATATGGAGATTGGGAGCAATTCGATTGCCTCTCAACGTCTCACAACATGGCGACGGCGAGTCATAGGGCTCAAGGCTTTTAACAGTTCTAACAGTGCAAACAAAACCAAAAGTGCTGACAGAGCTAACAGTGTTTACTTGAGGGGGAACCGGAGGGTGGTTGCTACGATTCCCAACGACGCAGTTAGTCGGGACGGCATTATCAGTTGTCAACCACAATATGAGACCAGTGCACACCGGCGGTCGTGAGCTAACCCGTAGGGCACGCTCACGTGTACGAATATGCACTAAAGGCACTCGCAGCCAGCCCGACTGTGTCAACAAAGCAAAGAGAAGCTTGGATAACAACACACACGAGTGCAACCTCATTCTCTGCTCAGGTGATTACGCTACTATATCTTTATATGGCAAATAGTTGTTTGCCGCTATACCTATGTATGCTCTGAATATTGAATGTAGCACCTTTAAATTGATATAAGAGGTCCCGCGCTAATGGAGGACAGCAGTAGCCCGTCCTCCTCTGCCCCCCACCACCACTTTCTCGCCTGCCCTGCTTTTTTGAAACATTTTAATCTGAATTTCAACAACAGATTGTTTCCAAAGAAGAGAGAAAAAAGTATTTTTATTTTATGAGATTGGTAATGGTTTATTTCAAACTTTCTATTTTTTATATTTTGATCTGTCTCTTGCCTCTCAAAGATGGAGGAGGAACCACCTTCTCTCCCCCTCCTCTTTTCTAATGTCATCTTGTTCTTGTTCATGTGCGGGCACAAAATTAAACTCAAACTTTCCAGCTACCTCTTTGGGGGCCAGTCCAAACTGGGCGTGATGGCACTTATATTAGGCGCTCATCATTTTAAAACAAGATGGTCTCTCAGTCATGGTTTAGTTACAGCTTTGGTCTAATGCAAGGTGGAAAGCAAGGGATTGACTACATATAATTTAATATTTGATTAGCTAGGCATACTGGGCAATATGGATACACATGTCTCAGTAAATAATAAATATCATGTATCCAGCCAAGCCATATAAATATTATTTTAGATTTGAAAATGTATAAAAGTAAATGGGCTGTTTGAATGGGCCTGATGCTCCAGTAAAAGTAATAAGAACAGAGTTATCTCTTAGGTTACTTGTATAATATTGTGAGAACTGACACAATTACCTGGCAGCAGAGCCAAAACTCTTGCATTTTCTACAATGTTTAATTACATTTCAAAGTCAATATTCACTTATTTCAACATTCTATAGAAAATATAATATCGGTACCTTTTTGTTTCTTCCTCATTCTGTTCTGTATTTAGGGATGATTGTAGTGGGAGTGCTGGGGTGTCCGGTCCAACTGCGTGGCAAGAGCAAATGGTTTACATGGTTCACGGGTCAAGACAAACTCTGTAGATAAGTGTTGCAGAAAAAAAAACAATAACTTATTGCCTAAAAGGAGTTGCTCCTCCCGGGCCCGTCGTTCGAAGCGCCAGTTAGTGGCAAAGCTAGACTATCGTTAGCGTTTTGCAGCTTGTGGCCAATCAGAGGCACAGTAGGGACTAGGGCTGTGTATTGGCAAGCACCTCACAATACGACACATATCGCGATACGATATAACACGATATATAAAGTGCATATTGTATTATTATTGTCACTGAACACTTTTAAAAGTTTTTTTCCCATTAATGTCCCATTCCTCCAGACTTTTTTCGACATACTATACTATGAATTTTTTAAAGTTTTTTGGCCATACAATAGTTTTACTTCTAATGACTATTTTTCGACATACTATAATGTGACTTTTTATTACTTTTTTCGTCATACTATACTATGACTTTTTTCCAAGACTTTAACATATAGTATTATATATATATAATATATTTATTACACCATGACTTTTTATGATTATTTTGATGATTTTGATGATTATTATTAAAAAGTCATAGTATAGTACAGGGGTCACTAATAGGCGGACCGCGGTTCGGTTCCAGAAAAAAAATGTCATGTCGAAAAAGCATGAAAAATGTATAGGGTAGCATGTCGAAAAGAGTCATACTATAGAATGCCAATAGAAGTGACCTGAGTACTGAAATAAGGAGCTTACATTAAAACAGCAGGAAGAAGATATAATGACACAAACAGCCACAGTCAAGATTCAAACCCATGGCCAGTCTAGTCTAGACAGCAACACTAACCACTACACCAACTTGTATATCCAGTGAGGTGCAGCTATGAAAAGATTCATAAAAAAGTCATAGGATAGCATGTCGAAAAAAGGTCATAAAAAAGTCATACTATAGAATGTCAAAAAAGTGACCCGAGCGCTGAAATAAGGAGCTTACATTTAACTGCAGGAAGAAGCTGGAGAACATACAAAGACAGCCAAGATTCAAACCAAGGCCCAATCTAGTGCAGGCAGCAACACTAAACACCACACCAACTTGTATATTCAGTGAACAACAGTTATGAAACATTCATAAAAAATTCATAGTATAGTATGTCGAAAAAGTCATAAAAAAAGTCACCAGACTCCTGAAATAAAGAGCTTACATTAAAACTGCATGAAAAGGGTACAATGACATCAACAGCCACAGTCAAGATTGGAACACAGGCGCAATCTGGTCCAGACAGCAACACCAACCGCTACACCAACTTGTATAATCAGTGAGGAATAGTCACGAAACATTCATAAAAAATTCATAGTATAGTATGTCGGAAAAAGTCATAGTATAGTATGTCGAGAACCTAAAAGAAAAGTCATAGTATAGCATGTCAAAAACTTTAAAAAAAAGTCATAGTATATAGCATGTCGAAAAAAGTAAAAAAAGTCATAGTATATTATGTCGAAAAAAGTAAAAAAAGTCACAGTATATTATGTCGAAATTCTTTTTTAAAAGTCATAGTATACCATGTCGAAAAAAATCATAGTATAGTATGTCGAAAACGTTAAAAAAAGTCATAGTATAGTATGTCGAAAAGAGTGACCTGAGTCCTGAAATAAGGAGCTTACTGCAGGAAAAAGGTGAAGAACGTACAATGACACAGACAGCCACAGGCAAGATTCAAACCCAGTCCCAATCTAGCAACACCAACCACTACACCAACTTGAATATTCTGTAAGGCACTGTCATGAAACACTCATAAAAAATTCATAGGATAGCATGTCAAAAAAAGTCATATAGTATGTCGAAAACTTTAAAAAAAAAGTCATAGTATAGCATGTCGAAAAAAGCATTTATATAAAGTCATTTAGATAAAGTCATCATTATCTTATGATGCTCTAAGTCATAACATCCATAAAGAAAATGGCAGTAAATGTGTCCTAGAGAAGTATGTCATGAAACGGCATTAAACTGTCATAAAAAGGCATAGTATAATATACTATGATATAAAATGTCAAAGAAATGTAATATTATAGTGTTACAACTTGGCTCAAAGGCTGCAACATAAATAGGAGACCAGACAAGTTAAAAGTAATCAATGTGCGCATTTATTTCAAGAATACATTAATGAAACAAAACAAACATGGAGAGTCAGAAATCAGTGATGTCAGCATGTGTGAAAATGTCTGGAGCAAACCAAAACAAAGCAGCAGCCGTGTCAGCCAGGAACGAGATCGTTCATGTTCAGGTTGAAGAGACTCGGCTCATTCGAGATGAACTGCGCCTAGACTGGAAAGTGGACGAGAGCAGACTGGAGCCAAAAAAATCATAAAAAGTCATAGTATAGTATGTCGAAAA
This sequence comes from Pholis gunnellus, assembly GCF_910591455.1. Taxonomy (NCBI): domain Eukaryota; kingdom Metazoa; phylum Chordata; class Actinopteri; order Perciformes; family Pholidae; genus Pholis; species Pholis gunnellus. Next base: position 11,580,992 of record NC_136544.1, read on the forward strand.
AAGTCATACTATAGTAGGTCGAAAAAAAGTTATATTATAGTAGGTCGAAAAAAAGTCATATTATAGTAGGTCGAAAAAAAGTCATATTATAGTATGTCGAAAAAAAGTCAAGTCATATGCATTAAAAAAAGTACATACATACACATATACACACACATTTATATATACACATATATACTGTGTATATGCACTTCTTAATTGGGATATGTTGGACTGATGCTTACACCTGTGTTGAATAGACACATAATCTAACTCACAGCCAAATCGCTGCCTGTGTGCTGCTTGTGGTGGCCCACATCCAGCCATGCCACCCCTAATCCATTTCTCTGATACTCATTAAAAGTGGCTTGTAAAGATTCTGTATCAGCTATGCTGAAAGAGCTTTTCACAGTATTACATGGGATTACTGTTGCTTCTCCCTACATATGTTGCTCACAAACTGATGTAACATTCCCACCCTGTTTACAAAGCGCTGACAAAATAACAAATGCATGACTTATTAGGGTCTTCTTGCTCTTTTTGTTTGTGGGTTAAATTGTGTCAAGTCATCTTTTATCCCAAAAACACTTTTTCATATCTTTCCTTCTGTTGTGTGATGCCACCGTAATGTGTCCTTGAATGAATAAACATGGGAAATGAAAAGAAAAGAGATGTCCAAAAAGGACAAATCAGCATGCTCATGAGTATATCATTTAAGGAGGATGGTGGTAATTTCTCCACAAGAGTTTAGGTTTCGAGGACAAGGAGATTTAATAACCTTGTGGTCTGCAACTGTCTCAGATATGCATCTGGCCTAAACTGCTCCCTCAAAATGGTATTTACCCAAGCTTAGCAGCAATCACAGAGTACTGCGTAATCAGGACATTCATTCAGTTTGTAAATGGGTCACTGAAGATCAAATATGTCCCAGTGTCAATTCTGTGCACACCTAGCTGTAGAAAAATGACAGATGATGAGGAGAGCTTCAGCAGTTAGCTGAGCCCGTTTGCACAGTGAGAGGCGTTGGTTGGTCACTTGGGGCAACTTAATTGCCCGTTCACCTAGTCCTGTCCCTTGAATGCAGACGGGTCCTACAACTATACGACTCTGGTTCATAGACTCTCATGAAATCAGCCATGTTTAGGCTGATTTTGTGGATTTCGAGCTAGTGGTGTTTAAACGTTGTGTAATGTGATACCAGGGAGGGAGAAATGGGTTTTTAAAATGTTATCTTTCTACGTAAAAACGGTTGGAACTAGCATTAGCAGACTATGTTAGCACATCATTAACTAGCTTCAGCACTTCTATGCAACGATAGCTACTGAAAGTATACCGAATGTATACACATGCTGCTTTTGATGATTGTAACAGTGAATAAAGACCTATGCTTTACCGGAATAGTGTCGTTCCTAAATTTCATGTCTCCTGCCTCGATCGCCAAGTTATGTGGTGATGCACTGTCACACTGTGATGTGCTTTAGGCTTAATCTTTATATTTTTAACTTGTTTTTGCTGCAGAATCAGTTTGACATCTTGGATATATTCTTCACTTTCATATCGTAGACCCTTCTGTCAGCTTCTCTCACTTTTTTGTTTTCCAAAAAAGTAGATAATATTAAAGCAGGGAGTGCAGTTAGTGACAGTGTGAGCTCCATGGTAACTCTTCACAGCTTGAAGCTGTAGCAGCGGGGGGCGGGGCTTAGCGAAGGGTCAATTGACCTCAACACATATCTGAAACTGGGTTTGATCTAACATGGATGGATGTCTTCCTGTGTCCAAAATGATGATGTGCCAACAGCCGCAGTACTGTCCACAAAACTCTACAGACCAAACAGCAGGAAAAGTTACAGCCTGTCATATAAGGGGTCAGGAGCCTTCTCGCACTATCCCATTTGTACAGGACAGCTGGAAACGCTCTTTATCTCATGAATAACAAAGAAAGGCCTTTGGTGATGAGCTGTGAGCTCAGTTAATCAGTTGCACGCAAAATGTTGGTCTTCAAAAGGTAGCAGGTATGATTCTTGTCTCTTGTAATTACCCGTCAGGTCGGGTATTGTCGTTTGGAAACCTGAAGCTGGTATAGAAAATTACTGTTTCATTCTTCAATACACCCTCCTTTCCTTCCACGCCCTCTGCGTAGTGGTGTTTGTGCATTCCTGTGTCGACAACCCCTCCTTCTAGTTCTCCGGGGTGTTTACCCCCTTTCACGGCAGCAGGGAAGCAGCTCCCGCCATCCCATCTCTGTTTACATTGCTCTTCTCCTCTATTTACTCTGTGCTCCAGCGCCCTGGCGCACCGCGCTCCAAACAGCTGTTCCATTATGGGAAGAGCAGGCGTTTCAACCACACAGTGCTGCCACACAGCTCTCTCTGACGACCCACCATGATGACGGCTGCCATTGTTGCCATAAAGCTCAGCCTCCTTCAATGCCAAAGTGGCTTCTGGGCATAGAGTCAGCCGGGGCAACTGTCAGAGTTTGTCTTCAAACCGCAAGACAAATTTGCAAAGTTCAGCTTTTAAATAAGTGTCACTGTACGGGATGCAGTTATGCGGTGATTTAAACAAGCGGCAATCAAATCCAGATGATCTAGAATAAACTACCACAAACAGCTTTACACTGAAACAGGGCTTTTTTATTATGTCGTGACAAAACATTCGGCATTTCAATCATTTTGGCACATTTTCTGGGAGTACCCTATATATATCCTGCTTCTACGTGACCCACAGAGCATGAATCCTTCCACCGAAACGCTTTGCCTGGCTCGCTGTCAGGTAAAAGACAGACTATTGTCAAACTGACTGCCTTGGGGTCATACTATACCATGAATCTCCGGTGAATTATTTTTACCCTTTGCATGTTCTTTTTCCTGCTGGTGTGCACAGCTGGTGCTGAGTCAGGAGACAGGAAACCTGGGAGAAAGGCCACCAAGCATCCCCAGGCTCCCAGTGGACCGCTGCAGGGCCCTGTGGCTACACGGACAGGAGACACTCCATTCATCACAATACAATAGCTACTGCTTGGGGCCAGTGGAATATGGGCCTGTCTGTGTCTATATGTCCCTTCATGTGTAAATATGTGAACTGGCATGTGGGTCTCTCTCTATTGTCTCTTTCTCTCAGGGTGTGTTTAAGATTGGACGCGTTTCATAAAGCATGGCATACATTGTTTCGCCAAATATGAATATAAAACTGATTAGTGTCAGTAATTCAGTAAATTACACATTTAAAGAACTGGTGCAACGCAATATCGGCCTACGAATGTAGAGAAATTCATGAAATTCATGTGTCATGAATGACAAAATGACCAGTTCATGCTGCTATGGTAACAGAGCACAATCCACAAACATCATCCATGTTTCACACAAGCCAGTACAACACTGATCACAGGGATACAGATTCCTGTGATCAGTGTTCTGCCTCTCACTTCCTAGACCTTTTTTGATTTAATTTGGATGTTTTTGATCAGATGGTGTGGATAAAATAACGGCAGTAAACACCCTGATTTTTAAAATCAGACTTCAGAATGAACTCATGGTATATTTCATTAACAGGTAAGATTGATCTATTGTGCTCTTGTGTGAAAGCTACCAGATATTAAAAAAATAGGAGAAAGAATTTGAAAGGAAAATCTCCCCCATCCTTGGACGCAGGTGGTCAAAACAACTGATGCTCTGTTGCACACTCTCCGTAAACTCTGACGGCGATAAAGACAAGTTAAGCTGCTGCAAACACACACACACACACACACACACACACACACACACACACACACACACACACACACACACACACAACCTCTTTCTCCAATCTAGCCTTGCTCTGTAGTAGCCTCAACCACGATGAAACGGGATATCAGCATGCATAATGACACGAGTGGTGAGTGAGCGTATTAAAGAGAGAGACATACAGAGGGAGAGAGCATGAACTCATGCATGCCTGTGTGTGTGTATAAAAGTGCCAGTCATAGCGGGGTATAAAAGAATTCTGCCCAGCTGCCAGGCCCCCAGTGCCGGTTGCCAGAGCCCTTAAACACATCCATGTCCTTCACTGGATGGCTGTGCTCTACTCTCCTCCTCGAATACATCTAGCACTTTAAAAATATACAATCTGCTTAGATACCATGTAGTCATAAGCTCCGTGACTGGCACTTTGACATCATAGCAACATGAGTTGAAGCCCCTGGGCAACTAAGCCAGGCTTTGATCAGACATTTTGGAGACATCTCTCATTTTCTTCAAACAAATCCATTGGGGTTGGTGTGCTAAATTCGAAACAAACTCAAAGCACTAAATGTACCTTATGATGGCTGGAAACACATGGCACAGCTATATATACGGTCTGTTTAATAAAGAGGTGAGAAGGCTGAAAAACAATCTGCATGTGAGTGAGGACGAGAAGAAGAGAACATGTTAAAGAGAGATGAGGACAACAAAAAGGTGAAAGAAATTCAGCCGGAGAGGTGAGGGAAGAGCACAGCATGCATGGGCCTCGCTATGAGATCAACTGACAAACATCTCTGTAGCCTTGGCAGAGGTAAATCAGCATCCACCCATCTCTGAATGGCCTGTGACAGTTGTTATGTACAGGGACTCAATTTCACCTTATATATATATCTTCTCCTGAATGTTAGCCCTGCTACCTGTCGGGGGGGGAGAGAGAAACACAAAGTGAGTGCGTGGAAAAAAAAGAGATAGAAAAGTCCCGCTGCTGCTCAGTAGGGGAGAGAGTGAAAGAAAAAGAGAAAGAGAAAGATGTAGACAAGGACGAAAATGAAACCTAAATGGTTCAATTCAGCTGGTGGAGCCACACAGAGATTTCACCCGAGGGCAGTATCATGCCCTGTTTGTGTCTCCATGGAGACGGGCCTCCTGAGTGTGCACTTCTGTACACACTGACAGTAGTCCAGCTAGCTCTTCCTGCTATTGATTTCCACACAATTTCCCAGACCAGATCAGTGGATAAAGCTAGCTTTCCGTCAAGTTCTCTGCTGAAAACTGAACTGCTTTGGACGACTGCGGAGAGCTGCTGTGTTTAGACTCATTTCTTCGCATGTTTTACAGTTAATCATTGACATTTAAGTAGTATTTGACATTTCACATGTGCTTCAGGCATTCCTTTACTGAGTTCTAATGTATGGCTCTCATCACATCAGATAAAGTATTTTCTCAGCTGCTACCAGGCATTTGCCGGGGAAATCTCTGGCTTTGAATATATTAGGTTTTAAAGAATTCAACCAACTGGGCTAAAAGCTTGATAACATCTTAAAGTCTGGAGCCTTGAGATATAAATATATCCTCAGTACAGGGCATATCAGTTTTGTATCCTGCATGGTTTCAAGCCCTGAGGCAGTTGTCCTTAATGACAAGGCTTTTCTGTCATCTCCTACCACTCAGCTCCACTTCCCTTGCTATCCTGACCATAGGAACCACATCAGAGGCTCAAGACGGCCTTTATCTGGAGTCTATTGACCAGTGTCAGCTTACAGGCCTCACTCTGTACACACGGCACATTATGGAAGTTTTAATAGGTGATCAGAGCAGCTGTTGCCGGCACAGCGTTGATTTACTGTGGCTAAGAGAGGGCTTAATGACTATAGAGGCAGACAGCTCTTAACCCTTTGATGTGCGCTGGGTAATGTAATAGGATCAGGTAGCCTCCTGGGAAAGTCGCATGCACTAACATAAGTATACAATAGCACAGATGCTTTTGAAATACAGTTACATAGTCTAAAAGCACCTTAATAACAATAAGAGTGCCAACCTCTTACTGTTGTACAGTAGAAAAACAACATATGGGTTTGACTCGTCCCACTAGTCATGGCTTGTGACACGCTTGTTAGGTCCATGCATGAACGTAAAAACACAAACACACACACAGTTGTGTTGCTTGCTGACAGGTGGTGCATGCTCAAGGAAATACAAGCTTACCCAGCACAAACAGCCCCAGTAGGCTTAGCACGTCAGCGGAGAGCAATTGGAGTACTTATGTAGGAGCTAGCACTATTCAGACCATGCAACATCCATCTCAAGGGTCAAAGGGCACAAATTCAGTTTGCACCTTGAAGACACCAATATCCTCTCTTTTACAGTGTGTCCGGGATCACCGTTGGGCAAACGTCAGGGACTGGTCTGGTCAAGAGATGAGATGGATTAAACGTCTGATGATTTGTAGGGTTTGACAAAATAAGACTACGAGTCTACAGCCAAGCTAGAGGCTCTTGTGAGGCTGTATAGTGAGGCTAAATGAAAACTATAGCATGCTAACATGTGATTACAGTGACAATGCAAACATGCTGATGCTGTTCAGGTATATGAATTACCATGATCATCATTTTAGTTGAGCCTGTTGGCATGGTAACATTTGCTAATTGGCCCTAAACATAAAGTACAGCCGAGGCTGTTGGAAATCTGATTAGTTTTGCAGGTTCTTCCTAAAAATCGAATAATTGGGCAATTTGAAATTATGACCTGATAATGGCATAAGAGGAAGACGGAGGTCAGGGGATCACCAAAATAATTACGATTCCCAAATGGATATGTGTACCAAATTCCATGGCAATTGTGGAAACATTTCACTACAAAACCACAAAAGTGAACCTCTAGACGCATCCAAGTACGCAAACAGACATGGAAGAGAAATACCACACAAACATTTATGTGCAGTAATCATTGCAGTAACAGCTGAAAATCTCAGCCAACCTACTGTTTTGAACCCCAACATAAACCACCAGCTCGGGCCCCATTAACCCATCTAGCAATGATAGCTAAATTGCCCGCTAGCTCTCCGAGGCCAGCCAGGATGTAATCAAAAGCAGACGGAATAATCAACAAAAATGCTCTCTATTCCGGTAAGGATGTCTCCCAAAAGAACATGAATTATATTGAAGCAGGCACTGGGACTGTGAATGATGTTGGGCAACAAGCACCAGCCAAGTCACTGTCTCCCAATGCCAAGTGAGAGGATGCCAGGCACTTCCTGCTGTAAACAATCTACCCACAGACGGAGAAAGAGGGGAAGAAACCTCTGAATGAGAAACAACAGGAGACGGAGAGAAGACCCAGTTGCTCAATGAACATTTCTCTGGTTAACAAATGTTCTCAATTTGTCAGACAAGCTACCATAGTCTGTTTGCGGGAAGTGTGTGTGTGTGTGTGTGTGTGTGTGTGTGTTAGGACAAATGGCAATTCTCTGTATAGATGAATACATAGCAAGTGCTCAGGGCTTATGGAGACAGACGTTGGATAAAATGCTTGGCTGAGTTCACAATACAGAATAAGGGCTCCCTCTCCTTCCTTCATCACTCTCTTTACCCCCAAAATTGTCCCCTCTATTCCAACTGCTGGCCTAAGCTGCTGCCTCAGTTTCATTAGATATCAGCATCAATATTGACCTCACATTTTTGCCATAAGTAGCCATCATATCATTGACTTTGATCCTTATTTGTAATTGCCTGCGATGATCCCTCAGGTTTTGCACTTGCACTGTTTTGGATAATTCCTCTTTTCTTACCCCCCGGCTACTGTGTTAACAATCTCACTAACAGATTTAGCTGGGATGCTAAACAAACATGCTCCTCTGACCCTCTTAAAAAGGAACCTGGGACTAACTGGAGCTTTTGAATCAGCAGGGGGAGGAGTATAGTGCATTGACTATCAGCAGCTCACAGTATTTATGCACTTGTGTGTAAATCACTCTCTTTTACAGTCTCTGCGTGTGGGAATGCAGTAAAAAGTGAGGGATAAGAAATGCAATGCGACCCATGCCTGGTACTTGCAGACTGGTGGAGCTTGTATATAAACCTCTGAGTGAACAGACCAACATTTGGAGACGCTGAGACACATGTGTTTGCACATAAATTACCATGTATGCATGCATACGCACGCACAGGCAACAAACAAAAAACACACACACGGATGGTGAGTATTAGCTACGCATGCAAGCTCACATCCACTTAGACATTAGCTCACACACACAAACAAGCACCGTTTTACAGACAGACACACACACCTGTCATTGCAATTCACGTGATCATTGTCTTTATATGAAAGAGACAGGGAATTGTCAGAATGGCAGAAGCTGAGGCCTCATATTAGCCCTGCTGTCAGAGCCAGTGAGCAAAGGATGACATTAACATGAGCGCTCCTGTCCCTTAAAGCTCGCCCTGTCTGCATCGACACAAGAGCTCAGGCAGTGTCCACCAGACTTCAGTTTAATCAATGAGAAACTGCTTTTATTGCTTACCTATTTACAGGCTGCTTTTGCTGAGAGTTGAGGTATCTTTGTCAATAATGTATTGCACTAAAGGCAATGTAACCTCCAATTAAGTTATACAACCTTCTCTCTCTCTCTCTCTGCGTGGACCAGTTCTCTGTCTCACTCCTTGGAGAATGAGGATGGGCGGGCTTTGGCTCACGCTAAAAACAAATGACAGCCTACAAAACAAATGTGGCATTACAACTGAGTATTAAAAGGCTTGACATTTACCAAGGCTCATTTATATGGCTGCCCATACTTAGCTCATTGGCAGCCCCCATTACACTGGGTAGAGCAGGAGTGCGAAGGCCGGGGCTGGGCTGGGGCTGGGGCTGGGCAAACAGAGTGGGGTGAGCCGTTAACGGCCTGTGGGAGGATAGTCCTGTAGATGAATGAACACCTGGATTAATGGGGTCAGTGAGCACCAAGCTGCTGAGAAAGGAGAATCCCAGCCAAGGCAGCCATTTTACATTTTACTTTTATTGCATGTCTCATGGACCGTTTTCCTCTGCTGGTTTTAAAGGGGGCAGCAGGAGGGTCCCATGGGTGTACAAGAGAGCAAAGAAAGGACATTTTGGACCTGTGTACTTTATATAGGACATGAGCAGTGGGGGTGCTAGTTATACAGTTAGGATTTTATGAACCCTCAGCCATTTCAATGACCCCATAGGTGTATGCTGATGTACAAAAAGTCTATAATTATAAAGAAAAGTATTGAATTTGTCAGGAAGTGAGCGCACCTGAATTGGTAAATTCAACTTTCTGATGTTAAATCATTGTGAAGAGATGTACTGTCTTCACATCCACATCCGTGTCTTGGGTGTCATGTTTTTGTGATTACTTAAAACATTTGCACTTCAGTCTTTTGGGAGTGAGTTGCCACTAGGCAACCTTGACTCCTCTCTGAAAGTGATATTCAATGTAAACTAAACAGGGAGGGTGCTGGCCCTTTAAACTGAGCTCTGAGTGTTTGGCAGGCTAATAGATGCAGTATAAAGGTGCTAGTGGATGGCAACCTGAAAAATGGTCTTATCTGAAAAGGTCCGGGACAGTTATAAATGAAATAATCGCGCTGGGCACATTAATCCATGTTTATGCCCTAGAGGGAGACCTCTGCTCACCATTTGATCTGTGTGTGAGTGCATGTATACAGTACGTTTGTGTGTGTGTGTGTGTGTGTGTGTGTGTGTGTGTATTTGCAAGTAACCAATGCCTTGCACTCCTATTTTGTCCCCTCCTTCAATCCTTTTTTTTTTTAGAGCTAACAGCAATTGTTTCATTATACTTTCTGACGTGCTTTTAACCAGACACTCCAGCAGGGGATGAGGCAAAGGGAAAGAGAGGGAAAAGTGAGAAATAATGAACAAAGAGAGAGAGAGAGACAGATACAAATACAGGAGGACAACCAAGAAAGATAGAGAGGGAGAGAATATTAAGACATTTAAGTCACAATATGCAATTTGGCATACCCACTGGACCAGTCTAAATGATGTACAGTTATTGCTAATATGGTTCTTGGAGTGCCACGCAACCCAAACTTGCAAGGGAGTGGGGGCCTCTGGAGGACAGGAGAAAGACCGTCCTTGTGTGTTGAATATGATTTGCGTCACAAAAGGTTCATCACTTCACACCTGCAACATACAAATTATTTTGTATTTTTCTTACAATTCACATTACACTTTCTTTTTGTATCATATTTTGGTCCCAGACAGCGGACACTAATGGCAATCTAAACTCTAATATGTTTTACAGGGCTACAACTCAGTGTTGCTTCTTTCCCAGTTCCCTATTTTCCATGTTTTTTGCTACCATTTAACACTCCTTTATCTCAAATTTAAATGCAAACAGTAATTTGTAGAACGTTACAATATTACCAGTCATATATTTCCACCTGTTTTACCAGTCTACCTTTTATTCATCAAGTAATACAATTGCTCAGGTGACTTCAGACTTCTACATAAGTACAAGGATTGTTTGACTGAGACTCTGTCCCATCCAAGAGAAAAGCCAGACATCTTCTGTACACTATAAGAATAACTACTTTTGCTTTGTTTTCAAACAGACAAACGCATCCTTGCTATTAGGAAGCTTAAGAAAATGAGTGACATTCTTCTCAATGTATAGTCAACACTGACATCTACTGGACACAAACACATTGTGCCAACCACAGAAGCATTGCTGTGTGTAAGTTAATTGAAGGCTGGGCCTTGTCCCAAAATAGATAATTGGGTTTATTTGTAATTTACAAACAAATATAATTCATATAGGGACTTAAAGTGTCATAATGTGTCTATTCGAATTCATTCCAGTATTGATTGTGATCTCACTAGTGAATTGTATTTTTTCAATCTACTCTTGATATTACAATAGCTCAAAATCTCTAAACCTTTCCAAGATTGTGATGCCATTTAAGTCCTAAAATTCTCATGGTTGGCAACTAAAGGGGCACTCTGCAAACTAGCATTGCACCCCCACAAATTAGTCAAAGTCAATGCAGCAGATGAGGAGATTTCCTGACTTGTATTTCCTACTATGGGTCAAGCTTCAAAAACACGGGATCCTAAACCCCCCGTTACGTAACTCAATTGTGTCCTTTAGACTTTGCTTGCCTGAAAAACATTCATATCTTTCAAATTTCAAAACAGTTCATAGTCTCCAAGCCCAAACCAAGATTACTAAAGTGATGCGACTGAAGCAATTATCCAAGACTTGATAAAGCTCCTGCAGAGTTAGAGAATACATCATCTGTGTACACAGATTGTATAATATTCCTGTACCAAGTAAATCTACTTTGACATGTACAATTGGTGCAGTGGCACTGTAAGAGAAAGTCTGCTTTTGCTTTTCCTGTGAAACAACTAGCTCAGTTAGTATCTGTAAATAATCCAATAAGAATGGACCGCCAAACCATACGCTACAAAGTTACACAAGACTATCTGACACAATTATCAATACCTCCATGCTCAATATCTGGGTAATAGATAGATGGATAAATGGATGAATTTAGGATCCTCCAACTTGAATGTACCCTGAAATGTATTTCTGAAACTGTGATACAAATTAACAGCAATATGACAATTCAATTCCATTGCATTAATGTAGGCCTCTATTGATGGGAACTCGGCATCTACCTGTAATAGTAAACACTGTTGTGTACTTGTACAAGGCAATACTGCCACCCAGTGATTACAAGGTGAAAACACATTATATAAAATGTACACTGTATTTGTAAAGGGTGGGTTGGGAATCACGTGAAGATTTTTTCATCACAATTCAAGGCGAGTAAGAGCAGACTTGGTCAACTTCCATTGGTTTAAATTTCAACAGTGGTCACACAGCTAGCTGGAGGGAAATATGAGCAACTGCAACCCACAGTAGACTTACAACTGTACACTTGCCTGTATACAAATATATCCAGCTTTAATTTGTACTACATTTCATGTCGTCTCTCTTGGAAGGCATTTACAGTGTTGCACTCCTTTGTTCATGTGAAAAGTGATACAAATAAGAGATAGAGAGAAGTTCCAACCCATTCTCTCCTCTGCACAGATGGAGTGGGTGTGAATGTCAGATTGTCGTTTCTTGGAAAGTAGTCGGACACAGCCTCACAAAGAACATCAGAGAGGTGAGGGGGGTTAGGGTTTCGGAGATATTCGACCATCTGACAACATCTAAACTGGCGTTCAGCACGCACAAGCAGAAGCTCTATTTAAAGCTCCTTCTTAATATCTGAGCTCTTCACCCTGTGTGACCTCAATACAAAGGAATACCTTTAGCTTCTACACACATCAACGTACATACAGTATGTTTGTGCTCCACAAAACTCTTCTTTTTAGCTTTGGGCTTTTACCAACCTCTGTCCTTAAATTAACATTTGAGCATCAACCTCTTATGGTGGTCTGGGTTCACAATGTTAATCACCCTAATCTGTCAAGTCAATAGATGAGAGTACTGGCCTTTAAAGATTACCAGGTAGAAATAATACCCCAAGGATTTAGCTTTGTGCTATATATTTCAAACACACTTGTTGTTTTAGTGTTTCCAATTGGTTCTCCTTGGCATTACCCTCAACATCTCCAGGAACCTTAAAGAAAGAGGGTGGTAATGCTCTTACAAATGTTGACCATGGTGTGCACTGTGACAAAGGTCATGGAGTTGTGCCATCCATTATCAATCGACTGACAGAATAACAGAGTTGGTGATCTGGAAGAGTTTGCAAGAGTTAGGCTGAGAATCAACTAAGGTGAAAATGGAGCAAAGGCAAATGGGCAATGCTTGTGCATTCAAATATGTGCAATTCAAATCGCTCTCAGCTAACAAACTCCACAAATTTACATATCTCTAATGTACTTAAGCAAGTATAATGTTGCTATGTAGCTCCTCTGTACCTGCATCTGGCAAACTGGGGAAAGAACTTTCAGAAAGAAACCTTTGTGCTGCTTTGGGAGTTAAGACTCTGCCTCTTAATCATTCAGCCATGTACATTAACCCTGGTCCAATGCAATGTGACAGAGGCTCTTTGTGAATATGATTTTAATCTATAAATCAAGTCTTTAACGAGAAGAAGGTTTATTCATGCATAGGAAGTCAGTAAAACTGTGAATATATTTACACAAACTAACCTATGAAAAACTTAAAAGGACTCGAAAGAGAAGCAGTGGGGAGCAACCAAAAGCAACTCTCTGGACATTTTCCAATTGGGTTGTGGCTCGCCAGCAGATCAAAGCTTGGATAATCCCAGGCCTGGATGGCCTGGCTACTTGCAAATGAACCGAAATGTTAAAGTAACAACCAACAGGGAGTCAGGTTTCACAAATGAGTGTGCCAGTGTGAGTTACAGTGAAGGAAGACAAGAGCGGAGGAGAAAAGAAAGACGTGAGAGTGAGGGGAAGACATGGAAGAGACAGAGCAGAAGTCCGAGTGTGTACAAGATAAGGTGAAGGAGGAGGGGAGGTTCGTGGTTGGTGCACTAGTATGTGACGTCAGCGGCTTGTTGGATTGAGGTGCTTTGTCCTGCTGATTTTAATCCCAACTCGTTAAGGAACAGAGAGCGAGTGCCTGTGCAAGCCCTCTGGGGAAAGAGGGAAAGTGACGGGAGAAGGAACGAACTCTAAACATTCCACCAAGGGAGATAAGTGGAGCGAATTTACGGATTGAGAGACGGAAGAGGGGGAGAAATCAAGCATTTTGGTTTTGCTTTTCAGGTTTATGCCTGCTTTGCCTCATTACCCTTTCCCTTTTTTGTCCTAAACCGCTTTACTTGCAATCTTAACGTGTGGCCTGTTCAAGGATGCCCACCAACGGAATAAATAGGGCCCTAAAACTGCAGTTTGGTCTCATCAACTATGAGAGCCGCTACCTGACGGCTGAGGCTTTCGGCTTCAAGGTGAACGCCTCAGGCGTCAGCATGAAGAAGAAGCAGATCTGGACCTTAGAGCAGGACGAGCAAGACGGCCAAGTAGTGTTCCTCCGCAGCCACCTGGGACGCTATCTAGCGTCTGACAAAGATGGAAAGATGACATGTGGGGCAGAGAAGCCTGACCCCGACTGCCGTTTCCTTATTGTGCCTCAATCTGATGGTCGCTGGGCACTGCAATCAGAGCCTTACCTGCGTTATTTTGGAGGCTCGGCTGACTACCTCTCCTGCTTTGCCCAAGCCATTGGGGAACAAGAGCTCTGGGCCGTCAATTTGGCTTTACACCCGCAGGCCAGCCTGCTCAGTGTGGCACGTAAGCGCTATGCCCATCTGTCCGCTTCAGATGGAGAGATCTCAGTGGATAGCAACATTCCCTGGGGAGTGGACTCTCTGGTCACCTTGGTATACCTCGATGGCAAGTACAGCCTGAAGACCTGTGACAGCCGTTTCCTCAGCAATGATGGCAAACTGGTGAAGGAGAACACCGATACTACTAGCTTCACACTGGAGCTTAAATCTGGCAAGCTGGCCTTTAAGGACTGTGGTGGAAAATACCTGACCCCAGTGGGTCCCACAGGGACGCTGCGATCTGGCCGATGCTCCAAGCCTGGAAAAGATGAGCTGTTTGATCTTGAGGAGAGTCATCCGCAAGTAGTTTTTCAAGCAGCCAATAAAAGATTTGTCTCGGTCAAGCAAGGTAATTAGTCTGCATTGCACTCTTGAGAAAATAATGAAACATTTAAAAAGGAATAGTTTCATACAGAAAATGGATTGGATTGCTGCACTTACAGTATTATGTTCTCAATCCATCGATGAGGAGCTTTAAAGTGGAAATGATTTTCATAGTTGAAAATCATCGAGACTAAGGGATGAGATTTGATTGTTTGCATATACATTATAAAGAACCTTGAATCTATTCAAAAGGAAGCAAACTAAAAGTGTAGCAAATGGGAATAAAAACCATATGGCGAACATGTGAGCTAAACATAGCTAGAACTCCTATTAGAGGCTCCATGCTGAGTTCAGACACGGGGAAAAGAAAAAATAATTGAATTCTTGACAGACAGAAACACTGCAATTTCCTCCACTATGGTTTTTGCAATCACTTTGCAGCTAAAGTCCCTTTGTACTTTAACAATGTTAGCACCTGAGACTAGGTGAGACCATTTTCTGATTCTTTAAAGAGCAGAGCACTATATGTATTTTTTAAATTACCTTTTTCAAATGACTCTTTATTAACCACTTAGTATAGGTTTTTATCTTCATGGTCTGTGGTTAAATGCAATAGTCATCTTTCATGTACCGTGGATTTCAGATCAGTTGTCCTCTCAGATTTTGCTCTATATTCTTTTTTCTTTCAGTATTCAGTTTCCCTTCATTTTAATCTCTACAAGAGTATCTCAAAGCTACTAAAAAACAGACCAAGGAGAACACAGATGTTACATGTTGCAGGTTTAGGTATTGACTTTAGCTAAGAGTTTAGCCCTCGCTATATAACAGCTAAACACATAGCACAGTAGAGTGCACTGTCTGTGAGTGGCCTGTTGACAAATAAGAATACAGTACATTCTCGAGTGGAGCAGTACCACAGTTGGGTGTTGCAGGCATAAAGTGTATCCAAAAATCAAACTGTATAGTAATTAGGGATTTTTGATAACATGAGCAGGCTGGATTTGTTTTGATTGAATGTTTGCAATTGCATTACAGTGACCAAAAATCAGATCAGCAACATTAACCAGCTAATGGGGGAAAGCGCTACCCTTCTTGATTACTTGCTGGTTCAGAATTGTTGACAGCCATACTGTGGTGGTAATTGTGGTAATGGGCTTTGTCGTATCCACTGTGTGTCTATTGAAGATTAAGCAGCGTGCAAATAACTTAAGGGCAGACCTGTGCCCCACGGGCGTCAATTACAATCAATGGACTTTAAGCCTTGGCTACTCACTCTTTACCGTCAACCATCGAGGGAAGTTCTCCAAATTGTGGGGCTCTTTGGTCAGCCAGTGTGGCAGTGAGGTGGCAGCCAGACAGAGCTACAGCCAGGCCTTACAGGAATTACAAAGTCTCCTGTCAGCCTGCATGATGTGATTTTCTCTGTCCTGTATATTCAAGCAAACGGTGTGGGAGGAAAGAGGAGCAAATTATGTTCTGTTGCAGCTTTAAAATTCAATTAAAACAACTAACAGCCTTATTTAATCTAGCTGCACAATGCACATGCAATACTACAGCATATTTTAGGAACGAGATCCTCTAACTTTAGACTGCACTCACTATTATGCTTATGCGTGAATAGAATTCTGCATTAAAATAAGGTCACCATCAAGGCAATATTTCAACAACCTAGCACTCTATTCTCATAATATAGGGCAAATAATTACACTTTTAACTGTAGTGTCTGGCCTTGTGGCAGTTCCATGTTTTTTAAGGAACAAGGCACTGAAAGCTGCTTAGTGGGCCCTGCGGTGCAGATTTGCATTTCACCACTCAGGGAATTACAGCAAGCGAATGAACAGGAAGGGTGGAGGGGTGACTGTGGGGGATTAGAGTTGTAACAAGCTTAAGAGAAAGGTTGAAGGACATTTCTGTGGCATCTAATTTGAACTACAGCAGACAGAGTTCAGTTATAGGCTACACGTCCGGGTATTCTCCACCGCCTGACACACCCCACCAGTCGGAGTTAATACATGCGGATTAAGTGTATAACACTAGATTGGCTAGTTGTGATTGAAGTTAGGCACTTGACTGAATAGCGCACCAACTGACTAAGTGAAAAGATGGACACATGTTTATGCAAATGTTGTGTTAGGTGTAAGCTTTACTTAGACACTTGCTTTTGTATGCAAGGAGTTGATCACATGGAATTTGTTGATGAGCAAAAAGTTCATAAAGTGAGGCATGGGAACATCCAAAGCTCACAGAAGGCCAGAAAGCAGTTTAACGTGATCCTCTGCACAAACTCTATGAAACACTCCCACAAACTTGAAAGGTGAACATATTCCGATATCGACATTATTTCAGAGTGTGGTGGGGGGGGGGAAGGGGGCAAAACATACCAATGTCTCATCCTGTAGTATAACAACCTGACACAAACCTCTGGTTTTCGATGATGGAGCAAACTACTTTTTTTAAATCATCACCTTTGAAGTGTAGAAGGAGTCAATGTTTTATAGGCTACTTAAGAGATGGATTTTGGGAAGACAATTTTTCATAAAATGATTCATGTCGAAAGATTAAAGGTTGGCACACATTGCAATCTCCAAATGTGTTTGAAACTCTACTACTTTTCACAGACTGACATCTTGTTACACTAAAGCATGATGTAATAAGTCTAGTTAAATGCCATAAATACATGAAGGTGACTGAGAATTTGGTCAATGTATCATCCAATATGTTGGCATTTGCTATTGCACTTGGACACAGCCTTAAATTATGAGAGGCTAATCTGTGCAGGAGCAGCCTTGAAGCAACACCTTGCCAAAGCATCATGCATTTGTGTACGGCACCGTCAGGGAGGCGAAATATGTCACTGGACACCAGAATTGCTAAAAATAAATAAAAAAATAGATCACCCAAAATAAATCAATGTATAAAGAAGTAACATCAACCAAGAAATGCATGGATGACGTTAAATATCGTATTAATATTGTATCATGCACACACGTCTCTTTGGCAATGCCTGAGAGAGGAAATTACATTTGAATGAATGCCACATTGTAATCGATTGTTTGTATTGAACAAAGACATAATTATTGCTGCCTTTTCTTCCCTTATCACCAGGAGTGAGCATTTCAGCCAATCAGGACGTGGAGACAGACATGGAGACCTTCCAGATGGAGATCGATAAGGAGAGCAAAAGGTCTATGTTCAGGACCAATGGTGGATCCTACTGGACTCTAGTGACTCACGGAGAGATCCAATCCACCGCCACAGAAGTGTAAGTAGCCCATAGCTTTCAAAGAGGAGCTTTCCTCAATGTTGTAACTTACCTCTCACTAACTTCTCCGTGCTTTTATTCCCAGCGTGGTCAACACAATGTTTGACATTGAGTGGCGAGGGCAGAGAGTGGCACTCAAAGCAAGTAATGGAAAGTACGTTTGCACGAAGAAGAACGGGCAGCTGTCAGCAGTCAGCGATACAGTGGGTAAGAGCTTTCAGGCAAGCCACCTGAGATTCAAAGTTGTGCCACAGGTAACGCTTCGTTGACCCACGCGAAAGAAAAAAAAAACAGCATTTGTCCCTCATTGCAGGTGATGACGAATTATTCCTGATGAAACTCATCAACCGCCCTATGCTGATCCTTCGTGGAGAGACCGGCTTCGTGTGTCACCACAAGAACTCCAACACTCTGAACGCAAATCGATCCGTCTATGACATTTTCTCATTGATCTTCAATGATGGCGCCTACAATATTAAAAGTCAGTGTTTTATGTGTGCACGTCACAACACACTATATTTCTGCATAACACAATCAATATATATCTGTATCCTGTTTTTATAGACGTTAAGCATCTACTAAATCAATTCAAAGAAATAGCTAACATATAATCCACCGATATCCTTCTGCAGGTGTGAATGGAAAGTTCTGGTACGTCTCAAGCAGTGGCCTGGTGTGCACAGATGGAGAAAAGCCAGAGGACTTTTTCCTTGAGTTCCTGGAGCATGGACGCGTCGCCATCAAAGGCTCTGATGGCAAGTACCTTCGTGGAGACCAGGGAGGTACGCTTATGGGTGACGGTACAACTGTTGATGTATCTTCTCTGTGGGAGTTTTGATCAGGGTCCTCAAAGAAGAAGAAAGCAAGTGAGGTGCAGGACCCGCTTCTATCAGCTCAAATGAAGAGGACTGAGCGGGTAACATTTTCCTGACTGTTTTTATACTAGCTGCCAGGTGCCCAATACCATGTTTTTTGTTGTTGTTGTTTTGTAATTGGGAAGAAGTGAACACATTAGGAACGTATGTGTGGTGTTTACTGTAAATGTTCTGTCTCTCAAGTGACAATGTCATCATCAAACAACAGATACTGTGAAAATATGTAATTTCACAAATACAGAACATTATGGCTGTCCCAATTCCATCAGACACACTTTGTTCAATATAGGTACAGTGACAACCAAATATCTTTGAAGGCGGCCATACTGATCAGTCAAAGAGAAATGTAACAACTGGGATGGGATCACACCAGCTGTAATGTTAAATTGGGCCAGAGGCATAAATTGGGGAGGCTTAAAAGGTGACGATAATATCAGTGTCGCTAGTGTAGCTTGTAAAGAGTGACGCTGCCTAACTCGGTACATTAGACACATTTAGTTCTTCTGCTCCTGTTGAATTCCTCTGGCTAAATTGAATAAATATCTCGAAACACTGAAAGAAATGTTGACGATTTCGCTGTCAATCAAAACTGATCTACATCTGGTGGAGACACATCAACATTCACACTTCAACTGAAAATCAATTAAAAAGAAAAGGATAAGGATCGATCAGTGTGGCAGCATTCTTAGGTTTACTTATAGAAAACAAACAGGTACACTCATTTCTAGACAGAAAATAAACTTCATTTGGTTAAGGTGACTAGACCTTAATCGACCATGTTTATCAGGATACTTCTATAACCTCTATCCTACTACTGATCCTACTGGGTTTGTTTACAGATTTCCAATGATTTCAATACTTTGACATGTTCTGTTAGTGGGATCATTGATGTCACTCGAAGCAAAGGTAATGCACCACTGTCTTTGAGGACAGCGGATGGCTGGTGCCAATGATGTTTTTCATTTATCTTTTAGGCCATTTACAGCTTCCATAAAAGCACTATATGAAGTAAATTAAGAGGACTGGAGCAAATAGACTGTACTGTCTCAGGCACCTCTGCAATGCGGAGCAATGTCCGAAGAGGATATTAGAGGATACTTAACTCAGCATCACTGCAAAAACTGAAATATCTTTTTGTGTAACATATAGAATTACAGAGACAGGGCATGTTCAGAGACAACGGATATCAGTAGAAATGTTATTTATATCCACATCAGGGCACATTTAGAGCAATTTGATGGACTATACATCCTTTTAATGTACCAGGTATGAACTCAGAAAGTGCTTCTCTGGTGTTCTACCTAGGGGCCTTAAACAATAACGCACTCTATATCCCTTTATACACTGTTCAGATGTTCAGAGTTGGGTGGTGAGATTAGAACATATAATGGATTTAGATAACAGACCGATTTCAAAAAAAGATTTCTTACTGGAATACAACAGTGACTTCCTATAATACATAACGAAGAAGCAAATGTTTTTGAATATAAATCTTTAAAATGATGCTCGTTTGTTTTTCAAGTCAGATGAGAAGTTGTAGTGAATTTCGATTGTGAAGTGAGTGCTCTGTACACTTTGTCGTGTTCGTCAAACCCATATCCAATGTGGCAGCAAACTGCTACTTCAGCCAGATTTGGAAAATTCGCTGTTTACAAAGCTGGGATATCCGTCTTCCCTCTGCACCCAGTCTTTTTGCATGGCTAGGCCAAGAACATCCCACTGAAACTGATATGAATCTTCTCATCGAACTCTGGACAAGACAGCAAACAACTGTATTCCACAAAATGCTGGAGTGTTCCTGTCAGTAATCTACCAAACACTGCTTTTGTAAAATGTGATCAGTAGCCTCTAGTTGACCCTTAGCCAGCACAGCCCTTTCAAGGAGGACGTTTTTGTATTTTGATCTCACGGGACTCATTACATTCTCCTGACACCCATCAATGGCACAAGCTGCCTAGACTTTATTGGCACAGATGTTGGTGTGCAGCAAATGGGACAACCTGAACCTTTATACAGTTTATCCTGTAGATTTTTGTCAGTTATTAACCAGGATGAAATCAAATCTGCAATAGTTCAAGTGTAATGTCTAAACCAGTGGTTTTGTGATGTGTGCAATTAATAGAGAGACATTTTAGAAAGCAGGGTGTAAAAGGTTTGGTCACCTGTGCATCCTGTGTCAGCCCCCGGCCATATTTTAGAATCTATTTAACATAGATGGGTTTTTTTTGTTTTATTATATGAATTTTGAAAATGTTGATAACAATAAAAACGTGACAATATCTTTGTTGACTTTGGGACTACAATTGTATGCCAAGCTAAGAAAATACGAGTGGACTTTGTGATTCAGCAGTTCAGATGGTAGAGGAGGTTGAGCAATGGTTGGAACCCCGGCTCCAGCTGTCCAACGCGTCCCCAGAATCGGCAGTTTAAACAAAAGTGTCGGACAATTTATTGTAAGGTAATGTCCAGAACATTTGATTTCTCTGACGAAGAATGTAAAGCATGATGAATTTGGTTTATTATATGCCATCAATTACCCTTTTTATAGCAGACATTTTGACTTTTCATCGCAGGGATGGCAAACGGTAAATGGACTGCACTTATCACAGCACCTTTTTATCTGAACAGTCAAAGCGCTTTACATTATGGAAATCATTCATTTCACACAGACACACGCCAGCGGTGACAGAGCTGCCATGCAAGGCTGGCCTGCCCATTGAAAGCAACATCGGGTTCAGTGTCTTGTTCAAGGACACTTTGTCATGAGGACAAAAAAAATAAATGCCGTTGAGCAAATTACTCATGTCGTACTGTACATCAAGCATGCAATTTGTCACTCAAGCTGAAGAAATTAATCAAAAGTATTATTTTCAATTTTGTTTTTCTTGCGGTGTTTGAAAAAGGCCTTTTACAGTTCAGAATTTGACAGTAAATGTCATCAAAATATAACGGCCACCGGCGAGTCTGCATACAGCCGGGAGGTTGAACAACTGGCCCTTTGGTGTGGTCAGAACAACGCTCTCAAAAACTGTGGAGATGACAGTTGACTTCAGTAGGAGCCCCCCCGTCACCATTCTGAACAACACTGTCTGTTGTGGAAACCTTCAGGTTTCTAGGATCCATCTTCTGCCAGGAGCTTTAGTAGAATTACAAAATGGACATCTTTAGGAAAAAGGCCCAGCAGAGACTGAACTTTCTGCCCCAGCTCAGGAAGTTCAACCTGCCTCCAAACTGGACAGGAACACACTACAACAGACAGACAGGACTGCAGAAAAATAAAATCATTGGTGCCAGCCTGTCCTCCATCCAGGACTTAGGAGTCAGGAAACGGGCAGGAAGCATCACTGTACTGTAGACTCCTCGTATCCTGGACATAACCTGTTTTAGCTTCCCCCCTCTGGAAGGCGCTACAGAGCACTGGACACCAAAATCCCGCAGGCCATCACTCTGATGAACACTTAACATCAGTCATACACTGTCAATAACCCTCAACACCAAAACAACCACTGTTGCCATTACAGATTATAATTTTGCAGTTTGTAATGCAATTTTGTATATGTAAAAAAATCATCTGTCACTGTCATTATGAATCATACAA
This sequence comes from Pholis gunnellus, assembly GCF_910591455.1. Lineage (NCBI taxonomy): Eukaryota > Metazoa > Chordata > Actinopteri > Perciformes > Pholidae > Pholis > Pholis gunnellus. The sequence continues at coordinate 11,603,047 of NC_136544.1, forward strand.
CTTGTATATACAGTATAGGGACAATTTAACATGCATATACTGTACATAGCCATCCAGTCTATGTCAATCCAGTATGTATTTCTTTGCACTACTTGTATAATTTGCAACTTCCAGAAGACTCGACTTGAATATGGACGTTTATTTTATTTCATGGTTAGTTATTGAGTGTGATGCAAAATAGTCTTAGTCAAATTCCCTGTAAACGTGTGTACATGTACTTATGTAATAAAGCCAATTCTGATTCAAGACTTTCCCAACAGGGCAGATTTTGGCTCAGTAGGAAAGGCAAGGTAATTAATAACTGATGACTAAATCCTGACTATTATTCAATAGATGTGCCGGCTCCAGGCTCCTGATATAGTGCTCTTTGGGGGACATTTAAATGGCACCAAGATACCATTCATTGCTTTTATTACGACAGTATGATGAGTCATAATACCCAGTAACTGGTTAAAAGACAATTTCTGTATTTGGCCTTTACTTCGTCAAGAAAATGATTTAAAAAAATGATGGTAACAATTAAACCAAAATGCTGAAATATAGTCTTGGCAGCTATTTCCCAACCACAACACAATCCAAGCTTGTCAGCATTCGTCCCAAAAATTCAAGTCAGAAAGGACTCTTAGATCAGTGTGGTATTGCTAATAGGATTTTCCCATTCACTACACTGGATGGCAGTGTGTACCCCTCTTAGCTCGTGCTCTGCTACAATAGTCAGTGACAAGTGCTGTGAAAGTAACATTTCCTGCTGCAATCACAACGAGCACAACACCTGTTAGCAATCCCCCACACTGAAACCGACCTGACATCTGTTGGCACACTTTCGGCAACTCTGCGTTTTTAACTGGAACTGGCATCAGCTTTCACTTGCAGTACACAACGCTTATATGACTTAAAGAGAACAAGACATGATTTTGCATAATGTACAGGAAGTCTTTCAGGTTCCTAATCATCACCTTCTCGATACCATGCTTTGCTTATCCATAACAAATATAGCATTTCTTTCTAGGAATTTCATTTGACTCTCTTAAAATCACACACAAATTGAACGCAACCGTTCTCTCGCCCAACACATTTCACATGACACTTTGTCTCCTCTTGTTTCATTCTATAATTGCACTGGCCAATGTTTTCTTTGAGCATCACAGCCCATAATTGCTCTGCTCACTAGCCCCGATTGTTACACACAACTCACTGAACTGGAGAGGTTTGTTTTAACGGATCAACTTGGGTTTATATGTGGCATAGATTTAGCTTTGGCAGAGCATTTTAAAGGTGCAACATCTGCAAGAACAATGAGTGTGCCAAAGATTTTAGCAAAAAATAACTAACACTAAATACGTTTTCATTGCCAGTATCAAGTAATAAATCCCTCTAACCAGAGTTCCCCTTTCTGTTTGTGTGTGAACCAGAAAACTGTAGATCTCTGGTGAGAATGGATGGCCAGAGGTCAATATGTATAACTGGCAGATTCTCTCCTCTGTGTGTTGTACTGCAACACCGGCTAAGTTGGCCTGTAGCTAGTTTTGTTGGTAGGTCGGTTCGGGTCAAACATTAGACAGAAATCAAATTATGATTTCTTTGGGATATAAAGACAAGTTTATGCAAATCACGTCTCCAACAAACTCCTCGGGTCAGCCGGGACAATCCCAGTAACACAATCAACAAACAAATACACAGATTGACAGTGTATACACACACACATATCCATGTAGATGCATTGTGGTGCTGCGGGCAGTTCTTTGCTTTAAGACATCGTCTCAAAAGGGAGAGGGGAAGAGCCAAAGAGTAACCGAAATTAAGTCACAAGGGGCAAGTCAAAAAGAAAATAGGATCAAAATCTATGCAGAACCCATCTTTTGTATTCCACGTATTCTTCTTCTTGTTTAAACCTTGGGCCTACATTACCCACTGACAACAGGTGCGTTATGCTAACACTTATGTACGCCTGGGACGCTATAGCCTCAAGCAGAGCAGAGGTCTGGTAAACTCACTTCTTTCTAACTCCACATCCCCAAACTCAGTCAAATAGATACAGATACACACAACATTATTTATCAAATGTATTGTTTTGCATAATAAGTACTTTCACTTTAAATAATAGAAATATATTAGGTACCAATACTTTTTACTTAAGTTAGAGTATTTTACTGAAATAAAAGATCTTAAAACTTTGTCCACCACATTACCATACCAATTTTTAAATCTGGGGAAAAAGGTGTTCCCTAACATCTATTAAGGCACAGTATGTGTAAATAGCATCTGGACAAGTTATTCTGCATCCTTAACAAACCAACTGCAAAAAAACCTCAACATAATGCCATCAGCCAAAGTCAGACTGCCAAATTATCAAACAACAAACCGCACCTTCACCCTTCAGATGTCCCTCGTCTCCATCTGTTAGAAAAACTCAAATAATGACTTCTGTTTGCAGAGGACCTAATAAGGCAGCCGAACAACAGCTGCCTTTTTACAGATATTCTGCCAAAATGCGGGCCTTGGCCGTGAATCTGGAAAGGAACAAGAAAATGATTTTCAAGGAAAAAGCCCAAATGTCAGTGTAATCCCAACAGGGTTTTACAACATAGCTATGCAAAATTAAAAACGAATTCTAAGGTGGGCAGGGAGGTCATTTCTTTTTTGAAAGCTTTCAAAAGACAAAAGAAGGAGTACATTCTATGCCACAAAACAATCTGGCCACCTACCTATACAGGACCAACCAAAAATTAAAATCTATCATTATTTTGCTATAGTAGCAGGGATGTGTGGGAACACCCTAACAAAACAAAGAGTCCACAGAAACACAACACACAATCGAAGCCAAGCTGAAATAATATGCCACTTTTAATTAGGATACAACAAAAAAAAAAGAGCAACAAAAAACAGCTTGAAGCCAATGAACCCAGCTCCAACATTACAGAGGAATGCTGCTTATGAGGCTCAGCTCATCTACAGTGCACAGACCTCACACAAACTAGACTAGCCAACTTATAGCCAAAGAGATCAAACACTGGAGATTTAATATAAACCTTTAAGTAAACATAAATGTTATTTAGTACATACCAGCTAATACATAGGAAGAGTATCTGGTCACTGTGAGCAACAGAAAAAGACATGAATGATCACAATCTGGCCATTGAAACTGGTGGACACACCCACACACACAGATCTGTCAACCCAGAGTCAGTTTTGCCAAAAGGCAGAACTTTTCCTACCTTCTGATGCTGTGTTGGTTCATCACGCTCTTGCATCTTCATACTGCCTCCCACAGTTAAATATTATGTGGCTGAGTCTCTTCCTCTTGCATTCTTATAATGAATCTGCGAAAACGGAGCAGATTCAATGATTTAGTGTCATATTCATTGCATTGGGTTAACTGTGCAAACTGTTGCAGCACAACGTGCAAACAGAAAAGCAGAACAATACCAACACGACAAACCTCAAACAACATGTCCACCGGCTCAACCGTACTGTAAGCGCATATGTAATAGGTGTATAACATACGGACGACATAGATTGTGGAAAAATTGTGCGAAAACTTAAATGTCAGAAAGTTGGCTGTTGTGACAGAGCGGAGGTGAACCGTGAACTGAGTTATATGTTATTTTACACTAGGCAAAAGCCAAAGCAATCCCTCTGAAGATATTATTAGCAATAAATTGTGCTCCAATGTAAGAGACGTGGCAATTCATCTTGCCAACAATATAAACCAGCAGTTATACATCAAGCACGAATCATTGTGTCTATAATATTATACGATTAAAAATGTAATGCAAAAAATGTGGCTGAGGTTTTAGGCGAATTTCTGAAGTTTGTAAAATACGACGCAAACACAGATGTTCTGGGTGAAAATACTCACGAGCAAATCAAAAGATTACATAATTAACTGGGCCTCAAGAACTCAACACATTGTAGCATTTCATTGCAGCTTTCCAACCTAAAATGGCATTTGACTTATTCTGATGATGAAAGAATATGCAAATGTGCACAGGTTTACAAGTACAGTGAAGATACAAGTCTACTGTACATATTTTGAATGGTTGTTTGTCGGGAAATTAAATGGCTACATTTGTAAAACTGATTGGATTCTTTGTGACATATCTTTGGAAGGCATTCTATGCAGAATATATATATATATATATATATATATATATATATATATATATATATATCATTCCAAAGAATCCATCCTAACAGAATTGACAATACTCTGATAAAATAATTGCATGAAGACATAAGAAGATGACACAATTAAATTAATTCTACTTCAATGCACGTTTTAATTATTGCAGTGTACCCTTTTGATTTACCTACATGTCACAGCAGATTCATTTGAAATGTAATTCAACTGCAAATAGGCTGCCAGGTTTTGATGCATCACAAGATTACAGTGATCCAGAGGAGCCCATCCATTTCCCATCCAACACTTGAGAAATCCATCTTCCCGTCTCCTTACTGTCTGATGCAAATGTATAAAACACCTTACCTCAGAGAGTGACGCTAAAGTTACTTCAACAGGTCAACCAGTGCATCTCTCCACAGTTTACGCTATTGTTCCTCATACAACCGTAAGGACCCTACTCTTCTTTTCAACCATTACTTAGCAAACGTCCCTATCAGTTTGCAAAGCTACCAACACAACAGATGGTATTTTGTCTTTTATTTGGGCTCAGGTGTGCTGATAAACGGACCGTTTATCTATGCTGCCCCACCCACAGGACCTTTCCGGCATGACAGGTGTCTCTAAATGGCTGGTCATAAAGTACAAACGTTAAGTCATTTTAAATGATTGTTTGTTGTAACCACGATGCAATGCCAACCAACTTCTTAAATGTGATAATCTTATAAACCAGGTGTTTTTGTATTTTCTTATTTTGAGTAGGTACACGCAACCTTACATTTGTTTGAATTTGTTATGTCTGTTTTGTTTTATGTTGTTGTTTTTTGTAATTTACTACTGTATGTGTAGTGACAAAAGGGTGGGCTCGGTACAAATTACGCGTATCTAGTCAGAGCAGCAACCACTCTGAAAATAGTCTCCAATTAAGTTACGGTAAAAGTGAAGTCAATATCAGATAACTGAACTGTGACCGGATGTAGACTAGTTTGTATCAAAAAATAAATCTCAAGCACCTCCACCAATGATGTTTCGAGGTCGGAGTTTTATTTTGGAATTCCGCATCGCAAGTGTGGCATTTTATTTTCTTAACTGGACATTATGGATCAACCCAAGCGCGCTGTACCTTTATGCTCGTCAGTGTGTTCTAAACTGGTGGCGAGCTCGATATGTACCTGTCTTCTTTTATTTTTCTTTCTTTTGTTTCCTCTTAAAGTAAACAATTACGGGATTACGCTTTGCTCAGTTTCCATCCTAAATTGCGTTGTAGGGTCGTGCATGCAATGGAGAACAGCACTACGGGGAGGGGAGAGCTTTTACGCATCGCACATCTTTGAGCGTCGACACAGGATCCAGTAAAAAATAATACAGAAACTGCACAGACTTTTAGAGTAACTGCGCTCTGCGTTGTGGAGTGTATAATGAGGTACGGATTGGTGGTTGTCACTGCTGGGTTTACAGGTTTGCTCAGCTTCAGCCTCCTCGCAGTGGCTATTGGAACTGATTACTGGTACATTATCGATGTGAATAAACCCAACTGCACAGGTTCAGACGACCTGAGTTCACATTCTGGACTGTGGAGAATTAACGAAGGTATATCAACTCAACTCAAGACAACATATTTCACTATGTAGTTTGCATGAGCGTTTAGTCAGATGGTGTAATTTACTCAAGGATGGTGCGTGAGCTGTAATTAGATCGGATGTAGCCCTCATTTTTCCAGCATAACTTTTGCGCTGTTTCTTACATGGGGTCATTTTGAGAAGCCATTGTCATGTGGCAGTTACACTGCTGTAAGTAAAAGGCTTGCAATATCCATTATTTGCCGTCTCTTATGTTGACAGTGAAAGAAAAAAGAAAATCGATCTACTGTGGAGTAAACGTGATGCCGTTGAGAAGCCGTTCATTCATTGTTCATTGACCAATTGGGTTTCTCTCTCATTCTGCTGCGTTTCAGTTACAGCTGCAGGCTGCGGTTATATTTACCGCAATTTATTCATCACTGATTGCAGTAAATCATAGTTGTGTGATTCTAAAGCACAGGATAAGTGAAACGCCTGTGCTTTTATCCTGGAGAAATAAATGATACAGACGGCATGTGCTGAATTATTAACTCCTTGTCCGTTTCAGTTTGAGGTCCCAGATATGTCCACTGTGTTGCTGGTGCCGCCCACAGTTCACAATAGATGCCAAGTAATGAGACAACATAATGTTTAAAGCTCTTCAGGCAGTGCACCTGTGACATTAAGGTGGAACATGCACTAACACAATTGTTGTTCTCTCCTCTACTCCTGCACTGCCTGAGCTCACAGAAGCAGCATCTTAAGCTTTATTCTGTGCAGAGGTGCACAACTGTCGCACATGCAGAGCTGAGAATATCTGTCATATAGAGAGGTCTTTAATTGGTTTGATTAATTCCCGCTTGCATTGTGTTGAATTTCTAAATATATTGAATATTTGTACAAAATATGTTTAAAAAGTGACTCTTAGGAGCAATTTTCCAGTCGTACAGCTCTGTCCACGCATCTCGTCATGTGTAACCTTTTCCCCTGACATTTTCAGGAGCAAACATGAGCTCAGTCATCCCTTCTTTCACAGCAAATATGTCCAGCCTGTCAGAAGTGGAAAGGCACCTTCTTGGTGAGTGGTTTTGTTTATCAACTGGCAGTCCCTGATTTCTGACTCAAAGAATGTATAGGTGTTGTTGGCTGCTGAAGAAATTACATTCACATGTAACTGTTTGCTGTCAGAAAAAAATCCTGTCCACAAGATGTACATCAAACAAACATTTAAATGTTTGCTAAGGATGGTGTTTTCTGAAACATTCCCTGTTTGTAATGAAGTACAGTAATACATTGCTTGTAGAAGCTATCTTAAGCAAGTCTCAACACGATTTTCATACCCAATTGACAATAAAACTGGAAATTACTGCCTCCTTGGAAGGTAGAAATCAATCTGAATGTCCTAACTGCTTTTGCAAATGGTTGCACTCAGCGGTATATCCAGCTGACTTGTCGTTACAGGGAGAGCTGGGGTGTTTTGAAGTAGGTTTGTGTGAGGTAATTATCCATTGTCAGTGCATTAAGTGAATGGCGGTCAGCACACCCTCTGTTTGGAGAAAAGGAGTACCAGCATGGGAGAAAAACAACGCTGTGGACTGGGGCAGAAGCAGAGAACATATTTGAGACACCTAAAAATCCTAGTGCATGAATGCGGGTCTTGCCAATAATAGCAATGGGATTCATAATTATACCACCAGTCTCCATTAGATAAGTCTCACTTTCAGTTCAGTTCCCTGTTCAAAAATATTCTAAACATAGCATATACTTAAACTGATATCATTTTCTTTCTTTGCTCCCATGCTGGTACACCTGTCTGCCTCTCCAAACTAACAGCATGCCACCCGCCGTCCACTGCAGGGAATAGACTGACAACAACAACCCAACTTCAAAACATCCCAACTATATCCTTTAAGGCACTTTAAAATCTTAAAAGCACACTAACCACTGTGTGTTTATGAATGTGTTTGCAGGCTTGCACAAGGTGGTTGTCATCATGTTGCCCCTCAGCCTGGTCCTGCTGGTGTTCGGCTGGATCTTTGGACTCGTCAGCTCGCTGGCCTACAGTCCCAACTTGCTGGCTGGATCAGCATCCTATGTTCTCTTCTGTAGTGAGTCCACACAGATTATTTTTTTTCTGAGCCCGTGGCAATTCCGCATGTTTTGTGTCTGGGCTGTTCTGTAGCAAACCCTTTGCTTTGTCATGTGAGTGTGTAAGATGTATGCTTCGGGCTGGGCAATATGGCCAAAATCAAAAACAGCACGAGAAAAGCTTGTGTGGGCTGCACATTTTACACATACAGGTGCCTTGTTGTGCCTTAACTACACATAGAAAACCATGAAAATATGATTTCAACTGCTCTCTTTTACTTCTGACTTAAGGCAACTGTCTGCAAAATCTCATTTATACTTTCTTTCACTGACGGCCAATAAGAAACCTGCAATTAGTATAAATATTATATCTTGCAGTTGACTGGAGCAGACTGTTATCCGCAGTATCCGCAGCTACATAATACATTGAGCTCGATCTGTGACATTCAAAATCCCATTTGACTTGAGTCGAGTTAGGTAATGATCTTTTTGATTACACTGTTAATAGAAGTGCGGAAATTGGGATTTAATAAGAAAGAGACTTTTAAACTGGTTAGAGCTTACTGTGCCAGATTTCTGTCTTTCTATTCAATCAGTTTTTCACATTTTGTGAATAGACAAAGATGCAATTATAGTAGCACAATCAACTTTGACAGATTGGACCCCCATATGCTCGATCACAGTTTTGACACCAATTACCAAACACGACAATGCTGTAGAACAGTGTGAATTACAACAGCTGGTTGTATGATTTACTGACAATTTTTCCATGGTAAGCAAACATGTAGTCTGTTTTAATAGAACTCTGGTGCGGTTCAACTCCTGGTGCAGTTAGCGTGGACAGTTGAGACATAGTAATTAACTTTGGTGCGGACCAAAACAACCGATACGAGTCCGCTGGTAAGAGGTGGTGTCGGACCGCTTCTAAGCGAACCAAACCGCCTGTTTGGGCAATTGTTGAGATCGACACAACATGAGCGGGAGGAGACTGACTTCTGCAGAACTCTCATGTTTGCTTGACGTCTCGGCTGAAGAGAACACACAGAATATGCTAAGACTAAAAGGTTTATACGGTAATGCGGGATAAACTGTAGGTGAAGGGATCCGTGCGAGTAGTAGATCATCAGTAGATCAAAGAGAAAACATCTTTGAACACAATATTTTAAAGTCTGCGTCTCCCTGCTTAGAAGTGGCAGCTATCGAGATGACAAAGATACATTTGCTCCTTGGAACACGCACCTCAGCAATTTTATTTGATTTATTTGTGGTCTGCTTTCATTTGTGCATTGTGAAACCAAACCAGACTAAATAGACACAAAAGTATTGATTTCACTCTTTTTCAGACTAGCCAAACAGACGTTTGGCTTGTGAAGCACCCTTAGACATCACATCGCCAAATATTCACCCTATGGAAATGGATACAATTAACAGCATTGATCGCAGCATGTGGAGTGATTGCTCATTATGATAAAGTGGCACAAAATAGCAGAAGAGCTTGTTCTTGATTGAAAGATTCAGAGACACTTTCCCCTGGAATCATCATTGCATGCTCTCTGATGTCATTCTTTTTCAAAGAGCATCCCTGTAAAATATCAACAAAATTGAATGTACTTTGTTTAGTCAAGTTCATTGAATATATTGTGTCTTATCCCGGTAATCATGGGCAGTCAAATCATGAACAACATCTTCCTTAATTATATGATAATATGACGCACAGCCCTTGCATTTGATGAACCACAGAGGTTGTGTGTTGGTGAGATCGGTCCAATACTTTGCTCCAGGATGAAATATTTCAACTATTGTTGCCATGACATTTTTGTAAACACATTTACGTTCCCCTCGGGATAAATTGTATTAACTTTGGTGAGCACGTTGCCATGCTAATTTTAGCATTTATCTCAAAGCACTGCCTCACAGGCAATTGTTGTAGACTTCAAATTATAATTGCTCATCTGCATATTTGCCAAGATGATGGTCTCAAAAATAGCATAAACCTTGACATAATTTACATAATGTATCCATCCATAAACAAGTATTGAATGCTCAAAAATATAAACTGAATGTCCAACTCAAAGACAAAACATCATCCATCTTTGGGGACATTCACAAAAATGTTTTCAGTGTGGTACAGTAAGGAGACCTGCTCTGCATGGCAGTAAAAGGATAATGCTTTCATCAGCAATACAGTAAATAGAAATATTGCTTTTTCTTCCTACACTGTGCAGGGTTCAGCTGTTAGCAGTCGCAAAAAAATAGAATATGCATCAAAGAATGCATTTGAGGTCCGAACTCAAAGGGAATGAGTTTTAATCTCGATTTGGTTGAGAGTGAATGTAGGAATCTGTTACAGAAGTAGAGGGTCTTATTACTGTTTATATTTTACCATCTCTGCTGACAGGCCCAGCCTCCCAGACAGCTAATTGCATGCTTTGCACCAAATGGCCTCTTATACTCGGTGAATTAGGCACCGGCACTGGCCCAGTGTCGAGATGCATCCACACTAGTGAGAGTTAACACTTAGTGTCAGTTTCAGTATAGGGTTGCATTCACCGTATTACAATTAACAGTTATAAACGTGCACATTTGCTTATCTGTGGTATTGAAATAAACTGAAAAGTGAGAGTTGCTGAGTCTGGCTGCACTGTCGCGCACCTAAAGTATATGATAATTGATTTAAAAAGCTCACTGATTATATTATTTAACTGTAAGGTCAATTTTTCAAGTCATACAGGAATTTCTGTTCACCTTATACATTAAATTAAATCACAATGAGCAATTCAAAACACAATGTATAGGCCCTCATCTGAACCATATGCACTGGTTTGTAAATCTGCAATATCAGCTTTGATGACATCCGTCTCTTCTCCATCTAATACTTTGTGTGCACACTGAAATGGTCAATCAGAAGCTTAGACAACAAAGTAGAATATCAATCCTAATAATTGTATGGACCTTCCACATGGATGTCTCACATGCACACAAAAATACACGCAATGGGATATATATTCCTGTAGAACAGCAAAATATTCACTAATCTATACTCACATGGCCCTTTGGAGAGAAAAGTTGGAGGCAACCCTTCAATCCGCAAAGCACACCTCTCACTCGAACTTCAGGTTGTGATCCTCCTGTAAAAGACAAACCAAAAGCCTGCATGAAGAGAAGTAGGCAAATAAACACATTTGCAGCCCAGATTTCTCACTGTTTTGCCTATTGTACTTGTTAATTATGCACAATTCAAATGCCTGGCCTACAAACATAACACAAAGACAACTTAAATCAATAGTTTGGCATTTTGGAACCTTAATTTGCTTTCTAGCATAGAGATGGATGAGAATATCAAAACTCTTGCATCTGTTCATTAAGTATGAAGCAGGCCAAGAAATAGCAGCATGTTAATTCTGTTATTCCCCATAAAACTAAAACTTGTAATTCTTACATTTCTGTCTGTGTACCGATTGAACAAAGACATAAATTGTCAATTAGTGATCTTGAGGAGGTACTCGTGGGCAGATTATTTAGCCAAGCTAGCTGTTTCCCCCTGCTTCTTGTCTTTATGCTAAGCTAATAGTCTTCTGGCTCTAACTTCCTAATTGAAGGACAGATATGAAAGTGGTATCAAGCTCATCTCAGCCTCTGCAAGAGAGGGAATAAGCACATTTCCCAAAATGACACACTACTCCTTGAATTAAGACAACTTCTGGTGTTACATCAGTGGCTCCATCATCTTCATTAATGCCTGCTGCCAAAAGACAATCCAGTCAAGAGAGCAAACAAACAAACACATTTCCCTCTGACAATGATTGGATGTTATATTTTCCACAATGAACACACTTACAACACACTTACAACTCAGTGATGAAATCAGAATATGATGTCTGATGCATTTCTTACCATCCCTGTACGTCATCTTTATCAGCATGCTTCCATCTACATTTTCTAAATTCTGGATCAGAGGGACAAAAGGGAATAAAGCTGCTTTATTTAGCAGTAACATTCCTCAGAGAGGTTTTTTATTTTGACCATTTCATGTGTTCAAGAGGTAGTATTACAGGTGTCTTGTTTTGATTGAGAACAAGTGAAGCAATTAAATGAAATTGCTAAATAGTTTTTATTTTAAAGAAATACTTGACCCACAGAAATGACCATTTGTATGTCAATTACTCGCCCTGCGTTACCTTGAATATTTAAAGAAAACAGTTTTTTTCTTGCATTCCTCCACATTGAACAAAGAATCAAAACAGGAGAAATGCTTGCACTGCCTTCCAAATCGCACACTTTCTCTTTACTTTAGTACACACTGCAGCTGTGCTTACAAAGTGCGTAAGGTTGCATGCAGTATGCATTCAATTGGGACATGCTAGTTCATCGTAATAACGCACCTTGAACTTTTAACCTCTTGCTCATAAATCTGCTGCGCAGAGGATTGTGGGTCAGAATAGCTAGAAAAGCATGTTGGCTTGCATACTGCAAAATCTGACAGGATGTAACAACAGCAAAACTATACCATCTATTTATAAACTCTCTCACATCTCTTGCAGTATAATCAAAGTCTCATTAATCTGCTGTACTTCCCAAACACATGCATCTTTGCTAAAACGCTTCCATATAAACAGTCTCATGCTTGCACAGGCGCACTACTCCTCCGTGTGAGTCTGGACGAGTCCAAAAGGTTCTCAATAGTAAGAATTTAGAGACATTTTCTTTAACAATTCAAGTTAAAACTGGATGAGTAATTGACACATTAGTGTGGTAGCGGTGCAGTAACAGCTCAGACCTGTCATGAAGTGTAAATGAACTACCAAACCTCAGATGACTACATACATAATGAATGTAGAGAAGAACTAAAGGTGAAAGCTTGACCAGAGGAACTGCAACGGGCACCTGAGTGCAAGACAAACTGTGTTCATGAGTTGTACGTCAATGTGAAAAGGACTTTCTATCCCTCTATGAAACAGAAGTCTGCACAATCCGCTGTGCCGCCTAGCACTGTTCATGATATTCGTACTTGCTAACCTTTTTTTCCTTTCTTTCTGTACTTACGTGCAAACTAGGCAAATTACATGGTAGACGATGATTAGAAATTAACTCGGTCGAACTGCAATAATTTGCACAGTTTTTTGGTTCTGCCTTCCATGGTGCCACACTAAAGGTCAGTCTGAATAGCACAGTGGGGACTACTGGGTATTTAAAGTGTTTTAGGGTTGACATTTAGTGTATTTTATTCTTGTCAGCACACCTCTGCAGTAATTTTTATGACTTTCTATTTGTCGGTTTAGGAAATCAAAAACTAAAATGACAAATCAGAAACTCCATACTTACACCACAGTTCCTCCTGTAGAGTAAATGATTGGAATACGTTTAGTAGCACCTTGCTGGGAGGTTTTGTATTTGAATGAGACAAATGTTTTTTGTTCTCGAAACGGCTTTAAATCTTTAATGCTTTAAGATAATACTAATTGTTTCTCATTAATGTAATTAAGTCTGTATTATCTAATGTCATCCATTGAGTTAAGTGAAGACGATTCCATTGGAAAATGATTATTTGCCTCTGAATACATTATCACTTAAATGACCTCATTGTAAGAACTGGTTAATTGCGATACATCATGATGATTACGGTGTTTGATGAGGCAGCACAAGGATCTCATTCCAAGAGAATTTATTCCAATTCCTCAAGATGAATCATCCGTGTTTCAGGTACAAGGCAATATGTACGTAAGGTTTTGTTTTTCTAAAGGTGCCATGTGTTGGTTTCTGTGCACTAACAGGTCTGTTTACCCTCTCGGGGGTCAGCATCTACATCAAATACTCAAACCTAGCCATGGAGGAGTTCCAGCGGATCGTGCCCCCAGAGAACCTCGCCCACGTGGATGTGTCCTTCGGCTGGTCCTTAGCCACAGCCTGGCTCTCCTACAGCCTGGAGGTGGTCACTGGCCTGCTGCTCCTGCTCGCTGCCAGAATAAGTCAGATGAAGGGACGCTATGACTCTGGTGTAGCCATCGCCATGTTATAGATTGATGTTATATGATGCCCGAGTGAATCCAAAGGCTCCCACAGGCCAGTATTGTATTGCTGTTGGTATTTATTTAACATGTCAAGGCAACAGAAAGCAGATGAGAGCTGGATTTACGAAACTGCAACCATAGATACATAGATGCTGAATGAGTGACGCAGTGTTGAATGGCCTTGAACACCAGCTGCCTTTCATCCTCTCTGTATAATTTTCTTTCCATTGTGCTAGCCCTCAATTATATTGTAAATGCGGCCAAACAAACAGAAGAACCATTCATAGTGTAATTAAGTTAGTAGTTTTTCAGTCCTTTGTACCCATCCATATGTGCAGTATGTATAGCTGAGAACATTGACCACATTTGATTCAGCCGTAGGTTTTCTGTGAGATGTGTCTTTAAGAATGCTTGTGCAAATGCACTGCCCTGCGATATGAACGCAAGCAGAAGAAGAAGTGAAGCTGTATGGGATCATTTCCTTTCAACACGTGCTATGTAAAATATTTTAAGGGGGACTTCTGCACCTCCTCTTTGTATTGCATTTAAATATTTTCCATATCAGGGGACCAGGGTATTTCATTCAAGTGAAAACATTGCTGATTCTGCAGCCACGGAGCCACCTAGACTCTAGCACACAGTCAGGACTGGTATAGTACCTCGTATGTCATGATAGAATATCTGCTGCATTGTTGATCCATGTGTTAGAGAAAATGTGCATTTCACAGCTATTGAAAAGCAAGTAGCATTGGCGGATGTAGAAGTGTAGGCAATGTTGGCTGGTGACCTTAAGACACAATGTTAGTTCAAACTTGCTATACCCACCTTATTGGTAAAAGCATTTTTCAATGAAACAAGGATGAAGATAAATGCGCTCTTGGAGATTCTGCAAGTTGTTTTCAGTAAAAAAGAAGAATATGTGCACATGTTGCTGCATGCTTTGCTGTAGTTGGATATTGTAATATTTGTCTGTGCTGTCTACTTCTAGGAATGAAGCTTCTTCGATCTGTATACTGGAATTAAAAAGACCAAATACAACATTTTGCACATTTCATATCTGTAGAAATGTATTGTGTTGTTGTTCCCTTCTCACAACCGTAACAAACCTTCCTTGTGCTTTCATAACTGAATCAAACGTCAATCTAATACAGTGAGTAGGCAACAGAAAAAAAGTCACATTGATCAAATGCTTTTAAGTGTCTGTGACAGACTGTAATCCAAATGTATTGAAGATGTTTGTGTTGTGAGACAATAAGATTATCTGAAACATCCCGTTTGTGTTCTCACTCATGCTTTGTTGTTCACGTGTTCTGTACACAATACAATTCTGAGACAGTGTGTTGTCGGCCTTCCCACCGTGCCTTTAGGTCAAATTGGGACTGCCTGCCTCTGAATCTAAATGAAGCTCATTAAGAGTCAGACCAGAGGGAAAATAACTTGTGTTAAGAATTACAAAAGATTGCCTGACAATTCAGAAATGTCTGACCAATATGTTGCAACGGCGGTCGTGTGTCGCGAAGTGCTGTAAAAAAACCTATTGAGACGCGTATTCCAAATGTGCTGTATACATGTCCAAAGAATGCTCCTAAAACCCAAATAATAGACATATCCCACATGTCTAAATCAGAAAACAATTCAGAATATCCAAAGGGAATATGATGTTTAGATGAGCCATATCAAATTCGGAATATTGTCATATTCTGAATAATAGTGGAATATGAGTGTTCATGTAAACAAAGTCGGTTTTGTCTATAAAAGTGACATGAATTAAGAATAAACCAGTGAAGATATAGAACAGTGGGTTCATAACATTTAGGGCGTTACTACCTTTTATTACCACCTGGGTAATATTCTGTAAAAGGTGTGAATGTGCCGACACATAAGAGGTGACAAAAGAGACGCAAGGCGATGTAAATAATTCAGGTTACAAAGCTTCCGAAATAGGTTTTGGAAATGTTTTATATGTTGGAAATAAAAGATGCGTTTAAAAAAGGGGACTGTATTTGAAATAGTTAGAAATATGGAATGTACAATAAAGCAGAATCATATCCAAAGAAAACACAGCTTTACAGGAAATTCACCATTATTTACAAAGACAACTCAACCCAGGGGATGTTTTTGTTGACAGAAAAAGGTTTCGGAGTTGCCAGACAAAATGTGATGTTTTGTCTGATCGTTTTTAAGAATTTTGACCCTCTGATGTGCACCTGCCAAGCTGCTCTGCACTGATGGGGAAAAGTAGTGCAAAGTCTTTGCTAAGGATGAGCATGGCAAAGATGGACGCTACACCATTAGTAGGGGTGCTTATTTTTGCCTGAATGTGATTTATAACGTGATTTATGACGTGATAACGTGACGCAGCCAGAGAATCAAAATCCAAACCGTGAGACATTGTGTCCACTCAGCTGTTTGTTGGCAGCGTCCTGTCTCAGATGGAACAGAGAGCAGAGAGCTATAAAGGAAGGACCAACGCACAGCGGCTCAATCTTGCAGCCCTCCTTTTATATATTAGGCCAGCTGAAATCCCATTACACTTTTATGAAACATAATAACTCAATCCACTCTGGCAGAAGAACACCAAACTTGGTCCTGAGCCATAACTCTTTGGTGTGTGCCCTTGGCCTTGACAGAGTGCAGTAATTTTGACTTGGACAACCTCTAGGCTCCTGGTTTTAACAATTTATTGAAGAAACACAACCTGTTTTCATCGGAACTACTTTCCTGGCTCAAAATCTCTCCTTGGGCAATTTCCAATACATGTTTAAATCAATCCTCTTGTTTTGTGAGGTGGCTTTTCAGTTGTTGTTTGTTAAATGTATCTTTTTCAAAGCAGCGTTTCAAACTGTCTGTAAAACCAAGCTTGATTAGGCGTGTGATTGCTCAAACACGTGGATCATTGTCAACCGTCTATGGGCGTCATACTGTAGCTTTTTCTCTATTGATTGCCATCGGGGGGGGGTTGACATCATATTTCACACATCCTTACACGCATTATGAGAGCTCATCGAGTCAATTGGACCCCAATGTGTTCATATATCTATTATAAGTCCATATACAACATTCACAGGACATCACATATCTTACAGAAGCCAAACAGCCTCAGCTATTGAGTTTGTTGTGTGAAACAAGTGTGTTGTACAACTGCAGTAAATATCGTCAGATCTTTCTTTTAAAACCACTCAGATGTTACAGAAAATACAAAAGGCAAGGGCAACAATCTCTCTTTCTGAATGTAAGAGTGATGAAGAAGGATTCTGCCCTTGCGGTATGGAGAGCCATTAAGTTTCCTTAAATGAAAGCACCTTCAAGAACAACACAATGAAAATGATTCATTTATTTTAGTAAAGGAGGATTTTAGATGAATTGGTTCTAAGTTTGGACTCTATAAGGTTTTTTAATCAGAAAATATGATTTCATGTTATTACGAGCTAATAAGGGTTGTGAACTTACATCGACATTGGCTATGTTAGGTTTATTTTGATTTCACATGCAATGCTCCAAAAATATATTCAGCTGCTACAATTGATGATATTCAGGGCTTCACTGAGATTGCAAGGATACGACCATGTAATCACTGAGATTGCAAGGATACGACCATGTTTCATGTGCAATCCTGAACCAAGACTATTCTATATATAAACTGCAATTATTACATGAAATGCTCTAAACGGTGGAGTACACTTTAATGGAAATCATAGTATAATAACGGAGCCCTGAATAGAGAACTAAAGGACAGCTACTGAGCATGTATGACTCAAGGATAAACCTCAAATATATGCTGTATGTTATATATTCTTCTTGCATAAACACACACACTTCTTCAGTGTGTAACGTGGCCAATCCTTCTAATTCTTTTTTCATACCATCTCCTTCCAAGGAAGCGGGGTTTCAAGAGTCCAGATGATTAATCCTCTTAACACTTTCATCTCCATGTTCTGATTCAAACAATCTTTCGTCTATGTCGCTATGACACTTCAGCACAGCCCATTCATTCGGTTGAGGGGTGTATGGGGCTGATACCTCAGGATTGAGTGGTCTCATAAACCGAGGAGGGACTCAATCCCTAGAGGAACGTGAATAAGATGTGTTTTTATCATACCTGGGAACCACTTGAAAAGTTAATTAGACTTGTCCCTTGCTCAGTAAGCACCTGTATATGGGATCATTCTCATGTTCATTTGTAACCTGCGACACACAGACGCACACATACAACAACGAGTGGAAATCCTGAGATGAGAGGACCTGAACTAAGATTTGGACGAATATGAGGACTTGAAAGAAAGGCTTGATCTGGTTTTCCCAGTAAAACACTTGAAGCAATAACAGTTACATAATGTCAGGCAGGCCTCAAAAAAAGAACCGGTGTCACATGGAGTTCATGTTTTTATATTCAGAAATGAAATGAGCTCAATATATATGTTTCATTCCCTTTATTTTCGGAACATTTTCAGTGATGTTATTACTTGCCTCACAGCAGTCACACAACTTAATATAGGTCAGCGTACAGTTATCTGATTTCAATCACTTGATGTTCATGCAGATTGTAATTGTATTTATTGTATTGTTGCGATTGGTTTGTTTCAAATTACTACGAATTATTAATGACCCTTTTACAACCATTCTTTTGTGCCAAAAATGAACAAAAAGTAGCGTTTTTCTTTGTCCAATTATACTTCCAAACATGAGTTCGCCAAGTTTATATTCCTATAACTTCGTCCTGTAGAGTAAGAGCAAAGGTTTCAAGAAAGGTTTTGAGTATCTGCATGCAGGTATTTGTACAGAACATATAACGTTCCTTTTAAATGCATTGAAGAGACTTGGGTTCAACCAAAGGATGCTCCTACAGCTTTGAAAGGTTAAGGGTTAAATGTTGATGGTTGTAATTATTGTCATTTGGAGACCTGGATTGGAAATCTTTAAAAACAGCTGACAAAAGATGTACAGCAAAACATTTTTTGAAAAGAACTGGAAAAGCCTGCTCAGTGGGCTTGGACATTATAAAGTGCAATAGAGGTGGAGAGAAATGCTAAGAATAGAAGGACGGACCACATATTCTCCTGTCTGAATAGAAAAGTGCCACATCCTGTTGATGACAGCCACGACCCAAGAGACAGGAAAATGGAGATGACTGAATGGCTTTATTTTTTCCTCCACCTTTGTCACCCTCTCTCTTCCACATTCCCTGTTGTACTGGCTTTATTTCAGAGGACAATGACAAATTGTTCCTGTGGAAGCTAAACGTATTCTTATCTCCGCAGCGCAGGTTTCTTCATAAGCGTTACCAAATTGCCAGAAACCACAGTCCATGTGAACCTAATAAGGTTAAATGAAGCCAACAAATTATACAAAGAGGGACTGAAGTCAATTGGCAGTGAGAAACAGGGTTTATGTGTTTCTGCTGCCTGGAAATATCATGCAGGGTGGTTGCATCAGCTGTAACGGCGCGATGCCTTCCAGAGACATAACCCAATAAACCATGACACACATGGCCGCTAATTAGATTCAAGACACCACCTGAATCCTTATGAAATTCCCTACCTAAGCTTATCCAAACCCACAAAGCCAAACATAGTTTTTTTTCCCAATGTCTGGATTTAGAAGGTCTTGATAGTGAACCTCAAATTGCTCCAAAAGGCCATTGTGTGTATGAATGGGTATTTAGATTAGATCCTAATGGGCAGGTGGACACTTTGCATGGTAGCCTCTGCCATCAGTATATGAATGTCTGTGTGAATGGGTGAATGTTGACAAGCAGTGTAAAGCCAGAAAGTCTAGAAAAGGCGCTTTATAAAGTAATTCCACTAAATATTCAGCAACGACTGCGATTGATGCTGTGATGAGACCGCAGTGTGTTGCAAAGGAGGCAGAGAAACACAGCAACAAGAAAAAGTTAATTAAAAAAAATAATAATCAGCTTTTTCTCGAGATTGAATACATGTGAATATTTTTGGCACAATTACATTTCTTAGTATTATTGATGAAATTGTTTTTTTTGTTCGTCCTTGTACTTTTTGACCTTTCAATGGTGTCAGAGAAATACGCATCATCAAAGGTATTAGGATTCATCCTCTGGGGACCATGAATGTCTACTAAATCCACCATCATCACGGCAGGAGAATGTAATACAAGACATAGAAGTAACACATTTGTATACTGGTATTATTATGGTGTACTGCAGTTGGCAACTGTGGCTATAAGTGGAGAGCAGGGTCGTCCTTCAATCAGAGGAAACGATCCCTGGCTCCGCTAGTCGCATGTCGATGTGTCCTTGAGCAAGACACTTAACCCCAAAATTGCTCCCGTAGCTGTGCCTACGGTGTATGAATGTGATGGAATCTGATAGGCAGGTGTCACTTAGCCCTTGGTGTGAAAGCGCTTTGAGTGGTCGGAAAGACTAGAAAAGCGCTATACAAGTATACAACATTTGCAGTTGTGGGTGTGGTTTGTTTCTATAGCCCCAGACTGCCGGGGCAGTGTCCTATGGTACACTGATCTCCTCTCTCCTCCTCTGCACCTATATGCATACATGTTTTAATTTCATTATATTGTTTATTCTGTACACATGTCTATCTGCTGCACTTCTGGTCATCCTGGGAGAGGGATCCCTTCTCAGTTGCTGTCCCTGAGGTTTCTTCCCAGGTTTCCTTCCCTGTTTAAGGGTTTTGTTGGGTGGGTTTTTGTTTTTTCTGATGACAGGGTCCAAGGCAGAGGATGTGGTATGTTTATTGTAAAGCACTCTGAGCCAATATTGTGATATGCGATATTGGGCTATATTGAAATTGAATTCCATTATAGTTTGAATTGTCACCTGGTGCCAATTTTGTGTTTTCTTTTACATGAATAAAAACATGTCCACCATGAACTGGCGCATTCAAATTAATCAAAATGCAGTTTTATGCAAAAAATTCCTGGGTGACTGAAATTGTAGCAAAAAGCCCATAAACATACTCTTAAAGAATTCACACAGAGGTAAATGTACCACAAACGGTTTCTTTGTGATAAACAGACACTAGTCACAAACTCATTATGCATGCAGCGAGCCTGTAGGCAAGTCATTTTTCATCCAGATGTCAAATAGTCACATTGATCCAACCCTCCTCCTTCTGTCACTGTCCCGGGTGATATCCCATAATCCACTAGGTGTCAGGATTCGCCTGTTCTCTGTAAGTCACACTGCACAGGCCAGCAAAAAAATTATTTCTTTGTTCATCCAAATACACACTTTTATCACGCTGTCACACACTTGGGGTGCAACGTGGGCACTATAGTGTTCAGGATGTTTCCACTATTGCATTACAGTAGAACTACTGTAGCACAGTTTAAATAGCAGTTGCAGTACTTATTTTCACATATCCTGAAGTATAAACATGCAAAAAATGTTACCATACTGAATGAAGGGAGTCACACTAAATGCATTGTTATGTTTTACTGGTTATGTATTACTGACTACATTACAGGAAAAGTGTCCACGTGAGGTTCAATTGCTTCCTGATAAAAAAGCACACCCTCTACATTCTTGTTAAGGCATCTATTATTATTTTTGTCTGCCTGCCAAACACTAAACTCCTTCTGGCTGGCATGAGGTGACACACATGTCATGTTAGGAAATCCAAAGGTCATTATGCTTCCAGTAAGGCCCAACAGGGTGTATGTCTGTTGGCACTGTTTCCTCCTATTATCTTAAGGTAAGGTCCTGTGCCCTATCCTGTGTTGGCTGCAATTTAGTGCTGCAGTAGAATCTATGCAAACACGTCATATATTTGAATAAGTATTCTTTGCGTGAATAAAGACAACTTCCTTAAGTTTTGCATGTGCATTTAGAACAAAGTCACTGCAGCCATCTGGCCTGCGAATGGGTTCTTTTGAATTGGCTACCATCTGATCTGAACCCTCTCTGTACACTTGCAAACTCCCTCACGTTCCTCATGTTTGGCTCAAACTCAAATGACCCTGCAGTCATATTCTCTTCCTGCTTTTTTTTAGAGAATTACCATCAAACATGTCACTGTCGAACAGGGATGTACTGTCTTAAAAGGCTCAAGTTTGTTCCAATCAAAGTTGAAGTTGACTGGGGTTTTCATGTGGAAGCTGAAAACGCCCATGACTCTCAGGAGGAAAATTTCTTTGTTTAGTGTTTGGAATGCCTTTTTGACCCATCTCTTTATGTGGATCCAGAACAAAGGCCCACATTATGGTCTTTATGCTGTGTGAGTGGGCGAACAACATCCCCCACACTAAGCTGCTCTGAGTCATATATTTACATGGTAAACAAACAAACAATCATGCACTGTTTCCATGTATAGAACCTGTTTCCATTTACACAGCTAACGTCTTTTGACCTCTAAGTCTCCTGAAAACCGATTCTGGATGTGTGTTAATTCCAGTAGACATATATGCCGCCTTCGGTGCAGCGGGATGGTTGCTATGTGCCCTTTAACATCTTGATCCACACTGCCTGTGCCCTTTGGTAGCAATGCAAGGTCCTTCCCACTGTAATTCAAAAGAGGGGCCCTAAACACCTCACCGTAAAGCTTGTCGTACTGCCGATGACATATCACACTAATCTTGTCAGGCTTTAAGTAATGCGTTTGTGCCCTTTAAACCAGAGCACGGAAAGTGCCCTTTGAGGCGCTACTGTCAGCTACGGCCGTGGCTTAGGTGTGTGCGAGACGACACGGAGAAGCACGGTATTTTTTCATTGACAGAAGAGCAAAGAACGGCATTGAGGGCTTCTCTTGATGGAAAATAATATGTTTTCGCTCTTCTCCTTGGCAAGAGTTTGATTGACGGATGGTTCATCCGATCACCTGCCATGTATTTTTGAAAAGGCATTCCCTTTTCCAAAGAAATCTTCTCGGATGGTTCTGTGTAACTAAGAAACCATCTGGCGGGTCAGGTTAATGGTCACAGGCTTTATGCAAATGCACTCCATGGTGCAGCCAGATGTTAAAGTAAAGAAATATGAATGGCAAAACATTTCAAGTTTGTGTTTCCACAGAACTTTCCAATTTTTCTCTCTGCTCATATTTCTCTTTTCCCCCTTTTTCGAAACAGAGGAAGCCCGACCTTCATTTTCTTTGTCTACGGAGAAACATTTCTTTTTACAACAAAGACAGAAGAATGAAGTCTTTTCAAAGAAGGTGTAGCTGGTCTACTAAACTGATGAACGTAGAGATTAATGGGTCAAGATTAACTCAGGCTGACCGATCCTTCACTGACTCACACTGCTATTCAGTCAATGAACTCAGTTACAAATGCATGATCTGGCAGATGTTAGAAGTCAATGATTAACCTTCTGACCAAATTCGATCTGATAGGGTGGGAACTTGGCGTCTGCTGATATTGCAGGTCAAGCAGCAAACCTGTAATAGACCTCTGGCCAGGTTACTAGGAAAGACGAGTTGAATGAATCATTCTGACAAAATTCCACGCTACAGTTTCTTATCAAGCAGGTGGCCATGATTCACATGAAATTGTAAAAGAGGTTTTGTAAACTGTAGCCACAAGTATAGTTTCTGTTCTTAAATTAAACAGAAGTGTGTCTGGCGAAATCTTCCGACAGTATAGGTTTTTTTTCTTCTGAAGAGGTCTTTAAAACAAGGACATAGTGTATTTTAGGGAGCCCATCCAGTATTAAGCACATTAAATGTACATATTTACAATTTTTAGTTACTTTACCCGAGTGTCTGTCTCCACTTTGTGCTTGTATTTCATACTTATACTCCACATCCTATAATATATAACTGTAGGTCTTTTTAGACAAAAAAGCATATGCTCTGTAATTTTGCAGGTTACAAAGTACTTAAAATTAGCCTCAGGATTTTTCCATTGTTGATATTTTTGCTAAAATGATCAGAGCTCTTTTCCCTTGCTGCTTTAAATACACAATCCCTATAAATGATCCATTTAAAGTCCCCCCAGAGGTTTGTGAAACGCTGCTCATACTCAAACTCAACTTGATCTCCCTTGATTTGGCGAGCTGGGGAGAATTTTGGAAACTACATAGAGGGAAATGGGCCAAAAAAAGAGAGATTCTAAACAGGGTTAGAGTAAAACTTCCCTCTTAAGTTCCCTCCACATAATGTGGTTAAGTGTTTGCCCTTTGATCTCCATTCAAAGTGATGCATCCAGACTTTACTGTGCTGTACCTCTACAGGCATAGTTCAACAGCATGCCTGAATAGTATTTGCGTGTATCACATCAAGTACTAAGGTGAGTATGTCCTGAAAGAATCACATCACCTATTCTCGTAAGTGCACGCGACACTCTGTCTGTGCCTTGAGGAGGTTTACGAAACAGGTTACCAGAAGAACCTGTACAAGCTTTAATATTTACATTGTTCTGGGGTTCCACCTTGGCTGGTGGGAACAAATGTACAAATGTACAAATGTAGATTTACTGATATGTTTTGTAAGTGTTTTTACAAATCTACACTTTCCGGCAGAGGTTGTTTTCTGTGAAGAGGGCGCTATTTCTGCATCTCTCTTTCTCGTACATCTGTTCTACATGAACTGTCACCCTTCAGTTCTTCAGTTTGTCATTGATGAACTTTGCTCAGTAGACCACTCTGTGCTGCAGAGCAAAACTCTCCTTGAAACACTTGATGGCTGACAAAAGTGAGACAGGTTCTTCCTCAGCATTGAACTGTCATCGGGACAAAATAAAGCAGTTTGATATATAGACCCGGGATGTTGTTTGATGTCCCGTCAAAGTTATTTTCAGTGCTAGGAGATGTAAAAATAAATAAAAGAACTGTGCCAACATGAAAGAGAGAGACAGAAAGTGACGGTGTGTGCGTCAGTGAGGTGATTAAAAATGGAAGCGCCTCTCCCTGGTCTCCCTGCCCGCCGTCATCTGATCCACTCATGCAGCTGTCTGCACACACTGTAGCATTACCTCAGAGCAGAGGAGCTTGGGTTTCACACAGTGGACACCAGGCAGGATAAATGGGGTCGGGTCCATTCATTGTGCTGCAGCAGCTCTTTCTTCACAACCACAGCAATGATTCAAAAATGTGCTCCAAGAGTTTCCAGCTCAATACATTTTTCTCAACACATTTTCAGTTTATCAGGCTCTGAATAATACAGTACTGTTCTTTCCCCCTTTATCAGAAAAAAAAAGTCACTGAGATGATTTGAGTTATTTTGACTACATCTACTTTTCTGAAAATCAACTTACAAACTCAAAACATGCTCGACAAAGGCATTCCCGACACAGTGACCATTCTAATTCTTATATTATGTAACGCAGTAGAACATACAGGTTCATTTAGAAAGCACTTCCAGTTTGGTGTGTTCGGGGGAAATTTGACATGCAAAACTTCAGAGTTTGGCATCACACCCTCAGATTTGCTAACAAATAAGCAGATAAAAAAAGGAAACGAATGTTCCCAACGCCCATGATTATCTCAAGCAAGCGTGTATTTTTATTCTGTGTTGTTCTGCGTAAAAGATGTCTGCTTTGGAAAATGGCAGTACAACTCAAATAACATATACGACATATACTGATATATGGTCCTGAAAAAGAAGAATCACTTCTCTGCCCGAGCTGCACGTTTGAGCCCACCAAATGAAACCCGACTGATGGGCAATTGATTAACTGTCTACTGAATCACACGTCTGACTGCGTGGTTTCTTTCTGCAGGCTAACTGCAGCACAAATCTTGATTTCTTCACTGGGGGAAAAAAAAAGAGCGGAGAGTGTTTTACTTAAGCAGGAGGTTTTTCGCTCCACTGTGCCAAACTTCTACTGCTGCCTGCCAGTTGTGTGTCTAGACGTGTGCGTCTGTGTGTGCGTCTGTGTGTGTGTGTAGGATTTTATCTGTGCTTATTTGACTGAAAATGACTCAATAGAGGTGAACGCGGGGCTTTGGCTGGCGTCACTGCCAATCTGCTCTGGTCAGGGTCAGGCACTGTGGTCTCCGCACCCTGTCAGGCTGCCTGACCGCCCCGGCCTATTGGCTCAGCGAGTGAGGGCGCCGCATGCTATGCCACCTGGTTGCCATAGTAACAGTGCGGTCAGGCTTTCCTGTAAAGAGGGGAAAAACAGATCCATACCGTGCGTCGCAAAGAGCCCCGGAGGGTCTGGCCGAGAGGAATTGCTCCCTTTTCATGTGCTTGCGTTTAGCCATTTTCTCTTACGGACACACAGCGTGTGTGCATCTCACTTTCTCTTTTCACTTCATCTGTTCTCCTTCTGTCTTTATTTGTCTTCAGCAAGTTGACTCACATGCATATCCCTCCGCTTTGCCGGTTATTGCCCTGGTAGGTGTCCATGTGTTTCCTGATTCAGGGCTTCACTCAGAGAAATGTTCAACACCTCAACTGACCCACTGTGAAAAAAAAAAAAGTCCACAATCACAAGATTCCTCATTTGAAACTGTGTTACAACATTTTTTAAACTTTGACAAGACTTCCAGTGAGAGAAATTACATTTTGAAAGCAGATACGGTCCTACTGGGGAAGCTGTTTATGCACTTCCTTATCGTGAAATTCTTGCTTATCTTATTGTGTTATCATTCACAAGTACTGACATATAGTCATGCTTTGTGAACTTACGCAAATTAACCTCATAGAGTTGATGTAATGGTGACTTCTTAGGAATCGTCTTCTTCATAAGAAAGATAATTTACGCAAGCAGTACTGACCACTTTACTGATTCCACAGAAGATGCGGCCTCGAGCTGCACCCTGTGCACACATTCAGTGTTTGCATGCTCAGACTTTTATCTCACTTACATGGGCTTCTACTGTAAATTCTCAAGTGCCAGATGTCTTTTATTTATCCGAAAATTATTCATCTGAAGCCATATACTAGAAAATGAGTGCTTGTTTTGTTTGCAAGAAATTCGCAAGAAATTAGCAGCACGCCACTTATTACAAGAACAATTCTTTATGATATAATCATAATGTGCTGCAGCTGCTTTAGTATATTCTGTCCTGCCTGTGTCGGACCTCGTACTTCGTAGCTAATGGAACATGTTATGATTTAGTTAAGACCCTTTCCCACTTGTTCCTTAAACAAATGTTCAGTTATCTGCGTGTGCATGATGTGGAAACAGCAGCCGGAGCTGGTGTGTTTTTATGTGTATGAGAGTAGAACCACTATTTTACTAATGCTCTTGTGGGAAGGGGGCTTTGTGGAAAAGGGGATTATCTAAGATAAATATTAATCTACCCTAACCTTTAAATGTCAAGAATTCAAGAATGTTGGATAGTATTGCAGTATTTCTCAACATCCAGTAAGAAAAGAAACACCTGCACTGTACAATGAATTGAAGTCTAAACACCTCAGAGTGTAGAAATCAAAAGACACGCATGTTTATAGATGTATAATTGTTAGGCGATTATGCAAAGACAAAATGAGAGCTGGCTGACGCTCACGTCCCATTTGTAAAATATGTCTCCCCTTTAACAATCTCCATTTAAGAGCAGCTGCTCTCCGTCCTCGAGCCACGGAAATTAAAGTAGTTTTTTTCTTCTTTCAGTCTACTTTATGTTCTGACATGCACATTCTATTATGGGTGTCTATGACAATAAGTATGAATTACAGATAATGTGCCATTCTTGTGCATATACTTGATTAAAAAGAGGAAGGGAGGTAGGCCATACAACTGATGAATGGAAGGCAATTCTGTATGCTGGAGCAAATGCAAAGTGCAGTGGAGTGCATTGAGGCTGTGACGGTTCACGGTTAACCGTGTGGGTTTGTGAGTGGAGCAGAGACTCAGGCGCAGACTTAAGACACTGGACACAAGGTGAGGTGAAATGCAAGGCTCTTTACTGGGCACTTAAGCATACACAAAACGGAAAACAAAAACAACTCCAATAGGGAGCGAGAAAAAGCCAATCTGGAAAAAACATAAAAGTCACAAAAAGGGCTTGGTCACAAAAAGCAAAGACACAAACCGTGGAAGTCAGACAGTAAACATGAAAGAAAACCACTGGAGAAGAGACGAGTCCACGGGGAGGAAAAGAACAAATGAATGAAGGGATAATCCTGCAACTGGAACAGGGCCAGCAAGGGAGTATAAGTAGGTGAGGGGGGATGAGCGGATTGCCGGCAGGTGAGTAAGAATGAATCAGACTGTCTTGACCCAGTAAAGCAGCTTTTTCTGTTGTTGTTGCGTGTCGTGTGAGCCAAGTGGCTTTGTGGTGTTGCAAGCCCATAGTTTATGGGAAGCTTCTGGTCATCATGATGTGTTGAGAGAAAAAAAACTCTTCAGTTTTGCAACAGACTTTTCCAGGAAGCAGGGAGAGGGCTTCTTTGACGCAGCTCACCTGAGTCAGATTAGCATAAAGATATGAGGTTTACATCTTTGATGCCCAAAGTCTCAAGTGTTTCACTCTCACTTCACACAATTTGCCGTGTGAGTTTATCTCGCTGTAGCTCCTTTGAGTATTTTTTTGCTGTTCTCTGCCTCCCCAACCACACACACAAACAGTGGTGTTTTCATGACTTTTGGGGACATTACATTGATTTATATTCATTTCCTGGAGACTCACCCTAACCCTTACCCAATATTAACCGTGAACCAAGTCTTCACCCTAAAATGTAATGATTTATGTGATGGGGACGTGCATTTTCTCACTTCCCACTTCCCACAATGGGATTGTGTAAACATATTAATGTCCCCACAAGATGGGTAGAAAATACCCACACACACACACACACACACACACACACACACACCGGATGAAGAAGTAGCATACTTGAGAAAAAACTATGCCAGACGTGTAGTGAGTGCATCTGCTGTCTCTCTTAAACAAAACAAAACAAATACCCATTCAAGCTTGGGATTACATGCTCTTACATCCTATTAAGTACAAAACAATTACACTTTACTTTATCGTTTATGTATGACAAAAATCAATATATGTGAAGAAAATGATAAAAAGGTGAAGATACTTTAAGAAAAGGTTACTGAATGTATTCTCATTATATGTCACTGTATGTTGCTCTTAGTAATTGTGTCAGTCATGGAAAGAATCTGTGTTTAAGTAAAAAAAAAATGAGTCAAACTCTATTTGAGGGGCTATAGTGAACTACCTGTGTACGTCAGACTATCAAACACCACCACAGTGACACTTTATAAATCTTACAGGAACTGTGAGGACTCATTGCCACTTTTCCCTCCCAACAACAAAGAGATGGAATCATTTAATCTGACTGGATGCTACTTTTTTTTACCTTTATCTGACTAAACATGTCACTCGTACAAATGGTGGTAAAGACACAGAGTTTAGCGGAAACTAATCATCTGGCAGTATTGGGCCACCGGGTGTTATCACCACCGCAGTTGAAACACAGGGGTCCTGGCAGTGTCACTTCCTATCACTGCTGCGGAAAAAGGGGAGGGGGTGGGGGGTGGGGGTGGGGGGGTTCTGCTCCCTTGCACACTATGAAAGAAACCAGAGGGAGGTGTCTCTGTCTTGTTTTATCAGAAATAGCCACGTTCATTTTCAATAAAGGACACGTGTCCAGTTAACTTGGTAAACTGTTATTACACTGGGCTTAGACACACATCTAAATTCCAGATGAGTGATTCAGAGTTACATGTTGTAGATCCTGATTCATTTGTTCTTTCCAAACACATGTTACAGTTGAGCAATTCATCCATTAAAATGTTTTTGTAAGTCTCACCGTTAACTTAACGGTTGTTAACGGTTGTAATTCCTGTAAATTTCCCCCACTGCGGGACTAATCATTATCGTCTTATCTTAAATAATGCAGTGTGCATAATGCATAACAGTAACTCAGGCTGACCTCAGCGTGTTGTGTCTCTGTTATGGGAAGTGGGGATGAGGTTTTTGAACAAATGTAACTGGTCTGACGTGAGCAGTCTGCGATGTAAAGTGATGCTACTGTGTTGTCACTTCCAATCACACACGTGTCAACACTCTGCGTGAGTTTCAGAGTAAAGTAAAACTGCAGCGGGGCGATATATACGCAGCAGAGTGTGAGGGGGCAAAAAGCGGGGCCTGCCATGCCCACACATATATGGTGTCAGTTTTGAGAATGAATTTGAGAGAGAGAGAGAGACAGAGAGAGAGAGAGAGAGAGAGAGAGAGAGAGAGAGAGAGAGAGAGAGAGAGAGAGAGAGACAGAGAGAGTTTCGCAAAAAGCTTTGCATAAAATGTGGTCACATTTGCTTAAGGCACACCAGTTGTGACCAACATCTGAAGGGTTTCCTGACAAACCGCAGGATGAGTCACACTTCTCAGAGGACACAATCAATTCCTTGAATTGTTACTAAGAGAGCAACTCCCCTCCCCCTCCCTCTTCTCCTCCCTCTTCTCCTCCCATTCTTCTTTCTATGGTAGTCATTTTGTCATTCAAGCGAAGTGTGTCAGACCGGCTATGTTGATAGCGGCTAACCCTTCATGTTACCAAGAAAGGTGTCGCTGCTTTTCTGGCCCAGTTGTCATATCTGTAACGAGTGAACACTTGTATATTGTGTCCCTTTTCCCTTTGATTTAATGAGAATTCAGTTTTACTACATTTCCCCAGCAAACTGATAACATTGAGTATGGGGTCTAACGTACAGACCAGCAGTGGTGGTAAGTAAGTCAGTGCATTTACTCCAATACTGTACTTATATACCGTTTTTAAGTATAAGTTCTTCCATATATCAGCATATATTGTACTTTTTTTTTTGGTAATTTACTAATTTACTATGCTAGTTATTTCTATATAATTTGCATAATAAAAATTGTAATATAATAATCAAATATCATTTGCATAATAATAAAAAATAAACAAAGCATAATTATGTTTGAATACAACCACGCCAATACCAACACATCATCAGGTCGAGACAAACTTGTTTTGTCACTGTTAGCTAAAGTTCCCTGGGCTGCATTGAAATCAATCAGTTTTTGAAAAGAAAAGTGATAGTAAAGTGAGTAAAAGCTCCAAAGCTTAGAGTGAGGAACAGTAGCATAAGACATTTATACAGCTCGGTTTATTTTTTGGGCCGAGTCGGCGGCTCACAGCTAATGGTGCTAACAGTGCTAACAGTCCTAACAGTGCCACCTACTGTAAACGTGCTGCCAGAGCTAACAGCGTTTATCTGAGGGAAACCTGAGAATCGCCTGCTACGCCTCCGTGACGACGCCAGTCGGTCAGAGCGTGTTTTCAGCTATAACCGCCGTATGAGAGCAGTGCAGAGTGCCGGGCCATACGTGTATGTGTGCATGTGAGCTAGCCAAGAGGAGCGCTCACATGCAGGAACATGCACTAAAAGCAAACAAAGCATGAAGATAACTACACACACAGAGGGAGAGCTGCTCAGGTAGACAATACTCTATTATATAGACAGCTACTATATTAATGTCCAAATTGTTAAATATAGCTAATTTAAGTAGATTTTGAATACTTTTACCTTAACTCAGTTAAAATATTGAATGGAGTACTTTTACTTGTAACTCCACAAACTTGGCACAAATTCAAGAACAACGTCAGTGCCTGTTGGCCTCTGCCAGGGTTGTCCCTTGTCACCAATCCTGTTTGTGATTTTCATGGAGAAGATTTCAAGGTGCAACCAGGGGAGAGTGTCCGGTTTGGGGACCTCAGAATTGCATCCCTTGCTTTTTGCAGATGATGTGGTTCTATTGACCCCTTCAGAACGTGACCTTCAGCACACACTGGAGCGGTTTTGAAGCCGAGTGGGAAGTGGTCGGGATAAGAGTCAGTACCTCCAAGTCTGAGGCCAAGTTTCTCTGCCGGAAAACGGTGGATTGCATCCGTCAGCAGTGGTGCGGGCATTGCACCGGACCGTTGTGGGGAAGATTTAACAGTCCATCTACGTTCCGACCCTCAATTATGGTCATGAGCTCTGGCTGATCAGGATGCCTCCTGGACGCCTCCCTTTAGAGGTTTTCCAGGCACATCCAACTGGTAAGAGGACCCAGGGTAGACCCAGAACACACTGGAGAGATTACATATCTCGTCTGGCCTGGGAACGCCTCTGGGTTGTCCAGGAGGAGCTGGAAAGCGTTGCTGGGGAGAGGGGCGTCTGGAACACCTTCATAAGCCTGCTGCTCCCGCGACCCCGCCCCGGATAAGCGGAGGCTAATGGATGGATGGAGTATTTCTCCACAGTGACAGTTGTATTGCTACTTTCACATATAAGTAAAATATCTGAGTACTTCTACAACTACCAGTTCAATTACATTCAACATTATTCCCTCATAAATCACGCTGTAATGAGACAGAGACTATCATATAAAAACGCCCAGTGCCTTGCAAAACCATTACTTAGATATTATCTAATAAGATTTCCTGAAAAGTCACGCAATCTATTTTTCCAAAATCCCCCCATTTACTCAGAATGGAAGTGAGGCAGGTTCATAATGACACAATTGTCAATTTCCAGTTAATTACAGCCCCAACAACACTGACCATTACGGGATATTTTGAATACTTTTCATCACATTAACAGGAAAAAGATCCACTTCCCCTCTCTCCTCTCTTCCCCCCTGTTTCTCAGCGATCCATTCACTGATGGTTAGCAAGATATAAATGGCATCAACGTCTTTCAACCTTTCGCACCTGTGCAATCAGTCACACTCACGATTTCGTATACTGATACACAGACCTATTTCAGCACTTCCTATGCTATGTAAATTGAGCAAGTGTATTTCTAGTTAGAGGCACTCTGCAAGAGTGTACGACATTAATAGCATCTTTGTGCCGGAATGTACGGCAAATGCTGTATGTTGTAATATTATTTCCTGTTTTGAGCAATTGTTGCGTTTGTTACAGCAGTTCCAGTTTTTCTGTTGTTGCACTTCCCGTACGGATGCATATTCATGACGATTGTCGGCTAATGTGCGCGGATGAGATGTAATAGACAGTGACTGACTCAGAACATTTTGTTATGGTTACAGAGAACTCATTTGGGTGTAAAGACACATTGACATAAGCATCCAGGCAGGATGTGTGTGTGTGTGTCTGTGTGTGCAGATGATGGGAAGAGTGATCCATCCCTGTTAACAGTCACTATGTGTTCTTTGTGACTCAACCTGCAGGAGCATGAAAATCGACTTTATTCATTTGATGGTTTTATGGGATATCTCGCCGCATTGCTTAAGACGTTTCCTCAGACTGCGATAAATAATTACCAATTATAGTAACAGACCCATTAGGCGCCTTGATAATGGTGTCCTCAGGGAGCTATTAATTAACTGTACCTCGCACACAATCCATGCTGGATGTTATTGTGGTAACAGTGAAACATGGTTTTGTTTGTCTAAGAAACAGGAAGACTACTACCACCGACACCACAACGCAAACAAGCAGAAAACCCAGAAACACTATTATGCCATTATGATAATTGCCTCACTATAATAGCATATAATGAATGCATAAAATTATCCTTGCACTGAGGAAGATTATTTAAAAATATATATATATATAAAGAGGGAGAGACGGTGTGTTGAATCCAAGTTTCCAAGTCCTCCAAAATCTCCATATATTACACATATGAGTCAGCCCAGTGTAAATGCATCTGCCTGCGTGTATCCTGTCCTCTTCTGACCGGTGAGCTCATGTTTCTAAACTGCGTGTTTACTTACCATCACCGCCATGGAAATAGCTTTCAGCAAAGTTTAGATATTCAACACGTATTGCTTAAGTTCCATCCGTGCTTTTTATTTTCTCTCAGTTTGTTATTGAACAATATTTCCTCATGTAGGACCCTGCTGTTTCCAAGAGCCATTAATGTTTTCCAAGAGAAGTTCAGATCTGAACTTTTCCTTTCCTTCATTAATGCACATTACACCACTTTGAATGTATTTACATACACTCAACCGTTCATAATGACCGGTAATATACCAACGCTGCTATAGTTCATCTTTACTACGAGGCCCACTTTTCCCTTCAGAACAGACCAAATTCCTAAAAGCTTACACTCAACAAGGCCATAAAAATGATTTCACAGAAATATTTGTCCAGTTCAAGTGAATCTTTCAGCAGCACAGTCAAGCTGCCAATATCTCATTCCCCCTCAGCTGGAAGGTCTGTGGTGGAGAAAAAACAAAGCCGGTGATGTTTTGAAAAAGAAGTGTTAGCCTCTGCCACAGTGTTTTGAGTTCATCACACGATGAGACCTGCACCTGGTCGGCTGTAATGTTTTATTAAGCTATCACATTCAAATGAAGCTCAGTAATAGGTATCGTATAGCCAATGGCATAAAACACTCCCTGAGCCATCGCACCTTCACATTGGACCTGCACTGCTGGCAAGAAGAGTCTGTGTTATATCTGGATCCAACTGAGGCGTTTTTTAACATGTCGCGACAAAAATGAAATTAGTTTGAAGGGTATACTGCCTCACCCTTGGGAATCATGCCAAAGTTTCTTGTTGTTAGATGTACAAAGTGGAAAATAAAGATGCCCTTTTTTAATCAAAATGAACCAAGTGAACTGAGATCATCTTGAGCACATTGCTGTCTTTACCATGCTTGAGAACCTTCCTGTCCTTTCATCATATTTTACAGAAGTGTCACAAAAAGTGCCACAGACCGGGTGTCTGTGGCGGGTAGAACCGTTCTTAATAAACCCTTGCTTGCTTCACAGCAGTGTAGCCTACATAAACCCCACTTCACTTGACCCAGGCACATCAGGCATCAATATTTAGAGCAGCTTAAATCCAGCATCTCCTTGTAAAGCTTAATTGGAAACTGAACCTCTTCACCCTGTCAGCATGCACTGTGCCTTGTACTGTTTTTGTTTTTACTATTCAAATTTCTATTACTGAACACACTCGTCATAGCAATGGAAAGCACCAGGATTGGAGCCCATTTATAGTAGGGTTTTCCCACCAAGAAGCGAGCAGAAAGACTAAAATGTTTCCTCTCCAGGCGAGCGGGCCCATAATGGTAGCTTTTATTGTCATGGCAGTGACATTTGAGGTTGAGGTTTGTTGTGTTGTGAGAGTCGGCGTGTGGCGAGACGTGCTTTGGAGTCGGTGTGTGGGCTGTGCGAGGCCTGGAGGGACACAGCGCGCACAGTATCAGATTGTTCCCTGCTGGCCATGCTGCGTTTCCATGGAAGTGTGCAGGAGCTGTCTCTGTGGCATGCTCTGTGCCGTGCGGTTTCCTGTGACGCGAGAGATCCGAGTGTCTTCAGTGGACATCTCCATGGCAGCCGCTTGTTTTTCCTGGGACACCTTTCATGTCCTGACAGGAATTTTCTACAGAGTACAGTTGTCTGCCTACACATTTTTTTTTTTTCTTAGTCTTGTGTTGGATTTTCCGAAAAGGATTAGAAATACAACACCGGCTCTTTTTTGTTTACTTCTTGTCTCTTTGGATGTGAAACCGAGGGGGGATTTATCAGCAGAGTCCTCTATTGGGACTTACTGCGTGGGACTTTTGTAATCATGGGTTAAAAACATTTATTTGAGGGAAAATAATCATGACTAATTTTCATAATCATTCCCAGACATTTTCTGCAGAAAGGTTGTGGTTTCCTAAGGCTCATTGGGTAAAACTCCTGTGTTGCATGAAGACCTGCCATGACAAAAGTGAAAAGAAAAATCCAAAAATCATATCTTGCGATCGGCACAGCGGCCTTTGTATATTAATATGTACCTATGATTGAATACTGGATGACACACGCACACAGAGTAATCACGTCAATACATCCATTCGTCCATTGCATCTATGTTCCTATTCTCTAATAATACAATCAATTATATTTGCTTTTTTTTTATATTATACAAATCCACTGGAATTCTCAACACCTATGACGGGTGTTTGTTTGCAGCTCTAAATCACTGTGACATTATTAAAAAGCAACAGTGAGGCTTAGCTAAAGAGCTTTGAGCGCAGGTTATTGAGTGTAACCGCTGAAATGAGACAGATCAAGAGAAACACAGTTTATTCATACAAAACATAATCAACAAATATATCATGACGTCTTTGTTTAGATTCAATTGTCCAGCAGTGCTTTCTAGAAACCGAAATTTTACATGAGGGCATCAATAATTGTAATCTCGGAAATCAGCCAGTCTGCATATTGTGTAATTTACGTAAAACTTTTGATACTTTGTATATTTTGACGCTAATAGAGGCCAGTACTCTCTCAGATATCGTGGTGTACAGATATACAACAACAAAGCTCTGTACCCAAAATATAGAGCCATAGATATCTATGAGATATCTCATTCATAATGTCTAATTTTGACAATATTGTTTGTGGTGTATTTATGAATTTGTATTGAAAAGAGTTATTTTCTGTGCGTTGTCATTTACATTTTGTTGTATTTTTCAAAATGATGTTGGCTTTGTTTCTTTGTAAAGAAGTCTTATGTGTGTGCAAGAAAAATACAAATACTTCCACTTGAATGCAGGACTTTTATTTCTACTATGTGGTATTGCTTTGTTTTACTTCAATCTGAGTTCTTACCACCACTGCCGTGTGTCTGTCATATATCAAATTGATAATACTTTTACAACATTGATGACTCTAGACTGCTATGACTCTTTCCTATGTTTTAGTTCTTCTTTTCCTGCCAAAGATCCAGTCATCGGCTGCATTCTTTGCTGACGCACCGAGCCAGAACTCATGGAGGGTCATTTCTGGTCACCAGATGACCTCTATTACAGGAAAGACCTGTTCACTCCACCTGACTGAGCTCTGGTTTCGGCCTTCTGTGTTCTTATCTTAAAGTTATTGGCTAATGTGTACACACACGCACATGTAGAGGTCACACACACACACACACACACATACACACAGACAAGTCCTCTCTTTATCTCTCTCTCTCTCTTTCACACGCACACACACACACACACACAGTTGTCATTGTGTACTAGGTTTGTGGTTTGATGTATTGAATGGCTCAACTGTGTGTCAAATGATTAGACGGTTTCCAGTAAAGCTCCTGCTGCTGGCTTATGATCCACACATGATGCGAGAATGTGGCTTTGGATGATTTTGTTGTTTTTTTTCTACTTCAAATGACCGAGTGTTTAGTCACATCATGCATCCTCACATTATTTCCACTTTGGACAATCAGAAACTTTGTTTGAGAGTCGAGCTGATTCGTGGAACAGAAGTAAAAAACATGCAAACAATAAACAGATTTTTGTGAGACAAGATGAGGGGGAAAAAAATCTAATTTGAAGAGTGCTGCCATAAATTTACAAGTCTGATTCCTTCTCTGTCCATACACCCAGCCAAATCTCACCAAATGGCGTATGAATGACAACAATTCGTATGTCATATAACCTGCAATAGCTACGCCATTCTTGCTTTTTGTGTGTCATTTCACGCCATGTATTCTGTACTGACTGCAATGTAAACTCATACATGTGGATACGCTACGCTCAGAGCAAGTGACAAGTGTAAAAAAAAGAGAAAGACTACTTATGGTAGGATGAAGGGGGTCAAACAAACACAACGAGCAGGCCGTTGTTCGTGTCCCAAAGTGTTGTTGAGGTATTTTGAAGTTACATTAGGGATGTTTGCGACATGTTTTCCGGACTTATATCACATTGTTTATGATTTATTTAACTATAATGATTTTCCTAAACCTAACTTTGGCAGTTTGATGGTAATGACGTAGCGTTGAATGAAACGCGAAAATCCATAAAATGCATTAACGCGCAATGTCCTTAAAATGTCGCACTATTAATATGTCTTTCCAAGCGATCCGGATGATATACCGAACTGACTCGTTGTCATTTAAA
Organism: Pholis gunnellus; assembly: GCF_910591455.1. Classification (NCBI taxonomy): domain Eukaryota; kingdom Metazoa; phylum Chordata; class Actinopteri; order Perciformes; family Pholidae; genus Pholis; species Pholis gunnellus. The sequence goes on from NC_136544.1 coordinate 11,640,519, forward strand.
TGCACAAACCTAAAAATCTGCCATTTCCTCAAGTTTACACATAAATGTTGATACAACATCCAGTTTCTTTGGCCGAAATATACCAGTGTTATCAGGTTTCTCTTGAACCCCTACACAAGGTTTACATGTTGCACGACATTGAAATCAGACAAAAGCAGCTGGATAATGAGATTTCTTGCATGCATTAAAACACGATGAATGAGCCTGACACTGTGTCCGTATTACTGAACTTGACTTTACTCACTTCTGCTTCACACCCGACTGGTTGAGTCCATTAATCTAATGATTACTCACTTTTATCATGAAGCATGAGGTAAAGATCATTTTAACAGGCGCCTTCCACTGATATTGGACAATCATTCACATATTCATTAGTGTCGCTTACTGAGAAGAATTACATAATGCATCGTTTACATGATAAGAACCTGATTATGCGGGTGGGGACAAAATGTAATCCAATGTCTGTTCAATGTAAAACTTTATAACCACACCTGACTTACATTCGTTGCTTTGATGGTGGTAGCTTCATGACCTGCCATATACAGAGATAGTGCCAGGATTATACAAGTGTTGATCCAAACACCAGATATAGCCTTAGGATTGAAAGCCTGCAGGCATCTGCCACATGGTTTCTAAACCTTGATGTACAAGGGTTTGCAACATATGCCTTATTCTTTGGAGAACACGTGTTTCTTTTGGCTGATGAAGGCCAGCACAGCTACAGCCAGCTGATGAAAATCAGAAGGGTAGAGGAAAAATAAAGAAGAAACAAAAAACATGAGATAAGACCAAGTTTGCATGCTAAAGGATAAGGCTGGCAATATGTTAAATTGTTGTTACTGTCAACAAATCCCATGAAAAGACTAAATCCGAGAATGGGTTAGTCCATCACTCTGATTTCCTAATCCGGTTGTTTTGCACTCAGCCCGAAGTCCACATTGCATCCCATTGAAGACGTAAATCTTTAAAAATGAGGTCACAAATACATTGGTGTCATTAAATATTTTCAGCTGCAGATTTGTACGCTAGGGAAGGAACACTGTGTGCTACAGTGTGGCGGATTCATGTGTTTTTTAATAGTTTTTGGACAACATTGGAGCTCCAAGTGAGTTTGGCTGCACAGATAATACTTGTCAGTTGGTTGAATTCATTGTTGGTTTTGATCTTTTTATGGGATTTGGTCATTTTAGTTTCTGGAAATGCCGAAAAGAAAGGAAAACTATCAGCGATTTACCTGAACTTGCAGAACTTCAGTAACTTCGTGGCTTACATGGCTAGGATATTTACGCCAAGCTCATCCTCAAAAAGGACACCGTGTAGCATGGATCAAATTACCAAGGAAATCTAAATATTTATAAGTGGCCTGTTGGTATTTGTGTGGCTGGTTTCACTTGAATTTCACTTTGAATGACTCAAAGAAAGAAATGAGGTATCGTCACACTTCCGAATACTGATGACACTAACTTTGACAGTGAATAAAATACAGCAGATTATAGTACATTTGGTCACAATCCGCTGTATCATATCATGTTGATATGCATATCATACATATTTCATTTGGTATCTTTTGTGTGGATTGTGCAATGAGTTTGAACGACTCAGTTTCTTGAAAGTATAATCGTGTCTGCATTTCACCGTGACTTTTACGTCTTTACAGATGTAGCATATCTCGACACAATAATCAGCACAGCACATTTATACAGACAGAAGGTGACAGAGATTACAGTGTAAATAAATGTACCTTTTAATCTATTACGTGTCATTGCGGCATGCATGAAAAATTAAATTCAAAGGAAACTTCTGAGGAAATGTTAGTCACGCCCCAGTGTGATGATTGTGTCTCCCATCTTCTCCTCTCTGTTTAATGTGGTTCGCCATATCAAGACTGGTACATTCAGGAGTGCTGTACAGAGAGGCCGCCCTTATTTTTAGACAGCACCAGCCCTGAGAGTGTTTTTCTTACTGATTGATAGCCAATAAAAGTCAGAGAAACTCCCTGGAATATCAGTGGAAGTACTTGAATACTTCTGAGGAAAAACATGCTTGGCCACTCTTGCAAAATCATGGTTTAACAAGAAGAAGGAAGTTCCACTATTATGTTTTTCCTCTATGCAAAACTGCTACATTTCCACTTCTCTTTAAACATTAGAGAAGTACTCTTATTATAATAAAATTCCATGTGTTGTTTATGTGGGCAGCTTGTAGCCCTGAACTTTTACTACATAGGTGGATAGCGTACACTTCACATAGACTACTGCTTGTTTTAGTTCCCATGGAGAGGACAACTTGTGCTGGATCAGCGTAAATTATGTCACAGTTCAACCCTGACCAATGACGTGACAGAGCCACACCCTGTTCCATTACACACACACACACAGTGGTGTGATATTACAACAAAAGAAAAAAACGTCATGCATAGATTATGTTTAGAACAAAACTGCTCTACGTCTTTTGTCAACAAACGCTGTTGTCAGCCAAAATATGTATTAAAAATAGAAATGTTCATGACTCGTGAGGGAAGTCATGGTTTTATAATTCCAACATCTTTCCCAACATACAGTGCAACAGAGCGTAAAATATCCCTGCAGCGTACTCTATTGCTGCTTATCAGTTTGAATGTATGATAGCCAAAGACAGTCAACAAATGTTGATTGTCTGAAGTGTTTTCCACTCAGATATGATGAACAGGAAGTGAGTCAGGGTATCACCACAGCGGTGCACAGCAACACGCTTTTTATTGTAAGAAGCTCACAGTATCTGTTCCGTGTTATTTTATAGCTAATTGCATTTCTTTAGCTTGTAAATGCACCACGGTGTAGAGGCGCCTTGTGTTTTCCTATGTTGCATCTTGCTCAGTGTTTTGAAGTATTTTGTAAAGTAACAATCCACCAGAAATACGTCATTTCACTCTGTCCCTGCCTACTGCTATGGTACATTGGGTTTCCTGCAGCAGTGACTCACCGGGTGTTTCCCGGCAGTGCAGGAGGACTGTTAGGGATTTCTCTTCAGCTGACATTGTTTACATTTGGTAAACGCTTCACAATTACAAGCACTCCAACTGTAATTTTAGTTTCTGTAAATGCCGAAAAGAAAGGAAAACTACCAGCGATTTACCTGAAATTGCAGGACTTCAGTAACTTCATGGCTTTTATTATTAAATGAAAGCAAAACAAAGAGCCTCATCTTTTCACACAATACTTTACTTTTGCACCTTCGCACGGGCTTAATGAATGGTTTGTACCCAGTGTGACGTGACTACATAGGTCACTGTGTAGGTGTGTGGAACCACGCTGTGACGCAGCCTCGTGTGTCTTTCGTGTGACACAGAGTAGGATATTTACGTCAAGCCCATCCTAAAAAAGGACAACATGTAACAGGGATTAAAATACCAAGGAAATCAAAATATTTCAAAGTGGCCTGTTGGTACCTGTGCGGCTGATTTCACTTGTATGACTCAAAGCATTTACAAGACTGAGTCCTCATCTTATAAAAAAGCACTAAATTACCACTTGTAAGAAGAAACATATATATATATACACGTACACTCAGTGTCCACTTTATTAGGTACACTTGTAAAATGTATTGCAATCTAATACAACAGCGCTGCCATGAATTAGTATTGATTGACAGTGACCGAGAGGTTTTAATTGAATCAAATGTTTATTATTGAAGTTGTAGTTTGCAGTGGTGTTGAGCTGGACTGCGTTATATTGAGAGGTTTTCCATTTACATTATGAGGGGGCAAGAATATTAGAAACACATTTATATCCATATTTACATTTAACTCAACATTTATATCCACATCCATAACCACTAAGTACGACCTCAGTAATAAATAGATGAATTAAAGCAGAGAATTATAAGCTTTTTAAAGGAAGGTGACCTAATAAAAGGGAGCAGGGAGGTTATAATACACTCATTGTGAATGTGGCACATAATGACTACCAGTTGGCAGTGTGGAGTAACTGCAGCCATTACTGAATTAAGATGTAGCTTAATACAAAGATTATTAATTGAGTCCGACAGACCCGGTACCAGGTCCATCCCTGTGGGGTAGTTACAAAAAGGTGCGATGGAAGATGGTCTATGTATGGAAGATATAATGCATGGTGTACTTTTTTGAAAACATTGAGTCTTCAGCTTGCCGAATTTATAAACAAACTAGGGTTATCCTCGACCATAGAAACTTTTTTTTTACGGCTAACACTTATATGATATTGTTGACTAATGGATTAGTTGTTTTAATCAATAAATCTGTAAAACTGACTTTCTGCATAAAGAGTCACACAAAATAATCACTTTAAATCGTGTTTGTACTAGAGAAGTGCTAATAGTTTTTTGGGGAAATCAGTCATTCACCATGAAAAAGAACACATGTTTGGTCTCGCTGAAAATTAGAAACTCCGATTTTTCCAAGAACCTAAACGCACCATGACTCAAAACAACAGCGTCCACAATTAGAACGGACACGAAGCAGTCAGACTTCTCATTTCACAGTCACACTGATACAAATCTATGTTATCGCCAAAATAGTTCACCAAGGCATATGTTACTTTCGCCAAAAAAACGTTAGATTTGAGTTACTGACCGTTCTACGGCAGTAGACAGGAAGTCGTCGTGAGCCTCCGGCGGCCTCGGGGAGGACACAAACACCATCCAGTTCTCTTCTATTGGCCACCTTTTCAGATTAAACCTCCATTGCACAGTATTAGACTAATAGCCTACAATAGCGTTAAATATTACATTTACACAGAACAGTAGGAGGGTTTTACAAAATGTGTATATTGTCAAAACCATGAGAACCAATCAGCTCCTTGATCAGGTGACAGCCAGGTGTTTTTTCGATCATGCCTCTGGTCTTGCATTTTACAACTTTTAGGACCTAATGATTTAAAGGGCTATGTAAGTGTTCGTACCAGGAGGTTGATTTACCTCAAAAACATTATCCCCTGACTTACAGATTTTTTTGGGCCCAATGGGCATTTAAGAGATGCAATATTTTATTTTATTGCATCTCCTTTTACTCTGGAGCGGTAATAGAAATAGTTTACTTACAATGGTTCAAACTCCTTTGCTTCTTACTTTTCAAAGGTGACCAGAAATAGGCATACAAGCCATGGTTGAGGAGCTATTCCTGATTCATTTTGGGTAGGTATGTTAGTTTAGGCCTTTTTTCCTATAGGGCAAGAGCTTAAGATATTAATGTAAAATAACACATGAAGTGAGTCTCGTAGAATTAAACTTGCACAATCCTAATATTTTTGTGTACTTTGTGCATTGCTTTCCTGAAACCTGGGATCTGTGAAATATGCCATAAGACTATAATAGCCATGGTCATTTTGAGAAACTGCCAGAAAAGGTCACGCACAACACCGTCAATGGTTTCTAATTTTGTAGCATTGCCTCATATCTATTTCAGCTTCATCTGTTGTTTCTCTTCTCTGTGTGGAAACAGAGCAGAGCAGTGATATGGCAGTCTGAGAGCTGCTGAAATGGCAGAGGATTCACGCTCAAAGACGACTGTGAAAATGGAATTGCAGATTTATAGTATTACAGCCAGGCAGAGAAGTGGAGCACAGGGAAGTGGAGTGCTAACAGTAAATCTGGAGGCCTGGAGGAGGAACAGGAGGAGCGTGCCCGGAGAAGCGTCTCAGTGGGTGGGACTTGGATGGTGACTCACTGCTACTCGCTGGCATCTGGAGCTCATTGACAATGACTCTATGGCAACCAGAAGTTGTGGAATTGTAAACAGACTGGAATGACGGGCAGGAACCAGGCTTTCGCAGTTCCTCCACCACACGCTCAAGAGCCCCAGCAGGACTGCCAGCCTACGCACATGTTTAGGTCAAAGGGAGCAAATGAGGCAAATTACACATACACACAAAGTCATATAGAGACAAAGGCCTTTCCCCTTGCACATTACGTGTATAATATGCAACTTTCTGCAGCATTCAGGATTCATCAAGGCATTTTTTTCAGATATGAAAGATGTAGAGTTATTTTGCCACTGTGGAAATTAGATAAAGCATATTAATAAATAATTAAAATACTGAATTTATTGCAAATTGCGCAGTTGGTCAGGTTCCTGTGAGAATATTGTTTGAGAATATTTGAGAAGTAAAGCTTTTTTTCAAAATGTAACTGGATTTGTGTGGCCTGCAGTAAGTTGAAAAGCTTCTGTAACCATCCTCAGTTTTTGTTGCATAATAAACACTATAATACAGCAAAAAGTTGGAAGAATCGCCAGACACTGTAGCAGCAGTTCCCTGGGGAACTATAATTCCTCTGTAATTGCTCCAAGAACTACGAGTAACTTCATATAAAACTACATTAGATAGTACCAGTGATACATTGGGTCAGATACTGTCGGGCTGGAATTCAAAAAGCCTCTTACTTACAAGATAATTTCAGTTTCTGATGATAAGACAGCATTAGCTCTACATGCTAATGCTAGAAATGATGCCAGTGAGCCAGAATAACAGACTGTGTGTGCAGAGCCTTTTAAAAACTGTGCTGTCAGAAGCAGAAGTTTCCTCATCTTCAGTTCCAGTGAGTCTTTGACAAATAGTCAAAACCTTGTTGGAGCAGATGCAAAATATGCTATAGCTCAGGCTTGAAAAGCCTACGTCTATGTAAATCTTCCAATATGCGGTATCAAATGTATCTGGAATCGTTTTTAATGGTTATCGGACTATGCTAAATTATCTGACCGTTTACCGTCACTTCTGTCTTTGTTTGGGTGACTTTTAACCGTGCTTCCTGATGAATGCAAGTAGAGTTGATTAATGTTTGTGTATTACTCATCTTTCTGTAGTGTTTGCCATCTGTGGCAGTGTACACAATCATTTGTGACGTCTACCTGGAGAAGCTGGAGTCCACAAAATCCCACTTCCCTCTTGTAATACGACCAAGAGACTGACGTGAATGGATTTTCCCAGTCGTTGTATTGTATCATGAATTGTATTATCATAAATCCACTATGACATTAGGCACTTCAATGTGCTAAACTAAGTCCGGCTGATTCAGGGACAGTGTGCTGAGGGACCTATTTTCTTGGAAAATTGTCGAATCTATATGCTGTCAAGGTCTCCATTTGTACAGCCATTATACTTTCAAAAAACTAAAATACCAAAGTAATCTTGATATTCTGTATGTGGCAGATTAAAGAGATTCTGGCTGACAAGCAGTATAATTAAATGCCTGTACTTTCTCAGCTAAACCTGATGTGGGAGCTTGGTTTCAGAAACGACTGTGCCGCTATCCTCTGACAAATATATGGCTTGCATGAGCAGCGCTCTGTCTCTGCAGTGCTTGTTCTCTGGAATCACATGACAAAGGACTACCAGAGAAATTCTCCTGGGCGCCGCAGCAAGTCGGCATTCTTTAAATAGGCCAGACTGGTTGCAGCTGGCTTTTAAAGTGTTGCAGTCTGTCATGCATGAATGCCTTTAAATAGGTTAACGGCATCAGAAACCTGATAACTTACAACAATGTTGACTGACAGATGCTCCAAAGCACTAATCACATAATAAACTGTACAGAACGTGATTTAGTTTAGTTAGTAGTTTTGCAGCAGACTGCACACAGACTTACACACAGAGGAGTGTATGTTGTACTTCCAGCCTGATCCTGCACTCATCTCCTAAATACATTTAACCAGAAATATGATTCATTATGTCAGTTCTGTGTAATTTAAGGAGGGGTGTGTCATTTTTACAAGGAAAGCAAAGAATTTCCAAAATAGCCGTTCTCTGGAAGATTAATTACATTTTTAAAAGACCGTCTGTATTTAAGTCGAACAATGTTGGGTGATATCGAGACAGTGAGAAAAATAATGTTTTTTTTCTGGACCACTCACAGCGCACAAATCACCTCAGAGACCCCTTATCTCTCTGAAACCTCTTCGCTGAGCCCCTTTGGCTGAGAGGAAACACTAAAGTGCTGTGGAAGCAGGTAGACCAGGAGCGGATTCCTGTAATTGTGTTGGATATGGAGGTTATTGCAGATTCCCGTTCATCCGTCATTTTAGCGGTTTGTCGTAAATGTGCATGTTGCTCCTGGCTGTAGTTGCTCCTAATGAAGACTTGAGGGATCTGTGCTTTCACAGGATTGTAATAAAGAAGTCACATCTGGGGTGGTAGTTAATTAAGTTAATTAAGTCTTTGTAGGAACCCTAATCATTAGATTCATTTTTTGTTTCGATTGATTTGTGACAGTGTTTTGTTTGACATTTGCTTTTTTATAGAGGAGCACAAGATGTGTTGGAGGAGACTTGAGATCTTTCCTGATTTGCACAGTGGTATCGTTGACAGGTAAACAGACAGTGTGCTGGAAATCTAGATGAACATGATGTTCCAATGAACTGGCAGCACTCAGCATGATTACCAGCAGCAGCCTACGGTAGTGCGGGCCTCAGTGCACGATATTATGACAGGCCCTGCGCGCTAGTTACTAGTTATGAACAGTCCCAATTAGTAGTAGATACATTTGACCAACAATATGTTGGATTTTACATTCGAATTAGAGACTTTTTGTATTGGGAGTAGCTTCCAATAACCGCACTGCCTGCCCAGTCTATACGCCCTTGATCACTGGTTAAGGTGCACCATGGATGGATTACCGAACAGGTAAGGGGCCCCTGAGCCAGACTACAACCTCAAAAGGATACAAAATGACCATGGAGAGATGCAAAATGACCATGGAGAGATGCAAAATGACCATGGAGAGATGCAAAATGACCACAAATATATATCTTTGAATCTGTGGGTCTTGTTCTAATCTGGGAGAGAAGACAGACGGGGGCCCTTTCCATGTCTGTGCTCAGGGGCCCGTTGCCTCATAATCCATCCATGTGTGCAACAGTAAATACAACTTATCTTTGAATTCCTATGTGCTGAAGTAAACATGTTGACATATTTCTAACTGTGTATTTGCCTACAGGGCGGGGTACATTTCTGAGAAGTTCCAAGCTTGTAAGAGGCGCACATGTTACAAGCACGCTTCATTATGCATGTGCACGTGAGAGCATGTTAGGCCACACTTTCACCTAGAATCAGTCACAGCAGAATAAAGGAGTCAGCTCTTAATTCTCTGGATTGCTATTTAACATTTCTGGTGTGCGGAATTTTATCAACTGCTCAACAAGTTCTCAGCTCAGAAAATAAGAGTGAGATACTATTTTTGCTTCAGCTTAAACTAACGTCTTGGAAACATATCTTTAAAAGACAAAAGTGTATGATAAACTGATAACACGATGATGTTTGTATTTAGTGTATCTGTATCTGGGTCGAGGAAGAAGGCGACACTTTGACTTTAAGAGGAGATCAGTAAAGACAGTGAACTGGTGGCCTGACCTCTGCAGCGAGTTAACAAAACCAAATGTGATGTTATCAGAACTTATCTAAAAGGATCCATGCGTACAATGAGTAGTGTTAGTCCGTTTGCTCTGCCTGTGGAAATAAAAGTTTCGTGAAATAAATCAAGCAGTCAGATCTCATTTCATAGAAAAATAGTGCCCTTTTATTATAAATTAATGAAATGTTCATACAAATATAAATAAGTGCAAAGTCGTATCAGTCTGCTTGCTTCGTCAAACACATTTCTTCAAGCATCCACAGCCAGTGGTTTGGCTGGTAAAAAGTACATCTTTATAAAAGACAGCACAAAAACATCTTCACTCATGTAAACTCATGAAAATAAGACACATTTTGACTCTTCTCCTTATTGGGAAAATACAGATACCATGTTTAAAACATTCATTTGCAAGTGATGGCAATTCTTTCTCTGCCACAAATACTACCACATCTTTTGGCATATTGATATATATATTTCCTCACCACTGAAGGCATATTAAGCAGTGGTACTGTTCTCTCAAGTAAGATCCTCTAGGATTCGTTCATGTTGGTGTTTCAACAAGCTGCTGTCTAGACAAAATATCAGAAACACGTCTTCTTTATTTTCTGGTCTTAAAACATCTTATAAAAGTCAGGTATTTTTTTCAGTTTTTCCATCGTGGCTGGTACAAATATGCACCCAGAAGGTCATCAGTGTCCACTGGTTTGCACTCTAAGTTTCCATTGTCTGTCAATTTCCCAGGATGCTGGAAGGACGTGTGCAATATGTCCAAGATTATCATCGGAGGTCAGCAAAAAAGCCAGCCTGACCGTAAAAGCCGGACCGGCTTTAATGGATGGATGATTTTTCTGAGGCTGATGTGTGTGAGCCCGACAGACTCACAGCTCATTTGGTTAGCAGCAGCAGAGGGAACCTGTGTGTCATCGGACTTTAGACAGCTGACTGTGACTCTCACTTCAGTTTTCAGTAAGTTGCATGTCATCAGTGAGGCAGGGAAGGGCTGCGGTGGTTGTCTCTCTTTCACACTACCAGATTACAGCAGTGCTCTCTTTCTCTTGGCCCCTCTTTGTGGATTAGTCCCTGATCCAGAGTCTCTTCCTGAAACACGGACCTTAAAGAGACCGATCCCCACTTTTCTGTGAGACCTACACACGTCTTGTCAGTACAATAAACCGCTCCTTTTCACAAGCTCGATCTTGCTCTCGAAGCTGCTTCGATTGATACTCCTCGGACACTGACCGTTAGCTGCGCTGAAACCCATCCAGTTCCTTTTAAGTCTTTGCCCCTTCAAGAGCATCAGTCCGACGCCTCTAGATAGGAGCATCATACTCTTGGAGGAACTCCTTAAGAGGATGAGGGAGTTGGTCTCTTTTAGTAGAAGTGTCCAAATGTCCATTGACTGTTTTCCTGCACAAGTGCTGCAAGGTGGAAAAGCTACATGAGAGAGGTTTGACGAGCTCCAGAGGGATCTTCTCCCCTCCAGAGTAAATGTAGTACATATTCCCACTGCGAGTGTTCACTTTGCTCTGAGGCATGTAGAAATGGACCAGCTTGAGGACGCAGTCAAAGTGGGGAACAGAGTGAATGTTCTTAGGGTCTGTCTGCAGGTAAAAAGAGGAAGTGTCACATTGGATGCGCAGGTTCTTGGTGCCCGACGCCGTCTTGACGCTGAGGGCGAACAGGTGTCGGTTGTCGGAGCTGTCCCTGATGAGGAACGTGCCGATGGTCTGGGCCGCCAGCATGGCGTTGGCCTCCTTACCGGTGATGGCGGCCCAGTAGAAGCCGCTCTCCTTGAGCTTGTGGAGCGTGGCGAGGACCATCTGGTACTGCGTCTTGGAGGTGAAAGTCTTGTAACGTTGAGGCAGCCGCATACTGGAGTCCAAGAGGCTGCTGCTCATTGCGGAGTCAAACTTGCTGTAAGTTACCATGGCGCTGTGCCCGTTCTCTATGCAGCCTGGGGAGCACTGGGCACCACACAGACAGGAGAAGGAAAAGGTGGAGTCACAGAGAGGTTCAGAGAGTTGTGATGAGGTCAGTCTGTCTGGAAGTGAAACACCTGAAGAGACAAAAGAGGGGACGTTAGTTTGAGCTCAGTGTGGGAACAGATGATAAACATTCAAATGCATTTTTAAAAGTTTAACAGTGACATAGCCAAGCTTTGTTTTATTCATGTTGAGGTCTAACACCCCTCAGCTCCAGCAGCTCCAGCAGCTCTACCGGGAACTATTTTTCCAGATGTGGAAGCTCTTTACATCGTGCGCTTAAACATCAGCTTTGTGTTTGTCACAAATATACCCAAACTGCATGCCTCCTCTCTCCCCTGTTTGAGAGGAAATGTGGCTTTAACAGCGTGTTTAGATCAAATGCCTCTATGTAAATTCCATCCATTTCGGGGAAACTTTGTGTGTGTAATGTGCCCTCGGGACTCGGTCAGTTCCAGTAAAGACATCGTTATCCTCATTACGCAATTTAAAACGCCATGGCCGGCTTCACTTAATAATTTACCTCACTCAGATAAACACGCAAAACATTATTTATCCACGTTCGCATAGAAGAGAAGTATTAGAATATGAAGGGAAAAAACAGATCCTCACCTTCAATGTTTCTCCAAATTCGCTCTTTTAAAATAAATCCAAGTGCGCAGTCGCTGTCTGTTCACAGTCTGTCGGGACGATGCAGACGTTTGAAAGTTCTTTGGCAACAAACTTCGGACTTGTAAAGTAGTTTTCTCTGTGTGTATCAGCCCGAGTGCTGCCCTGTGGAACTGTGAGTGAATAGTGATCAGAGGAGAGGAGAGAAGTCATTATAAATGTGAGGAAACTCCTCCCTTCCTCCCTCTTGGCAGATTGACAAGCGTGTTTTTTTTTTTTTTTCCTGCTACGAGAAGCGTCCTCCCCCTGCTGATTTTCCAAAATGAAGTTAAGGAGGAGTTCCAAGCAATACTTATTTACCGTTGGTAACCTAGAGTCAGTCTCCTCCGGGTCTTATAAACACTTTAAATAATACTTTTTTTGTATCATTATTTAAAGCACCAGCTATATAATTAGATATTTTATTATATGCTCCTTTCCTCTCTCTTTTTGGTAGAAGTTCCGCTTTAGCGTCATGTATGAGGTAATGATTCAGTCGCAGCTCTGTGTACTCGGTTTCCCAGAAATTCACAGCAATAATAGCTCACATGCTGAGCACCGGTTCCTCCAGAGAGGGCGCCAGATTTTGTGTAACTTCATTCAGCACATCTTTATTTCCCAATAGCAAATAGTTGGTATCCAGGGGCAGCAGGTTATTATTGACTAATTGTTGTGAAGTTGTGCGTCTGTTCTTTCCTTCAGTCTTAGAACATATTGTATGATTGTTTTTAAGTACTATCCCGAGATCCGTGACACAATCAAGTAAGGGCTCTTGCCAAATGCACTTTGTTAACATGTCAATGCATATCTCAATATGTGCTTTAATATTGTTCTTAGTTAGTTCACTATGTTATTTGTACACAGTAAGTGGAGGCTGGTGTATACACAGGAAATAAATGACAATGTTGTAAAACACAATTGTAATGATATAAAGTATTATTGCCGTTATAGGATAAATTGCAAATGTTGATAAATACTATAAATTAATGAACACTTAAAATATCCTCATAGGTGCTTAAATCTACATTATAGCATGTTTTAAACCATCTATTAGTTGTTTATAGTAAGTATGATTGCTAAATTATGTGTTTTATAATAATCCAACAAGTAAAAAGTAGTAGTACTGTAGAATAGTAGTATGCATGTTTTGTTTTAGTTTTTTTTGGGGGGGGGGGGCAAAATCCTATTTCATCTAAATGAATAAACCAACTTGGATAGTCCATTGCTGATTCTCAACTATCAGATGAAAGTGTATTTCCTGGAGCTCTCCTCCCACTGCGGTGACCCTAACTAACCCTTCTCCTGACCCTGCCCATACTGTGAGACTTTCTTCATCATCACTGTATAATAAATACCATATCAGCATTAGACTGTCTAAAGAAAGCTGACTTCAGATCCTCGCCTTAAAGACTAGTCCTATTTTCTTTTAAAGAAAGTTGTATCTTTGGCAACATGTCTCTGACTGACAGAGTGCTCATATCCACATCAGATCCCTCCCTGCTGACTCATCTATGACCGCCAGAAGCCTCAGGTGGTAATTGTACGGCACATTAACTGGTGTCATGCCGGGCTTTGACATCCTTTATCCAACTCACTCGTAATCATCATGTAGAAGACGGAACAGCTCTGAAGCTTCTCTGCACAGACCAAACCTCGGCTGGGAGCTGAAAAGGCAACGGACTGACGCCGCAAAGCCTGAGTGGGTTTTGCTAAAAGCCAGCTGTGTCGACAGAGGTGAGTCAGGTGTTGTCTGATTCAGACCACCAGCGGGACGTAGGGGGTAAGGGAAATTACTAGGATAGCCTCGTAACAGTGCACTTCTTTCCAGAAAGTCTATTGTGTCATCAGCATGAGGCATGTACTTAGCATCCAAAGTCTCCTCTGGAACCATAATGCGTGTCAATGAAAGGAAGAAGGGAGGGAGAAACCCCCCACACCATGCTTTAGCTCGTCACATCTCCAAGGAAACCACTATGCACATTATTACAGGATGCTGACTTGGCTTTTAGCATGTATACTGTAATTTCCCAAGTCAATTACACTTGTGATACAAAGACGCTCCAGTAAGGAGGACGGCGCTGGAAAAACAAGACCTGTAAGTGCCCCCAGACGTCAAGACGGTGTGTGCTTAACCAGAGGTAAACCCTCAAACGGTTGGTCAGTCGGCTGACGAACCAAGTGACCTGGAGCTGAGAAAGCTTTCTGCGCTGTGAGCTGTAGCACGCCGCGAGACCTCGGCCAAACATCTGAAGCTCAGGGTGTGAGTCTTGGCAATGACAGATGTGGCTCTGTGTAGGCGATGCGTGTGTGTCCCTCTTTCTGTGTATGCTAATACTCTAGGCTTGACACAAAGCGTTCAAAGTCAATGAAATGGACTTTTATTTAGCGGAGGAGACAAGGCCTCACATGGCAGCTTGTTGCTCTAAACAACTGTTTAGTACAAAAGGCAGCTGTTTAGGTTTTCCCACACTGACTCAGAAATTTACTCTAGCTCATGGTTTCCCGTAAACCCACTGGGTACGGGGGGGGGGGGGGGGGGGGGGGGGGGGGGGGGGGGGGATAGAGTGGTGAAAAGCAGAAAAATGTTATTCAACAAAATATTTTGGGGCTGCTCGGTCTCGCAGTGTTTCACCGAAGAGGGAGATCTTTAAAAAAAATCAGCGTGTTTTGCCAATTCCATGAAATTGTTTGCGGTGTTGGCAGTTACAAAGGCATCCCTTATTGTTAGTACAGCTGAATACAGTGAGCCCCGAGTTCAGGTTGAGTCAACAACATCAGCAAACGTTATTCATTGAACAGAATCTGCCATTGTGGGGGGTTTCAATAACAATACATTCTGTTTTACTAAAAACTTTTGAACGATACTGGGGAAATGAAAGGGCTGAAAGAGGAAATGATACTGTGAGATGTGAAATTATACTGCATGATTCAAATCAGGTAGTGTGGAACTGTTACTGCTGATTAGAGATAATGCAGGTAGGTTCCTGGCATATCACTCAATCTAATTCCTGTTAAGCCTGTGTCATTATGTACAGTAGCTTCACTTCCTGCCTCCCCAAATGTCACAATTTGGTCACTATTGAGCATTTCCTCTTACAGATGTATTACTTTAAAACGTCCTTGTTGGTTGAGCAAGACTATGACCGTGTGATTACTAATCATCCACTGATAGTTTCCTGGTAACCCTCTCTCTCTCTCTCTCTCTCTCGCTCTCTGTCTCTCTCTCTCTCTCTCTCTCTCTCTCTCTAGTATATATATATATATATATATACACATCTGTGTTACTTAATGTCCTTTGAATTATTGTTATTATTATGTGTTTGAATTATGGGAACCACCAGAGAGATGAGAAGCCACAAAATCCAAAATGTCAAAATTGAGTTTCACAATTCATTCTTACAAAAAATATTCGCAAACTCAAACATGTCCTTTCTGTATCAGTATTTACATTCTTTGTGTTGACTGGAAACCTTTTGATGTGCAGTCTTTCCCTGGTGAGTGACATGAATTGTCCTCAGAACATTTTGTACTTCACGGTCTGTAGAGCTGATAAAATCTGTCTCCACCCTTCACCTGACACGGGTGTTCTTCCCCCAAATCCATAAACAGGTACATATAAGTAGAGGAGTTAATGTTCAGAAAAGGTGTGAAAGCTGGCGATGAAGTTGAACGTGAAGTCAGGCAAGACATGCTTGACATACTTGACACATGCCGCACTACGCATGCATGGAATCTATTTATGTCACGTCTGTCTTCTGGGAAGGGCTAAAAGCAGAACAGAGAGCCATTAATAAGTACAATCAACTGTACACACCCACAATACTTAAAAGTAGCAACACTATAAGTATAAGACAAACATGTACTTAAAATTTACTTTAATGTTGTATCTGGTCAAGGTGGAGCTAATTTGACCTCCTTCATAATATAATGTTTAATATGTTATGAGCAGATAATATGTGCTGTGTGTAATGTCTTAACCGGAAAAGTAACCAGCTGTCATGTAAAAGTAAAAAGTATAACGCTTCTCTCTGGAAAGTAGAACTACAAAGCCTCACACTAGAAATATTCAAGTAAATTAGTACCTCAAAATTTGTACTTAAGAACAGTATTTGAACACTTTGCACCACTGTCATTGTGTCAATCTTTCTCGCAACAGCTGTGGCCCTGTTTGAAAGGAGCCTGTTACATTGCCAAGAATGCTCTTTGAATAAATTATCTGATTCCTGATTTTATGACGTACTTTCTGGCATTGTTTGTCAACGGCCCTGCCAGCAAATGACCAGCAGACTTTTCACCTCCGGGCATCTCTCCAATATTTACATATCACCACACTGAGGCCCATTGACGGGGCCGGAGCAAGTTCTGCTCCTATCAAGGTTAACAAGAGGAGGAGGAGGAGGAAGAGGAAGAGGAAGAGGAAAGCTTTTGATGTGATAAACTTACGGTACGTTGTCTTCCCTTGGCTTTTATTTTCCTGGCATAGGCTACTGACAATAAAAGGAACGTCTTGTGCTGTTGTGATATGTTGCAACTGGAACAGCATGTGAGTGAGTTACCAACACTTCAGCCTTGTGACAGGGAGCTGGCAACTTCAGCTGTGTGGCTATTATTGAGACCGACATCACAGGACTAACTCCTGAGAGACCTGCGCTGGAATTTCAAAACCCTTTCTTTCCAAATCACATATAGCCGACACAATTGGGAATAATGACCATTGTAACATTTCGTCCTGACTTGTGAAAAATGTTACAGGGATTGCACTCTATGGGACCGTGTGATTCAGTTCAGTTTAACTGCACAGTCACGGTGTTGAGGAAGAAGGTAAAGAAAGAAGTGAATGCCACAAAAACGTCACTGGGTTCTGGCTTTCAGTGTGTCATTATTTTCCACCATGAGGTGGGTTGTAGTAGATGTGGTTGCTAAGCACGTGGCACTTCAACATTTACTGGAAAGTTCAGAATATAGTGTGTAAATCAGCTGATCCACAGTGGAACACGTCTCTTTCTATCGCTGTCTAAAATGATAGATGATTATGACATTAAGTGTGAAAGAGTCTTCTTAGTTGTTGAGATTCTCCTGGGTGCAAAGCCGTATTTACTTTCAGAGGAATAGTTTGGCATCTGGGAAAATGTGCTTGAACTCTCTTTTTGCCGAGAGTTAGACGATAGCGTATATGCCACTCTCATGTTTTGTACATAAAATATGTAGCTGGAGCCAGCAGAGGTTTAGCTTAGCTTAGCTTAGACTGGAAACAGGGGAAACGGTTAACCTGGCTCTGTCCAGAGGTAACAAAACCCAACTACTAGCAAATCCACATACTGGAAGGTGGATTTTGTTACCTTTTGACAGAGCTCGGCTAGCAGTTTCCCCTGTTTCCAGTCTTTGTGCTAAGCTAAGCTAACTGGCTCCTGGCTGAAGCCTCTTATTTACCATACAGACATGACACCGGGATAGATCGTCATCTTTCAAACTCTTGGAAAGAAAGTAAATAAGCCTCTTTCCCCACAATGTCAAACTACTCTTTTAATAGATTTTTCCAACTTGTGAGACATATGCAAACAAGATGGGACACTAATTAACACCTCGAAAGGAAGCCATCATGTGCAAGATTACAATCTGCAACTCTTTCGTCCCTGCACTTCCCGACAGAAATAGGCACGTGAGGTCATCCCACCATGGTGGTACAAGCTGCGTCTGGTAAATGCACATCTGCCACGTTCCCCGAAACTGCCAGCGTCCAGATCGTGATCAACTGCCTCCTCAAACATTCGGATTGCATCATGCCAGATAATACAATTGATTAACGCTGCCCGCCTATCTTGGCTGGCCGGCCACTGTCGCCTCCATCCGTTTATCAGTATCAAATGCTTGGAGACAAACGGAGCCAGTGACATAATCGGGATCTTCAAAATGGACTTTGATTCCCACAAACCCCAGAAATAGCAGACTGATGTCATTGGGCAGATGGTAATAAATCTGTCTACACTATTATAGCAGGTTGCCAGAGAGATGCTGTTACACACACACACACACACACACACACACACACACACACACCTTGTTTAAATGCACTCAAGCAAGAGTGCACACTGCCAAATAATAGGCTACTTGAAAATGTATTGAATGCACAGAGCACGCGCACTCATGTGCATGCATACAGTATTCATGTGCATCTTGGATAATACGCTGGTTATCCATATGCATCTACACTCATGGGCACATGGAAACTCAGAGACACACACGTCCTCTATAACACAGTAGTAGTAACTTGATCCTGAGCTGTGCCAGTAAGCCTGACATTTCCGGATAGATTTAGTGTGTACGTGCAACGTTCACACACCGGTTTTGTGGTTACTGTCCAGATAAGAGCGCTGACAGCGGCCTGTGATGTGTGCCCGGCAGAGGACAAGGACATTTCGGAGGATCAGAGGCGATTTACCTGGAAGATGTCCTGTAAACCTAGGGGAACCTGATCTTGATTTAAACGTATCCCTCGATGATAAGTCACTTGTTTCCTTCTTACTCCACATTGTCTGAAGGGCCTGACTCACACATGTTTGAGGATACTACCCAGGATGCATCAGTCAGAGGAAAGCTTTGATCCTAGCTATTCACTCAATCGGTAACTGCTTCCACATGCCTGAATGACGAGCCCTTCAATGACTTTGCACGAACTGTCTTCACGGCAGACACAATGAAGTCATGTGGGGGAACTATAAACTGACTGAAAGCCATTGGTAGCCTATTGTTACTGGTGCAGGTGTGTTCGTGTACGGAGTGAGTTACAGGAGCGCTCTTTCATCTCAGTCATCTGTGTTTGTGCTTGCTTCTAATAAAATTGCAGCTGTATTATTAGTCAGTATATGTGTATATGCATTTATTCTTCTTTTACAGCTCAGACCGTTTTGTTTCAGCTGCAATAAATCCCATTTTGCATGTACAACTCCTACACATTGAGGTTCGTGACCTCTGCAAACAGCAACTCAGTGTGCCCAAGAGGCCTAACAGAGGGAGCCCCTGTCTTCACAGCTTCGCCTACACTTTCAGATGTGCAAGCATCACACAGAGGAGCTCAATGGGACTTTTTACTTTGACTCTGACCCTCAAAAGCTGCGGTAAACTGGTCCTGGAACAGAGTTTAGAACAGAGCACCGAAGGCCTCTCCCACTCCCTCTCTTATCAAGGCATTTCCTTTTGTCCCCTTCTAGTCGGGCACTCCCTGTAGACAGGAAATTCTTCTGGAGGCGCTCCAAAGCCCGGCCTCCTTTTCCATCTTTTACTAGAAATCTTTGGAAGGAGAGTACAGTCTGTTCCAAGCTCCGACCTGCATGTAAACAAACACTCTGCAGGTTCCAGAAATCGCTCCAGTTTATCAATCTACAGCAAGCTCTCTTCTGAGATTTCTGCAATGCCTGTAATCCCTCAGCTGCAGAATAATATGCAATCAACACGAGATAATATACAGGAAGCTCCTTAAGACATGAGATACATCGTGAAAGTCCCACAGGAAGGAATGTGCCTCTTTTCGCACCACATTGAAAAAGTTTCCCAGAATAAGAGCCACCCACAGTTCAATGAATATGCAGAAAAGAAAATCCCACAATACCGTTTTCCCTCTGGGACAAACAACCTTTTGTCTTGTTCAGCCAGTTTATTCTACCGCCCTGCATCAGCAAGTTCACTACCAATAATATTGCACACAAGAAAATAAGTTGATTCTTCTTTTCCAGTAAATTGACTTGATGTGATCTCGATTCAATTCAGGAACAAATACTTCGATTTAAACTTAAGGTGGCTGCATTGTTTCTCATTTGTTATCCAAGAATGCCAGTAACTGCAGTGTCTGACTGCTAAATCATTTCCAGTACTTTCTATTAGCTACACATGACAGTTTACAACTGAGTCACGGATCCGAGCACGCTTCTGTTTCAACCAGAAGAGTTGTAACAGGATAGAGCCTGTTTCGTCTTTTATTACCGTAACGTTCTCATTTCTGTATCACCACGTCACCTACGTAGAGGTCCTCAGGGCAAATGATAGCTTTTAAAGCATTTGATATGAACAGAGATTAGGGATGTCTTAACCACAGGTCTAAAGTTATCCATTCACCAAAAAAATGAACACGCAAACAGCAGCTGCCCCCTTTTTCACCACTTTAATGTCCCGAGGTACGAATCAGTCGCATCATTTAAAATAAAGACTAAAGTGAGGCCATAGGTCTTCATTTTCTTTTCTGCTCCAGCTAGTTTTAATTTGACTTACACAACAGCATGTTTGTGGGAAGATTCTTTGAACCAAATCAGTAAATTATATATTCCACATCCCAGCAGTATTTTACTCGCTGCCCAAGTTCTACTGCTTTTCACTATCAGTGCTTTAACCTCACTCTCAGCTGGCTAAGCTGCCATGATACACGGTACATAATGGTGTTTGCATGGTTATATGAGTGTGTGTGTGTGTGTGTGAAGCAGAGAGCGAGAGAGGGAGATAGCTGAAGGGGGGAGGGGAGGGGAGGGGAGGGGAGGGCGAGACTTTGTTGTGGTCGTCTTTTTAACTCCCTTTCTCAGAAATCCTTCCCAGAGGATGAATACGGTGTTCCTCGGCAGTGCAGGAGATTCCTAAAGTGATCTGAGCAGGATTTATTCTTCCAGGAAAGCAACAATGCATCTGTCAGCACAGCAACTGTGTACATGCACCTAGAACACCCTGATATACAACATCTCAAAAGAGTTTGAGCTGCACTTGGCTCCAGTCTGTCTGACGAGTAGTGTTTTTCGTATTTGTATAAACATGACAGTAGTGCTTACGGAGATCTAATGGGATGCTGTTTTCTGAATCGGCCTGACAGCTTGATAAGAACAAACATGACTCACACGGTATGCAGCTTTCATCTTTTAACGTGACGACTTCAAAGCACCGCCCCTCTGAAGTTAACTTGCACATTGTATGCAAAACTGAAAACCGAGAAACCTGTTGAGGCAAACGTTACGCAGCTGTGAACTGGTTTTGAAAACGTCCCACCGCGGCTGTGTTGCATTACCTCTGCGTGTTGGTGTGTACACACCACACGCCCGCCCGTGTGCAACATTCTTTGCCTGCATGAGCCCCATACGAGAAAGGGCCCTTCTCATGCCAGCTGAGGTCAGGTCCGGACACCGTGGGGTGCACCCTTCTCCCGCCGCGGTGGGCTGAGAGGCAGGGGGAGGCCTCCAGTGCTTCTGGGAAACAGTCTGGGCCTAATTGGAGCCTCACATGTCTCCACTTACTGGAGGAGACGGAGGATCCCACTGCCTGCGCCTATGAGAGCTGCAGCAGACTCCGAGCCTTTCCCCCTTCATCAGCATAACCGCACAGTAGTGAATTCACCAAGAAGGCCTGACATGACAGCATGAGTGAGCGGTGTGGTCTGGGCTGTCTCGGTGCAGTGAGGTCAGGTAGGCTACACTGAGCTTCCCATTATCTCTTTAAAACAATATTTGACCTCGATACAACCGAAACGTACAGCTTGTTCCAAGAACCTCCTCTCTGTGCAGAACA
This sequence comes from Pholis gunnellus, assembly GCF_910591455.1. NCBI lineage: Eukaryota > Metazoa > Chordata > Actinopteri > Perciformes > Pholidae > Pholis > Pholis gunnellus. The sequence continues at coordinate 11,662,040 of NC_136544.1, forward strand.
TGTACCTTCCTCCTGTTGTTCCCTCTTAACTCATTCTGCGTCAGGACTGATGAAACCTCCCCCCCCAACTGTAGAGGATATCACGTTCTCCTTAGCACGTACACTAAACTCACAAAAAAAGATGTAAAAGAACACTGTCTTTTCATGTGCCTGTGTATTCCCGCTGCAGTGAGAAATACGAGAAGTGAAGAACAGCGCAGATGGTGAAAAACAAAGCGTATACCCTGCTGCTGCTGCCGCCTCACCACCACCACCACCACCACCACCACCACCACACATTCTCGAACTTCTTTTCACTGTTTTTTTTTCTCTCTTGCCGTGGCAATGTGCCTCTCGTTTCCCATCAGTCACGGTCGCCTCCTTGGCCCTGCTCTGTAATTCTCAAAAACGTCATTATCATCCTGTTTTACAGCAGCAGCGAAAAATATTGTTTTACTGCAGTTGCACAAATAAAGAGTGCGGCCATATTTCCAATCCACCAAAACTCTATTTGTTTAATCTCTAAATGAGCAGATGCACAGCAAGAAGCTGGTTTTACAAATGCGCCTTTTTATTATAGCATTTCAATGCACATCTGGAACAAACTGTTTCAGAATTTGTTGCCATATTCCCCCCCCCCCCTCCAAAACACTGCAGACTATGGCCCAGACGAAAATAAACACCTATTCATTTAGTCTCGAATTTCGGGCATAATTTAGTTTTGCTGGGAAAAAGGATTTTCTAATCTTTCACAGATCAAAGGGCTTTTGAAAGCAATTCTCTGCTCAGATAAACACGCCTCAACTTGAATAAAGTCAGGCATTCACAAGACCGACCCGTTTTACTTTACCACTGTACTTACTACCAGTTCAACATTACCCAGGGGCCTCTGCAACTACAATGCAATCAAGCATTAACTGTGAATATTCAACGGTGACTGAAGCCGATTTCTGCAACTACAAAGTGCTTTGAATGTCAGTTTGCTCCGTCTGTCAGTTACACATTTAAGATGCTGAAAAGCTGATTTGTTTGTGTCAGCAAATTTGTGCAGACTGCAGGAATGAAAACATCAAGGTCAAATATTTTTCATAAAGTAATTTAATTTAACCCACAATATCTGAGAGGCTCAGTAGACACTAACCGCCATCCAAAGATGCATGTGCATGTGCATTTTAGTCGGTTTCCTGCACGCCTGTTCCATTGAGAAGAAGTCATTTCTATTGATTGCTTTTCCAGGCATCATTTAATATGATACACATTCACTTGTAAATATCGACCTTTCCCTGCTGCCTCGACATTTGTGCCATAAATACTTTAAAAAGCAAGCTTGTGAAAAGATATGAAATGTTATGAAGCTGTAAATAAAGGCCGGATTGAAACAGAAACAAGAGATTTTTCTTTTTTTTTAAGAGGGTAAATGTGGTTGACATAATTCAAACTCTGGAAAGTTGTGCACTTTGTCGAAACAGAGCGGGAATGATTCAATTTCAAGTGGAAGTAGTATTCAGTATTCATGGGCATACAGCATGCTGGCCTCACCTAACTCATAATTTAATTTGGACATGACTAATTCGGCTGTAATTAATAAACTAAACATGTTAAACCTCCTTGTTTGCTGCAGTAGTTGAGATTTAGCAGGATGCCTCGACAGTGCTTATCACATACTGCCCCCTGCTGGAGTTACTGTACTACTGTAACATGAGCGGATGTTGACGTGCAGTTGTTTAAAAGACTCTCACAGCCAGCGTTGGGACACAATTGTCTTTATTTTAGCTTGATTAAATGGCAATGATACAAACCTCAAATCAAACATTGAACAGAATACCAAAAGAAAATGGCACAACTAATAAGAAACAAAATGAGGACAAAATACCCACTATACATTTAAGTATGTACAACTCTTGATAAATAAACCAATACTGTCTAGAATTAGGATTGTTTTTGCATTCTTCCGTATTTCTGTAGGATTAGTGCACTGAGAGGAGCAGAGTGAGGACAGAGACCAGCAGGCACAGATGAGAGACGGTAGACCAGAGTAGAAAACAGACAGCCGCTTGATGAACAACTCAGGGCTGCGTTTGCACAAATTGTGCCTCAACGCAGTTGTTTTTGTTGCTATCTGACAAAATGACGCGTCACTGCCTCGGTGTGACCAACCATCCATCCTGACCTCCATCGTTTGGTTGACCACAGTGCGTTCCTCATACGACTAGCAGTTTTGTATTGTTTCACATCACACTTTGGATCCTGAGACGGGGACAGCCCATTCTTCTCCAGGCATAGCTCCAATGAACCACACGCGTATATTTGTGCCGCTTTAAAGCCTCTACAACAATATGTCATATATATTATGTCTTATACATAAACAACCTGAAGCACACAGTACAACTATCAATGAGGTCGGGCCGACGGCTGGAAATGACATTACCATTAAATAGGTAACCCTCTACAAAGAAAAGAAATTTAAAAAGGCAGGAAACCAAATATTAAATGTTTGACTGGGAGAAAAAAAAACTGTGAATTACGGTCGCTAACCAGCAGCTTTTCTCATCACATTTCATCCAGAGTGCCAGGCACCGTGCAGCAGTGACGTAAACTTTCCTAACAACAAAATGAAGTAACAGGAAGCGGTTTTGTGTTTGAAACAAAATAAGAGAAAATGTACGGGGAGAGAAAATAAAAAAAAAGGGGGGGGGCCACTAGTCCTAATTTCCAGACAACCTAAGACCTCAAAAAGAAGCCCAGGGTGATGAACACTCGTGCCTTTAAAAAGACTCTAATCCCCAGGATGCATCTCCAGGACCTTCAGGAAATGAACAGCGAGAGAGAAAGCCAGATCAAACACGGAGACCCCGTCCAGACCAGCAGACACCTCCGTCTGCAGCCGCGTCACATTTACAAAAACAGTTCAGTCTGGGACACCGGTGAGGCTTTCGTGCCTCACATGGCCGTCGTGTTGTGAACAGAATCCACGTCAACGCCGACATGGAAAGTTTGAGAACATCGTAACAATCTCCTGAGTGGCAACTTTTTTTTCAAGTTTTTCTTTTTTCTATAAAATAAACCGTTGGCGAATCAAACCCTCCCTCCCTCCCTCCCTCCCTCCCACACGAGACCTTTCTTTTTCTACAAAAGCAAAGAAACAAGACTTTAAGAGGAATTGACATTTAAAGCTGTAAAAATAGACACGTATTACCGTAACGTATTAAAGCACATCAGAAAAGCTCTTTTCTTTTTGAAAAGCGAGGAACATTTTGGTTGAAGTGCCACACTTGGTCAGACCTGCTGAGTTTAAAACGATGTGTGCTACTGGGGAGCGGCATGAGTGTTTGCATGGTGCGTGTGTGTGTGTGTGTGTGCACAATGTGTACGGGAATGGTGTTAGTTTTTTTTAAAGCATCTTCAAAAGAGGATTTTGCCGAGATACACAGCGAGCTTTCCTTTACGACCTCATAGACAGAGAGCACACGAAGCTGACGGAGAAAGAGAGACGGGAGGTTAAGAAGACGCTTCGGCCACGACTCTCATCTAGAAACCCCAGCATGCTTCCCGTTGTTCTAGCCTGTAGAGGCCAAAAGCCAGTCCTAGTATGTGTCCAAGAGAAATCCCCCGCCTCGGCGTCTGCACCGACCCAGACGGGGCGAGCGGATGCCGGGACCCCCTCTGCTCTGTCAAGTGCAACATCTGGAGTGCTGAGCAGCTCTAGTGCCTCTTCATGGACGACACCTTCTTCTTCCTGGCTGCCAGCATTTCGTAAAAGGGGTCCCTGCTGATGGCGGCTCTGTGGGAACAGATGCAGAGGACAACGTCGGTGAGCGAAGAGGAATGATGCAAGTGTGTAAATTGCTGCACTTATGCGGGACTGTGATGTTAGACGTGGTGCATTTGCATGAAAGTAGGGATCCCTTTTTCAGTTTTTATTGTAATTTATGTGTGAACGTGTGTGATTTAAGTCCAATTAGGTTGCAGAAGTAGCATCTGCAATACCCAACAGTTCTTTTTTTTACGTAATTAGAAGGAAGTGCTAATCAGCACTGTAATAATCTACAACCATGGAGGAGAGATGAAGAGGAGGCACGTTGGGAGAGCCGTGAGGCAAAGATACTTATGTGTAGAGCTAATTACTGCAATTTGAATGTGTAGTTCCAACCCTTGTACTGAGCGAAGGAGGAAAAACCATTTACTTGATGCTGTTCATCCATTCCTCTTTCTCCTCAGCAGTGGGGGCCGAGATGCGGTAGAAGGTGTGGTTGCCCTCCACCACGCGTCCGTCAGCCTCGGTCTTGCACGCTTTTATCACCTGGTCCTTGTTGTCAGGAATGAAAAGCTCGAAGCAGTTCTGCAGAAGTGAAGAGGAAGCACGTTAGAAGTGATAGAACGTATGATGACAAGACAAAAATAACTGTATTCATCAAAAAGGCAATAAACTATCAGTTCATGTTCCTACAGAACCATATGGGTCCGACGTTGAGATTTAGAAATCCCTCTTTATGGCACAATGTTCATATACTGCGTCATATAAAGTGGCGAGTAAGTTACTGGCAGCTAATATGGTTGTGTGTGTAAATGCAACTGCCTATCAAGCAGTCAATTAAATGTCTATATCTATGAAATAAATCAGTTTGATTGATTTCTACAAATGTCAAAGTGGTGCTTGATAAACACTACAGCAGTGCAAACTCAGCTAAAATAATCCTCAATTTTCTAAAAGGGCTGCACTAAAGAGAGTCCTGTATTTAGGAAATGGGTCGTAGTAAAACCTGACAGTGTGTGTAATCCCAGGAGGAACCCGTAGAGGGAGCTGTACTCACAGGCTTCTTATCCTCCACCTCCTTGATGCTCAGGTTCTCCAGTGGGATGATTCCTCTGGGCTCCTTGTCCTGCACAAATATTAAAATACGTGAGAGACGGTGTGCAGAGGGCGCAGATGATTCTCTGTGGGCCTGAGAAAACGTCGCTGTACTCACTGTGGTGTACTCAAAGTAGTACAGGCAGTTGTCTGTGAGGATGAACCACCTCCTCTTCCAGGTTTTAACTCGTCCCCCTGTGGAGCAAACAGCCGGCGTCAGACAGGCTCAGCAAGAGAGAAGAAAGAGAGAGAAACGAGCACCGAAGCACCGGGTCGAGCAGCGGACAGGCAGACAGATGTATGGGCAGACAGACAGATGACGGCTCCACAGGACTCCTTTTACCCAGAACATCCCGCTATTCACCCTGATCCACCATCGCACCATGCGCTCGCCATCACCACAGCCCCATAGCCTTTAGATCTTCAATTCGCCTTGTATGTGTTGAATACTTTTAGCTCCTGTCACACCTACATTTTAATGGCTGGTCCAGGCCAAGTTAATAGATGCCATATTAAGGCTAACTCTTGTCAATGTGATGCTATACAGTAAAGCTGTGTGTGTCTATGAATGTCTGCTTACTTGATCCATGTTTCTCTTTTCTTTAGTTGCTGACTCAGAAGGATCGATAGACGGTATACATATCTATGGAGGAAGTTTATGTACATAGACATGTATACCTCTCTTCTAGTTAGTCTATTTGGTTTAGTTTAATAAGTTCAGTTGGTGCAAAGCCCTCCGATGACGATACGAGGGGTGAATGTGGGAAGTAAACAGTCACTTAGGATTAAAGTTCTCTTTCAGGCCCAGTGGGGGCTCTCTGGTTAACTTTGTACCCCGCTGGTCTGTAGCTGACCTCTGACCCCCCTTTGTCACCCATACTTCCTGTGAGGGGAAACCTGATCACAGTAGCAGATGGCCCCTCTCACGCTGGGAAGATGGGATGCCAACAAAATGAAGAGCGGCAAGAAGCCCAGCGCCCGGAGCTATGCTCGGATTCTCTACAGGCATCTCAGACTCGAATTTCCTGTTTTGGCTTTGTTAAGTGACTTCTCGTTCATATAGCAGCAGTGACCAGTGAGACCATGACATACAGACCTAAGCCTTGTCTAGACTATCCCACCACCAATGATAGAACCCATCTACCGGGATAGAGGAGGCTGTGAGGAGGTTTATATACAGACATGTAGAACACACGTGTATTATCATATAACAGCGGTAGCACTGTATATGATATGCCATCATATCACAAGATGCCATGATAGGTCAAACACTTCAGCCTACGCTTGTTATAATCTACAGACGCCATCGACACACGCTTCACTCGACGGGCGGAGGTGGAGAAGCCCCTCTCGCCATCTCCACCCGTCAGTGTGTTGCAACAGAAAAGCAGACAAACAGAAAACACGAGACGCGATGGCAGAATCACACAGCTGACTGGCTCGAGAGTTGATTGGGTTGTTTTGGAGGTTGTGCGAGCGGTTTCGTGGTCACGTGTGTTCCCGTCACTCCCAAGAAAAAAAAATTGTTTTAAAAAGAGAGAGGGGAGACCTCCTCCCCGTGCAAGAATGTCTGGGACGAGACGGGACGTCCCAGCGGATTGTTGCAGAGATGTGTGGACGGTGCTGGGCCCGGAGTGGAGCTGAGCGGGCGGGGCGCCCATGCAAGACGGGACTGTGTGGGAGGCTGGGCAAGTAGAGGTTCAGAGGGAACAAGTCATATCTAGTTGTTGATAGTTTTATGAGTCCTTTGTGAATGATTTATCTCAACAGGACGAATTAGAAATGGGTTCTTCTAACAGATTCTCTTTTTGTTTTGTTTTTGTTTGTTAAACCAGCCCTGAATCCCTTCGGGCACACTCCTCTGCCCATGCTTCTCTCCCACAGTCCAGTCCGGTCCGGTCCGGTCCAGCACCACACCGTTACCCTTCAGATCCATTTACAGCATCAGATAAGGAGAGCAGAGCCACGTTGTGGAAAAGGTGCAGTATTCCCTTTCCATGCGACCAGAGAGCAAACAACAAGTAGCCAATGGGTAAATGGGTTCATTATCAATTTGGAGAGTCAAGCAGACAGTCCCTTTGTTGTGTTCGCTGTATGGAAAAAAGGTATAATGCAGCTTCCAAAAAAAAAACAGATCAAAGAGAATGACCACTGCAGCATAGAGAGGAAAAAAACGGGTCAAACTGCTCAGTGGAGCGGTCACAAAGAGTCAGCTCCCCCGAGCCCACGGAGATAAAAGAGAGTGGACGAACCACCAGCTCAATGACAGACTGAACAGACAAACATCTGAAGTTCAAATGAGTCAATGGAGAGACGCAAAAGGAAAAAAAAAAAAATCTACAGACAAAAACAACCTGCGTGAACGTATACAAAAAAAAAATGAGGAAGAACAAAAAGCATGGCGGACCACCAAAAGCACCCGAGAGCTGAGAGATGGACTAGCGTTTGGGAAGAGCAGGTGTACATACCTCCTGAGGAAAGACAACAGCCAAAATCATGGGAACAAACAAACGAAGAGGAAAAGAAAACAAAAAAAAATTAAAATTAAATGATAAGGAATTATTGCACCACAGTCCTGTTAATCTGGTTCCAGGGAGGCTTTGATGCACTGCTTTACAGCTTTCATTTTCAATGAGGGTGAACAGGTTTTACGCCTGCTGTTATTACACCAGCCCACATGGGGGAGTTCTACTCATTGTCACTGTAAAGCACTACATGAAATATCGCCTCCACTTCGGTCCATTTCCGTTGCATCCAGCGATTGACCTTCCACCCTGATTGTTTTACTCAAATCTGCCAACTTGGGGTCATTGGAGAGAGAGTCATTCTTCCCTTTCTTGGTGTAGTTTGTTGTAAAGATTCACAGTGATTGGAAGACTCAATTATAGGTCTCACATTCAGGCTTTTTGTTTTTTATTATATTCATTGTGAATCTGTACAACAGAGAGAGATCTCAGAGGAAACAAGAGGATGAAGAGTTCAGGGGACCAGGGTTGTGCTTTTCTGCTTGTAGAGCGATTGTGTGACCAGTGAGAGTAACAGCTGACGTCCTGTGAAACACTTGTAACGATACAGGTGTGTGTGTGTGTGTGCCGGAACATATGTTAAAGTCTGAATTTCAGGAAAAAAACCCTCAAGAAACACTGCTAAAAATTAATTTTTAACACTAAGATAACTCCTTTGTTGTTAAAAAATTCCAAGGCCTGCTGGGAGTTTCACATCTCCAATAAACACATCTCAGGATAACTGATGTGTATGTGCATTGTGTGTGTGTTCATTGTGTGTGTGTTTGTGTGTGTGCATACACTTTATTTACAAAAGCTACTAAAGTCAGTATTTGTGCGAGTGCTTGCATATCAGCGTATGAATATGCTCCGTCATAAATATTTCAAAGGCCTCCACATGTGTCCTGACCACATTCATAATACATGAAAGCCGACAGAGATGTCTTCAGATGCCTCGGGTGGAGTGTGTACAAACCTATCCACACACTCTCTCTCACACACACACACACACACACACACACACACACACACACACACACACACACACACACACACACACACACACACACACACACACACACACAGGTTATTGACCTCACTTTGTGCCGCCTTGAGATCATTTACCAATATGTGCTGCTGTGAAAACACAACACGAGGTAATCTATCAGCACTGACGAGAGCACCATTATTTTTAATTTTTTTGTAAGATCATCATGAGCCCAAATATCTGTGTTCATGTACTCCCCCCCCCCACTCACCCAGTTTTAGCAGCCAGCCCTCTCTGTCTGGGTTGAAGAAGGTGTGTGTGAGATCGTTGCCGTCGTCCTCGGGGATTTTGAAAGGCTCATTCTTGATGCTGTCGTACAGATTCTACAACAAAAAAATAATAGTTGACTATGAATCCAGAGCAGGTTTGAGGAGAAATCCCTCACGAGGAGAGAAATAACTTTGAGTTTTAAAGGCGTACTGACCCTGAGCAGGTCCTCGGGTAAGTCTCCTCCATCGTTGATTCCTCTGTTCATGGAGATGAATCGTTCCACAGAAGGCTTGTCCTTCACATTCGGGTTGTGGAGGCTGGTGTTTAGCATGATGATGGCAAACGAGAGGATGTAACAGGTGTCTGTAACACACACACACACACACACACACACACACACACACACACACACACACACACACACACACACACACACACACACACACACACACACACACACACGAGATCACACCATAAGAGGGGGATGAGAAATAGGTTGCTGTTTACCATAAAACCTCTGCCAGTGTTTAATTCAGTGTTTAAATGTGAACGTAAATGAGCCGAGCTGAAAGGACTGCACTTAGGGGACCACCGTCAAACAGAGAGGAACAGATAGGCGAGGCTTCGTTAGCGAGGAGAGTGGGTGGGTGGGAGAGGGCAGCTAAGTATGCGTGTGTGTTTCTGGATAAGCACTCTGATCTGTGTGTGTGTGTTTGCTAAAAGACGGCGTGGCCAGCACGCGGCTGACGCAGCAGCACTTTATCTGGCCCGTTAGGCTGTTGAGAAGACCCCATGCATTATTCACATCCATCTGCATCCATGTTAGAGGCAGGCGGCTGTCTGCTGTGAGCATTGTTTCCCAAAAGCCAGACACCCTTCCAGAGCATGGTTCACATCAGCAGACTTTCTGTCTGCTAAACAAAGCAGTTGAGATGCCATTTCCTTTGGCACGCCATTAGATCTCAGTGCGATATGGAAAACTAAGTGCTCCAGGGAGTCCAACAGAGAGTTACAACTAGTTATTAGCTATACTTCAGACTTTATCAACCAACTATTGAGACAGAAGACAAACGGAAGTCATTTTGTTCTTTGTTTCACTGTGCACACATTCACAGCTTTTGGGCTTTTTAATGGCGTGACGGCGCTACCTGTGGACTGGAAAACGCCAGGGTTGCACCGGCAGTAGCGCTGAGCGAAGGACTCCATCATCCGGTCGATCTTCTGAGCTTCTCCCGGTAGCCGAAAACTCCACAGGAACTGTCTGTCAGGGGACACCGCTCACCAGTCAGCAACAGACTCACGTCCACAAGGAAAAGCATCTTCAGGAGACTCTTAAAAAATGGACTGTATCACACATGATTTACATTTTTTTAAAAGGGGCGGGGCAAAGCTCTGAGGGTCCAGTCAAGGACTTGATGAGACCTGAAGATGCTAGCTCCTGGGGAGATGCTGTCTTACCTTAGGGCCTGAACCAGGTTGAGGTCTGTGAACTCATGAAGCTCCACAAAGGCGTGAAGGACTTCGAGATTGAAGTCATCTCTACAGGAGACAAAAGATGGCAACATGGCTTATTAGTAAACATTTCAAACAATTGTTTGTTCTATAAAATATCAGAAAATGGTCAATAAAGACGGTCACAAGCCCAAAATGACCAAAAGTCATTCTAGTTTGGTCCGACCCCAGTTCAAAACCAAATGATTCTCAACTGCCTCATCATACAAGACAAAGAAAAGCAGCAGAATCCTGTGATGAGAATAGGATCACCAATTTAGCACTGCACTCCGATAACGTAGACTCACAAGGGACACTTAAAAAATACAAAATACATGTAGTAATACTCCCCAAGACCTGTAAACACACTAAAGCGCGTAAAATCCGGAGAGTTCCCCTTTAAAATTATTATTCAATCCATTAAAAATTGTGAATAATAAATACATTTTTGTTGATGGATTAGTCGTCTAAGTGTTGAAGCTCAAAAAAGGTCATAACCTCCAAAGAAATCTATTAAAGTGGATTTTAAGGATTTACTCGGCGGATGCTGAGGAAGGCCCAAACTAAACCATGCTCATTTAGAAGCTCTTCCTAAAAGTTTGATCACTGCCTCATTTGAAAAGTAGTCCCCATCAGGAGTGTGTCTGAAGACCCAGGTCTGTGATACGCTGCATACTCCCATCAAACACCCACCACCTCCCTCTAATCTCCATCATGACATCATTCCCCGGCCTTCAGAGTAAATGATCTGCCCTGTGGGACCACGTGGAGGCTCTGAGGGGCTCTCGCTGACACAGTCGTATACAGTCACCAGTGCTCCCAGTGGACGAGTGACCAATCGCGTCTCAAGGCTCTCGCGCTGCTGCTGCTCCGGCCCCTCCTCATGGAATCAAGAACACTCGGAGAGCTAGATAACAATGAAACGAGGAGCATCCATCAACGGCCTGAACTCCATTTCCTGGTTTGACCTCAAAGACCACACCCTGACTGTAGTCCCAGAGCGGTGCGTAATGTACATCAGGCCGAACACCATTTCCTGTGTTATGAGTTCGCCGTCGCCGAGGACGGTCTCAGCTCTCGAGTGAAATCTGTAACTGCCCTCAAAGACATGCATTCCCGAGTAGTGAGTCTCTTGATCTTATCAATGAGTAAGATAATCAAAGACAGATGGAGGCTATTGAGTAACGGACATCGTCACGAGAGAACGCTCTAAACGTGGGACCAATAATCCGAAAGGATGGGCGTGTGCCTAACCGAGAGGAAACGGCAATACGGAAAATATGCACTCGCTACTCCATGCTTTCATCAAGCACATGGATGTGTGCTGGTGAGTCATGATAAGAGACGGTTCGATAAGAGGGAAAAGTCTTCATCCTGACCTCTCTCCGAGGTAATCCCCGATGGCCGTTTTGTTGAGGCCCTCGCCCTTGTAGAGGAATTGAGCGATGTCGTCACTGGTATTCTTCAGTAAGTCGTTCTCGATCAGGAACTGGATCCCCTAAAGAGAGAGACGGGGCCCCGGGTTACTTCCTGCTTCAGAGAACATGTGGGACAAATTACCGTTTCTGAAGAATCACAACAGTTTCTTCCACCTACCTTTTTGGGGTCCATGTTAAATTTCTTGCGCCCCATGGCCACCTGTTTATTTCTCTGCATGTTTTTCCTGAAACATAAGGGAGTAGATGTTTGTTGGTTGTTCTTGATGAGAAAATAATGTTGTACATGAACAAAAGAGCTGCAAATAACGTTTCTTTATTGATTAATCTGACTTTTTTGTCAAGCATTTGGTCGATAAAATGTTATGAATGCAATAAATACCAATACAAATTTCCCTGAACTCAAGTTAATGTCTTCAAATTGCTTCTTTAGTCTGACAAACAGTCCAAAAAATGAATATTTTTATTTGATTTCATTGATTTTCATTCATTCCCATTAACATTTTGCATTTGTTGGGCTTCTCCTCCCCCTCCACATTGACGACAAAGCGTTGATTAAGCGTTTTAACATCACGCATATGGGAACGTCTCATTTCTCAGGACTCAAGTTATTCAGGGGGTCAAAGTGCACTCAAAAGAGTCCGCCGTCACCGTGGTGAGAGGTCACCGCTTCTCTCCCACTGATTCACTCGCAGCAAACATTCCTCTCGGCTCCCGTCCGCCAAAACCAACACTCGACCGCAGCACGAGCTGCGTGTACTTTATTCAAGAAATGGATGGGAGCGAGCTCTGATCACAAGAAGGTGCTGCGACCTCTTAATGGGTTTTTTAGATCCAAGAAAGATTATTCGGCAGCTGATGGGATCCCTTATCCACTTGAGTAGACCAAACATCAGCCCTCCCTCCCACCCCGGGGACCGTGCATTGTCTGCCTCTGCCTGTACACCCACTGCATTATTCAATGAGGCCTCCCATCATCGGGGGTGTGCCTGATGAAACATTTAAACTGCCTTAAAAGCAGAGCCAATTTGGGAAGTGTTTTTGGTGGGATGGGAGAGCCCGACCTGCCCATCAAACATGAATAATTGACAGCTTCATTTGCCAAGTTAATAGAAGGCAAACAACAAGCCAATTTAGGCAAAACAGAGAGGGAAGTGTGTGTCTTTAGATCCCTTTTTCCTTACCTCTCCTCAGTGGATCCCAAGTTCTCGATCTCACTCGTCACTTCTGCGATCTCATCCTTCAGCCGCTGCAGAAAAGACACAAACGTTAAAATGTCATGAGAACGTCAAGAGAATGAATTCATCATCGGCCTGCTAATTTCCCTGACACCAGGAGGCGTGGGGGCGTGCGTGACCCGACACAAAACAACATGCAAATTATTTTGCGTGGCTCTATTAAACCGTGTCGAGGGAGAGGCCATCATCTCTGAATCACCTTTATTTGTCTATAAGCCAGGTGGCCTTTTATCACGTCCAGGAAACACTCGCAACGGAACCATCGGCTCAACACGGAGAGCAGAGTCACTTCCGATGGGCTGAAACTTCACACACACACACCGCTGCACGACTAAAAACAGACAGCAGCTGTCTTTATCTACATCAACGTGTTTCCGTATGCGTGTTCTCTCAAACAATCCTCTCATCCTGAATTTGATTAGGCAGAGAACATTCATGGATAACCTCAATACGAATGGAGTCAGAAGAAAGCGTAAAAGTGGATTATATTTTTGTGAAGCGTTTTAGTGATTAATGGCCTTAGAGGCAGATTTAGCTGATCGAGCCAGGGCCGCTGGTGCCAGACTGGCGCAGTCGGGGCATTACGGCTGACGTCAGCTCGATGAAAGTGAGGAATAACGGCACAAAAGAAATCCTGTGTACAGACGGAGCTTATCATTGGTCATGTGAGGCGGCAGCTCTTCAAGTAAAAAGGCTACAATCATCGCGTGTCTCCATTCATATCCAGCTGCAGTGTTAGTTTATAACTCCTCACGCATAATACCAACTCACTTTGGGCCAAACCACAAAGGGAACATCTGTGTTTTCAAGAAGGCCCTGCGCAATCACAACACATTCCTCAGATGCTTGCCTCCGCAAACAAAAGGCCGTGTTCATGCAGGGGAGTGGGTGGTTGAGGGGCGGGGGGGCATGGACCGGGGGCAGCAGTGGTGGCTGAAGAGGGGGGGGGGGGTCAGGCAGGGCGTTGGATCCTCTGATGTTTGTCCGTCAGTCCACATCTGGAAGCCAACTCTCTTCTGGGGCAGGACAGTTGTGTGTTGTTTGCTTACCGAGCTGGTTATTGAGTGACAGAACTGAACCTGAGCAGCTCGCTTCAATAATCAGCTCTGCTCTCGGGTCGAGGCAACAGCCCAAAAAATAAAAAATAAAAAGACCATGAGCCACGGACAGGAATCAAACAAACCACTTTAGGGAAATTCAGCCAAGCTGATTTGAATCCTGGCTTTCTTTGGAAATCAGAGAGTACACGAGGGATATTCAGCTGGCTGCGTGAGCACGTTCCTCATAAAGAGCTTAATCCTATTCTATCTGTATGCTCATCGTGTTTTTTTAGACTTGAGTTATATTCAAATACCACATTTCAATAAAAACACCCTTAAGAGACACAGAACATCTACAAAACACAAATGGCTCAACAGTTGAAATGGTTTGCTAAAGCGAGCTTTTTGGCAGGAAATACCTCACATTCCACTCGGGGTGAAATATTTTAAGTGCTTCTTGTAAAGGAGACATTTGTACAGATGGATAAGAGGTATTTATATATTTAACAAGTTGTAGTTTTAGCTGAAGTTACTGGAAGTGAGCCAAATAATAATAATAAAAATGAAGATCCTCTTGCCCCTTGAGCCTCAAAATGTAAAGTCTGGTCATTTTAATGAACGGATCAATTCAATATTTTATTAATATTAGCTGTGCTATAAAGTGTCAATTAGAATAGTTTCCATAAAATGTACAAGCTTTTACAGCCAGTCAAAGTAACTGAAATGCGTTGCAGTTGGGCATAATACTTTCCAGATAAAATCAAGTAGTTTCTATAAAAAAAGATTTGAGTAAGTAAGCCACACATGGAGTTTTTTTTTTTCTTCTGTGTCATAAGCTATGTACAGACAAACAGCCCCCGTATCCTGTTCCAGTATTACCTGAATGTCCTCCATCAGCTCCTGCTTGCGCCGGCGGATATTCTCCAGCTCCTGCTTCTCCTCTGGGGTGAGGTCGTCCGGCACTGGGGGAGAGATGGGGGAGAGATGAGAGAGAGAGAGAGAGAGAGAGAGAGAGGATGAAGGGTTAGTCGCCCAAAATACATAATGCACCTTAATCCTTCGCTATGCATATCTATCCCCTGAGGCGTGTCCCTCCGGGCATCTCAGTGCACAGAAATAACATCATAATTCCCCCCTTGATATCAGAAAGGGATTGAATGCCCACGGCAAGGGGCTCAGCAGATATATACAGATATATATATAAAAATATATATGAGAAACATCTACACCAGAAGGAAACCAAGTGTGCAGCAGACAGGAGCACTTTGAAGAGGACTTCACTTTTGTGTGTAATCTGTCCGACTAAATGAAACGGCTCGGGTCAGCCGGGCGGCGCTGAGCATCGATGTCAGAGTAGCACAAATGTGACAAAAGTCCTCCCGTCACTCACACTATAATCACGCCATAATTAGCTCTGTGCCGAGGACTGAGGGGCGCCGCAACGTGTCCTGCTTGATGGACAATTAGTTTGTGTGCGCGCAAGCCTTACCTGCACTACAAGCATGGAGGGATCCCACTAGTATCAGCGCAAGCAGCACAATCTGCTCTGGAGGCATTTTGCCTCTACTCTTTCTGCATCTCTATTTTAAAACATAGTAATTCTTGCTTCAGAATTACATGTAATTACCCTTTAAATAAGGTAATAATTGCTTGCTTGAGTCAAAATCTTTGAAAGGAAACAGCTAAAATACAACTTTCTATGCTTCTATAAAAACATTTGAGATGACTGGAGGGAAGGGATTTCATTCTCTTAGTGTTTCCAAAGACGTGTTTGCGCTTGCTGTAAAAAAAAATGCATGATCCAATGTGCAACAACACTGATCTCTTTTAGTGAATGATTAATTCCCCTGTGAAATAAAGTGAAAGCCTGTGCCCTCTGAGGTGTGACAATCCAACCATTTGGCCTTTCTGCAGCAAAATAACTGCTGCAAAGCGTTGTTTGGAGGACACTCGCACTGAAAAACTGTTGCAGCATCACAAAACTAGAGATATTTAGCATGAGTCGCAATTAAACCCAGCGAACCCCGACAGCGCCATGAGCTGCTCGAGTCCCAGCGGTCATGTAGGTAAAATCACTCAGTGACTCTTTCTCTGATTCCCCCAGTGGCCAATCACAAGCCACCTCCTCTCCTCCCCTCTTTACCTCAGCAGCAGGGTTCAAAGGGTTAAAGGAGACGAGGGTTGACTCTGCCAACGGTTAGCTGGGTAATGGTTATAGAGAGATGGAACACAAGGTATTATAGTACTCATTTCACAACTCTATGATACTAACAATGACCCAGAAAAAAATCTTTACTCTGCTAAATAAAAACATTAATTAAATATTGGTCCGACATAATCAAAACAAAACCGCAAAAAATTCTCGACTAAATGTGACGCAGTGTACCTGCAGTAAGAGGTCAGTGGAACGAAGGCTACAAAAGCTAAACTAAATCTAACGCAGCAATCAATAAAGCAAAGGAAAGGCCAGCCATCCGGAGAGTAAGAGCTTCATTGTGCCTTCAAACACACACGAACATTCATAACTTCACAATTAGCAAAACGCAAGATCAGCTCATTCAATGTGACCGTAAAGATTTTATCCAAGCGTAAAATCCGGAATAAATGATATCCTCGAAAAAGAAAACATGTGCTGCATAACGGAGAGCGCTCATTGTAATAAAAGAAGGTATGCCAACCTCAACGACGTGAGGCAAATACCCACGACAGTCACTGCAATGTCAGCTAATATTTACCACGGGGATAACGGACAATAGAAGAGCAACACAAGAGCCTTACAGTGGGTCTTTAGGGAGCTGCAATACAAAGCCATGTTGTTTTCCAGACTACATACAGACCGAGATGCACACACAGACACACACACAAAACACAGTGCAGACAGATTTGAGAATATGTGTTCTGCTAGCATTTAATGAGCCCGTCTGCCGATCGACTGGGCGAGTTAATGTCACGCTGAGTGAACCCAGAGCGGGCTGCGAGTTCAACGGCACAAACCAGAGCAACGAGGAGGATGAGCTTAACGCAGGAAGTTCACTCCTCTTTCTGGAAATGTGATGTCAGGTTGGGCGGCTAACGGACGCTGAAAGGGAGCCAGAAGAAGACAGCTGGAGACTCAACACAACCCACAGCGATTCAGTCTTAGAAGAGGACCACAAAGTGAAAGAGAAGAGCTGCACAACAGGGCTGTAATTATATAGAAACTTATCATTTGAGGATGTAAATCATATGTTCCCTATGCATCCTTCAAGAGCACAAACAAGGAGATTAGGAAACCAGTATCTTGCAGATGCATGATGACACCACCGGTCCCGGGATTAAAGGGCCAGATTTTCTACCCGGCCACCACACACGTCATCTGTTGTTACCCACACGATCAGATCTACTCGAAAAGCCGGTCAGGTACACACACACACACACACCACTGCCTTCCCGATTCCACCCGAAATAATCAAGACCACATCAGGGAAGGGAGAGGCCCCGCCAACGCACGTGCCAGAGGTGGGCACCAAGTGGGTGTCATTTCCCAGAACACAGCAGATGAGGGGAGAACCCATCAACTTAAATAAATGCTGAGCGCTGCTCGTTTCCATTCTGTCTGGCAGAGCTGCTTGGCCGTCATTCGGCAAACTTCTGCACCGGTAAGGCCGATGAAAAGAGGCCGTCATCAGAAAACAGACAGGAAATGACAAAGACACGAGACGGACGGGGTAAATAAGGTCAAGAAAGAGGGATGGAGAGAATCTGTTTCTGTGGTGAAAGCTAATTATCCTAATTAAAGACTTGTCAGATGTACTGACACCGTAATAATATAATCCATCCAAATAACAACACCCATCTCTTGCTGATGCGGTGATATGAGTTTGAAGAGCAAATTATATGAGAGGAAGTGTTGTTTTTCCCTTCATGTTCACAACATGTACCGCTCCTCATCTGCCCTGTCTATATCTGACTTTAGGGGCCTCTCAGAAGCAGAGGGGCCCTACAGCGATGAATGTAGTGATTTCCACAGGCTGACAGATAAACACCGGGCGCCCACATCTTCACTCCTTCAGGGACTCGCGCTGCCCGGAAAGCAGACGGAGGCGTGCAGTCGTGCACATAGACCTCCACGCGACGTGCACGCACATACGCACACATGCTTAACACCCACACACCCACACACACACACACCGACGCCCGGGGCCGACACAGTGCATCTCCCGTCGTGCCTGGCGCTATGTCAGCGCTCAGCAACTTGCTTTTTGTTTCAGCTTTCAAACGCTAACGGCGTCTGACTGGAACTGTCCAGATTGTGATATTCGGACTGAATCCGTTACGCATCCCTTTCCCTTCTTACAAAAAAACATTTGTGCATTTAACATTTTACACTCATGGCCATTGAGGAATAAAAGGCCGTTTATTCCTCAATAAACGGCCTTTTATCCTACAATTGTTTTACATTTTGACACCATGTGTCCTTATCTTTTGCTTTTCGGAGAGTCTGCAGAGTTCCTAGATGAAGTAGTTTCTAGTGAGGGCTGGGTCAGCGGAGAGCACAGGGGAGGAGACATCGAGGGAGATACCAATTATAGCTTTCTCTCCCACAGCGGCACAGCCCACTAATACACATCCTGATTGCCGTCCTGGCAGAAGGGACAGACGTCTCATTTCCACCCAGATCACTGAGGAACTCTCCTTGAAAAATAAGGAAATTAGAATTCTTGAGTGCTTAGGATCTCTCAGCCCCCCCCCTCCCTGCAGATGTGACCCAATTTAGGGAGCTCCTCCAAAAAAACGTATTAACTAAATAAGCTCCTCACCTATAGGCTGCCGCTGACACAACTGCTGGATAAACATTTAGGTGAACTTAAAGACACACAGGTCAGAATGGGGAAATGACACCGTTTAATGTGACGCTGGGTCTATTATCTCTACATCTACTGGACCAGATGGAGACATCAATGCATTTATTATGCTACAACGCTGCCTATGATCTGCTGACTGAGGGAATATGCAAAAAGATGCACATCCATGTCTGCAGCCTCGTGTCTGTGTGTCTGTACATAAGTATATTTTGATCTGTTCCTCACACTTAACATTCGGCCTGATTACCCTTACTCTTCATCTTCTGTCATTCCTCCCCTGATCTTCTCCTTTATACCTCTCTTCCAGTTTCTAGCCAATCTTACCAGCTTCGTCCAGCCCTCCTTCCCTTCTCCTGTTAAGGCTTAAGGCTGTTGTTGCTGCTGTGCAGCTTTTGTCGTTACGGTTTCATGGATAGTTCCCTTTTTTAAACAGCAAAATGCACCCTGAAGGTCTCTGTAGGCTCCGATCAATCGACCCCGAGCCTAAAGCAATGAGAGAGCCAGCTGTAACAAGACGCAGTCTACTTCATGATGAGGTTTAATGCATTCAGCACAACACACAAACAATCGATTATGTGAGCTGGTATGGGCACACACACACACACACACACACACACACACACACACACACACACACACACACACACACACACACACACACACACACACACACACACACACACACACACACACACACACACACACACAGGTCTATTAAAATGTCCCTAAGCTTTCTGATCTTTCCTGCTGCTTGAACAACAAAGGGTGATTTAAAACGTGAACGTCTAATCCGCTGATCTCTGATCTGAGACTGAATCTCATTACTACAGTAAACCCCCAAGGGGACTCTCCCTCATATATATTTGAAAGCGCACACACACACACACACACACACCTTCTGAACCAGACAGCTTGTAACAAAGTGGAACACGGGGCTATGAAGGAATGCCTTCTTTAATAAGGGCACCGGCCTAAGAACTTCCTCACCTCTGACCTTCAGATCCACTGTTGGCAAACACAAAAACAGAAACCAAAAACAGACCACCAGTTATGGATCAAAGAGCCACAAAGAGTCCAACCTGACCTGGCCTGAGGGTAGGAGGTAGGAGGTAGGAGGAGAGATAATGGGAGAAGGAGCCTTGTGTTTGGGCCGGGGAGGCGTGGGACGGCGAGTGGCAGGAGAACACAGAGACAGTGGGACGATCACAGCTTTGCCTTTGTGTCTGCATTTGGCCTCTCAGGACATTCCTCAACAGGGCCCAGGCAAGGGGACTGATGGCTGAAGCATCCTTGGCTTGCACTTGTTACATTGCTCGTTGGTCATCCCAGCTTGCTTTTGTGCCACCAAGTAAAACTGCAGCACGACTTCTGCAGCCCTGGTCGTGAAGAGTTTACCTCCGTTTGCACTTTTACATACGATCCTGAAGAGTCAAAACAAATATATGCCTTCATACAGACACACCTCACCCCCACTGACAGCACCACGCTGCCCAGTCGTTAGCCTGCTGCACCAGCACTCAATCATCTTAACCACAACACAACAAACCAGGCTGCCGAATGACAGGACGGCCCAGCAGACGATAAGTCAGACCACTAGCACTTCAAATGATTCTCATCCTAGTTTCTTTTCATCCTCGCAGATTTAATCTTCAATACTGTCAAAGTGTGGCTGCAGGGGGGGGGACAGAGTCCCGCATGATAGCAAAGTACCAGAGATGACAAGCTAACACAAACAGACCTGTGGAAAACAACGCCAGATCAATTCAACAAATAAAAACACACGAGCGTCAGCAAATCTAAGCGCTAACCTGTGAGAGAAATCCTCCAAAGTGTCAAGTGTGTGTCCTTCCAGGGAGCTCCTCTTCTCTCTCACTCTTCCTTGTTATATATATATTAAAAAAAGGCAGCAGTCTGTTTTTCTGTCAGCTCCTCTGGCTTAACGCAGGCGAGCTGGACGTCCACATGACCAGCAGCAGAGAGAAGGAGCCGGCTCCTCCGGTCAGGGAGACAGATACAGCTCAGCTATCAGCTCCCAGCATGCTCCCAGCACACTGACAGCCCGTCTGGGGAAGGAGCCTTACTCACTACCTCCCTCCCTCCTCTCCCTCCCTCCCTCTCTACTCACTCTTTGAATGTTGCTGTCACTGCCATTAACATGGAGGCTCCACCCAGTGGTCATTCCTTTCTCTGCCTCCACACACACACACACACACACACACACACACACACACACACACACACACACACACACACACACACACACACACACACACACACACACAGAGGGCAATATAAAAAAAGGTCTATATCACAATTACCACAACTTTCTTTCAAAACCGATGTATATGATGACATATGTTGAGTTGTGTTTCATCAAAACATATTGCTGCTTTACACACATCCCTAATAGAGCAGCTCCAGGGATGACGACGTTTTGTACGGCGACCCCGGAAGTTAGTATCGCACTTGTTCCTTCGACAAAAAGCCAACAGGATTTTTCCATTGGATTCTGGATTATCACAGAAACACAACTTTATGACACACGTTTTGTTCAGCAAGACAATCTTCTAAAGCTAATGTTAGACTAGAACTACACCACGGTCTCATGAGTGTAAACACAAACAGGCTGTGAAGGCGGACTAGTCGGACTGATGACGTTTTTTAGTCTCATTTAGCCTCTTGCTTTAACCACAGTTAGACCATAATTCAGGCATTTATCCAATTTATCCATTAAAAAAAACACAAATCAACTTTGAGATGAGGGAACCAGAGGTGCAAAAATGTTGACTCAGTCCCGTGTTTTAGGACTCATTCCTGCAGGATCAGAAATCCTGTTAGGATTACTAGATTAAAACAACCTGCTCAAAAGAAACGTACACAAACAACTAGTGTTTTCAGAGGGTAATACGGTATATCATAAGACCCAGAGGCCCAACAGAGAAAACGTTGTTAAAAATGGGTAACACATATATATCATTCATTCATTCGTCTTCATCTGGTCACCACAGTGACGAGGTCATGAGCTGTTGGTATGAGTCAGCACTTTGAGCCAGGTCTTCTCTCTCCCGACCAGTCATGCGACCAGTCATCATCATCACCTCCGAACTCCAGCTTAACAATGCCGTCTGTCCTGAAGACAATCGTGTATTTGCATGATCATCATCCCGATGCTAATGATGCATTCCAAAAATTCGCAGTATTCCAGACTCATCGTAGCCCGAGCGCCTTGTTTTTACAGCATGAGTGCGTGTACACACACACACACACACACACACACACACACACACACACACACACACACACACACACACACACACACACACACACACACACACACACACACACACACACACACACACACACACACACACTTTTCCCCCGGGTGTGTCTGCGTCTGCATCACAGAGCAGATGTGAGCGCTTGCCTCATGTCTGTCTGTCTGTATGAGTCAACCTGGAGCCCTCTGCTGTGCCGGCTGCACTCTGCACCTCTGACTAGAGTCAATACGGTGAGGATTTATATCCTGCATTAGACTTCTAAAAAGGGCCATAATGCGATGAAACAGGAAAACGTGTTCACTTGGTCATGATATCACCATTATTATCATTATTTATCTAATTAAATACATTAAAACCCCTGCAGATCCAAATCAGGCACACTGTCTCTGGGTTCCTGAACGTTTTTAGTGTAAATAAACATGGATGGAGCCCATATTCACTTCACCAGTGGTTCCCAAACTTTTTGGCTGACAAAATGAAGTGATGTGTTCTCATTACCCCTCTATAGAGGTTTCGGCCTATATCAGTATGAACATGAGTTGTGAGCAGTACAACCAAAGAGGGATTTCTCCTTCTCAGTTCTCACGCTGGTTAATTAAACTCATTTAGAGTCCTTAAGAGCTAACCAGTACTACAGACGAAAGAAATCAAAGACAATTCTAAAAATAAACCCAAGAGATGTATTTTTTTCCTTCTTATCTCATCTTGTGACTCGGTAGATTTATCTTTTTAACTCTCAGGCTGGGAACGGCTGCACTACACGGTTAAGACCGTCCCACAAAAACAACCTTGTATTGTGTTATTAACACGAGCCGGGTCAGGTGTATGCCACACTATCCAGTCATGGGATTCAAGTGAGAGAGAGCATCAACATCCCATAAACAGTTCCCAGTGAGCGTGATAGCTGTGTTCAGGAATGCTGGGACCAGAGAAAGAGCTGGAGAACGTATAGCGATGTGACCGTATACACACACAGCTTCATTGTAAAGAACACATACAGCATAAACATCCTGCAGCTGCACACACACACACACACACACACACAATCCATCACTGTGAACACAGTAGAGCAGCTTTCTTAAATAATCTCCGTTCTGTTTTATTGGCATTTATCAACGTTAATTGTTTTAATAGGCCGATGTGAAGGCTTCTCAATGTTGTTCCTCAAAAGCGGAAGTGCTATTTCTACCCACAATGCATGCCTTTGTCCTCCAACGTTGCTGGCCTTGATTCTTATCGGGGCTATCCTAATATCAACATCCTCTCTCGCCACTAAAACACACACACACACACCAGAAAACACATGATGGGAAAAGTCTTGCTTTTCTCTGTATTTCTGTCTCTGTGTTGAAAACAGAGAGATCGAGCAGTGAAGACATTTTAGCCCACACACAGACCGTGGGATGTCATTTCCTGTCGAGCATGTTGTCAGACTGTGGGCTTCCTGTTTGTGAGCTGTTCTCATGGTTCAGAGGAGTGAAAGCTGTGGCTAAACCCACCCATCCTGTGGGAAGTGTGATAAAATAGCAATTCTTCCTTCTTCACAACTATAGTCTTTAAGCTCGATCACAACGTGATGACATGCATGTTCGACTGAGACGTGAACAAAAAAAAACAAATGACAATACAACTCAGCATCTATTGTTCACCTCTTTGACAAAGTTTCTATGGCGCCAAATATTTCTCAATGCATTCTTTGCGTTTTCAAAAAGAGAGAAAGCACAAAGACCTATGACAAGTCATTTGTAAAATCAACACGAGATGCGATAAACAACACTAAAAACCTGCTTTTCCACATCAGGAGCAAAGTGTGTATGTAATGTAATGGACCGATGTCGTCATATTTGCATCACTTTCCTGCGCCATTTTGAATTTCTGGGTCTTATCAACAGGACTGATCACAGAGTTTTGTCCTGCATGAAGAAAATGACTCCAGGCGTGTCTACACCTGCTGCAAAGACACCAGCAAGTCACGCAAATCAGTTCACAGCAGGCTAAACTGTGCAAGACAGAAAGAACAACACACAAGCTCCAGAGGCCAACGTGAAGCAGGGAAATAGATTTTGTCCGAGTAACACTTAAAGATATCAAACTCACAAACAACATAAAAGTGAGAAGAACAGCAAATGATCACATTTGAGAAGCTTGAACCGGCAACTATTTGAAGTTTTTCCAGGATAAACGCCTCAAACGACTACTAAATGATCAGAAACATTTAAAATACACTTTCTGGCAATCTATGAATCAATTGTTTTTGTACTTGGATGAATCTGCATGATTGTGGCCAAGAAATCAAAATGTATTTAGTTTGATGTCACATAAAAAGCTCAGATCTTGAATAATAATTCAATGATCTTTTTAAATGTCTTGTCGATTAAAACATACATTTTCTGATAGCACTTTGCGTTCCTGATTTTCTTTATTATGACTTTTTTTTTTGGGCTGCTAATGAAACTAATGCTTTCTTAAGAAGACGTTTGGCTCAAGCAACCTATATGGGCAATTATTATTATTGTTGTTTTTGACATCTTGTAATCCAAGTGATTACTTCACACATTTTAAAAACAATAAATAATGAAAATACAGTCCCACATCGAGCCAAACATGACTCTACCAGCTTGTTTTTCCGCCTCCTTCACTGACTGGCATCACCGCCCTAAAACATTTCAGCTATGCAGCGTACTGTGTGTTGCTGAGCTGCCAAACACGAGACTCACATCAACACATAGTGAATACACAACATGTCGTCCAATTGCATTATAGCAGCTAAGTGTGCGGAGCGATCACCAGCCTGAGAGGAAAGATGGGCTGCAAACCGACGCAGAAAGAAGACGAAAATACGATTATAGGGGGAGACGATTATCAAACCACCGGGGGCATCAATGCACATTGTTGTGGAGGAGCCCATTAGAGCTCTCAGCGCCCCTCATTAGGGAACCATTAGTGACAACTACTTAAACTTCCCGGACCTCAAGTGGCAGAGACAAATGGACCGGAAGAGAATCGACTGTTCATCTCCGTGAACACAATGCAGCCGTGTGCCAGCCAGGATCCTCCGAGGCAAAGAGTGTGTAGAAGTTCTCACGCAGAACAAGAAGAGTGGCAGCACATAACAGGATCCGTCAGTCAGATGTTCACTGTTCTCCAACGGGATTAATGCTGCAGGGGGCTCATTAATGCTGGCATTGTGTACGTGACTTCAAAAAAGCTGCACGCTCATTTATTTCTGTATAATAACCGCATGTAAAAGGAATTATAACCTTTTATATAATTAAAACAATAGTACAGCTGCTGGGATGAGCTTCTTATGAGCATAATATGGTGTTTTAAACTAAGATAACATATGCAGAAGGCAGGGATAATAAATACAACTTTAACATGAGTGACAAGTGTTTTAATGCCATGCTGACACACTGGAGGAGTGACCGTCTGCTCTCACACCTGTTGCTGATTGCTCAGCAGTCAGTGAAAGATGACACTGAGGATGATCTCTGTCTGGCAAAAGCATCAAGAAATAACAAGTTTTGCTAAAGTGTTTATACATGTGGTATAACACCCACAGTGATCAACTTCAAATCCACAGAGATATTACTTATAGCAGACTGATAGATACTAAACAATTAAACTTAAAGAGCCATAGTTAACCTATAGGATCCTTCTTTAAACTGGATATAGTGAGTTTTTTTATATTAATCTGTATATTTTCTTTATCTACTATTGCAGACTGACCCTATAAAAGGCAATATATAATATACCTTTGTGTTTTTAGGGAGGGTATGCAACTTAAGTATTTTTTAGATGATCAAATATGCAGAAAGTTGATTCAGTGAACGCTTAAAATGGCAGAGTAGTAAACACTGTAAACAAGGCCAGACGACCCAGCAGCTCTGACTCCTCACTCCTGAGATTTACCTTCAAACATCATTTCAACACAGTTCATACTTCTCATACAGTAAAAGACATTCAACACGATATTTGTAGAAACATGTAGTTCTTTTGACGGTTGCACTCACCTACACCGTCTTCTGATTTTAACACCATGCTGTCTCCGCCTGGTAGCTCCGAGTTAAAAAATAAAAGTTGAAAGTGTTTTCCGAGCGTCGAAACTTTGACCTGATACTAGTATCGATGAATATATTGAGTTATATTATTAAGTTTTAACGCCGAGAACACAAACACACTTTGGTTTCGTCGGCAGTTGAACGGTGGCTCTGTCGACAGCTCAAGGGAGTGGTTAGAAGACACGAAGGACTTTAACCAACCAACGTTTCCTGCGCGCGATCCTCTGTCAAGACAGGCTGAGTAAAATCAACGCGCTTCCGGTTAAGCCTTTCATAATAAAACGGATGTACGGTTCATAAGATTGAACGCTTTAAACGGCAGATACAGGGGTTTCTCCTGATCCCAGAGAGGAGTGGAAACGATGGGTGCTCTCATTACATTTGAGTCATTATTGAATATTAACATCATTTTTGTTTGTTTATTAACATTTCTGACTTGGCAAACAGGAAGTTATTAATTTGCATCAAGACGTATGAAGCACAAACACTTAAATTGTACTTGCACCCCAGAATGTATATATATATATATATTTTTTAAAGATTACATTATGTCAGCGTTGCATTGAATTGTGTCACACAGGCACGGAGGATATGGCACCTGCACAGTTGAATAACGGCGTTACGGTTGTTATGCTCAACATAAGTCCTCTTTCATTGTATTACATTCAGCAAATAGCCTGCACAGCAAATTGGAGATAAAAAAATAAAAAATACAAACCCTCTGGTTTACAACAAGTAGAGTTTATTGGATGTTTGCCTGTATGTGATTATAATTGTAGGCTCTTATTTATTAAGGAAGAGCTGCTCCCTATCCGGTAACAGTCTGTTGAACTGTTGCTCAGAAAGAAGGTGCAGCAAATGAGCCAGATGACGCGTCCGCCGCTTGCGTTTGCACCCTGTTGCCTTGGGCACTGCCCTCTCTCTCTCTCTCTCTCTCTCTCTCTCTCTCTCTCTCACACACACGCAGTTGGGACAGGGTTGAGTGGGGGCAGGGAGAGATTGTGATTGACACACACAGGCACTGCAGTTCACTGCTGCTGATCTTGCGCTTGTTGCTGCGTTTGATTCACCACATCCGCTGGGAGTTTTCAGTCAGACTTTTATATCCGTCTCACAAAAACAAACTATTCTTTAGAAAACGGCAACAACACCTGGCTGCGGAGAAGACATAACAAACTCTCCCAAACACCTGTTGAATATTCAAATAAAACCACAGTGTTTTCGAGATAAATCTGACATTAATACAGAAACTTTTTTTGGGGGGGCCAAAATACATTTTCATATTGTTTAATATTTGCTAGTTACACTCTGTCATTATTACACAACTGAAAGTGTTGGAATTACTCCAACAAGACTACAACCAAGTACATGTGAATGTGTCATTAAGGGTGGCACCCCAGGGAGACTGAGCAGCATGTGTAAATGTCTGATTTAACTCGCCAGGTCCCAGCAGCTGCTCACAAATAAAAGCCTCATCTTCTTTTGGATTTATTGCCATCATGTTTCATCCTAGCCCGCCAACACTCACATTTCACATGTCATGCTGCCTGTGAACAAAGGTGCATCTGGTTGTTCTAGGGAGACATTTCTTGACAGCATATTTTCGGGAAAACTGTAAGGGCAGACAGCAGAGCTACCCAGCTTTC
Source organism: Pholis gunnellus (assembly GCF_910591455.1). Classification (NCBI taxonomy): domain Eukaryota; kingdom Metazoa; phylum Chordata; class Actinopteri; order Perciformes; family Pholidae; genus Pholis; species Pholis gunnellus. Next base: position 11,689,664 of record NC_136544.1, read on the forward strand.
CACCCCCTTGTTAAAAAGTGAATAAATCAGCCTGCTGTTTGTGTAACACCTGCTCTGCTGTGCTGCTGTCAGATAGGAAAGGGCCGAGCCTGTCCCTGCCTGTTGATGAACACCGGAGAGCCAGGAGGAATGCTGCGCTCTGCAGCCAATGAAAGAGGCCAGGAGATAACACCGCCTCTCTGTTTTTCTTTTCACCTCTCCACTGATGCACCAGGAGAAAAAATAATGTGTCTGGATGTCTGGCTGCATTTTTATTATGTTGAGAAACCACCAACACGGGAATCAAGACTAAATACTGCAGATTCATCCCCTTTTTCTGAAGACCATACTGGCAACTGGCAATCACAAGACACCTAAAAAGCATAAAAGCATAAACGCACCCTTGAAAGGCCTCTATAGTCTGCATGGCCACTTCATCTGAGGGGCTTCAAGCTGTGGCTCATGAATACCTCAGTTGTGCTCAACAACTGACAATGCAGTCTGTGTGAAGTTAACCCCGTTCACACAAAGTTTCAATTCATTGTTAACAGTTAATCCATTTCTCCCCCCCGAGCACTGCTATAAATCTGTGCTAATGAAACCCAGAACAAGTGAAACCAGAGAGCCGTTTGACTTTTAAATGAAAAGATCATCAGTTGATACCAAGACATTGTTGCCTGCAACTTCCTGGTCCACACAAAGACAAGTAGAACTGATCCTCGGATACATGAGACGTCAATGGAGAGTTGAAGTCGAAGCAGCAGCATCATACTAGACTACGACGTGTAAAGAGGGTTTTGTTCTTGCATGTTGAAAGATGCAGCTGATTATTAGACTCAATGGGATGGAGGAATTCCTCAAAAGGACAGTTTTCTTCTTTATTCATCTCTGTTGTTTATGAGGGTTTAGTCCACAATCTTCAGGGCATGGATCATGGGCGCATTATGACACAATGGGCCCCTGAGCACAGTTACGCTAAAGGCCCCACCTCTCCTCCATAGATACAATACTTAATCATTGCTTAGGCTCTTCCTGTTGTTGTTTTGTGTCTCTTTGTAGTTGTTAGGCATCTCTCTGTGTTTTTTTGTGTGTCTTAGTGGTCAGTGTGTAGTTGTTTTGTGTCTCTTTGTGGTCATTGTGTGTCTCTTTGGAAAAGTTTTGGTCTTTTTGTAGTTCTTTTTTTGTGCGTGTGATTGTTTTGCCCGTTTTTTGGTAATGTTGAGTCTCTTTGTAGTTGTTTTGTGTCCGTTTGTAGTTGTTTTATGTCACTTTCTTAAAGTTGAGGGACTTGGGGGAAAAATAATGGTCAAAATGTTTGCAGCAGAGGCCGAGACATCCTGACTTTTAGTTCTTAGTGTGAGCAAAGCTCCAAAAACACTGGATCCCACACTTTGCAAAACACAACTTGACAGTGTCTCTGTTACATGTTTAATACGCGCCCATGTCTTTCAAACACCAGGCCCCCAGTTTATAACGCTGGCTTTCTATTAAAAACATGTACATCATTAGGGTTACTTTCTCAAGCTTTAGAAGATAACATCCAAAGGCAGAGAGGACATTACAATACAGATGAGGCGATCTTGATGTGTAAAATTGGTGTAACGACCCTGTAATGGGAATCTTGCCCGGGTAAGGGTTAGGATTTGTGACGGGTTCAAGCTGTGTGTGCCTGGGGAGATGTGATCGACTCTCCTCAATCATGACTAGAACTGTAACTGTGCAACGGAGTTATTCCTGAAACCATAAGGCTTTATAATTATCCATGCGGCTATAATGATGCAGTGGCAGCTCCTGTAGTTACAATAGTAAATCTATGTGTTTAAATAGCCTGAAATAGATGGAAAAAAAAGTGAGAAAATAGGCTTTTAACCATCCTATGAGAAGAAATGCCAGGAGTGACCCCTGCTGATCATCTGCTGTAATTACAACTAAAACTGCAGAAAAACCAAAAAGGCATGAAGGAAACTTAATATAACGACTAGACATTATTACACAACTACCCACACAAATGCCTCCTATTTACCTCATATCGTAACATATAGTCTTTGACTTACAAACCAAATTAATCCCCAGAAAAGAAGTTATTGAGAAATAAGAGGTTAGTTTCCGCACACCTTGACACACGTTAACAGGCGGCCTGATACTGTTACTGTTTGCTACATAGATTACTACATGCTACATAGATTACTACATAGATTACTACATACTACATAGATTACTACATACTACATAGATTACTACATGCTACATAGATTACTACATGCTACATAGATTACTACATACTACATAGATTACATGCATGGCAGACATTCCGGGGCATAAACTGTGGCTGGAGTTTTATCGCTCCATGCATAACGACTCACTGCACAAGCTGACTCTAAAACCACTTCTTTCTCTACAGGTGCAGTCCGGAGGTAATGAGACCTTTTGGATCAATCCATCCTATAATTTTCCAAGTGGGAGGGTGCGCAGAGCTGAACGAATGATTACTGACATGAGTCATAGAATATAGCTAGCTCTTATGTCACGTTTCTTACGTGGTTGTGAGAGTAAAACAGTCTGTCTTGCAATTACACAGATAAAGCTCTATTTCAATATACAACATGCTCTCCACGTATCCTCGACAGCAAGACAATTTACTTTCCAATCGTTCCTCGGCTACACTTACACAACAAACATGCAGAAACATACATGCAGAAATGCTGCCGTCAGAAGATGCGACTATACGCAAACCACTTTTAGGACGAGAGTGTGAAACGTAGAGAGCTCCTGCTGAAGTACGACAGCCTGTCTAGGAGTCACTCTTCCTCAGGCTAGACTCGCAGCATTCTGCACTGCAAACAATTTCTGCAGTTGACATCACCCCCAGCAAGCCGTGGTGAACTACAGGCTGACAAAGCATTGTTCATCTGTAATTCATAATGCATTAGCCTGACGAACAAGCGGTCCAAGGGAATGGCAGAATAGAACCCCTTCTGTTCAGATGGATTGTGTCCCCAGGCATGAAAGCTCCATGGGTTGGATGCCAGCGTGTCTACACATTTACAGTACAAGAATAGGAGTTACAGTGTGTCATAAATGCCAGAGATAGGACTGAAGCACAGTCAAAAAACATTGTTTTCTAGTTCACCAGTGAACGTGCTACCACGCCCGTTCATTTCATCAAGATAAAAAGCAAGAACTCAGAGAAGAACGAATCCTGCCACACAACCAGAAGCATCTTCTTTGGCTTACAGAGGAGTGTGGATTTCATCTGCCTCTGCCTTGATTCCCACACACGCCTCTTTGAAGCTGCTCGCTGGCAGAGTCGGTTTACGTCCCGCCTCCGAAACACGCCAAACTGTGTATTGCCAGTGGGATACAGTTCACATGAAATCTAATAAATCAACATTATGATTTCATGTAAATGTACACAGGAGCTTACTGATCAACTAGGCCTTATTATCACAGTGTGCATTACTTTATTAACATTCAAAGTGAGAGGTTTTAATCCCATAATCCAGCAGCTCCCACATTTGGGGTTGCAAAGAAGAAAAAGTATTTTCTGATATTCAAATTAGGTATATTCTTTTCTCTAATCTTATACTTTAAAGTTCAGGATACATCCTTACGTCTTTGTGAGTATAATATAGTCATAAATAGGTCTTTATAATAAAATAACATTTATCATAGTAAATATAAATATCATGTAGTAATATATTTGTATTATGCAGAGGCTTGACAGCATATCCAAGGGATAATGTCAGACACAGAGGAGGGTGGTCATTTGTTAATCATGAGGTCTCCTGGCGAACAGGGCGTTACTCTTTTCTGTGGAAGCTTGTGGTGTTCTGATTTGTAATCCCTATCATTGCTGTCCAGTTCTCTATTCACAGTTTCACAATTACTTCCAGTGAAAATCTCGAAGGCAATCCGCTGTCTTCAGCCTGTATTTGAAGCGTGTAAAGTCATTCACAGACAAAGAAACACACAGCATGTGATGCCACACAGTGACGCCAATTAGACCCCTGAAAGGTCAAACTCTGTGAGACCTCTACAACTGCTACAAAAACACAAAAACACAAATTCAATTATTTAAGATTTTGGAGAAAAGTAACAAAAGTGCGCAAAAAGTATTTTCCACATAAATCACAGATACAGAGGGTATGAAAACCGATGCCATGTATTACAGCTGTGGTGTCTGAGACCCAAACAGAGGTAATAAAGCAAGTTATCAGTTCAAAATCATGGTTTACAAGCAATATTCATAAAATTGAGACAATAAATTGAATATAAAGCTCACGAAAGGGCCCAGGATCCCAAACCGAATATTAGGTTCACAAGCCAAACAGCTTGGGAACCACTAACATGATCCTGTTAGCATTAACACCGTCACTACTGCATCGTACCCTCCTTTACAACAAGTGGATTTGGGAAATATTCTGGACACTCGCTGCTGCTGACGGGTTTATTTGTGCTCCCAAAAGAGATCACTTTGTCCTCAACCGGCTCCTGGAGTCCACACGGAGTCATTTCCATGACAGAAAATCAAGACAAAGCTCGAGCACACCTGCCTCACAGCGCAGGAGGCCCTCGTAAACGCTCTGATAAAACTAAATTACTATCACGTTTGCACTGTCCACTATGATGCACTGTCCACTATCAGTCCTGTGAAGAAGACATGCTGGGTCACACTCACAGTGACTGTGAAAGTAAGAACTCACAGTAAGATTTACAGTCTGGAAGAGCACTGACATAACGCTGTACACGCGCTTAATTCATTTAGATGCAAAGGGAGAGCGCCTGAGAGGACTGAAACAATCATTTCGCGTCCCCTGAGAAGCAGGAAGACTTTGGGAAATAAAATGTACACGAGGTCAGGCAGCCAAGTGAGGCAGCTAAGCGAGTTTCTCAACTTCTCACTCGTGTTTGCACTTGTTTTTTTTTTCTTCATATCAAACAGCAGTTGTCTATATTCCAGGAGTGATCTAATGATGCTGCCGATACAATGTGAACTAGCTGGACAACCATTCGATGAGTCACACGATGAATCACTTGCATGATTCACGATTAAAAACAGAAACACCAACACCAACAGAACACTGCTCTATGTCTTCCCGGCACAAGAGGTCCGAAACGCAATGGCTGCCGTCACGACATAAGCAGTTTTTTTTTTTTTTTATTACAGTCTGAGCAAAAAAAAACTGACACTTGCAGGCGGATGACAGCTTGAAATTAAGCCTTTGGGAATGTACTGCTTTCAAACTGGGGGCTGAATATCCAAATGACAAACGAGTGTCATAGCTAACTGGAACTCTTTCCTCAGCTCTTCTCAATATGTCAAAGTTATTTTGGTTAGCTTGACAAATATCTGTGAAACTCTGCTGTGTCCACATTCTTGATAGCTGAACAATCCAGATTACTCCCCCCCCCCTTGAATATTCCCAAAACAAAAAACAAAAAGTGTTCTCTTTTCACGCTCGTCCGTGGTGCTGATTCATGCTTTTTGAAATCACTGAGACAGCACCGTTTCCCCTTGCTATGCAACTCAGTCAGCTGATTCACCGCGACCCAACAAAGCCACTTCAGTCTTGTCAACACGGTCTGCCGACAACACACAGTTTCAAACGCTCCCAGTGGGAACCTGGCTGTGCACCACCCCGCAGTGTCGTGTAATGCAGTTGCAAGACTTTAAACTACCAGCCCTAAACAAACACAGGACACACACGTTGGCTCCATCGCAATCCAGATCCTGTTATTAACTTCAGTGTGAAGGGACGAGTCTGAGAACAGATGGTGAGTATGACAACAACAAAAAAAAAAAGAAAACTCCTAAAAAGGAGGCCACCGTCTTAGCCAGCTCCACTTCTCCTCCGTCTGTGATTAAACCGTTGAAGGACTGAGAGTTTAAGAGGTGATCTCCAGTAAACACAACCCCGCCGTCCCCGTTATCAGAGGACCCCGGCAGCTAAGTAACGGGGACAAGAAGAGACATTTTCATGCACAGCGGAGCGTGATACTGGAGGAGCATGTCGCTCTGCGAGGCTGTGTCGTCACCTGAGGTTTCAGTGCTGTTGGATCTGCTACATGTGTGAAGAAGGCACCATGAGCAGTTTCAGAACAGTTTGGCGGTGGAAAGTGTGCGAGACCTGCTGGAGATTAGGTCTGCTCAGTAAGTAATAACATTAGCTCTCTCTCTCTCTCTCTCAGAGGTTTAAGTTGTGCTTAATGAGAGAGCCTCCTTAGCTACAAGAAGCTCCCTCTATTTCCGTCCAACTGCTTTTTCATCCCTGCTGAGCACACATGCACCGTCAATCAACAGGTTTATATTGACAGTGTGGGAAGTCTTTTAACAACTAATTGTCATCATGACTTCTTCAAATGATCTATTTCAGCCAGAGGGTTCAATGTTTCGACGACAAAGCAAAGCAGAAAACTGCTACAAAGACAGCATGCTTTACCTGGAGGTGGCTGGAGCGGCTTCACGGCTGGACACAAGAACGTCTGAAGGCTGGACACGCAAAGTTCACTCACCGACCCCATGTCTGCAGTGTGTGATCAACGTACGTGTGTGTGTGTGCGAAGGGTTGTCTCCGTGAGTGGCTGTGTGAATGCTCCCTCCTGACGATTCAGGTTGACATAGAGAGGAAAAAAAGAGGGAAGTTGCGGAGGGCCCCCGGCTTCCCCGCTGTGGCTGCTGAGAGTCACGCCGAGCTCCCTGCTATTCAGTCCACGCAGATATACTCCAACTGTAAGGTCCCGTCACTCTGCCTCACATTATCCCCCCTCCTCTCCTCCCTCCCTCCACCCAAGCTGGACGAATCCTCAGCTGCCCGGGCCGATCTCTCAGACTCACCTACTTTCTCTTCCCCCTCGATTAGAATGTGCAACTTGCCAGGATGCTGAAATCACTTCTGCTTTCTCCCAGTTCCCCTTTTGAGCTGGTGTCTCAGCCACCCTCTATCGTCCTCTGCTCTCTCTCTCTCTCTCCCTCTCCTTCTCTCCCACTTGCACTCTCTTGCTACTTTCCATACTAATTCAAGCTAGATATTCTGAGGCATAACAGAATGCACACTCAAATGGAAAAGTCGGGTTCTATTCTAAAGTGTGTATTACTGTGGTGCACCTTCAGGACGGATATCTGTTTTCCACCACTTTAATGCTTTTATGATGAAATGTAGAAACAAACGGGGGAAATCAATTAAAGACACAATTAAGCAGAAAGTTTCCCTGTGCATTAGAATGAAGGCGAGTTTCAGCAGCACTCTGCTCTGTTGCTTTTTAGTTTCTCGTCACTCGTCGTTTTTTTGGCTTCAAAAGCCTTGTGCATGAAATCAAGATTTCATGGTTGCTTGGCAACGGGGTGGAAGAAAATGATTTGTTCTTGGGCAAAACACTGTGAGCCATTTGTTTTGATTTGATTATAGTCTTCCCACCTATTGAGGTCTTTCACCACGACAGAGACACATTTTTGGGGTCAGGTGATGGACCCCACCGGGATAGAAAAACACGCACACACACACACACACAGGTCTGGTTCTGCCACACATGCGGTCATAATCAACGCAAATTGATTTCATTTGGGATTTTCACACCTCCCATGAAGCAAAGCAGAAATGTTTACCTCCACTCATGAACCACTGCCACTCTGAATTAGCCTATCTGTCAATCACACAAGAGTCTCACTCTTTAACACCCTCCTCTCTCATTGTGTCATTCATTCAATCATTTCCAAAGTCCTCTCTCTCTCTCTCTCTCTCTCTCTCTCTCTCTCTCTCTCTCTCTCTCTCTCTCTCTCTCTCTCTCTCTCTCTCTCTCTCTCTCTCTCTCTCTCTCTCTCTCTCTCTCCCCTCATGTCGCTGACTCAGGCAGTAGATCCGACACAAACTGCATTTCATACGGTCTGCATGGCTATGACATCACCGCTGATCTACCAATCGTCGTCCAGTTCATTGGCGGTGACTCCTGCGTGAACTCTAAAGTCAGTCCTGACCATTTTATTCTGCTGCGGCTGCACGTCACCCAGAGGAACAGCGGCCTCGTCACACGGTGAAGTCAGCACAAATGTCTGTCTTCTCTTTTTTTAGTATGCATATTCCTCAACCTTTCGCTCGGCTCCATGCTCCCTCTATGAATAAGTGTGGGGATGTCGGCGCCTCACTGAGCACCTGCAGAGAATAAATAAGTAAACGGGTGGGAAGATGGACGGACACACGAGAGACAGAAAGAGAGAAAGAGAAAGAGACAGAGACAGAGACAGAGAGAGAGAGAGAGAGACAGAGAAAGGTTGAACTGTCAATGTGAGTCCACATAGCAAACTATAAGTACCCTAATGAAAGCCATAAAGGCAAACTATAAGCAATAACAGTCCATTTCAACTCATTATGCTTAATATTGCCCCACAAGGTCTTGTGGGATATTGCAACACAGTTCAAAAGTTGTTGACCTCCAGTAGCACAGTGGAGCAGTTTCACTGTGAACAGCCTGCAGGCGAACTGTAGGGGAACCCGGTTGCTGCCTGCGATCTCTACCTCCAGGATGGCGGCTATTAATTGAAAATAAAAAGAAGTTCCTATAGCAAACAATGCGAAAGTCAAACATCTCCATTTAGCACAAACAGTGGCTGCCTATAGTCCCAACAAGAACACGTTACTTGTGCCGTTATGCATACATGCCACCAGGCGGACAGAGCATGGAACAACACGTTTACGCTTCAGTCCCACATCGAGTGAAGTTCATCATGCAGCAGATTGAATTCCACCGTGAAACGTACGTATGGTCGAACAACTCATGTTCAACCACTGTGAGCAGAAAACCGTCAGCTGCTTCGGCAGACAGCCTACTAGGAGTTTCTGATGGAAATCACTCACATGTTTGTCTTCAAACAGTCAGGTAGGAAGACAAGTCTTCTGTGTGATGAAAGAGTTCCCACACGTGGGTATAAAACCTACAGAGAGCTCGCTGATGTGTGTGTGTGTTGGTGGAACTCCTACATAGCAGCAAAGTGTTAGCATCACCTCCAGTGACTAACTGGCTGGGTGGGAGCAGAACAAGCATCCTATGTTGGTACAACTAAACTGAATATACTCTCCGGCACGAAGCTTAGCAGGCAAGTAACATCGTCCCATAGCAGCCCATTGTTCTATTCAGCTGTCTCAAAGCTTTAGTAGCCTCCCTTTGTGTGCTTCTCTTTATCTACATTGTGATTGATGAACATTTAATGAAGGAGGAAAAAAAAGGGAGGATGTTTTTATCAGCTTTTGTTCATGACAATGATTATTTTTAGACTGATATATCTTACATGGATAAGCAAAAAAACTGCAGCACAGGTGCAGATTTAAATTGACTTAGAGGTGACAGATTTCAACTTCTTCTTTTGATTTTCATGTCACACTTCTTTTTTCTGCATAAGTTCACTGATATTCTTGCCGCTGCTGCTGCTTTGGCAATTTTGTTTTCCACAGAGTGTGCTTTGAACGAGAGCAGAGCTTAGTGCTGGAGTAAACCTGTCCGACCCCACGGGTAGAGAGTGACAGTGTACAGTAAGGGGAGAAAAAAAACAACCTATCAACAAGCCAGTAGAAGCAACTATATTACAAACTGAGAGGAGCGACGACAGCCACGACCAAAGCGACCACACGCACCTGCCGCTACAGTGCACCGCGCCTAGAAACCGGCACACGGTTTCCTTTGTGTGCACAAATATCATTATGCAAGAGGGAAACTGAGCTGCACTGACAGGTGCGGGTAGATGGCAAAATAGCACGAAAAGAAAGAAAAAAAAAGTCACTTTGACAACGTGCAGCTCGAAGCCTTTTGAAGTGAGTCTTGAAACAGAGCAGCACCCAATGAATCCTAAGATAGCTGGTTTAGGGCTGCAGCACCTACAACATCACAGGAAGAGAGTGCAGAAACGCTACCTATGACACTACAAGGCTGTAAAATACATAGGTTATACTCAAACACTGCAAATGCTTAAGTGTACATTATTAGAAAGATAGAGGAAACAGAGCTGTGTCAAAACAAGATTTAAAAAAGTCTGTTTGAGTCGAGCCTTGACAGCGGATGGATTATTTCTATCCTCTCTCTCTCCTTTGCAGACCTCGATAATGCCGAACAGTCCCGGTGCTCAGGGACAGAAGAGATGATGTGACTTATACTTACACATTCAGATCCACAAGCCGCTGATTTGACTAAGGAGGTGTCAGGGACAGTGAGAGTGTTATTTGAATGCACTTGTGCCCTCTCTTTTAGCAGATGATTACATAATCGTGGACCGATTGTTCGGGCTGAGTAGCGAACGGCAAAGCATACTGAAATATGCTTCCTGGGAGCAAACATGCTGTATATGCCAGAAGTCACTACTGAACCCTGTGCGCCTGATATAAAAAAGGAACAATCAAAAGAAAAACACGACAGATTGGTAAGCAAAACATTAGTACAGGATACATATTTTATTTAGAATGTAACTTTTTAGTTTTTAAATCGCTTGTATGTGATGTGTATGGGATTACCGACCCTCCCTTCTTTTAGAAGAGCATCAGTTTTGCAATGAGGCCATTGCTGGTGGTTCTATTTTGAGATGCATTACGCTCACAGAAAAACTAAACTGCTGAATAATTGAGATGAAGCCTCTATCATAGCCTAAACTGAGCCATCCACCGAGCTCATCGTGGCCCGTCACCTTGTGCATGATGTCAGGACATTGAACTTCCTGTAAAGGTTTTATAGCTTCATGGTGGGGAGAGTTTTACAAGAAGGCATTCTGTGAAACTGCGCCAGATGCCAGCATTGTATAAATAAATCTGATTTGTTTCTTGATTACCATAAGAATGGGAACTATCTTAATTCTACTGTATAAATATGTGGATTTCTACAGTGTCCCTCATGCTGTCAACGCTGCAGCGTGATGCTTAATAATTCATCATACGTATCGTTTTATATCCGTTCGGCAGCAAACATTGGGGGCACCTGTTCTTAAGATGCTTATAAAGACCCAACAAGGTATACTTCCTTTCCTGTGAAAGCTTTTCAAGTTAATCAACATGACATTATACATGTGCAGAGTACAGCCATGCTGTAATTCTAACAGTCCAACCAGACAGACAGTCAGACTGGCAGCAGTATGAACATCCAGGCATCAGACTGTCTCATTTCTGTACACTTGGCACAGCAGAGCACGAACACTGTAGACAGCAGTGCTAAAAATAATAATAAATAAATAAAATAAAATAAAAAAACACTCAATGGCAGACCACTGTGTCACAGGGGCTCACAAGATGCCCAACAGTCCATGTAAGAGCGGGTTGCAGACGTACCGTGAGTCTCCCCCTCCATCCTGGTGGTCCTGATGCTGCTGCTGCAGGCGTCGCAGCCCGGGGAGGTCTCTCGCCGAGCGCCCGCAGCGATCTTCTCTTCCGTTCCGTTCTCTTCTTCGCTCAACTTCCAAGATCTCCACTTGACTGCGGGCTCTCTGGATACCCTAGCGCACTCCAGAGGTGCTACTTTTCAGCTTGTTGCAGGCTCCGCTTGTCCCTAAGCTGCCTTTTTTTAAAATGTGTTGGCTGGCTGCATGATACGCATCCGGAGAAGCCGGTGCACATGTTAGCCCCGCCTACCCCAGATGTGACGTCACTGTCTAACTTCTCTGACCCAACAACTTTGATGAAACATTTTAATGCTGTTCATTTGAATATGTGCTAATATTGTTTACCTGAATATTTGTATATATCCTTTTTTAAACTGATATTATTTATGTAATGTACTATATAGACATTGCTCATGTAACTTATAAGTTGTTATATTATAACTTATTTTAATATGTACGCATGCATACATATTTATTAGGTGGGGAAAAAACGTTTAGAACCTAATTTTCTTTTTTATAACAAATTTAAACTATGAAAAAAAAATTAATTTATGCCCTCAAAGTCCACTTTAAATAAAAAAAAGCACTCAAAAATCGGTGCTGCTGCTCTTTAAACCTGCAATAACAGTTTTCGGGCCACTTGGGGGAAGCAAAAGCAAGCTGTGAACACCACATTCCATCACCTTTACAGTTGATGTTGCCAGCTTGTAAGCAAACACGTTTAGCAGCTGTGTAGCAACATTATCTTTCATTTGGAGTCAAGGTTCTGGCCACTGGTGAATTAAAGTCCAATAATCGCTCTATTAACGCCGCTTGTGGTCTCCACCAACAGCCGAGGAAAATAGCTGGCTTTTAAACTGCTAAATGCTCCACTATGTTCACCAGCTAATCACCAACTGGGTCAGTCTGCGGTTTGATGCGGAATAGATGGTATACAGCGGGGTTTTAGAGGTTTTTCACAGAAAACAGCTGTGACAGAGCCGGGGGGGGGGGGCAGCAGATTCTGCTGATACTTCTCTGTAGGTTCATCACTGCTTTCACATTATAATCGTTATAAGAAAAATATTGATTGCAGCCGCTTTAAAGTGTTTGTGTCTCTTGGTCTCTGACTAATCAGTGATGTCACAGCGAGTGTTAGGCCTCAGCTTTCAAATGTTAAAATACCTGTTATGACATCACTGAACCCATAGACAGCAGCGCAGCGAGATTTTAGCCTTTTTATGAATCAGCGTTTTTGTCGCTTAAATGTGACATAAGTCTGTTACAGCTCATTTGTCTCAACAATAAATGCATGTATGATTTGCCTCCTCTAAATCACAGTGAGAGTGAACACTTGCGAGTTAGCTGATCATTCTCATAGGATGTTGATTAAATATCAAATTCCTTTCTCCAGTGCTAAAAGCTATCGTAACTACATGATATCAAAAATACAGGGAAAAAACACAGCAGTAGAGGACAGAATAACACACAATCAGCTCACAAAAGTCACAACTTTATTGCACCTTTATAGTTAACTATAGAGTGGTGAGAGCCACTTTCATTATGAAAGATCTCTTCCCTGGTCAGAAAAGGTGGTGCAAAAATGGTGCAAGAGCCATCAATGCAAACATGTGAACCGTCCATTCACACCGATAAATGTTCCTCTACGTCGTCAGGTTTTGAGAGTCACACCCTATGTCAGATTTCACAGCCTCACAAACACGTTCTATGGAAATTAGACTGCCCCAGTCTCTCCGGTACTGTACACACTACAGTGACATAGGGGAAGCTCCTGCATGGAGACAGAACACTCTTACAAACAAGTGATCGAACACATTTGCAGATTAATTCTCAAGTTAACATCCACCAACTGATCCGAGTATTAGTAGCACAATTAAAGATCAGTTCTTTAAATTATATATTTATAACATTAAATCCTAGACTTGTCTTTTTTTTTTAAACAGCCAATTCAAGGCAACATCTCTAGAATGAAAAGAAATGCGCGGGCACATCTTTACAGCGCTGGAGGGGGAACGGGTAGCACAAGATGGACTGTACAGGCTTCTACGCTGGCAAAGCTTTTTGTCATAACATTAGTTTCTCTACGCATCTGTGCCCCGGACTGGTGCAAGATGATCCCATGGTGTCCGCACCCCAAATGCTTTTGTATAAAAAAGTTTCTACAGGATGTACAGGATGCAAAATGTCGGTCCCGGGAGAAGGGACTACTTTCTGATATGAAACAGTGGGGGGGGGGGGGCTGATCATTGATGAAGATGGGATACAGGATGCCTGGGTTCCTGAGTCTTCGCCCAGTTTCTAGGTGACCAGCATGAGCATCAGAAAATTGCATAGAGATATAAGATACGTGGGGGGTGGGGGGAGAAATGATTGGCATTGTGGCAGTCCCATTAAAACACAGCGCCCTGGAGTATAAAATGTAACCGCTCTATTTCAGTACGTTGGCGAGGAACAGTTTGTGAAGGGTCAAATCTCCACACGGAGCTTCTGAAACGCTGGACCGATGAGGCGAGCTACATTATTAAATAGCTGCACAGTAGAAAACAACCGTTCCCGTCAAGAGTTTCTCCCCAACAACCCCAACTTCCGACCCAGCGGTGCACGATGCACTACGAACATTAACGTCCAGGTAAACGTAGAGCGTCCAATGTGTTCCTATCAACACTTGCACAGACAATACAATTCGGCAGAGCATTCTTTTGTGGTCTAAAATGTGAAATTAACTGAATTTGTTCAGGCGCAAAAAGGGTCGCAACTAAAAGAAAGCAAAAATAAAAACAAAATTCACCATAGTTTTTTTTTTTTTTTTTAACCAATTTAGACATGCATCTTTAGAAAGAAAAGTGGCAATTTTAAAGTTTAATTCTACCAACGGTATGAAGCTAAAGTTTAAAAACAAGCCACGTGGCACAGACACTGCAGCAAAATAAAAATATAGCGGATAAAGGTATAAAATAGGAAAATCAGTCTAAAAAATAACATATGTTCTAATGATTAAATGATTTTTTTTAGATCTTTGTAATTTGGTGTAGAATAAGTTCAGGAGAAGGTTAAAAAAAAGTTTTAAATGTCAAATTAACTGAGCCCTTACGTCTGCAAAAGTATGCTCTGAGATTGTGTACAGTTTCCAATACAAGACAGTGGAAGTATTGCAGATATACTTTCTCATTATTAGCCCACCCATAAATGGTTCACTGTATATCATTTCAGATCGTTGGGGCAATAACCAAGGATGCCAACATATGTTCATTTGACATGGAGGTGTGGGGGGTTTCAGTTAAATATTGCATGCATAGAGAAGCTTGCGCCGCCTCCTCTGGTGTTTGGATTAAAAGGGAAACACTGAAGCCGGAAGAAAACGTTTCATGTTTGTTTCAAATTGAGATAAAAAGGGGCTGTCCGACTGTGTGTGCTGCTTTTGAACTCGTATCGTATTCAGGAATTTGGGTCTCGACAAGACGGAGAAATAAAACTAAAAAGGAGAAAAAAAAAGGTACAGACGTTTGGTATACAGTATTGTTGTCTCTATTTCCAAATCAGCACAACCTCAACAGCAATCTGGATTCTCATCGGCGGACTCCAAAGCCCCTCTTTCCTCCAGGTGTTACAGACCACTTGCTCCGCCGGTCCTGGACCTTCTGGAAGATGCTGCCGCCACTTCTCCACTTCTCCTTCTTATAGTTTTTCATTTTCTTTACCTGTTCATTTGTACAAAAACAGAAGTTGAAGACGAGGGGCGGTGACAACGGGCCTAAAGTTCAGCAGACCTAAAGAAAAACTGATTGAAGATGACATTCTCATCTATATTTTCCTCCCTCACCTTTCCCCTGTCAAAGTCTTCATCCCACTCGTCGATCACAGTGTCACACCTGGCGTGGCGGACGTCTTCAGCTGCATCTCTACTGATAGCAGAGACCTCTCCATCCCAACTGAGGACTAGATAAGACAAACAAAACCCATCAAATGCATATTTTTTTGGCTACAAATTGTCAAAGCATTGAGTACAACAGATCAGGTTCACACTCTGTCTCACCGTTGGCTCCGTAGGCCTTATCTGTGGCGTTCCTGAGCAGCTCGTCCACCACCCCGCTTGTCTTTTTCCCGTCCCAGGCTGCCGGAGCAGCTCGGGTCGGGGTGTCTCCTACTTCACTTCCATCAGCCGCCGGCACCTGGCTGCGTTTGTAGCCATCCTTCACGTGCCTGTCCCAAACTATCACTGTGGCTGGATTGAGAAAACAATAAAAAAACAAACATAAAAAGAGTGATGAAATCTGGCCGTATAAATGCAGTATGTCATGCTCTCTTGGTGTAGTTGTGAAATGAATGGTCACATAAATGAGGCCGTTATCGGCAGTATGTTCTGTGTATGTTCTTGTCGGTACAGTGTGTGCGTGTGTGCACGTTGACATACCGGTGCTTGGTTTACTTGTTTCGCCGTTCTCCGTGGCGTTCTTTTTGGAAGGGGGCTCCGCTGCGTCGGGCTCATCGTTCTGCCCGTCCGAGCATCGCCGGCTCTCCTCCCACAGTCCAACCTCTTCTTTTAGCCTCTTCTTCTTCTTCTTCGTCTTCACCTTTAATTTCTTTTTCAATGTTACCAAATCCCCTGTATCATTCTGAACGACCGCGACCTTCATCTCAGAAGTGCTATTGGGAGAAAGCTCAGTTAATTTATTGCACCGTCAAGAGTTTCTAGAAGTCAACCACACAAACATAGTAATACGTCTCCTCTTCCAGATTATGAGCTCAAAATTCATTTCCGGCAGCAATTGTTGGACAAAAAAATAGGAATATTGGGAAAACAAAAACTGACATGCATCACTACAAGAATGCTACACTTCAACCCACCTCTCTGGTGCAGAGCATGCCGACGTCACCCGCAGAGCCTCCACCATCTGCTGCTTTTTCTTCTTCTTCTTCTTCAACTTCACAGCTTTCCTTCCCTGTTCTTTGTGATTCGACTCACACTGCGTTGGGGTCGCGGCAGCCAGCTGAGGCTTGGACTGTTCTGTATCCGGATGGGACGTGAGACTCCACATGCCACCCTGACACCAATCCTCTTCCTGGTTCGACGTGTCCAGGTGAGAAGGGACGCACTGCCTTTCCTTCACCGCCTCTCCATCTTCGTGCTCCTTCTTTCGCTTTTTCTTCTTCTTCTTGCGCTTCTTCTCGCCGGCTGACTCCACAGGGTCGGTCTGCGGCACTGTAGCCGGGGAGGCCACTGGCTCTGCGTCGCCCTCCACCTCAGAATGCCGCCGCTTCTTTTTCTTCTTCTTCTTTTGGTTGACCTTTTGAGCCGGAGTGCCGTTGAGGTCTGGTTCTTGGGCCAAGGAGCTGAGGTTGTTGGAAGACTTGGGGCTCTTTGGGCTGTGAAGCCCGTTGGTTTTAGGAGAAAGGCTGGCGTTTGGTTTTTGCAGTGTGGAGGGAAGGGACTGTTTCTGAGGGCTCTGCTGTTTGAAGGATCCACTTAAGTGGGCAAAAGGCGATGACTGGACTTTAGGTGAATGGAATGGACCAGCTCTGAGAAGAGAACAGAAGAAAAACATCTGGATTTGCCTTTGAGGCAGACAAACCTGGATTTCTTGTGCATTTTCCTATGTGATGCTCATACCTGTGAGTGTGAGAAGGTGAGGCAAAGGTGAAGGGGTTAAGTTGATTTTGATGCGTGGGGTCACTGGACAGCTGGCGTGGCGAAGAGGGCGGAGCATCAATGCTGCTCGGTCTCCGGCTGCGAGCCTGCAGTTATCGACATAAATAAAAACTTGGTGGTCTAAAAAAAATAGCCATGAATGTGACAAAAATAAGGAAGAGAATCAAATGAGGAAGATTAAAAAAAGGGGATGGCAGGAAAAGATGGAGGGAGGAAAACAAAAAGGAAAGGGTATGGCAAGAGAAGAATTAGAAATGGTTAGAAAAAAAGAACAAACTGAAGGAAAAGACGACAAACTCTAAACAAGTGCTACCATGTGGTTGATTAGACAGCAACACTGGAGAAATTACACATTACATACAGCAGTAAATCTACTAGAAAAGGAGAGTTTACTTGCCTTAATAAAACTACTTATTGAAATCAAGGGTCAAATTTGGGATAGCAGTGTAGAGTGTCAACAGGAAACCAAGGTATCATGAGCTTTCACTAAGACAGGAGGTGCTGCTGCTGCTGTGGATGGGAATGAAGTTCACCTTCTTGGCTGACAGGGCCAGCTTCTTGGCAGGTGGCGGCGACATGGTGCTGGTGGCTTCCGACGCGATGTTGTTGAGAGCCGGGGTTTTGATTTTCGCCGTCTTCTGCTCCTCCGTGCTCTGAGAGCGCTCCACGCTCTTGGCTGGAGACGCCGGGCCATGCGAGCCTTTCCGCGGGGTGGAGGGAGTCTCTCCGACCGGCGCACTTCTGGTACCCACGGAGTCCTGGTACGAGACAAAAAGGCAAGCATGCCGTGGTTACGCTTCTGGGTCAGCTACACCTGGCCCGATCAGCCGTTATGCATCTTCTTAAAACTCCAGTAAATAAATCTGCTGTAATGACGTATTTAACACATACTATTCTATTCTTAAATGATCCTGCCTTTGAACCAAGATTGGTATTTGTAATGTTACCTTTGAGTCGGAGGTGTCGGCAGAGGAGGAGTCAGACAAAGACTTAAATGAGGTAGACGCCGACATGCCCCTGCCCTCGCCGCCTTGCTTTTTATCTCCCTCCGCCCGGCTGAGCCCGTTGTTGGAAGGGGTCGGGGTGAAGCTGCGGGACTGCACTTGGCTCTGGGGAGACGGCTTCTTCAGCTTCTTGAACGGCTCATCGATGACCGTGGGCCCACCCGGCAGCTTTGGCGGCCCATTCGAGGACGACATCCAGTTGGAGAGTCTGGGCTGTGGCTGAGAGCTCACACCGTTCCTGGAAATGGGCAGACCCAGACCACCGTCCATGGACTGGATCTTACGCAGCTGTGCAGGCTCCAGCTTCTGAAAAAGAGGAGTATTGTAATGAGAACTTGCCCACATCTAGTACACTTGTCCACCAGTGAGCCGGACGCCATCTTGTGTAATACCTTCGTGACCTGCGGGGAGGACAGAGGCCCGTTGAGGTTGGCCCTCCTTATCTGCTCAGACGACACGCTGTTCTTCCCAGGATGCAACATCGCCTGCTTGGTGGTCTGTCCGTCTGCGTTCTTCCTGCTCTCGGGGATCCTTTAATACACAAATACAGACTCTGCTTTATTTAATTATAAATCCAGACAACACCTGGTTTGATCTCTGGCAGCCATCCACGGTGTCTTACCTCAGGTAGAAAAGCACATACGCCTGCTGGTTCAACACCACTTTGATGTTACTGGAGTGCACCATCGAATCGTTCATTTGGTACCACTGGCCGTTGCTCGCCTGAGAACAAACAAGGAAGAGATACAACTTTAAAATGGAGCCGGCTGTGAAATGTATTCATCTACTCATTATTCAACATGTTTTTTGCTTCATCCCTGTAATTTTAATCCACCAGGTAGAATGGAAGGAAGTTTAAAAGTAATTTATTGTTAAATACATTTACTCGGACGATTATCGAGCCTCTTTTGTGCCTATAATACGTTAATTTCTTTGTTTTTATTTGACTTTCTTGTCCGATAATCTCATGTTTCTGACCTCATCTCGTCTCAAGGTGTTTTCCCTCAGATTTAGACATGCATAATAAAAAGAAAGTATGTGCATCTGCTCGTCTTACCTTGACGTAGCAGTAGTAGTGGCCAGCATGACAACTGTAGCCAGAGTGTACCAGAACAGCGTAGAGGCCGTACATAACGGGATCGCCTGAGCTCTGAGACATGTAGGGGCGGATGTTCAGGAACTCTGGGTAACCAACATCCTGGAAACGACAGACAGAAACATGAGGTCGCTGAAAAATCCCACTGCTCTTTCACAAAAACAGTCGATACTGCGAGAACTCTTTGTTCACCTTTGTTATCTTTCCTCCGCTGAAGTTGGCGAACCTCTTGAGCGAAAGAGTCAGGACGTTAGATGTTCGATGGACTGTGAAGCGCTTGGTCGCTGGCACTTTCTTTTTGCACCTGATGAGGAAAAAAAAAAAAAAAAGAGGATGTCTAATATTAATGATATTATTAAACAAAAACATGTGTTTTAATGCCCTGTAGATTTACTTAAAAACGTGGGATGCTGTCAGAATAGATAAAAGGCACTTACTTGGCACACATGTAGGCATTCTCTCCACAAAGTACGTCTGGTTTAACAAACAGTTCCAGGGCTCGCACAATGTTTGCTGCTTGCTGACAGACAAAAACAGCGAGATACAAGGTGTTGCTGAGGCAAGTTTAAAAAATATATTATATTATATAAAGTCATATTGAGGTCTTGAGTAACGTACTCGAATCTCCAAAGCGATGTCCAGGTAAGGGTCATACGTGTCTGACACACTTTTACAAATAGAGCACTTCACTGAAAGACACAATTAAAAACAAATGTGATTCTCTAATCCTGAAGAAGTACAATGTTAATGTCACTGGGTGATGAACATTTCAGCCGCCTCTGTTCCACTTCCTGTAAACAAAAGACTATCAAGAACCTCAAACCAATGGCGTCTTACTCTCAGATCAAACATTCACCTTTTCCTTTGGCTCTCTTCTCAATATTTACATTTGAGATACGACGGTTACAATATCCTAAATGTTCAAGTTGCTGCGAAATTGCATCTTACTTTAATCTTTCTGATTGAACTTAAGGTCACTAAGCACTGGAAGGAAAATTAGTCAATTCTATTTAACAGCTGAAATGTCTATGGATGTCTAGTAGCTTTCCTAATACTTTTTTATTTGAATCAAAATGAGAAAAACAAGGCTTTTAACTTGTCCTTTTGCAAATGGCATTATTTGCAACAATGTTATCACACATTTAGTCGGTCTTCACAATATGTTGTGTGATCTCTAGAAATTTAAAGGATTAACGAAATCTCATGTTGCTCTAAAATGACTTCTTAGCATCAGTAACAGACTACTACGTTGGATCGGCATGTGTGGAGTTAGTCTGATGGGCAATGGATCAACATGCAATACCAAAAGCAACAAATGTGGACATTCACAAAAAGAGCACAGTTCTGGAGGCAACATTTCTCCTACTTTCTTTCTGTGTAAGAAAAAAAGGCAATACCTCTGGACCTGAGGTAGCCTCCAAAGATCTGGTGAACCAGCGTTGTGGCCTGGGTCTGCCTGTCGAGCCTACAGACAGGACGGAAAAAGAAAATCAGAAAAACACAGACATCGATCCACTTTCTGTGCTTAAGCAAGAAGATCAAGATGTCAAACTTCACACTTGTGGACAAAGAAAAAAAAAAAGACATACTCATACTATCAACACTATTAAGAAACAATAACAAAGCCTTACTTAGGGTAGCCATTGAGACAGGCTTTCTGCATGGCATCGATGGTGTACCGCAAAAATTCATGGGCGTCCTCTTGGCTTCCGAAGCGAAAATGTCTGGCAATTTCTGTGGGAGACAAACAAGTCGCTGTTAGCTTTGTGCTAATTTCTAACCCTGACTGCACTAACATTAACCTAAATTATGCTAGATAGGTCTTTATTCACAGCTGCAAAAATTAACAAGTAAAAGCAGCACGAGTATACCTTCAGTGGCCTTTCTAACGTACTCTGCTGCTCAATAAGGAAACTAGTCTGTATTTCTAAAACCATTCGTAGTATTATACAAACATTGTGATGGAAGTGTACATTATGGTTTGCAGTATTCAGGATGTTTACGCCTGGCAATGAGGCGCATGCACATGTTATAATGCAAGAACCAGCGAAGATAATTTAACTAATACGTTTGTGAAGTTTAAAAGAGTGTGCTTCACTTGGCACTCAGACATCAATGAACATGAGCCGCGTCACTTAGTGACTTCATCTAAAAGCCTCGCATTAGAGACACTGTAGCATCTAAACCCTTTCTGCCTCTACTGTTATTTCCTAATGGGAAAATGGGAAAGTGTGAGCTGGAAGAATAATGTGGTCATCCCCACATTCCCGGCATCGTATCCCTGCGCATTTCCGACGATGAGTCACCCCTGACTGGGAAAGAGAAATAACACACCGTCCTCTAATGACCTGTTCAGGTCTCTTCTCGGAGACGGGGGAGACAACATCTTGAAGGCATCAACTCGGCTGGCATACGACTGGGTGGCTGGGGGTGTTATTTTGTTTGTGAGGCCCTGCGGCGATTTCAGAGATAATTTGCCGTAAGCTCTTTTGATTTCAGTGTGACGACATTGCGCTGTATTTGTAATTCTGTAGGAGGCTGAGCAAGAGGCACAGATGCTGTATTTTTTCATTATATGCATTTACGTTCCGGGGGTGGACACCGGCTCGCTGAATGTATATAGAAACCATAAAAACACAATACAGTGCATCAGGAAGGGAAAAGCTGGACTGTACATGTTTTGTGCTAAAGCTGCTCCTCTCAGCCCGCAGTCACAAGGAGACAGAGAGGGCATCGGGGAGGGGTGAAGGGGGGAGGGAGAGAGAGAGAGAGAACAAAAAAAAAGAAAAAAAGGAGGCGCAGGAGGTGGAGACATGATTGCAGCAGCACATAAGGAAGAAACAGGCAGGTAGGGAGGGGAGGGGAGGGCTCCTGTGAGACTACAGCACCTCACCGTGTCAAGGTGCAACTCACACTTCCTCTCTACTCTCTACATGGTGTTCATTCACAGCCTCACTGCAGCTACTGGCTGTTGTCACTTGGGACACTGTGGTCAGCGTTACGTCACCGTGACTCTGGCAGTATTAAAACTGGCGTCTGTGATTCCCGTCACAACCTGCGTTGAGAAACAAACTGCTCGGCCACAATCGCACTGCAGCGCTGAAGGAAGCTGGCGGTCTTACTTTTCAGGTCTCTGATGAAGGAGACAGGCTTGATGGCATTGCCCGTGTTGGCAAAGGCTTGGATGATATGGTTCTGCATTATGCAGATCATACAGAAGCCCGACTGGTGACCTGGAACACAGACAAAGGCAAACATATCAGAGTCACTCAGACAATTAAAGTGCAGGAATGTGTTATTGTGACAGTATTGAGATTCAGAAAAACATTATTGTGCATAACTAACGCAGCGTAAAACATAATTCAATATAAAACCATAATTCTTTTCTATTTCTTAAACAAATAATCAGTATTTTATTTGTGTTTGAAGGTAAAAAATGATCCAGCTGCTTTGGCTAGCAATCCACACTGATATTCAGCCACATGTGTCCCCGAGGGTCGGGGTCAATTTAAAGCTAGGTGGGTGTGCGTAATGTTTGAGAAGTGAATGCTCTAAATGTGTGGCAGCATTTCAAATACTCACAGGCACGGCTGTGCTCCTTTGACAGCAAGTAGTTGGCGAGGGGCGGGGTGTAGGTGAGACACTGCACGGTGGAGTTGAGGAAGCAAGTGTTCCCGAGGTTGTGGAGACCGGCTCCCACCCTGTACACGCGGTCCCATTTAAGCGCGAGCTTGCTCACTGGAAAGAGCAACTTCTGCGGCGCGGGGACCCCATCGCTCTGGCCGCTGACTGTGTTCTCTGAAGCTGGGAAGAGGAGGAGGAGGAGTGCGGTCACTTTTGTGATTTATCAGGACAGTAACACAGAAAATGAGCTTTTACGGCTCGCAGCGGAGGACGAAAGGTGAATATGGGAGGGAAAAAGGTCAACAACTACATTTTCTGTTCCACTTTGAGGGCTTACCTTGCCTCTTTATTTGGGCCGGCTCAGTGGCCCTCTGGCCCGTAGCGCCCTCGTTCCTGGGATTGAGGATCACATACTTGTTCTTCAGGCTGTCCAGTTGGTAGGAGAAACCCTTGCTGGCCGGCTCAAACTCTATCTTCTGCAGGAGGACCTTCTTGGCAGAGGAAGCCAACAGCTTGTTGAGGTCCCCCTCATCACCCGTCTCCTTTCGGCCAGGTTTCAATGCCTCTTTGAGTTTATCCACAATCGGCATTGTTGGAACATCACTGCAGAGAAAGTAAATTGTTTAACGGGGCCGCTTCACAAAAACAATTCACGCTCAAAGAGACCAATCACATATCATTAGGTACAACCTAATTAGTACAACCTATTAGGTGCACTGCCTTTTTCTATTAAAGGCCGAGTGTTGTGACTTCAAACTGTCACCATGGCAGTTAATCAACAAAAACGTTGAATTTATCTCTCAGATAATCACTTAAGTGCCCAATGAGGCCCTCTCAAGGCCACACATCCTGACGTGACTCCACGAGAGAGAGAGAGAGCGAGATAAGGACTGTGTGCATCCGAGGTGCCAACTGGGTCTTGGCAGCTGTTCCCACAGTTATGAATGACAGCAGGCGCTGGTAACACAGGGCGGCTAAGAGCGCATGAGATGAGAGGACAAGCATTAGAGCACATGAGGCGCCGACAGTTGCTGTCGAACGCCAGAACTAATTCTTCTCCTTTATTTTGATTGCATCGATGTTTTTATTGCTATCTTCCACCATGTGTCTCTTCAGTAAAGCTGTGTATCACCAAATGTTGTCGTCTGGACTATCGGCGATATGAGAGATTTAAAAAAAAAGAAAAGAAAAAGGGTTAAACATTTGCATTGGTTGTCTGCCGTCCCTTTAAATACAGCCGAGTGAACCAGAAGGACCATGTCCGCGTAGATATCAACAACCATCTGCCAGAGTCAGCCCATTGAAGGACTTCTGACGCGCTACTTTCTACAAAAAAAAAAAAGGCAGCGGGCCGGCACAATGTGCTCCACGCTGACCGAGCAGCGAGCAAATAATTCACTCAGCCTCCGAGACGCCCCCCCCCCAAACACAACAAACCACCCTAAAAGGGTGAAAGCATTGCATCACGAAGATGTTACAGAACACAGAAAGGCATGGAGCGCCACGAGAGCGATGCTCATCAGAGTGGGCGGTGACGTCACAAGGAGGGAAGGAGGGCTGAACATGCATTGTATGGGCACAAGGGCACACTGACCTCCATGGGCTGCTGATCCTGATACAGCTAAAAAAAAAAGAAAAACGACGGAGCCCACAGGGACACGGGCAACTGCAGTGATGCAACCGCAAGACCAGGCAGCAACATCGATACGTTAACCACAACACAGGTGTTTAATTAGATTATTATTATGGCATTTAGCAGTTTAATTCGTATGCAGCTCACAGAAACTTTGTAACGTTTGTGTTTGCATTTGTAATCTTGTCATGAAAGGTACATTATTGTATTTATTTTTTTGTGTGTTGAGAGGTGATATGAGCCGTTCATCAGTAGCGATAGCTGTGCGTGGATATTAGTTGAGGTGTGCGGATGTCTGAGAGCAGATACTTCGCACAAGGAATCCCAAAAGATGTCGCCTTCTGACGTGGATGGTTTAAACATTTTTTGGCGGGACGTCAAATGGTCGTAACTCCATAAAATAGTAATTTTAAGAGTGTTGCATTCAGGTACATCCATCCTCTCTAGTTAACCCATTTCAAGCAATTGCTGTGTGTTTAAATATGTAATGACCTCTTAATGTGAACGCGACAATAAGTCTTATGTCCTCTAATGACTACAGGCCTGTTCTGCTCGCCTCATATTTTGGAAGTAATCCTCACACTGACGTGCATATTTACATTAGTGGAGTTGTCAATGTTTTCTTTAATCTGATAATGCAATCACAGGCCAGAACTGCCATTATCCTGGGGTTCTGACAAAGTACAGATACAATGAATACGTGTTAATAGCACAGCATATTAGGACCAATACATAGAAACAAAGTGGAGTCAACATGTCCGACTGCGACTAAACTTATAGACCAGAAGAAGACTTAAAAACACTCCTTAATTAGACGTCATCTTGTTAACGGAATGCTGTGTTGCAGCAACCACAGTGGTAGAGCAACATTAACAATTTATCATCTTTCTTATACATTTTTAAAATGCTTCAGATCAACTTCTCTAATGGAGCCAACCTCTATCAATAAAAGAGCCACGTGGGCAGAAGAAAAACAAAGGGAACAGGGCTGAAATAATTAGTCAGTTCCTTGATTAGTTGATCAACTGAAAACTAAATCATTCATTATTTAGCTTACCAGTACAAATGAAAACTGGTTCCAGCTTCACAAATGTGAGGATTTGTTACTTTTCTCTGTTTTGAACTATTGTCATGTGTTGTCTTATGCTAGTAAACTAAATAGTTTGGGGTTTTCGGTACTGCTGCACAAAAAAATGCAATTAGAAGAAATTATGGGGAGCATATTTCTCTATTTTCTTTTGGTAAATTATGTAATCAACGCAATCGTGTTGCTGACACTGATACAACTGCTGGACACGGTCGTGTTTAAATGACAACGAGAGCATGCAATAAAATGTATTTATATACAGTAATAACCAAGGAGCAGTAGTTTGAGCTGTACCCACTCGTGGAGTAAAACGATGGATTTTATAGGAAGCACCTGAAGGCAGCACAGCTATTGCTGTCACTTCTAAAAAAAAAAAATCCTTCTATTGTTGTTGCTTTATTAGACAACTAACGTTACTTAACAGTCTTTACTGGATTTACAGTTCTCCCGGGTCACAGTTCTCGTTATGGACTCCACCAGCCGGGCAGCCTGTGCACACCAGCCGAAGTCAACTCTTAGGGCCACTCATCATAGCTCAAATGCTAGGTTGCTAACACCGACCACAGCTAACGGTAATGTCAACTTGGACGGCGTCAAGTTTGGAGACAAAACATCGTCAACAACGTGCACGTGCGTATCCCTCTATGTCCAATGGATATGTGTGTAGCGAAGCAATGGCGATGCTGCTCGTTGTGTCGTTTACGGTCTTGTTTTTACGCTTGACAGTAGCAGCAGCAAATTAGCCATCGAGCTAACTTAACGTGGCGAGCCTCTAGCCTTGCAATGTGGGTTAGCATCTCAGCGTCCGGGTGGCTAACAACCCCCCCCCAGCACCCGCATCCCGCCTGCTTGTTAGACTACATCATCTCGGATATATATGCTAACATATATTACGTACGTCCCAAAAGGCGTTTAGTTCGCTCACCTTTCTGTTCAAACGCGTGAAAACGTTGACAGTACAGGGGTCTGCTTCCTCAGCTGTAGCTCTTGGGTCTGGTATTTTCGCCCATGCTGCATTATCAAAGGGCGGCGACAACGGTGATTGACAGGGACGAACGGCCAATCGGAGGACAGGTCACGCCTTAGCTGAACGGCTCAGCCAATCAGCGCGCAGACTGACACAGCGCTTGTCGGGGAGAAAGACACCAAGTGACTCCAAGACAGCGCTGTTTACCATCGATGCTATCTATCGGCGGGATGTATATTAACAGTTTTTAATGTAACAACAAAGAGCGCCGATAAATCCCCAATATGTTGCAGTTATGTGGGTCTTGAAGAAGCGTAGCCACTCGCTCACATGGAAATGAAATGGCTTCCCTCGTGTCAAATTCCCGTATTGCTACTGATTTTACCAAAGAATAAATGATTATGTCTGCAGATTTCATTCATATTTTAGGCAGCCGATGCAGACTTGATTTGATTGGCCTCCTATTCATAATCACGTTTGATAATAATGCTGTTGAAGTGAACAAACAAATAGTCACGTCGTTTCATCCCCGAACATATTTAAATAAACTATCTGTCCGTGCTATATACTGTGATCAACTCTAAATTAATTCACAATCTTGAAATCCCGAGTGTCATTTCAAAAATTACGTATTTGTGCGCATGGATAGGCTCGTGAAGGAATGTCGGTGAAATGTCACATGTTGTTGTCTCCACTAAGCGGCAGCAGATTGCTGTTTTGGTGTCACAGAGCAGTTACTGTCCCTGCCTTTATTACGTTTTTCTAAATACCGATTTAAGAAACTGAAAATTAAACAAGACACTGATCTTTATTTGTATCTCTCGCCTGCTGTACGACCCGTGTCTCCCTCTATCAAAGAGTGAAATGCTGTTCTTTGTGCACCACGTGTGTGCCCGTCTGTGTATTATTGTATGTACACCACTAGCAAACAAAGCCATGCTGATTCTTTAATGAAGTGGAGTCTTGTCGATCTGCGCGCAATGAGCGTTGGTGTGTGTGACAATAACAGAGCAAAGCATCCAAACAGGGTTTGACATTTAATGTAATAGTCAAAATGTACAGTATTGTTTCAGCCGGACATGCATGCAAAAATCATCTCAGATGTCTCATGTGAAACCAGCACAAGACATCGTACAGCTTCAAAAGAAGAACCTTTTTACACTCTCATGATTATTAAAGTCACATGGCATTTGCTCAACAATTTGACCTTGAATGCACATAAAATGTGTATTTTGCTAATACTGTTAAAATACTTGGTCTTCTCCTTACTACCAATGATGTCACAATATGGGCTTTTTTTTTTTTCTTCTCAATAATAGAATATGATGAATCATATAACCTCCTTAAATAAAATAGGCTCTTACGCTAAAGCATTACAAAGAGAAGAGCTGTAATAATAAAAAATACAAAATGGAGGATTCAATCCTCTTCAGAAATGTTTCATTCAGAGACAATATGACTGCTGTGGCAATTGTGTTCATAGTGCATTCTTGTCTATTTCAGGATTATTTAGAGAAATAAAAAAAAAAAAAAAAGAAGTAATCTGAAGCAGGACAGGCGAGATGTGATCGTTCCTTGTGATAGCCCTGCTGTCACAAATCAGGGTGCCAATTGCCACTTAATGTTATTCATGAACAAACCGATTCACAGAATTGTTACACTTTAAATTATAGAAATGCACGTGTTGCATTATAGTTCGAGTTAAAAAAAATATATATATACCTTAGGTTAAAAAAGGTAAAATAGCTCAAGAACAAAAACGCTATGAACAGGAATACTGAATTGTGATGATTATCCCCTTTTTTTTTTTCAGCTGACGGAGAAGTGGTTTATGAGGAAGTGCTTTGGATTTAGGGGTAGAAGTGCCTGAAAGTGCTGCATTCATAAGACTGTTGATTAAAAACATAATGAGGCCTGTAAATAAAAACAACCTCAGCACAGAGCACTTGCCCTACGGCTGTCTTAACAAAAAAAAAAGTATTTATTTTTAATCTTATTATATCTTAGACATCTTTGGACTATTGGACAGCGGTGGAGTTAAGGGTCTTCGATGTCCAGGAAATCCCTTTTGGGCGACGCTAACCCTCTGTACCAAGCACAAGAGTCATCGCTCCTCTTGATACAAGCAAAGTGTTTGGCCTGCCCTCCATTCACCACCTTCTCAATCACCCAGTCCGTCCACAGGCACTCCGCCGGGCTGCTGATCATGCAGGGGATGACGGTGCAGCGGGTGATCTGAGGATCGGAGAAGAGACGAATATCGGGGGGGGGTTTAAATTAAAAACAAGATTTCAAGTCTTTCAAGATTATTCTAGTTTGCAGTCATTTTCTATACCTTGCAATCACAGCCCATTTCATAGCGCTGAGTCAGGCTCTTCTTCTGGGTGGCAGTCAGGTCCTCCCAGGTCTC
Source organism: Pholis gunnellus (assembly GCF_910591455.1). NCBI lineage: Eukaryota > Metazoa > Chordata > Actinopteri > Perciformes > Pholidae > Pholis > Pholis gunnellus. The sequence continues at coordinate 11,718,458 of NC_136544.1, forward strand.
AAGGAAGTCACACAGTGTGATATGCATCGTCCCATCAGTCTCCAGTTTGCCTGAAGAGGAAGAAAAGTGCATTAAGCGACATCAAAGCTAATGTGAAAACGTGTTTTATATTTTATAACGTGCGCTTTGAAATGTGGTAAAAGTTTTTACCTGTGATGAGATACTCCTTGCCATTATTTTCCAGACTCACGCCACACACTGCAGAGGTGGGAGCTGTGTAGATGGCCTCAATATCCTGGGTGGGACCTTTGAACATCTGACAATTCGAGCAGAGCATTTAGATTCATATTGCAAATAACTTTACGACAAAAAAAAAAAACGTAAGCTCAATCCAACATACCTTGATTTGTTTGATGTCATACTTGATCCGCTTGATGGGGTTTCCATAGATGTCATTGCCAACGTCAACCTCCTGCCTCCCAACCACCTTTGCCCTGATAACTGGAAAGAGACAAAAACAAACCCACGTTTACGTTCATTGTATTTGAAGACAAAAGCTTCTTAAGTCAAACAGGATCTGGGTTCGTCTGTATCTGATCTGGGCCCTGCCCAGGTTTGGCATGCCGGACTCGGCAACAACACATTGCTGTGGCTTGGATCTGAGGAGTTTGCATGTGCCAGGTACTGTGAAGACAGAGGCAACATGAGTGTTTCATCAGCTGCAATCAGAGGGAGGAATGTGTGCTGCCTGTTCCCAGGCTCCTGGGCCGACGCAGGAGGAAGCCAGTCAGCAATCTTTGAAAAAGCTGAACTAGAATGCTCCCCTTCACCCCCAGGCCTCTCTGCCGGCCTGCCTCTCTGTCTGGTTAGAGGTGCTGACATGCAAATCAACCTCTCTCCCTTTTCGTGTGCAGCCTTTTTCCCCCCTTCTCTCTCTCGCACTCTGAGGTTCCAGCTTCCAGATTCAGAGAGGTTTGGACGGGGGGGGAAAAAATATAACAGTTCAAGTGGAAAAATATCATCAGAGCCATACCGATGAGCCTTTGAGCTCAAACGCCGAGCGTTCAACACGAAAATATGACTCGTGTGTTTCACAATCACCGCTTCTGTCACGTGAATCCAAGTGTTGGAAGTACAGTATAGCATTGCGCATAAGCCAGTCATAGCTAAATACCTATGGACTACTCGTATCATGCACGGTCACATGACTACTAGGCTTACGAAATCATATTCAAAATCAAGCTCTCAAGCGAAGGAGACTAGCGACAGAGTTAATGTTAACCAGATGTTCTCCCTGAGGTCCCAGTTTAAGTCCTTGCTTTCTCGAGGTGGCAGCTACCGACTGCCAAGACCACCACACAAGACCGCTTCCTTACCAAATAAGATCACGCCTTTTTCATATGACGGAGGTATGAAGCTGCGAGCCATATGTGCCTATAATTCGATGACAATAGAGGCTTAGAGAACATCTCCTTTTAAGGGTCTAAAGAGTCGACCCTTAAAAAAAAGAAAAAGAAAGAAAGAAGAGAAACAGGGGAAAAGGAGAGTGTGCGCACAGATGGAGAAAGTGATGGAGTGATGGTTTCATTCTCCAAGCAAGGGAACAGAGGAGAGAACAGGCAGGAACAGCAGTCGCATCGCAGAGGTAGCGTAACAGTGTCACGTGTATACAGGGAGAAGATTTAGCAATACTGGGAGGATTTAGTTTGTAGCTATCGACAAACAAGCTGTTCTAACTACAGGCATGGTTTTAGAATGACAAACTGCACCGTGTGATCATCTACGTACACTGGGGAAGATGCTTTACAAATCTCGAAACACTGCACTTAGAGCGAGTCGTGCTGAGAAACTCCCCAACTTCTCTGGCTACAAAGAGGATTGGTGGTAATCGCCTTCACCTGAGTGCGCAGGATCACACACACACACACACACACACACACACACACACACACACACACACACACATCGATCACTTCTCCGTCTACTAGTGTAAAGCAGGGCAGGTGAAAATATGCACAGTATTTAAAAAACACACACCTATGAATAATGTACTGTATCATCATTTGAGCACTTGGAATTAACAGCTTTGTGAGGGTGCGGGTCATCTCTTTGAATTGCATTCAACATGCTAAAAATAGACACTTTCTTCCATTCGTTATTTGGAGAACATCCACATCATAAACAATAATCAATCAAATCCAAAACAAGCTCTGATGCCCATTGCACTGAAGCACCAGTACATTAGTACGTTCTTAAGTCATTTAGACCTAAATGCCTGTACTGATCTAATTCTAACAAAACATGATAACGTTTTCTGGAACAGGCTGACCAAGCCCTAAAATAATCACAAGTTTCAGAAAACTGGGTACTAAGAGAACCATCTAATTTTCTAGTTACTCAAACAATAAACACATCACTTTGTATTTAGTATTGTGGTCTTTGGAGCGCTTTGAAAAACATTGAGGAAAAGAGAAGAAAGCAAAACGCATGTCATGTAATTGCAGGGCCTGTACATCCATGTACCTCTCTGAGAAGCCACAAAGTGGTCAGACAAGAGACTGCAGCTTCAAATTGACTCCTTTGCTGAACTTTTTTTTTTTTTAAAAGAAGGAATACATGGGTTTAATCCACCATCATCCATTTCATTACTTTACAAAATGGACAGATTGATCAGTGCATGATCACCGGTTGATGCTGGAGTTTAAAGCAGCCGAACACGTTCAATCTGGTTTTAACGGCAGCTCTGTTTACACAGCTTGCAGCGCAGGGGCCGTGTTTATACCGGATGTCACGTTAGAAAACTGGCTTCCTATCAAGATCTCAGCATTTTCTCACTTTCCTTGTTCACAAAAGTGGCACAGGTATAGTCGCAGAGGATTGTGAAATAAAGTGGAAACACATAACGAGCGCAGCATATGACCGCCCGGCATTCCTCTGCCTCAGCCAAGGACCCGAGGGATGGATTTCGATTTATGAGGGGAGATTTTATTTTTGGGTTCCTGCTCCGTCTGTTTTGACAACACAAATGGAACTACATGTTTACGACAATCGCTGATCCTGGTAAATTGTTTACTCCAGAATAGGGAGAGAGAAATAAGTTAGGCGCTAGTAGAATACAGAATGCTCAGGTCAACTAGGGTCAGACTGTTTCATTATGGATTTGTACCTTTACCTCTAGTCTTCACTGTATCTTGACGTTGCCTCCCACAACAAGAACACTTTAGGAAGTACAGCAGATGTTCAAAACGGCCGTTGCAACGGGGCCTAATGATGCAATCATCTCACATAAATGCATAGTTTCAGCAAACTTCGACTGTTCTTCCCCATTGTTAAAGAGCCACGGTAGCAAAGTTTGTAAGCTACTCATGCTCTTGAGTAATTTTCCGCAGACTCTCTGACCACAAATCTGTGCAATTTAAGTAACACTTTCACTTCAGTAAACTGTCTGATAGGGAGTAAGGGTTCCTCCATGCAATGTCTTACTGTGCAGCAACGGCATGGAAATACCATACACATTATTTCATGGTAGATGGTATTAGCACCCAGGTGTCAGAAACCAAAAATGCAATTTACACCCGACTCAGGCACTCAATAGTATGTGTATATAGCCCACTGTAGGCTCTGTATATTTTTCCTGAACCTAACCAAGTAGGTGCCGCAACCTACTCCCTACACATACTCTGCCGCTCCTACTACTACTACTACTACTACTACTACTACTACTACTACTACTACTACTACTACTACTACTACTACTACTACTACTACTACTACTACTACTACTACTACTACTACTACTACTACTACTACTACTACTACTACTACTACTACTACTACTGATACTACTGATACTACTGATACATCTTTCTGCCAGAAGGGGCTTCCTGGCAGAAAGCCTTTTGGCTTGCCATCTATTGCTAAATTAAGTAGAATATTCCACTTGGCAGGTTGTAAATAGCCAAATTGTAAATACACACTCCGTTATACCGTATGTAAGCCAATAACTTTGATTCATCGTAACACAAATCCAGTCGCCTAGAGTCCAGAGACTAGTAGGCCAGAAACTAAAATAAAGATGTAATTGGAAAGCCTGCAGAGTGGAGACAGAGCTAGCTTTGGTTGTTTTGACCGTTATTTTGAATGTGCCAGCTCATCGAACATCTCATCATTTCATAAAATCAGCCAACCATCAATTTGCGGTGTAGCAGCCTGTGACTTTACAAGCTAATAACGACACAGATTAATATGTTTTGGGTTAGTTTTTATTTAGTTTCTTTTTTTTGGGGGGGGGGGGGGGTTAAGGTCAGGTTAGGACCTGACCACGGTGATGAAATGAATCCATCTTGATGTTTAATTTAGTTTAGGTTTAAAACAATCCAAATAGGCCCCGCACTCTCTACAAGTCCAAATGATGGAAAGCCTTGTTCCCTTCTGTCAAAAGTTGTATTTAATGTTTGGTGTATTTGCTAATGGTGTATTTTATTATAATTATCATAACTAATACTATTGCCATTATTATTAGTAGTAGCTATACGCTTTAACACTGTAGTATTTTGTACAACTCAAGTTAAATCTCCTCCTTAGCGAACTTCTTTCACTCTTTCTAAGTGTCTTTCATTAGCTACCTGGCTGCCTTTGAGTACTTCATTTATCTCAAGGTAAAAGGTAAAAGGAACTTCTGATAAATCAGGACTTTCCTTTACAGTAAACGCTCCAGCAGGAAGGATAATGTGGTTTCTTCACCCTCCAAAGCCATGGAATCCAATGGTAAAGAGAAACCTTTGAATAAGTCAGCGTCTGTATACATACCACACACGCAGCCAGCGCACAACCAAGAAAAAAGACCCTCTGCAAACCACCAATTTAAATAGCTACACAGGCTGTTCACTGTTGGGACTCTCGTTAGCTTAAGGCCTGTGTCGAAGGCAGCAACAAGCAGGGTTTTGTAATAAGTCAAAAAATAAGAGGGGAAGGATCCACATGACCTTTGAGAAAGAGCAAATCAAACTGCCATTTAGTAGTCATTAAGGAAGTGCACCATAAACCTCTCAACCACTGAGTTGAGGATGGTAATGTATTTTGCATGATCCTGTTGAGCGGTACCTGATCCACAGTTTCCTCCCCAGGATGAGAAACAGACTTCCATGTCTGAGCGGTTTCTTTGTCACACAAACACGCCACGAGTGATAGTTAGAGGGGAGACAACAATAGCAGGCAATGTGGAAATATTTTACATGTTGTGTTTCTATTGTACTCCGTGGTGGAAGAGGTGTTCAGAGCCTTTATAAAGCCCTGCATTCAAAAGATTACCGATGTTAAAAAGTTTGTATTATCAGCACGTTGTACTTTAAGTCTATATAGTGCCAAATCATAACAGAAACGGTCTACGAAAAGTAAAATGTCAGTGTTTTACTTGTTTGACTATATTGTTCATGATGTTTTTGGATTAATGATGCTGATGCATTAATGAGTACGCTGCATTTTACGGTTGTAGGTTGTTTACGGTTGTGCTAATCTGAACACTTCTATAAACTGTTGGGTAGTTTAATCTACAGCAATGCATCATATTCTATCAGATCATCATACATGTGGAGCATCAGAACAACGCATTACTTAAAAGTCAACTTTTTTTTTTGCGTAGAAAAACTGCCCTGTTTTCAGCTTTGTGACGATGCATTTTCCAGCTGATACAAGAAGTTTGTTTTTTGTGTTTTCTGTTTTAAGAAGTAGGAGAATTTTCTCACCACATACAGGATCACCTTTAGTTTACCACAAACATTGCAAATCAACACATAAGCGCTCAGACAAATGTATATTAGATGTAGAGGTATAAAGTAGCACAAAAAGGAATTTCTTAAACTCGAGTACAGTTCTTGAGTAAAGGTGCTTAGCTACTACCACTTGATTATACTGCAGATCAAAAAGTAGGCAAATTAAATAAAGTAACAGTTACATTTCTGTCACTATCATGACTCAAGACTATCACCAGATGATTAGAGAGAGGAGGAGGAAAAAGAGAGGAGGGCAGTGGAAAGACAGATTGAGAGACAGAAAAAAAAAATTCCACCCTGTAATTGTAAACACAAGAGTAGGGGAAGTTTCCCCTCTCAGCATTCACAGTTTCTTTGTCAGAAAAATAAAACGACATGATCCTCGACATCCTGCATTCAAACGGATTAAGACTTGAGTGCTGCATTGCATCGATTAATCGTACTCAGTGAGTTAACTTACCGACGTCTGAGGTGCAAAACGCCTGCTGAGGATGCGCTGGGGAGCAGCTGCAGGCTTCTGCGATTTCTTCCACTCGCCACAGAAACAGGATGGCCAGAGTGACTAAACAACTGTTCGCCGTCCAGGTCATCTTAGAAAAACTAGTTCAATTTTAAAAGAGGTGGTGGTGGGGAAAATGAACGAGAGGGGAAGAGTTGAGCAGTGGAAGAAAAAAAAAAGGAGATGAATCAGAAATGTCCCGCGGCTTCGAGCGAATAAGAGACGGCCCCACTTGTCAGAGTGTGAGACGCACAAGGCACGAGAGGCTTATCATTCCTGTGAAAGACTGCACTCAAACACTGAGACTGCCTCCTCCAAATCTGTTTTCCTCCACCGTGGAGGAGCAGCCGCGTTTTATGAGCGCAGGCTGGCGGCAGACTCCTCCCCTGCTGGGGGCTCAGCCAGTGAGCTGCGGCGGCCCCGTGGAGGTCAGGGGCTACCAAAGTTGTCTCACCTTCTGTCACAATACTGCCCCACGAAGAGGTCAGATGGGTGTGTGTGTGACACAGCATCTGTTAACGCGACCTCAGCCACACACACACACACACACACACACACACAAACACACACTTGTCATTCAACCGTGAACTTTTCCCAATTCGCTTATAATCCCCCGAAATAACATTTAAATCTATAACATTAACTTAAATTATAACCTCACATCAAAACCTATCATTAGCAAAGACAAAATAACCTGAAATCGGGTAGGAAAATGTGGGGTCATTATGTCATTATGTCTGAGGAATTTCCTTATCTTTCAATCTTTGTGAGTACATTTAGGGGAAAAATCAGCAGACAACTATTTTGTGGTTTTTGCCATTCCAACAAAATGGAAATCTCCATGTTATACTGAAGATGAATCATCTGAGGAGAAAGAGGGTGCTCAGAGGGTGCTCAGAAATTCGAATGAATTTCAAATAAATTTTAGTCATACAGCCCAACGTCATTACTCACACATTGGCCTATGGGGGCTTTACGATCTGTACAACATACAACATCCTCTGTGGTCAGGACCCTTGATTCGGATAAGGAAAGACGAGGATAACCGGCTGCTTTTCCTCAGCACACAGACATGAGAGTAGCCTACCAATCTTCTCAATTCTCTCTCAGTACTCTAATGGAAGTAGATATCTGAACTGACCTCCGTCTGACCTTCAACCTTAAGCCACACTGTCTGTGGTAACAGTGAACTTACACTATCTTACAACACTGGTGGTGACACTATACAAGTTGGACAATTTGTAAGCAGTTTGGCCATGATTTGTTGTACTTCCCTGTTTTGTACCTCAATTGTTTTGCAATGCTTTAAACCTGGTTGTTTTGACCACTTGGCAACAGCAGAGACAAGCTGTTAACGCAACACTGACATCTCCAAGTTTAAGTTGATGAACTTGGTAAACTTGTTAGCAAACAGTAGTTTAAGGCATTTACATTCAGCAGTTATGGAGCAACATAATCATTCACCTGGAGTCGTGTGTCTTGCCACCGGTGAATTTAAATTCAATACTTGGTCAATTTGGTCTCTAGCAACTGTTTACGGAAATATCTGGCTTATTATCTGTTATACTTTCACTGTATTGTTCCCCATGGTTGTCACTAACTATGTCCGTCTCCTGTTTGGTGCTGAGCAGGTAGTGAGCTTTGGGAATTTAGAGCTTATTCATTGAAAAGAGCTGCCGAAAACCTCATAAAGCTCCGTGAAGCCGAGTGGAGCCGCCGATTCAGGTGATAATTCTCTGTAAATTCATCCCTACGACAAACACCTTTCACATTCTCACATTGTTGCCACATTGGCATTTGATACATTGTTAATTCAAAATGAATTAAAGCCGCTTTAAACATATATGTTGACATTTATTATGAACAGTTAATGATAAAAGAGAAAATACTGACGTGAGTCCTGCAGAGTATAATCGTCAGCCCACGCCGCACAGTTATCTGTGGTTTTGATTCAGTGAGAGTGTTTATGCATGCACAGTCAGTTTCAGTAACTATTAAACACTGTTCGTAACAGATGATGGGAGTAGGAGTGAAGGAGGAGTGGAGGAGTGGAGAGAAGTGACATCATCCCCCTAAATTTAATAGATTCAATCTGGCGGCGATTCCCCTAAGCGTACGCTACCCAAGCCCCTCCGCTCGTATGTGAAAGAAACATTATGTTGTAGTCAAATTCTTTCATTGTTCCTCATCCCTTACTCATGCACGAAAATAGATGGCTCCTCAGTTGGAAAGTTCACCGCATGCAAAAGCACCTCAGGAAACGGAGGATCTCAAGAGTTTGGGGTTTTTGTGGCCTCCGGTGTTGATTCTGGCTTAGAAACGAGAGATCACAGTGAGGGCATGGCGTGTTTGATGATTAGAGCTGATGATGAATAATGAAGAGGACTCAAGAGGGAACGAGAGAGGACTGTATCGTCTGCGGCTTCCTCGACTCCCTGACATCATATTTGGCCATCGAAAGTCGGTCTTCTGGCCGCTCTGGCAAATATTTCCACTCTTTTCCATAGTTGAGCATTTTTGCCTGGTTGCTTTTCCACAGGTCTCTGTGAGCCCACTTGATGTCTGTGTAAAAGCAGGCAGGGAAAGAGAGTGAGAGCAGAGAGGAAAATGAAACAACCAATTTAGAGTCATCTTTGTATTGACCAACATCCCGCGCGCCTTCTAGGCATTCATTCACTTTTGGAGGAAGAACGGCTTCAGTCAGATAAGGAAAATTCCCAAACTGTTCGAAGTTTTGCAACCCAGTATGACTCGTTAGCAGGGCGGAAGATGCCGGGCACAAAAGACGCAACAATGACAGTAACACAGACGTTGGGCGTTGGACAGGAATAAAGGCACACGAACGGAAGTGACACATCCAAGACCAAATGAGTAGAAATATGCCCCTGTCTCTTTCCACAGTTTACCAAAAGCATCAGAGGAACAGCAGACGCCTTCTTCTTCGCAAAGCCCGCCGCCCCCTGTCCAAACAGTCGGCTTCCTTCGCACCGAGATGCTGACTGATGTGGTGGGCTCTGCTCAGATCGCAGCCGTGTCCCCGGCTCCTGAGTACATTTCAAATGACCTCACAGCATGACCATTCTGAGCTATTTCCCACCCGGCAACTCTCCCTTTAGGACGGGGTTTTACTCGCCAGCTGAGATCTGCATTATTGTATCAACATTTGGTTTTAATTTGTTGAGAGAGGGCGGATTTGTCAAAGAAGTGCATTGTAAGCAGCCCCCCTGTGTACTTTACCCACTACAAACTCCAAAAGGGGCTCAGGAATGGCCATACAGCCCCTAAATTACAGACTTGCAAGGCCAGGAATACTCTCAAGACGGTAAAAAGAGGGTCTCATTGCGGGAACTGGTGGGTGCTGTGGCATTGACCCACATCCTCTGACTCCCACCTCCTCTGCCCTGGTGCCTGCACACATCCCACATGACCTGACCAACACGTAGCTTTTTGACCATCCATTCTCTGCTGCCGCTCCCCTCATCTCTGTTGTGATGTAACCTAGCCACGGCTCAGGGGTAATTCCCATAATTTTCCATTCATCGGTGCACAGCTATTCGTATTTTATTGGTGACAATGTGAGACAATGAATCAGCTTCTAGCAAACGCACCTCAGGGTTAGGAGGAAAATATCTGCTTGAAAAAAAAAGGACAATACGATCCCACCACAGACTCTGAGGACAAATGGTCTGGACTGTCCTCGAGTCCGGCGTCACAGTTAGTCACCTCAGTGAGTCTGCTGGTAACGTCCACAACGCAGCCTCAGTGGTTTCAGTGGAAATGTTGCTGCCCTGAAAAAACTAATTTTCACTTTTACGTAACAGAGCCATCTGGTAAACTAGCGTGGACACTATTGTACAGGATGCTGATGAACAATTTAAACTGCAGAGCAAACAAAAAGAGCAAACACGAAGAGAGACGGTCAAGCCAGAAGGTCTTTATTGTTGATCTTGGTTAAAGCAGAAGTGATTGATTTTTTTGTGGGGGCTATTTGGGGAATATATCTACACAATGACAAAAAAAATCAATTTCCTTTTATATCAAAATCAAATTATCTTTTCTTCCTGTAAAACTAAATATGAAACTTGTTAACGGAAGCTACTAATTTCTACCAATAAAGTCCTAACATCCATCCATCAATCAATGTTCACCTTTTAGCGGTCCAATCAAAAGTGAAGGATTTGATGAATATATCCCTTTTATTTATTTATTATTTATCCCTTTCTGAAATATTTAGTTTCACTGAGCAACACCTCACAGTACAGGAGCTAAATACGCCCTAAGTTCCGTTTCACTGGGACTCTAAGCTCTGCTCGGCTCTCCACCAGCTCCAGAGGGAAACACCAGGCTCCTTAGATGCTAAACGATCCGCTACGTACACCAGCTAGTTTCTAACTTTGTGTGTCTGTGCTTTAGTGCTGGAAAGGCAGCGTGTAATTGGCTTATCGGTGCTTTTTGTTGCAGAAAACAGCTGCCTGCTGCTGCTGGAAGAGGCGGATGAGAGTCAATTTGCAGGCCTTAACATCAAAACAATGAAATTAAAGATGCTAAAACTCTTGGTTCGTACGAGGGGAACTGCAGAGTTGGGTAATAATTATCTGCGGGTTCATCACTATTCCTTTCACATGACAATGTGAAAATCATTTTCAGTGCGGATTTAAGTTTAAGTACATAATGCTGAGTTCCACTGAAACAAGATTTCATTGTCTGTGACCACAACACACTTCGTGTTTTCAAACATAAAGGGGGGATTTCGGGAGGGTATTGGAGTTCAAGCTGTTAGATTTTTCCAAAATCCCACTAAATCCCAAAGAAATGTGGGGCCAACCAAACAAACAGAGCATGTCATGACTTGTGGGGGCAATTATTTGTGGGCTAAGAAGACACAATAATGAAAATACAGCCAGATGTTACTTGCAGCAAAACAAGCGATGACACAGCTGAACTTTCCCTCTTACCCTCCGGATAAACACATCACATTGTGAACATAACCTGGCATGAGATTACTCGTAATTCACCCGTGCTATGCAGCACTCTCTCTCGCGTCCGACTAAAAACCATTGCTGTGAGTTTCCTGAACCATGAGTGCACGAGGAGGAGTCTTCTTTAATTAAATATACACAGTGATAATGTAATGAACAACCGAAGCACCTGATCAGTCACCTTCTGTCACGTCACGTTTTAGTGCGCCCACAGTCGGTCACACTTCCCAGAAACCCCACGAGTCACCGCGTGTTCGCCTGTTATGTGTGGCTGTCTGACCCACCTGTCCAGGCATGTATACGCCCGCATGTTGTCAAAGTGTGACTGCCAGTTAATTGTGTGTGGGGACTTGAAGACAGTCTGAAAACACAATTGCTTGGGGAGATTCCATGATTCACGAAGAGGAAACTGATATCACCCTGAATCAGACCCCTGTAATCACAAAACCTTTCCGCACGACGTTGAATGAAGCCGACCTGTTTGAAGTGTGTTGTTTTCCTTCTGTTGGGGAAAAGTGTGATGATGAACGTGAAGTGTTTTCACATGGAGGATAACCACATTGTGACATTCTGACACAACAGGTCAGGGCAGATACCCTGTTAGTTCAAGGATTAGTTCAACATTACGTAACTCGCTCTCGTGAGGAGAGTCAGATGAGGATCAATACTTCTTAAATATTGCTCATCTTAGCACAGAGAATGTAAACGGGGTGAACTAGCTTGCCTGGTTGTGTCTGAAGGTAAAACGATCTGCACCAGCACATCTTAAAATCACTAATTATCACATTATAGTATTATTTATCATTATCTTATTAATATTTACAAAACACATTGTGTGAAAATGACAATTCCACATTTTACGGTGGGTTGTGTGGCGAATTATTTATTGCCAGGGAACCAGCAGAGACTCCAGGAAGTCGGTCTGATCACAGAGAAGAAATAATTTGGAACATAACACTTTTTAAAACTTTGATTTTATTTTTTTTTGTGCTTTTTTGAGGTGTTGTTAAGGGGATTCTATAACAATTGTTAACAGCCCGGTTTCCCCCCTGTTTTAAGTATTTGTGCTAGCTAATTAACTGCTGATTAGCCTTATATTAAAACGGACAAACATTAAAGTGATATTGATCTTACCATCTATCTCTCCGGCAGATATGAAAGCATATTTCCTAAAATGTTTAACTATTCCTTTAAACTTGTATTTCAATGACATTTAGCAGAAATCCTGTCAGTTCCAAACTGTGATGCACTTTATCTCCTTTTTTCTCCTGCACAAATATCTAATACTGCTCCCTGACAGACCTCCATTTCACTACTCATGGTGAAATGAAGTATTGATGTATAAACTCCTCTCCTGCAGTGAGTTTTGCAGCAGCAAAATGGCTGAGATCACGACAGCCGATATAGATGAAGCTCAAGAGAGATCACACCCCAAGAGCAGAAATGTTCTGCTTATGTCCAGTAGAGTGAAGCGATAAACCAGTCTGAGGATTTATTTAACTTGGTCCTATTTACATTTTGTGTGTCCCACATCTGGATGAACCTGAAGTTAGGATTTATATTTTCTGTTGGTTTGGTGAAGAACAGACACATGCAGAAAATGATCTAGATATGACTTTATTTATTTACCGGAAGAAAAGAAGCAGTAAATGATTCTTGATATGAAATAAATCACAGCCAGGTGACACATTTGTAGCTAATCAATGAAGATTTATGGAGAAAAAAAAGGAAAAAAATCACATAATATCATATCATCATTGCAACCTATTGAATAATACGCAGACAAATTGATCAGAATATATTGAGCCTGGCGCTGCTTTTGGATCAGACATACTCCGGTCTCACTACAAAGAAGTAGGTGAACTGGTCATCAGGACAGGGATAGGTAAGAAGCTGGGTCCCATTCAGGGTCGCCATGTTGTTCTTGAAGTCCTGAACCTGACAGATGTACTTGCCTTGGCACATCAGCAGGAGACGATTACGAAACAGGATGTTGCTCCATTGAGTGAGGCTGTTTTGAGGCGCCAGCCTCGCTGAAGGGAACGACTCGCATCTCACGCCTCGGTTTGAACATTCGTATTGGTTCTTGAAGACATTTGCCTCCCAGCGAATCTTGTTGCTCTTGAAGATCAGGCTGTTGTGGACAGGTGTGTTGAGCCACCTGGTGGTGGTGGTGGAATCGTATTGGCCGTATTGATTGTAATACACATTGTCGTTTTGGAGTCGAGTCAGAGCTTTGCTCCATGGCTCAGCGGTGTAGATCCGCGGACGGTAATCCTCATCTTCTCTGACGAACTTGGGGTTGGACATCAGATTGCTGAGGAGCAGAACATTAAACTGGAAACCTTTCAAGACCATTTCCCGATACATATTCCTATGAGTGCTGTAGAGGGTAGAGTTGGACTCCAGGTCATACAGGGCCTCAGCGGGGATCATGGGGAAACGAATGCGGCCCAACAGGTCAGCCTGGGTCTCCCAACTGGTGGAGTTGCCCTTCTCTGTGATCCAGCTCTCCACAGTCTGAAGCAGGAAATATTCATCTGGCACCACCAGGTCTGAGCGCAGTAGAAGGGATCCGAAGAGCTGAACGGAGAGTCGGGTCCAAGCAGGGGACGTGGTCAGATTTTGGTAGTTCCAGGCCAGATACTGAATACAGTTCTCTTGGAGGACAAAGTCCCCAGTCTCCTCTGCATATTCGTAAAGGGACACCTGCGTGTGGAACGAGGCGTCCTCTGGGAGGATTTTAGTGAACAGCCGGCCTGCGTCCTCCATCAGCTGCTTCACCCCAAACTTATAAGCCATCCAGTGGAGGCACTGCACGGAGGAGAAGGTCACATCCACCTTGCGGGTGTAAATGTACCTAATGAGAAAGAGTATTCGTTAGATTCAAGCGATTGTGCTTTCTATTTTCCGAGCTCACAAAACACCTGGGTGATAGTAATAGGAATTCTGCATCTTCATTCAATTCTAGTCATCATAGCGGTTTCATCATACCTGATGAAGGAGGAGAAATATGGTTGGCAGGCGTGGCTGACGTCGACCGTGACGCCGGTGGTCCCCTCCGAAGCGTTGAAGAGCGGGAACTGTGAGAGGATCAATTTGTGTGCGCAAATCGTGAAACCAGAGACCTCCGGCGTCCCGTCTTCCTCCGTGTTTCCAGTCGCACTCTGGACTGAGATGGAGAAGTCGCAGGTGTTCGCGCTGTCGAAGAGCAGGCCGCGCTCATCAGACAGACTGATGCTGTGGTCCAGCGAGTGTGGAGAATCACTGCTGCTCACATTCGAGCCTGGAACCACAAATCATCGGGATGAACATTTGATAAGAGCACGAAGAGCCCGTAGAGAGTTTCGATTACGTACCGCTCTGTTCACAAATAACTCCAACGTCCTCTTTGTGGCTGCAGTCGGTCGTTCCCCAGCTTGTGAAAGCACACGTAGAAAGATAACTCTCTGTGCCTTTACATCTCAGATCATCCAGCCAAATAGGTCCGGACGCTAGGATGAAAACATGTTAAACGGGAACACGTTTGTTATGGCAGAAACACATTAAACGGTGACCTTTCTGACAGCTGAGCTTGTGGCGTTGGTATCAAATCACAGCTCCTCACTCATTACAATAATGTCACTGCCCTCTGGTGGGGGATGAATGGAAGTAGAAAGGCACCTTTTCCGTAGTCCTTCCCAGTGACAACAGATTTGGCTCCGGGGAAGCGGAGCTGGCGACAAACCACCTGGGCCTCAGCCATGTCCCAGTCGTCGTCACACACCGTTCCCCATATCCCTTCGTGGTAGATTTCCACACGGCCGTCGGCAACACCGCCGCCGAACAGCCTCACCTCACCTTCCTGCAGCACAGGGTGCCTTTTTTTATCTGTATGACAACACAGGCTCGGGATATTAACAGAGGCCGTGACAGCAGAGAGGTCATGTAAACATTTGTATAATCTGCAGGCTACAGACTTAAAAGCACAAACTATAATAGGCACTGCCTGGATTACAGTTCTACAATGAAAACTAGTGTATTATAAAAGACTGTATCTTGTCCATAGAATGAATTTCAGGGTAAAAGCGTATAAGCGTCGTATTGGTTTTCACACAAATGAGATATGCTTCGGATGACTCACCAAACCGGTTGAATGTGAATGCACTTCCAGAGACATGGAGAAGTAGCAGAAGCCACAGGGTGAATAGGTTTCGATGTACGAGCATTTTTAACCACCAGTGAAGGAGTCTGACACAGACGGACGATGACAAAGAGGAGGTAACGTGAGCAATGTGCACTACTTTACTTTACAATTAAAAATTATGGCTTCGATGAGTAGAACTGTAATCTTGTTTTTGGTCTTATTGCATATAAATCAATGTATTAATTTAGATGGAATGCAACACTGACTATACTAAATGTGTGCAATAAAAGTTAAAAAAGGTCAAACCTAAAAGACAAAGTGTGCTAAATCCTTACATACAATGAAAGCACCTTACCTTCTCCCCTCTGGTTGCAAAGTGATGTCGTCCAAAAATGCGCTTCCCTCTTCTGAAGTCTGCGACAACAAATCTCCCTCCTCTTTAAGATTCGTTTCACACTGAAGCAGACAGTCAGGGCGTTGCACAACGGGTTTCGGTACGTTGACCTGTGCCAACTTGTTTGAGGACAAAGTCTTTGTTTGTTGAACTAGATTAGAACAAAGCCACATGTCTTAAATAACAGGAGTCAGGTGGTAGGTATCAAGTTATTTTACTCAGTCATCCCACCCAAAAAAATTATACAATTCATTTTTCACCAAAAATGTCCTTCAAATAATGTCGATGGAGAATAAAAACCTTTTTGTTATTTCAATGAAAATAACATGTCTGGTGTGTACAGAATGATGTTTAACATGGAGCAAAAGAAACCTTTTGAGAGTGTACAGTATGTGCATGAACGTGTATGCTTTAGGAAAAGAAGTCACAGTCTGATAAATCAATGGTTTGTACATTCATCATAAGAAAGGCTACAGTACTGTTCCAGGGCCACATTTGTCCCGGGAAGGAGACGATCGGCGGACATGCTGGCATTGTTTGTGTTCACTGGCACTTTCTCAAAACTCGAAACAGGAACCTTAATTTACAGTCTCAGCCTGTTGTTCTTCTACTTGTACTGAAGACGATCCTTTAAAAAAAAAAAAAGCTTGGATTTGTGTCTCAACGAGGAAGCAGCGAGTGCAGTAACTTCAACAGTGACTGGATTGTAAACAAAATAGAACAGTGCAATGGCCTCGAGTGCGAGTCTCTCAGTTTATATGAACTCCAAGCCCTCATATTTCACATCCCCGATCTTGGTTTCGGGCATCAGGATGCGTCCGTCTAGCGTGAAGGCCATGATGTACGTCGCAATCTCTTCGGCGGCTTCCTCGGACTTGAGAGCCACGATGATCTGGTCGCCTGTGTTCGGGACAAACTTGAAGGAGGAGAATCCGTGAGTGGGGTTAAGCGGACCCACTCGACTCACAACGATGTCCCTGAAGTCCGACGAGCAGCTGAGGGCGAGGTTTGTGCCGCGGCTCTCGTCCGCCTTCTCCTCGTAGCGCTCCTTGCTGGCGCGGCGAGGGAGGAAAAACCAGCGCTGCAGGGCGTCGCTCCACGCTGCCGACTCGTGGATGAGATACCCTGCGGAGATTTAGGAGAATACAGATTAAACAAAAGAGAATGGGGGGGAAAAAAAAGGAAGCAACAGCGAGCGAGAGCAGATTTAGACCCCTCACCTGGAGGCTCTATCCCCGCAGCAGCCTTGAGAGAGTTGTACGTGGGAACCCAGTTCTCATGTTGCACGTCCCCTCTGAAGCCCACTACTTTCACCCACTCTGGGTTGTTGTTGACGAACTCGCCCGCGGTGGTGGTCCACTCCTTCCCCAGACCGCCGACGTACAGGTGCTTGTCCTTCACCGCCAGCCACTCGGCTTTGAACCCTGTCGGGAGAATAGCAATTAAACCACATAAAAATACTCCATTACAAGCTAAAGACCTGAACCTGGATACACACATTTATGTCCATTTTTGGAGATTTTGGACTTAATCTTTGCGTTTTTTTGGTGAAATAATGGATGACTTTATTCACATGAAGTATTGAGTAGCATAAAATGGAAACACTCCAGTACAATATTAGCATGTGTGAGAGGCGAGTGCTGCTGACCTTTGGCGACGCTGCCGTCGCCGTCGGGTAAGATGACCCAGGGCACAATCTTGTCCCCGTCGATGTGGTAGACCACGCCCGTCCGGTCGTCGACGCTGTAGAGCTTCCCATTGAACGCCACCAGCTCGGACAGCTCCATGCCCCTTCCCTTCTCCGACAGGTGGCTTTCCAGCACCACCCTTTCCGCGTCCCACTCCACGGCCACCGCGTCCCCACTCTGGGACACCAACAGGTGGCCCCGCCGCATGTAGCTGAACCACGTCAGCTTCTTGTCGCTACGAGAGCTGGTGTCCAGGTCGGCGATGACGGCGATGCGGTAGCGGGTGCCCAGCGGCGTGCGCTCGGGCGCACTGAGAGGGTAGGTGTCATTGTAGCGGGAATCGGACCGCTGGGTGTCGCCGCGACTGGCCCTCCAGCTGTGCGAGTCGTAGGAGTGGGAGCGCAAGCCCGAGGTCAGGTGCATGAAGAGCAGCAGAAACAGCGACAGGAAGAAGACCGCCACCACGATGGGCTTCCACTTGAGGCGAAAACGCGGGTCAGTGGTGTTGGCCATGGACGCCAACATGGGGAGGCCTCCGACGGAGATGCGCAGACTGTTCATAGGGTCATTGTGGTCCAGTGGAGTGAAGCCCGGGGGAGCAGGCATGGAGGACGGAGGCCCGGAGGGACCTAAACAAAAAGAAACAGACGGTGAGTCCACTTAAAAACAAAACAACAGGGCAGAAACGGGTTAAACGATTGAGGGATTACAGCTTCTTCTTGTGTTCTAGATTATATTTAAGGTCCCAACATAGATATAAAAGTCAGCTAGACTACAGCGACACTGTCAACACATTTGTTTGACCCACTACTTTGGCCTTACTTGACCCATTTCATCATGCTGCTTTTAGATGTATCGTGTTATGTCTCCACTTCCTGAAACATGAAAACATTCTCTCTCGTCTCTCCCCCCTGTGTCTCTTTCTCTCTCACCCTCTGTGTGTGTTTATTTCCTTTCTCTTATCTGTGTGAATGCTGTGCTTGAGCTTTTGTCTCTTGTGTGTTTTGTTCTCTTTCTAGGTCTCCATAGAGGAGATGAGGTCCTCTGGCTGAGGGTCTTATCTGTTTGTTACAATCTACCACACCACTAAAGCGAGAGATTCTCCAATTCACGCTTCACTGTCATCGTCTGACTTCAAAGTCAGACGATGTCACTTTTGTTCAACGGCAGCCGCCGCCGCTGGTCCCAAGTGACGGGAAATCCTAAAACAATGGCAACAGTGTAGAAGAGTCATGACGTCAGCAAACCGGCACAGTGACGTCTGTTGTAGAGCAATACCTAATGCTTGCTAACATTAGCTAACATTAGCTAACATTAGCTACACAAACGACTGGTTATACCAGAACCAAGTATGGCTGAGTCGTGTATTACCTTGGGCAGAGGTGTGTTTTATCGCCTATGAATTCAAAGGATGTCATTTGCAGAAGAAAGAATATGATCTGCTCTTTCAAAAGTGACATAGTCTTGGTTTAATATGGTCATTTATACTCTTATACAAGTCACCATTCGGGTTATACAAGATCATTTGTATCGGTAACAAGCCAACAATTAAACTGTATCGATACAGTTGGCAGGAAAACATTGTAACACCTGCTTTGCCCTGTGAGAAAGTACCAAAACTAAAGTTCCTTAATCCTGTAACACACACACACACACACACACACACACACACACACACACACACACACACACACACACACACACACACACACACACACACACACACACACACACACACACACACACACACACACACACACACACTGAGCCAAAGGTCTGCCTAATCAGGCAGTGACTTGGGCCTATGTGTCAGAAAATAGCTTTCCACAACCCCAACAAACTATGTGTGACTGTAACGTAAAGAAAAGTAATGACACGGAAAACTTCTTTCAAACATAACTCTGACATTTAGATGATTAAAGTTAATCTCATACGACTCACGTACTCTCCATAAACAAAAGGTCTTGGCTGATCACCTTTGTAGTCCCGCTGGCAGGCAGATCATTCATTTAGGCCTGTAGTATGAATGGTGGTACAGCTCACACGAGTGACTGGATTCAAGGTGAAACATTACTCAACAAGAAGCAGGAAGTGGCCCGGGTTGGGTGGTAATCGAGTTGCCACCTTGTCAACGTGGAAGTCGGGAGGAGCCCAGTAAGTGACGAAACGTCTGTGAACAGGTAAATCAGGAAACACGCAGCCGGCTCTCATGCAGCACACGTCAAAGTCACATGTAAGTGAATAAACAACGGAAAATCATCATCAATCATTGTCTTCATCGATTCTTCATTTGAGTTATCTATCAAGCAACATTCTCTAATGTCTGCAGAAAGAGATCCTCCAGGACTTTCGCCATTTCGACACTTTACAGACCAGACGGGTAATTTAAAAGTTAAACAGCTCAATCGATAATGAAAACAATAGTTAGTTGCAGCGCTAAATAATATAAAATCTCACTGTTTCCCCCTTTGTGGGCTGTTGAAAGCTTAAATTATAAGTCAACTTACGGGTAAGAGTCCAGTAGAGAGTCCAATATTTGATGTTTCTCGCTTTTTAAATGCACAAACTTGCAGGTTTTCTTTGTCTTACATTACAGTATAGTGGTCATCTTTGAGTTAACAAGACGCCTGAGGGACATTACACGTGACAAACCCAGCCAAACTATGCTTCAAATGAAATTAGCAAGCAGCACTAAGTAACTCCCTAAATCTAGAGAGAAAGTCGCCAAGAAGGCAACAGTGGCAGCCCGTCCCTTCAGGCCTCGAGCCCAAAATGATCAGAAAGAACGTAGACAAAGAACATGGCTATTGTTACTCACAGCTGTCAAGCCAGCAGCTTGTGGAAGACTCCAGCGACGAGCAATGAATGCACGAGCAGAATACGAGCAGACAGACAGGCAGGCAGACAGACAGGAAGCCCGTCCAATCATTAAGACTGAAATGATTGGACGGGCTCACTACTGTCCTGTGGCAGTCACAGATACTGGATTTTAATCATCTGAAGAGGAATCAATAAGGAGAATAATCATTAGTTGCAGCCCTAGTTCAGTTAAACCAGTTCATCCTCATTTAAATGTACATAAGCGATAAAGGGAAAGTTGAGAAGTAGTGCAGCGACTTCAGTTTGGACCCATAAAAAGGTCTCTAAAGTCATATTTCAAACCACAGGAAACTGTATTTCCTAAATGCTGATATTTGATTATTGATAAAACACCCAACAAACTAATGAGACCGTGTCCGTCCACCAGGCTCTGTAGAGCAGTAAACGTTTACTCCCAAAACCAGTTCCAGGGACCTCTAGACCTTGACACTAAACATGGCGGTCGTTTCTCCGAAAAAGGAGCGCAGGAGCTGAAAGACTCTTTCATGAGAGGGGCCCCCCACCCCCCCCGAGACGAACAGCAGTCCATTATGGCAGAAACATCAGGGCCTCTGTGGAACACACCGACAAGTGGCTGGTTTTTGAATCTCATTTTGCCCCCAAAAAAAATCACCTTTCCTTTCCTTACCCCTTCGTCTCCTCCGGCCAGAACGCTGACCCTGAGCCATCAGATCCACCTCACCGTCCTCAAAACGAGAGCTGTGTCGGAGCGCTTGTTGCCGCTCACTGATTATTTGCAGTGCAACCGTGACTAAGGATTATTACGACGCTGGTGAACTTTAGCTAGACTCTGAGGATTATGTTCCGAGTCCAAAGGGGCAAAGCGACGCCATTCATCAAGAGTTCATGCATAATAGCAACTAAAGGGCAAGGCCACCAGGGGTTAGGGGAGAAAAAAAGGTGGGAAGACGAGAGAATCCTGCTACCTTTAGAATCTAAAAAGAATAGTATTTGATACATAATGGAGGTTTTTGTGTGATGTCATCAGTACTCGGAGGACTGGGACTGGGACGAGGCCAGAGATCAGCTTGATGACACCAGCAGTTACACGTTCAACAGGGACGCTACCCAAAGCTGCTTTCAATCGTGGTAAAGAAAACATAGTTTATAAACGTTTTATCCCCTTCTGAGCTTTAGTCCAGAAACATGTTAGGAGTCCGAGAAGTTAATTATTAATCAACAAGCGACTCCTGAGCGTCTCAAAGTAACTCTCAAAAAGGTTCAAATTCATGAAAGGACATCATTCACAAATGAAGGGTATGAGACATATGACAATATGCATAACGGGCATACGAACTCAAACTATACAGTTCGTATGAGGTCGCTGTCTCTTTAATATCCCTGGTTGCATTGCACCATCGTGGGCAATATTAGAAATCAGCGGGCAATATAATTCAATAGTTGAAGTATTATATTTCTTCTAATTCACCGGATGAGCCACATCTGGTTATTTTGTCGCTCGATTTAGTTTTCAAAAGGTTTGTTATATGATTATATTTAATATAAACACTGCCACCTAAAATGATATATGATCTCACAATGTTATGCATATCACTATCCGGTCATTTTCTCAATCTATCAATTGGTCAATAAAATAGTGAAAAAATGACCACGGTCCGAGGTGACATCCTCAAAATATTTGTTTTGTTCAACCAGCAGATATTCACTTTAAATCTTCACATCTGAGCACCTGGAAGTAAAAATGTCTCCTATTAATGATTAATAGATTATCGAAACTGTTATTTTTCAGTTGACCCACTTATCAATTCCTCCACCAATTGTTCCAGCTCTAGTGTGAATTAGTGAACATGTAACTTCGGAGCGTCTCAGAGTGGTTTTTAAAAGGTCATTTTGCACAACAGCGTGGCAGAATGTGCAACACTGAGCCTCCCTGACAGCATTAGCTGTTGTCCTGTCCTGGTCCTATCCTGTCCTGAGCCTGTCCTGACCTGGTCCTGTCCTGTCCTGACCTATCCTGTCCTATCCTGTCCTGTCCTGACCTGTCCTGTCCTGGTCCTATCCTTTCCTGGCCTGTCCTGACCTGGTCCTGACCTGGTCCTGTCCTGACCCCGACATAAGCCCCTCTCATACGTAAAGCTGCTGGTTCCCTGATGAAAAAGAGTGAGTATCTCTGCTCTGTGCCGCCATAAAGGACGACATCTGGGGAGGTGGGCTTCAAAGGAACCAGATCAAGGACCCAGAGGGTGTGCGTTGGGCCCATAAATAGTTCACCTATTGACAAGACTCCCAAGACCTCTGCATGTCAGGGCGCACACAAACAGATGTGCACTGGCCTACGGTCTTGATTTTAGGTGGTTTCAACCAATGAAAAGACACCGTATGACACATAGATCTACGACAGCGACATTTGAGTATTTATCATTTAGTTTGCAGACCAGCTGGGACCATCTCAGAGTCCCCAAGTGGACCTGGGACCCTTTACTGTCTGCAGGCCTTTAATTCATAAACAACTGTGAGCAAAGTAACTGAATACAGTGAGAGTTATGTTATTAAGCATGACAGAGATTGTAGTTCTCCCTCTCCTCTTTCACACACACACCAAAACATCTCATCTGCATGCGTGTGTGTGTGTGTGTTAGCTCGTCCTGCCAGCAGCGCAGAGGTTAACGTAGATGCCATCACAAACGGCTGCGTTCAGCAGCGACGTGAAACCGTCTCACTCACCGCAGACGTTAGATGTTCCGCTCACAGTCCGCCGGCGGTTGGAGCTCAGATGTCATTGTTTTATCGCTTCCTACTTCGGCTCCTTTTCCTCCGCTCCCCGTTCACCAGACGGCCGCTCATTACTTCCTGTATCTGCTGATGACGACGGCAGCAGCGTGCACCGCTTGCGCGCGGTGGATGGAAGAGGGCTTTGCCGAGCTGCCGCGTTCAGTTGCGGTCGGAAATTTGAGTACTACTCCATTCCATTGCGAAAGAGAACATACTCGTCCTGCATGGATTACATTATAAACATGTGGAAATGTAATTATATTAATCGAGTTATCTCTATTTTAAAGTGGCTGTGATGTGTTTGTCTGAAGTAGATAAGCTGAACAGAAAAGATCATATACATATAATAATGAATTAAATACATTTTAAACGATTTTAAAAGATTGTCCCTAAAACTACCCTAGATGCAAAAGCAAAGAAGGAACATTTATGCAACATAAAAGGAAAATATGAATGCTTTCACCAAATAGATACCGAGTTTAATAGTAATCCATGCATGGTATAGTTAATAATTATGATTTATTACTTTAGCAAACAAATTTACTTTGTTACGATGGAAGGAAATGTGTTTTCTTACATTTTTAAATCTTTCATACGAGGACACGTTTTTATCACATGTGGAGGGGTGTGTAGGGGACATTCCTCTGATCATGCACAGTGTAATCATTGTCCTTCTAGGCTTGATCATGTATACTTTGACCTACCTGGCCCGATTGCCTAAACTAGAGAATAGTTGCCGATCTGGAAGTCATCAGAAGATAAGAAGTCTAATGAACCCTTTGTCTTTTGAACAAAGACATTAAAGATACTAAATACAAGCAGCAACCAGAGGGGGATGACCAACCACCCCCTTGTCCTGTGTACCGTGGTGTGAGCGTTACAAGTGTGACAATACTGTAAGAGATTTCTGTCTTGTTCCTCAATGTCAAGTGTGAGATTACCAAATTGCCACAACAGGATACTGATTGTTAGGTATTTGAATGTGTTTGTGTAAAGCGCGCACCGTCTTTACACAAGCTTCTCCCCATTCAGCTACACAATCACTACTCAAACATTTGCCAAGGGAGCACAGCTCTGCACAGACTCCGGTTCTCTCATAGAGGATATACATTTACGAGCCGACTCAAGAGGGTTCAAAACGAGTTCAAACTGTTTTTATTTGGCAAACCCCGTGTGATACAGAATACTGTACAAAGGCAAACGAGCGAAATCATTGTGAAGCCGTCGAGCAGTGAAACTGCGACACGTGCAAAAAAAAGTAGAACTACAGTGTGAGAGAAGCAAGAGCATGAAGTAAAGTAGAACATATGGTTGGATTGTCATGTACCTGGACTACAGGATTAAGAAAGATAATAAATACATCAATTTACCACAACATCCCTGAAGTCCTGAAACCAAATGATGGCTGATTTAGATCTTTAAAAAAAGAACTGTGAGTGAACTCAAGGAAGGCACATTCAACTTCTACAGAGGTAGCTGATACAAATCAATGGGTTTGGCTACCTTAAAATAAAAACAAAACACCCTTAAATACTAATACTAAATAATAACTCTGGCAGAATTGATTTAAAAAAAATTAAATTAACAATCTTAGATCAGATATGTAAAGAAATGAAGTGCATAAAAGCCATTTTGAGTGGTTGATTAAGAGGAGAGGAACATTACAGTAGTTATAGAGAGCACATTGTCATTGCACCCGTTGATTAAATAACATGGGTTTGTCAAAAAAAGATGTATTTACTGAACTGTATCACTAAATTATTGTTGAACTGCCGTATATGAAAAAAACAAAACACTTATGTACTTAAAAGTAACATATTCAAATACATGTTGATTTGTGCTTTGATATTAACAGCTTGCACTCAGAAGATAAACAAAAAAAAGGGGCGTAAAAATAACTTTAGTCGGTTCGGTACAAAGGCAACAATGGCACGTTCATCCTCTCTCTTACCGTGACAATCTCCTCCTAACCACAACACAAATATACACATTTCCAGAGCTCACCTGCTCGGTGTGGCACAACACAGCAAAACAGCCACCACACAACTAAGAGCACATCAGTGCAGCCAAATTATATGCAAACGCGTTTCTGCAGGAAGTAAATGGGAGTGCAGAGTTGTAACTGAAATCGTTGGCACACGTTTATGTAAAAAAAAAGGCAAACTCCCCCCCCCCCCCCCCCCCCCCCGGTTCGGACTTCAGTAAGCTGGAGGCTGGTACTCTCCCGGCTGCTCCTGGGTGGAAGAGAAAGGCGACTGCTGGTAGCCCGTCGGGCCGCCGCTGCCGGCGTACGGAGCGGGCGGGTACGGAGTACCGTGGTCGTTGGCCGGGTCTCTGTACTCCTGGTCAAAGTCGCTGACGCCTTCGCGGTACCTTCTCAACGCAAAGTAGAATAACAGACCCTGTTGAGAGACGTTAAAGAGTTAGAAAGTGGAGCTTTGTGAGAGTTGTGTGTGTGTGTGTGTGTGTGTGTGTGTGTGTGTGTGTGTGTGCGTGCGTGCGTGCGTGCGTGCGTGCGTGCGTGCGTGCGTGCGTGCGTGCGTGCGTGTGTGTGTGTGTGTGTCATCCTCTGGTTTTGTTACGTCAAAAGCTGGCTCACCCAAGTGACGATGGAGAAGAAGGAAAAGGCCACAACGGCTCGGGCAGCATCCGCGATGGCGGTCGTTTCGAGGGTTTTGGACCACTGGTTGGCCAGGACGCAGAAGCAGATGAACCACAGGAAGGCCCAAGCCCCTGTAAAGATAGACAGTCAGGATCCAGGTTACAGAATTGACCTCAACTAGGCTGCACTTCCTGTTTTGTGGGCACGGTTCCTGTATTCTAGAAGGAGCTGCTGTGTGCAGGTAAACACGACTCTCACCTGAGAACACCAAATCTCCCATGACAATACATTTTCTCTCTTTGGCGTTGCTGATCTGTGGGAAGTAGGCGTCCAGTATGAGGAAGACGACACAAGCCAGGAAGGCCAGGACTCCGATGCCGACCCCGTAGCTGCAGGCGCTGTCATTGCTGTTGAACATGCATTTGGTGTCTTCTTGCTTCGCCGGGTTGACGTAGCCTTCTGCCGTGATGGTCGCAAAGACCACGATGGAGAATACCTGCACAGACAGACAGACAGACAGACAGACAGACAGACAGAGGAGGGACACACAGGGTTAATGCCAGATGGAAGGTGGGGAAGAAAATGCATGTTTCAGGTCGAGCGGCTGCAGGGGCTGCGTGATTCTCATCACATGATTCACATTACGAGAACGCTTTAAACGCCATAAAAGCAAATCTAATTAAAACATCTGTCAAGGCCGTTGGTGCAGTTCAGGGTCCCTCCTCACACCCTGGGATAATGAGCTGCTTTACTTCTTGTTGACTTGACACAATGAAGACAAAGCCTTCGCTGTCAGGGCTCCTTGAATAAGATAAGACTTGAAGAGATAAGAGCTTTCAACTCACACCTTTTCAAAATAAATCTTTTAGGGTAAATTATTTCTCATTTCTATTGTTTCGTCTGTTTTGCACTCTGTAAATGTGATATAGGCTATATGGATATATAGCATTATTATCACCTTTTCACCACAACAGCTTAACCTACAATAGGAAACAGCTGTGTGATGCTGCACACGTTTAAATTCCTCTTTATCGACGACATCTTCTGAGAGTTTTAACTCGCCCTGGTCCATTATTCAGAGCCGTGTGCAACACTGTTGCCAAACAAACCGTCCATCATCAGTTGGTAAACTGTCAGTTGGTAAGGTGACACGGCACTGGACATGCTAAGCTAACATGAGCTAATATCAACAAGTGCTCCAGAAAACACAGCAAATTTACACTTTTTTGTAACTTTCTTTAAGATTTCAACCTAACGCGCATCACGTGTCCGCTGTCGGCCGCTCATGGGGCCAAGAAGCGGCATCACCGACCGACTTGTGTCGCTGCTGGCAGCTCACATCTGTTACCACGAACTCGACGTGACAGTCGGCTAACTTTTCATGCTAACGTTTCCGTGGAGTCACTCACCCAGCTCAGGCACCGCAAAATGGTTTGAGGCTGTTTCGCAAAATTGACGAAATCAAAAGCACCGCCAGCCAGCGAGGCCCCGTAAGCACTGCTCTGCATTTTTTCACCCCCCAAAAAAAATGCCTATGAAACGACTTAAAGACGAGCTGGAGAAGTCTCTCCCTGTCAAAGTTTGGGACAGTTTCGTTTTGTCAAAAGAAAACAGCTTCCTGAAAACTTTTTCAAAGACCGCCCCTGCTCTGGTGTGTTCAAGCGCTCCTCGGAAAATGCGACTATAACCTATAACCTAAAAAGAAAAATGTAAATGGCCTGTGTTGTTGTTGTTTTGTAACTCTAGGAGGCGGCAGTGACACATTGCAGTGCTGTTAGTTTTGCAAGGAGCAAAGGTTCATGTCGTTTGATTATAAGCTATGAGATTCGACACAAGAACCTAACAATACAACCATACAGATTGAAAACGAGTGCTCACTTCTAACTGTAGGCCTACTAGTAGTTTTTCCAATTTTGTTAATTTAAGATAGTTTGACAAATGTAATGTCGTGTTGCAGTTCTTCAATGTGTCCACTGGAGGGCAGTGAACACTCATTGTTCTAAATTCACTCAGGTCAAACATCACCTCCACTTTTCATAACCATAAAAGCGACATCCTGCTGTACGAAGGATCATATAATGTTTTCTACATTACATAACACAATACCATATGTATACTTCCAATTAGTATTAAATATTAAATACCTGTATAGCTTATATTTGTTTATTTGCTACGTCCCCATGACCCATCGTACAACGCACGTCAGCTTAACTGATTGCACTTCATCAGCTGCCACCACATCTTGGCACCAAAGGCAAATTAGGCACAGCTGTGTGCTGCCAGAGAGTAAGAGAGTGAGTAAAAGAGAGTGAGAGCGCGAGAGAGAGGAAGTCTGTACGATGTGTAGTGACAATTAGTCAAGCATAGACTGTTACAACGTCAGTGATAACACACCGTTCTGTGGTTGACTGCTGGTGAAGACTGAGAAGAAGCTGTGTGTTTGCCGTACAGAGATCATCAAAGGCCATGGCATACAGTGTCAGCATTTGTCAAATAGATTCTGATTCTGAGTCGGAGTCTGACTTTGAGTGAGTCCTCTTTTAAAGACTTTATTTGAGCGTTGCTTTACTTTTTTGTTGTTTGGTGAACTTTGTACCTGATTGCCATTTCCTCTGCATCTTTCTGCTCGGGTGGGCTAATGCACTTTCATTTTGTTTTGTCTTGTTGCTGTTACCTTGAATCAACATTGATGTCGAACTAAGTTACTTTTATCAAATTATGTTACTAATAAACTAAATTGTAGTTTCATTTTCAGTGCTTTCCTAGTGATAGCTTTCAACGATTTTAGATAAAAGCATCTTTTGTCTGTTTAGTGTTATTTTTACATACATGCCACTGGTGTTCGGGCCAAATCCTTTGGGTCATTATGGTTACTCTCCCTTAGGAACATGGGAGAAAGCGAACCAGATCGGAGCTCCTTCCCGCTCTTTGGAGAGCCAGCTGCCAGCACCCAGAGGTGTCCCGAAACCCTACAGATGGACGTTTTTAGGGAATGTACTGGCACCAATGCAGACCGTCTGCCATTTCCCGCAAGTGGTCACGTGAGCGGCGAGACGCTCGACAGGGAGCAGATGAACCCTCTGCAGAGGCATCGTTGGTCGGCTGCTACCTTAAAGGTCCTCTCCGCAATGCCCAGTCGCACTGCTGGTGAGATGAGCCCTCCCTCTAATTATATGTCGACAATGTTCATGAAGACATGTAAACTGACTGTTGTTGTCCACACAGGGATGAGAAGCGCTGCAGTAATTCCACGGCGCGGCAGAGAGTCATCTCAGCTCCACCGACAGCAGACCTCCTCCTGTGATTCTTCTCACCCTTCCAGAACAATCCCAGAGGACGGTGAACAGGCAGATATGGAGGAAGTCGGCACTGAAGGTGAACAGGAAATGCCTCTCCGAACTCTCCTCTGAACGTGTCACTAAATTGGTTTTGTTTTCCAACTTTTGGTTCACAGAAAACAAGAAGCGGCAGTTGATGCTCGACCTCCGAGGCCTTTCGGTGAGCGAGGGCATGCGCAAGCTGCGAGCCACGCCGCTCAGCCTGGCCGACAAGATGGACGTCAGGTACGTGTGGCACTGACGACACTTAACGTCCTGCGAAAATAAAGCTCTGTGGTAACTGTCCGGCCCATCTGTTATCAGGCGACTTGCTTTCAGTGACCTAGCTGAGAGTTCACTCATCGGCGGAAATATAGCATGCTGCAGTAGTCTAAGCGTGTACATATCTAGGGTGAGTACACGCTGTGTGCTACACAATGTAGGAACCGCTTTTGTTTGTGTGCATGAGTCCTTCACTCGTTGTGTTTTCCTCCCCTCAGACTTGGCGTCATTGCCAGTTCAGCTGCCTCCCCGTCCTCACTTCCCTCCAGTTGTGGCATTCACCCATGAAGAGACTGAGCGGGCGTTTCGGGACCGGCGTGCTTTCCTACTTCCTGTTCCTCCGAACCCTCCTGCTCTTTAACCTCCTCCTCTTCGTCATCTTCGGCCTGTTCCTGGTCTTCCCTCAAGCCGTCAACCCTCCTCCTCACCCTCACGGCTCTAACCTCGACGCTTCCTTCTCTGATCTCACGGGCCTTGAGCTTCTCACAGGAACGGTACGACGCATCGCGGCAGCACACGCACGAGAATGTCTGCGGCGCTCTCTTGAATCAAATCTCTGTTCCGTGTTGCAGGGTTACATCTCTCAGAGTGTGATGTTTTACGGCTACTACACCAACACCATCCTCAAAACTTGCCGGGCTGCTAACTCCACTGCTGAATCATCGCATCTGCCAGTCTGTGATACCGACAAGCCCCAGACTGTGCCATACAGCATACCTGCAGCCTACTTCTTCACCATCGCCATCGCCTTCTTCATTATCTGCGTCATCCTCGTGTACAGGTTAGACAATAAGTCAACTCCTTACACATGAACACTTGCTTTACTCCGTCTGCGTTGTGTATTTCATGGCTATGTTGTTCCCCTGCAGCATGTCCAAGTCCTTCGGGAGAAGTTTTCAAGTCCTCAAGTCTAATGGAAACTTGGCCGTCAAAGTTCTCTGCTCCTGGGACTTCAAAGTCACCAGGGAGACGTCTGTCAAACTGCAGTCTGAGAAAATCAGCACTCAGCTCAAAGTATGCAATCTGTTGAATATTCAGTTGTACTCACTAAAGTGTGAAACTCTTTTTTTTTTTTTTATGTAATAAACTGATATTAGAAACGAAGACGATGATTCCACATTTCCTTTCCAAACAGAAGCATCGGGGTGAATCATGTCAAACTGGCTACGCTTACTTCTTGCTTCTCAGCAAATTTCATCATTAAGTCCAATGTGACAAGTTTGGCCACACGATCTCAGCTTTTGCAGAACTGGTTTTCACACAGGAAGCTTTTGATGATGCATTTTCACAACCCAATGTGACTGTTTTAACTGCGGGCCCCTTGGCATCCACAAAGAGGCTAAAAAAATGCCATTTTCTTACGAAGGAGGGATTTTCAAATATCCCGTTCTGAACATAATCGATAGCAGGGCTGATCACACTTTCGACAACATTTTGAATATCTTCAACGATGCTGGCTCGACCCTTACAAACTGCTGCTTTTTCCCCAACAGGAGCTGCTGTCTGAGGTGATCCCCGGAGAAGATAAAAAGAGCTGCATGCACCGACTCCGCCGCCTGATGGTGCACCTGGTGGCGTGGGCTACATGTCTGGCCAGCATCTGTCTGGGTGCCATGGCGGTCCACTATCTGTCAGAGGTTAGAGGGAACTGCGCAACAACGGCTGTGCAGCCAGACATGACAGACTTTATGCACATCTGAGCAGCTACAGGGCCCGCGTGACATGTTCTCAAGACATAGCTTACCACAAAACTGGCTCTGATAAAGAAGCACTTTCCCACCGCTGTTTATTTACTTCTCCTTTTACTTTCCTGGAAGATGTTTAACACGTTTTATTATTTTTTTTTTATTCGGCCTGCTGCATGCTTAACAAAACTGCCATGCATGAGAACCGCCAAAAACATTATCCTGATTGAGATATGATTGAGTATGTTTAACATGGTGGCTCCCAAACTTTTTCCATCTTCGGGAGAAATCCTGCGACCCATTCTCGCATGCCAACTTTAATCAACTGGTGAAAATACTGAGGAAACTCGTAATAGTTCTATTTCAATTAAATTCCATTCCATTCCTTCACAGGCTGGCATGGAGCAGAGTCTTTTCAAAGACGCTGAGCTGCTGCTCTTGTCTGCAGTGGTGTCCGGCTTTAACCTTTTACTCCCCGGCTTCTTCAACCTGTGTGCTTGGATAGAGAATCATGACTCACCCAGCGTACGCGTCTATGTCTCCATCTTCAGGTAAGAAGAAGAAGAAGAACTGTAAGAACAAAACAAAATGCACAATCAACCACAACAGAGATGAGTCACGCAGAACCATGCAAAGCTAGACTTGTCGAGCGTAAATAAGCATACGCTATTTCTTACTGATAAATATAACTTTAATAGTTACACTGCACTACAAACTATGTTTTGGTACATACTATATACATTTTCTCTTCAATAAACACGTTCATCTTCTCTTTTCTGACATTTAAGTTAGAAAGAAAATAAGGAGCACATTCAAAAGTGGGAAACCATTTCATCAACGATAAAATGAGATGAAGTAAAAAACATAAATCGCAACAATTTTATCTCTACCATATAATTTGTTCAGTCGGATTTGTCTGGAGCGTCCAACGCTTTATGTTAAATATGGAAGCTTTAATTGCAGCTGCATTAGTTTCACTCTATGAAGTCTTATTGTAGTGGGAGAATAAGATAATCCTTTATTAGTCCCGCAGTGGGGAAATTTACAGGATCACAGCAGCAAAATGGTAAAAAAAAAAAAAAGAGCAGCAAGTATTATAAATAAGTAATAAACAGTAAAGAATATCAACTAAGTAAAAAAGTAACATGGACTTTAATTATAGTGAAGCTGTGTGGTGTTTTTCTCAAGTAGACATTGTTGTCATTTTTTCTTTTAGGAATCTGTTGTTGAAGGTCAGCATTGTTGGAGTGCTGTGTTTCCGCTGGCTGGGGAGAATTGCTGTGGAACCAGAAAGTCGTGGTTTACAGGTAAACTAACTTCCTTGTACTGTAATCAAAGTTCCCATGAAGTGGCCCTGATTTGTACAATGTTCCACATTCCTACAGTACATTTCTCAGGTCTTACAAAAGAAATAAAAGAAACACTTCTCTCTATTTTTCAGGAAAGACGGTTTTCATTATGATATAGGCTACATTTGGCTAAAGCAACAATAAATGCAATGTTGTGCGTTTGTTGTTAAATATTATAATATTAAATATTTTGGTTAAAAATGTAATTTGGTTACCATTACCAATATTCAAGATGCATATTTTTATTGCAGCTTTACCCATTTTACCCCCTTATGGGCGGCCCTGATTAGGACACACTAAGTGTTTGGCTGTGACCTAATTATCCCTAATATGATCAATGCTTCTGTCGTCCTCAGTGTTGGGAGAGCTTTGTGGGGCAAGAACTGTATCGCTTGCTCTTGATGGACTTTGTCTTCACGGTGCTTTACACTTTTTTGGGAGAGTTCCTGTGGAGGCAAGTTGGCGCTTTACCCACAAATCGTGTAACTTGATCCTCTTGTTTGCTGTTGATAAAACCATTCACTGAGCGCTGAGCATCTTCCCTCTGTAGGCTCTTTTCTAAGAGAATTCTGAAAAGGAAGAGGATGCCAGTGTTTGACATTGCTCGTAATGTTCTGGAACTCATCTATGGACAAACCCTTACTTGGTAATTACACCACATCCTTAAAACCCTCCACATATTTAACAAAAAGTGAATTCAACGTTAATGGTCTTCGGTTCTTCCCAGGCTCGGGGTGCTGTTTGCGCCACTGCTTCCTGCGGTCCAGATCGTAAAACTGTTTGTGTTATTTTACATGAAGAAGGTTGGTACACGAGGTCTTGTTTCATCGTCGTGCACACACTCATTTGCATGAACTTCAAATTCTTCCTTTTATCTTTCCAGAGCAGTCTAATGCTCAACTGTCAGGCATCCAGAAAGCCCTGGAGGGCCAGTCAGATGACAACACTGTTCATCTCCCTTTTGTGCTTCCCCTCGTTTCTTGGAGCTGCTGTGTCTATCACTTACGTCATTTCGACGTAAGTGCACCATACCTTACTCGTAATGTATGTTCCAGTTATAATTTCAGGGTGTTTACGTCTGAGTTCCACACGTTTTTCACCAGGTATTATACTATATGGCTGGGGATATATTCTGTGTAATGTTATTGTCACAAATTCCACGCAAAGACCAGAACCAACAATTATTTTTAACTACTAGAGAGTGTTTGTTCCTTTTTGCCATAACCATCCCAAAACCCATCAATTGGCCTCACGGTCGCACTGCGTGACATGGTCGTTGATTATGATGAGTCAACAATATCTATTAATCCACAGCTGAAAGTAGTCCCCAACAAATGCAGAATTTATTCTTATTAGAATAATATTTGCTTAAAACTACAGTGCAAAGCTGTTATAATGATAATAATTACTTTACTTTGATTTACCCATTTTAAATTATTCGTTTGACATTTTGGGTGAGAGGATTGATACCACTCATCTATGGTAACGTCAAAGTATTCCTTTAAAAAAAAAAAAACATGTCTTCAGTAGAAATAAATGGGCTTGTGAAAGTATTGCAGGATGGACAAACCTGGCTAACCTCAGCTTTAAAGCCAATGAAAAAAAAAAAGTGCTATTGCCCAAAAACTGACAAACTGCGCATATCTTCAAAATCCTTCTGTCTGATGTCCTCAGGATTAAACCCTCGTCCAGGTGCGGCCCTTTCAGGAATCTCACCACGATGTTTCAGTCGGGGCAGCTGTGGGCCCAGGAGCTGGAGAACGCCCACCCGATCCTGTCTCGGCTCAGCTGGGCCTACAACGCTGTGCTGGAGAACCCACTGTTCTTATTCCTCGCCTCTGGAGTCTTTCTGTAAGTGGTGACATGATGACGTTATCATTCGTGTGGTTTGTTTATTTCTATTATCTTATCTTACTATCACATTTTGTGTATTGTGCATGGTTATTCTGTTAACAAAGTGTCTGCCTTCCAGAAATATTCATTGTAACTCTGTCTGAATGTTTATGGTCTTTACATTTGTTTCCCTCTTATGCTTTCTATTTTTTCAGATTGGTGATATATTTTCACACTCAAGTGGTTGATGGCCAAAGGAGAATCATCATTCGGTTGGAAAAGCAAATTGAAAATGTATGCGTAATCAAACAAGAGTCTACACAGCCATGCTAGCGGCCCTGTGAGGCTGCACTTAGCATCCGCATGCTAACATGCTCACTATGACAATGCTGATGTTTAGCATCTGTAGTGTAGACAAAGTCGGTAGGATTCAGCATCTGGGTACCAAGCGTGTCTGTACCATCTTAATGTATATTATGTTTATTTCCTCTTGTGTACAGGAGGGTAAAGACAAAAAGTTCCTCATCACCAATCTGCAAGCCATTTATGAGCGGAGTAGTCTGGTTTCCCCTCATAGATAAGGTGGGTAGTCTCCGTACTGTAACCTCTTTGGGGTTGGAATACAACTTCTGTTTGCTCACTTTTTGATGACCTCATTTATAATCTGAAAAGGCATTTCTGTGTGGACACTGTCATATGAAAAGTGTTTGTCTTTATTCCCCCCCCCCCCAAGTCTGTGGCTGAACAACATTCACAACAAGGTCTGTAGCAATGGAAAGAAATCTCATCGGTGACGTCTATGCTGTGATAGATGGTTGGCAACATTATTATGAAATCAGGAATGTCCCCTACAAGCTACAATGAGAACAAAAGTCCAAGCGAAACCAGCAACAGTAATGTGTTATTTTCAAAAATATTCCATAAAGTTTTAATTTAAATGTACTGGAGGAACACACAACTAATCCTGGCTGTTTGCACTGTATTATATTTATTTATACATAAAGCTCCTATATGTCAGGATGTCTTTTTTTTGTATGTGTAGTCATTTTTTAGATTATGTTCATCTGAAAAATAACTACATATAAATATAACTATGAAAAATGATCTTGAATGTGTTGTAGGAAAATAAATTAGTTTGAACACATGAGCATCTGTGCTTTGGTATGAGGAACCCTCTTCATGTGTTCTTGGCAGATGGCATCTGTTGAAAACATTGTATCTGTTTGGTTCAAACACTGCACGTATTCCTTCATGCCGTTCACCTGAACACATACAATTAATCAGCACTTCTGCTAGTTTTTTCATTCTGATTTTGCACTTTGTCGTGATGCTTCCTGTAAACAATGGGCTGTCATAGTATACGTGTTGCACATTGTGTTGAAGGTATATGTTAAAGGTGCAATATAAGGGATTCAGAGCATTCATATAGCACCAGACCTTTGAGTTAAACCAACAGAATGTGAAATAACACCCCCACATGATGTAGCAATCAACCTGACAAATGCAACCTGCTTCTTGCACCTGTGTCCTAAATTTCCCCCAAGCACGCTTTCCAGAAAATATTCTATAAACCCGTTCAACGTGAAGTTATGTCAAACATATGCTGAGAATAATAGAACTGTACAGTAATACATCAACATCATACAGCAAATGCTTTAGTGACAAATAACTATTTAGCAGGTGTTATTAAAAGAATAAAATATATATATATATATATATATATATATATATATATATATATATATATAGAGAGAGAGAGATATAGTTTAAAATGAAGAGGGTAGAGGGATCCTATTGGATATTTTGTCAACGTGTGGTGGATTGCTTTATGTACAGTTCGTTTGTTTTATCAAAATCACAAGGGGTTCACATAACATAGAGCGGTTAAACGTGTCAAACTGCAGCTGAACACATAATTGACTTTTAGCCTCAGACCATGTGATGTCACATGTCAACAATTCTCAAATAGCACATTTTTGTACACTTGGTTGCTGAACAAGTTGGGTAACTCTTTGACTAGCCAGTCAGTTTCAGTCATTACCACAAGAAAAATACCAGTGAGAGATGTACTTGCTGTGACACTATATAAACCCATGGCTTCAGGATACTCTCAACTTTGAGTTGGTCTTTTTTGGAAGATTGCATCTCAGTAAAGATGTCTGGTAAGTTTTCATGCTTTCTTGATTTCATCTGCTAAGAAAATCACTCTGTAAATGATCATGTTCCTAATATACATGTAATTTAAGTTGTAAAGCAATCATACCTTTTTTTTTTGCAGCTCATTGTTGGCACATTCTCATATCTTACGTCATTATTTTGTAATCACTTTATTACCTTCCTCACTGCAAATCTCATCTTCCTTTCAGATAACATGGAAGTGAAGTCTAAAAAAAGAGTGTACATCAGTCTTCCAAAGAAATACATGGCTGCTTTGGCAAAGAATTATGAACTGGTAAACAATTTCTCTCTTTCCTATACTTACAGGCAACATCACTTGTTTCATCTTGTTGACTTAAGCTACGATATGGCATGAAGCTCATGATTTTCTATCATTTAACAGGACCATGGGTTGATAATAAAGGAGCTGAACCCCTATATAAATGCAGGATATGTACAAGCTTACTTTAAAGAATGGGGAGTCGTCACAGTGTGTAAGGTAAACACTGACAAAACCACTGCTTTTTTTTCATGCCTTTTGTTAGCATATTCTTTAAAAAACTATGAAGTTATAAGAGATTTTGTCAGTGAATTATACAAATTACCGTTATCTGTTGAATTCGATCCCAGGTTAAGAAGAGCCCCAACCCGGGGTACAATAAGGCAGTGGCCTATGTGAGGTTTTCTTCAGAGGATGAAGCTGACCGAGCAGAATGGGCCGGTCCTCACTACGTCGGAGGCGATGTGGAAGTAAAACGAGTGGTTAGTCCAAAGGTGAATTTGTATTCTCTCCTGTCAGAGCAAAGTTTGTTTTATGCCTGTTTGCCGGACATAAAATAGAAGACGTGTACAAATAAATGTTAGTTAGCAGCATTTGATTTTAAATGTGTACATTTGCTTTCTTCCTTCTCCAATGGCTGACAAAAATAAATCTGTCTCTCAGACGGAGGCGGATTCTGACGACGACGGCTCCCCGGCCCTTGCTATTCCTCGACCTCGGCGTTCGATGGGCTTGGGCTACATACTGGAAGATGCTCAGTGGTTAGATGACGAGTCGGAGGAATAAACAAATACTGTGCAACTTTGTCTTTAGAAGTTTAAAAATCCTAAATGTATGTGTAAAAAAGTGTTGGCGTTGTAAACTAACGTGGCTCATAAAAATCTGCGAGGCTGCTGTGAAATATTCTTACAAGAATATAAATAGTCCTCAGCTCTATAAGAACACTTATCCTTCACCTGTTTGTTTATCTGTTTAGCCTGTTTTTCTGCTGTTTAGCCTGTTTTTCTGCTGTTTTCCTGCATATCTGCTGATTTTTCTGCTGATGCTATGTTGTGTATTATAATAAAAAGTTAAACTTTATTCTATGTGTTGTTTAATGTTTGTCAAGGACATAGTGGTGATAAAAAAAAAATATAGTTTTAATGTTAACTCAAATGCCTCACATTATTGTTCCTAAGATAATGGTTTTGACAGCCTCAATTTTGCCTTTTCTTCCTCTGACACAAACATTAACTATACAGGTCAATGGAAAAAAATAGTGTAGCCTATACAAACTACAAAATTAGGTATTCACAAATGTCATGATTAGTGAATATAACGTAAAATAAAAATATGTATAAAAAATAAATAATAATAAATAATAAATAATTATCAGACATTTATAATTGGCTGAAGGGATAAAACTATCAAAAAATCTAAACAAATGTATTTCGTATATTAGGCTACATCATAATATTGTTTGTCCGTCTACTGAGGGCGGGTCGAATGACGTCAGAGACAACTGACCAATCGCTACGCAGAGCGCCAACATCCTCAACAGCGTTGAAAACATGGCGGAGAGAGACGCAGAAGTTGGATTCAAAAAGGTAGAAGGATACAGCGCTGCTTTGGTTGTGGTTGTTCATACGTACTCGGTTTCCCCCCATGTGGTTAAATAAAGGCGAAGATAGCCTCTTCTTGTTGTCGCTGAATTGCATTTTATTCGGCAGACACGCCAAACCCGTGTTCATGGAGTACATGAGTTGTTCCTTAATTATCTGTCAGACGAAGATATTGTTCAGTGAATTGACATATATCTGTGCGCCGAATGGAAGAGCGGTTTATAATGGTTAAAGAGAGTGCTGTGTGTTCACTATTCCGGGATAACACCAGCGTCAGTTACGTTCAACCGTTAAATTAACGTTTTTCCGACGGCAGTTTGGTATGAGGAAGTGCACGCAACGTCAAATTACAAGATGCAGTGATTATGTTACTCACGCGAGAAAAGCCTATTGAGAGCCTCTGTTCTCCTCATTCACAGGAAACAGTAAGCAAACTGTTGTCAGGTTTCTTCAAGGAGGACAGAACCAGACGTGAGTTGGATACATATGTATTTACTTTTTGATATAAGTCACATCTACAAACTGTTTAATTTGGCTCATTCTGCTACAGTAAGCGGGGATGCTGCGCTCCTCATGACAGAGTTGCTGAAAATATTTGTCCAAGGTAAGGAGTTGTCTTTTTTTTAATTTTTAATTTTTTTTAACAGTTGCACACAGATGCCCTTTTAACCTTTGCAATGTGTTTTCTCATTTCCAGAAGCCGCTGTGAGATCACAGAAACAAGCCGAGTCTGAGGACTGCAACCAAGTGGACATCGAGCACTTTGAAAAGATTCTGCCTCAGCTGGTGTGTTTAGCTCAGCAGCTTTTAACACCTCATTCAATAGGGACCATAAGGCTGCTCTAGTGTCCCGTGTAATCTATATCTCATCCGGATATGCTATTTTTCTTATTTGGCTCCTAAATTCTGCATAACATACGTATTGTACCTGCTGCCTGTATTACAGCTAATCACAAGAACAAGTATGGGGTCTTTCATTTGATCACTGACCCCGTTATTCTTGTATTTTAGTTAATATTCTTCATATTGTTGACATGACTCGGGTATATGAGACATTCAGTGCCTACAGGTGTACAAGTTAAATCCATTTTTCCTGAAATCCCATCCTGGAGCGTCTCAAACTGCCGGTAGTTTTCTTGTTAAATAAAATGCTGGTCAAACATAAAGAACAAACTGGATATAAGACCTCATCAAAAAGCTTCCATTATTAATCTCGCTGCCTTTCATCTCTCTTCCGATGCAGCTGCTGGACTTCTAGCTCAAGTGATGCCACAAGATGGAGCCAGAGTGTTGCCGGCGTGTCGCTGCTCAAATCCTACATTTTCGATTCCAACATGTTTATTTTTCTCTGTATAGTTGTCACTGAAATCTGCGACAACATTAAAAAGCCCGTCCCGTATGTATTCGAGTTGTGTGATTTCTTTTTTTTTTTTTAAATAGAAGGCAACGGCGCTGTCCGCACGCCGCCACCCCCACCGCCACCGATAAGGCCCACCTGTGCTCCTCTGTGCAACAACAGGTGCTTCCAGCATGCATAGTGCCCTTCATCAAAGCCTCCTGGAGCAGTTGGAAGCAATTAGAGTAATAAGGGGAGCAGCTAGTCCCTTAGATGATGACAAGTGCCAGGAAAAAAAAAAAAGGAGTACCCCCTCCGGCCACTTTGAAGTTCCCTTTTGCTGTCCTGCGATGTTTAGTTAGAGGTGGGGGGGAAGGGCAAAGGGGAGCTCTGGCACAGGGGGAAAGTTGAATGGGAGTGTGCGTGCGCGAACGTGTGCACGTGTTGGCCAAACATGGGCCAGGGACCACACGCATAGATATTCTGTTTGAAAGGAAGCATAACAAAACACATTGGAACACGGTCCAAGAAGAGCAGGGTGTAATTCTGAAGGTAAATAAACAAAAGAGGCGAGCGTAGTCGAGGTGCTTTCTCTCCTCTCACCACAGCAGAGGGGGAAGTTGGGCCTACAAGGGAGAGAGAGGCTAATGTGGGGTTTTCTAACCCGAGTGCCTCAAGATGGTTTTTCCACCCAGTGGTGTATTTGACCAACATGTCTTCAATATGAGTCAGCATAGCTGTACAACACCTCACACTATTTATTTGTGTGGCTTGTGAGTGACTCACTATATGCGCTTACAAATGCTGCTCACATACAGCTGGAAGCAACTTGGGGGCTGAATTCAAGCGTCCAGGCTCACGTAGGTGCTCAAGGACACAGCACCTGGAGTTTGACCCGGCACCCTTTTAGTATAGGGCCCAGACTGTGTTTCACAGGAGAAACTTCCACAGCAGGCCTTCAGGAGACGGGGTGTTTGGTTGAGTAGATATTTTTTATTTTTAATGATGCCACGAGGAGCAGGTTAATAATTACACTTGTTTTGAGAAGTACAGCAAACTGCAGATCTACCGCTTTGACGCCTGCTCACTCGAAATAAATTATTTTATTGTGACGGCAAATAATCTTGCTGAAAAAGTACAGCACATCTTGTAAAAAACAAATTAAAGAAAAGGTGTATTACATGTACTGTATATAGGCTTTCTTTCTGGGGATTTATTAGAGATGAAATAGATCCCCAGCTGTCAATCCTAGCAGATGAAATAAAAAACAATTATTCTGTTGGATCCCCCCCCCCCCGTCTTTCTCTTCTTTTCCACAATCTGAGTCGTTCGGAAGGTCTCTGTCCCGGTGAAGTGGCGCACTACTGTACAACTTTTCTCCTTATGCATCTTAGTGGAACAAATTACATCTGAAGGCAGTATTATTAAACATGCGAAAGCAGTTAGGACAAGAATGGGGAGGGGCGTTGAAGAGAGTAATGAGTTAAAGCTTTTCTTGATCATACATTAAAGGCAGGGAGTGTCGACAGCCAGTCCAGACGCTTTGGAGAAGCTCTGGAGTGAGAAGCTTTTCCCAGGAGAAACAGACTGATCCGTCTCCAGCCTTTTGGCTGGTCTTTGGACAGCGCTGCACTAGGCCCTCATCCCTCTAAGATATCGGCCTTGATTGTAGCCATCAACATCAACATCCATGATTTTATAGATGCACTTGGAGGATTCTTTAGGATAACGTATCCTTCATGTATACATTCTGGGATTACCTGTCCTCTGTAGGTTTATTATCCATATTTTAATACAAATACAAAAAGAAGCCGTACCAAAGTCTGGTAAGGCTGTGTGGTGACTGTAATCCTGGTTTAGGGTGATGATCGTCAGGGGTGGAGTCGCCTGCATCGGTCTGTTACGATTATGTCAGATTTCACTCCTTAATTCCCGACTCACTGGTCTGTGGTTGTTTTTAGAATGACACAGCTTCTTGCATCTTTCCAACTTTCTGTCATCTCAAAGCTCCTTTCTTCTCGGGCCCAAACTAGAGTCCCTTCAAGGACAAGTGATCATAATACACCCATTTCCCCGACGGCTGGATTTTTCTGAGATGGCAGCAACAACATTCAAGCAGGCAGAGTCTGAAGTGTATGAGCTACAGCAAAGTTTGTGGGCTCATATAGCACGTTAAACATTCGCTCTTACAGTGAATGTGTACATAAAACATGCACTGTACCAGATTCATCAATGCTACTACTAAGTCCTTTTTATCTGACAGACCTTTTACTTTTTTGAATCTGGTTTAAACAGTTGGTTGACGGTATGAAGTCTGGGAAAGACAAAAAGACAAAAAATTGTAATTCTAGCAAAGACCGCAGACGACGGGAAATCTTAACCGACAAAAAGCTACAGGTGTCATCTGCCATTCGTGCCATTTTTTTACCCCCAACATCTCAATTACACATGTTTGTGAGTTCTTATGTAATAAATATGTGATGGCATGCATCTGCTCTCAGATGTTTGTGTGCATGTATGTGCTTGCATGCATGTTGTGCTTGATCTGGGGCTGTGATGCATTAGTGCCGAGGAGACAAGAGGCCCTTGTGGCCCCCTTATGGGCATGGAGCTGTCTAACCATGGAGGAATGCTGCAGGGGACACAGAGCGAGTGCATTCCTCTGAGACGCTCCACACGCAACTCACGCACACATGAAAAGTTACAAACATTTACATCGCTGTCAAAAAAACAAACACAAACAAAACATCGCGGCCGTTTGGTGCACACATGCGTTTTACAGGAAGTTTGCGTGTGTTGAGAGAATGCAAATACAGAGGCGGCATCGCTGTTGACTGTATATACTGCTGTGACATGCGGGTTTCCTGGAGGCCCCGGGCCTCTCTGAGGGTCCTGGGGTCCTGAGCTAAGCTTTGTTAAGGAGCCACGGGGCCCACGCCGGGGATGATTAGAACATACCTGGAAGTTTGAGCCACTTGGGTGCTCTGCTGGGATCACTCTTAACTGATTGTGGCGCTTGGCTGTTAGTCTTAGGTTGGAGATGGTCTGCTGCTGTGCTCTGTGTATCGGCCGGGGCTTTGGTAGCCGCAGGGGGCGGAAGGGATTCTTCCGGAACCATTGAGGTGGATGATAAGGTCAAAGACCTTCGCATGCAGCTGAAGAGGGAAAAGGGAGCAAGAGAGATGTACAATTAGGCCCGCAGCTGGGTTATTTCTGGAGCCCTGTACTACCTTAACTACATTACCCTCCTCTTCCACCCCAAGTCCCCTCTACTCTCTGTCTCCACCTCCATGCTCTGTGTGGTGGCCCACATGGTCAGGGCATAGGCAATAACAACAGAGTAATCCCCTTACATAACACCGCACAAACTCAACGAAGCAAGGCCATTCAATTATTTTTGGGAGCGTCTAAAAATAAAGAAGCAATTCGGTTGAGGTGACGTCAAAAGCGCCGTGTGTGTGTGTGTGTGTGTAGGGAAGGGGGGTGGGAGGTGGGGGGGGGGGGGGGGGGGGGGGGGGGGGGGAGGGGGGTGGGTGGACCTCAAATAAGCCGCAGAGACCCAACTGGACCTGGAGGTCAGCGGAGCACTCTATTTTTAGGTCCCATCAAAAGCAGTGGTATAAAATTAGTCAAGGTCTGACCCTCGCAAGATCTGTCAGTCACGCTTAGAGAAGCTGTGAACTTGAAGGTCACGCACTCGCAATGATGAAAGGGCCGATGTTTGATGATATTTAAAAAGGAGCAAGTAATGACCGAAATCTCTTCAGCTGGTGGCAGGTGGCACAGTGTGAGGTTGGCCTTTGTTAGACTTGTTAAAGGTCTTAATCAGATGACACGTGAAACCCTCTGCAACGGGCTAATATTAACTGCAATAACACCGTGTATATTGTTTGGACAAAAGTGGCGAACGGGGCAAACTGTTGCTTGATTTAGATGTAAAGTTTGGGGCCGATGTGTGACCATCAGTTAGAGTTTTTAGCATCAATGCGGCTTCGCATCAGATTGTCTCTCTCAGCGTATGTAGATAAAACAAATCTCAAGCCTGAAGGAGGCTTGTGTAAACAAGAGTTAAGGGTACCGGGTCAAAACAAGTCTGGCTTCCAAATTCCCTCCACAAGTCCAGAGGCCAGCATGTTGACTGTCTGTCCTCACAGTGGTCGGGGGGCACCGGAACTCTAAATTAGCCCTGGTGAGTCAACGGGACAGCTTTCAT
The DNA here is from genome assembly GCF_910591455.1 of Pholis gunnellus. Classification (NCBI taxonomy): domain Eukaryota; kingdom Metazoa; phylum Chordata; class Actinopteri; order Perciformes; family Pholidae; genus Pholis; species Pholis gunnellus. The sequence goes on from NC_136544.1 coordinate 11,762,123, forward strand.
GTAGACAAGGGATCATGTCAGATTGCAGGAGAGGTCAGGATGTTAGGGTCAGAGGTCAGGATGCAGTGTTGGTCCTCGTCTTTAACAGCTTCCTGTCTGCTGTGTTGTGCAAACTTGAACGGTAATCCCTTGTGATACAGGTTCAAAGCAAAGGGATTGCCTCACCCTTTGGTACAGGTATGGGACCCATCACTCCACTTGTACTTGGTCGGTCCACCACTTTGATCCAGGATGAAATATTTTACCAACTAACGGATGGATTGACATGACATTTGGTGCAAATATTCATGTTTTTGAGTGGATGATTCCAACCAATTTTGGTTGATCCCCCCGATTTCTCCTGTGGTTCTGAGAACTTTCATGTTGGAATGAATTCTTGAACTTTAGTGATCTCTTCACTTTTCATCTCACACTTTCACCGGATCAAAAATGTGTCCAATACTTTGGTTTAAGACTAGAAACCTGCAAAACTAATGACAATCCCCTCAGCCTCAGCTGTAGTTAATGCTATTTAGCATGTTGACGTACTACTCCCAGATGTTGAGCATGGTAAACATTGGTAAACATAACCTTAACCCATAGACTACCCCAAACCTGATCTAGTGGCTTTGATCATGTAATACAGGAGGATAGTAAACATTGTTGATCAAATCAGGTAGTCTTTCTGGCCCTCTAATCTCAGAAAATCAGCTTGAAATATGTAAGATCTGTAGCAGTTCACTATTACAATTTATTTGGCAGCGGTTTCTTCAAACAAATCCTGAACCACAACCTTTCAGATTTGAAGGTCTGCCCTTCAAAAATGATTTGATCTTTGACATGAATGTTTCATTTCAAAATATAAAACAAAGTTGCTCCAATGCTCCTGCTTACCCTCAGACTTTGAAGGTGCACCTGTTTTTGCACATGTATTGCTGGGAGGGAAGGTGAAACTTCAGGGTCAATGGGAGACACAGCAGGGTGCTCCGCTGCAAGGTGTCTCTTTTTCTGGAAGAGCCAATTCGGGCTCTTTTTGTTTCTCTGGCATGAAAACAGGGCGACCAGTGGAGGTGATTTACCAGCTTGTCTTGACATCAAACTGGAAATAAACCAGAGCTGCTGGAAACACGCTGGCCTGGAGTAACAACAAGGGGACAGAGTTAATGCAGTTTCACATCACACAAGTGGAGCTTGGGTGATGTATGGTTACTGCTGTAGGGGACAGTTTGCTCCGAAATACGTCTGAGAATCACATGGTTTGACTTTTGCTCTTTGTGAGAATTTCTAATAATCAAATACAGAAGTAGATGATCGCTGACCTTTGAAGACACAGCGCATTGCACAAACTCTCCCTTAAATAATCTACCTTTTTTTCCGACGGAGAGGAGAGGGCAATACTTGTTTCCAGGCATAAAATGTAACCCCCTTTTCCAAAAACAGCAAAGGAGCAGATCCACTCACAATGAGCTGTAATTTAAAAAACCGCCTCTCCTAGAAAAACAACAATAAATTTGAAGGGGCTTCAAAGGGCCCGCTGGCGCTCCTACTTTTCTGTACATAAAACAAAACACTGGTATTTTCTTAAACCACTCAATCGCTCACCCTGCGATGAAACACACTGAGACTGAGAGAGATGTAGTAGGCAGAGAAAAGAGAGATACTCCTTAATGTGCAGAGGCTTTTGTGCTGTCTGGCTGAAGGACTGTTGGCTAAACAGTTAGCCTCCTTTCTCTCACCTTTTCACATTTATTTTCACCGTCTCGCACTCTATCGAAAGGTTTTCAGTCAGTCTTAATATGGTGATATTATCCAACAGAAGAGCAACGTTTTCAACAGAGCTCCATGTTTCTCAGCATGGTCTAAATCAGTCTTTTTAGGGTGCTACATTTCAGCAGGGTGGGTGCCTCATTTGGGCTGACATACTGTTACATATAAGAGCATCAGAAGGACCATCTACCCGCGACCAGATATCCCAGTGGTGCAGTTAGATGTCGCATTGATACACTACACTGGCTAAGGAGCTTCATCAGTGGGAGGGCAATATCCTGCATCCTGTCAGGAGACATGTCTGAGCGCCCAAAGAGAAAAGGCCAGGTGTTCCCCCGGTTCTTCTTCCATTTCCTCCCATCCAGCACTGATCCTGCTAACTAATAGCACCAGGGAGCTGCCCACCCCTGGCACCGAAACCAGGATCACTGAGCTGTGGAGCTATAGGTGGGAGTGGGGGACTTAGCTGTCTTACAATTGTCGCCTGACCAACTCAAACATACATTTACAAAGACCAAAACAAGCGATTTAGTGTGACATTTCAGTGTATGAGGTGTCCCAGATTATATCATCACTGTATAGATGTAACCGCATAACCACACCGTATAATCCGCAATCCCTCCCGTTTGGCAGCTGAATAAAAAACTGAACCGAAATGCACAGCAGCGGCAGGAGTGACAATTCTACCGAAATGTGCTTTCGATTAAGGTCTCTAAAGTGAGCTGCTGGTTTCTATTTTCTGGTCTGGATGAAGACCTGTCCAAAAGGGGAAAAAAAAACATCCAACAGAGACATGGTTCAGAGCGATGATATGAAATGTATCAACTACAAAAGAAACGATTCACTGAGCAAAAACTGAGATGTGAAGATATGCCTTTACTCGATCATCTGTGGAACGCATGTCCAAAAACAATAGGGCTGCTAGTTATTATTGACTGATTGAGCGATCTTAATCACCCATCAAAAAAATAATTTTAAACAATGAACACATTACCACATGTAAATTAATTCTCTGATAATTGTGAGAAACCGATGAATCAAATACCAATTTCGTGTCAAAGAGAGGTGTTTCAGGCCCAGCAGGAGATACATTTCCATCACGCTGAGGTCATGGGAAAAGTTTACACACAGGCAATTTTATGAATGGGTATCCCAGGGTGTCGAGCTGCTGACCCAGGTGGAGAAAGCACAGAAAGGACAGAAGGTAACATGCACTGTGCTTTTGAGGCTATGAAACCTTGTATTTGCTGACCGCGGCCCTATCTCCTTCTTTCATCTTTCTTTGTTGAAGAAATATTGTCACAATATGAAAGGGAAGGTCAGATGCTCAGCAACAACGTAAGAACACACAGCCATCAGAGCAATTTTATTCTTCATTACACCTCAGACGCTGGGAGGGGAAGCAGAGCTTGTTCATCCACAGCTGAGTAAACTACTTAAGTCTATCTTATATGGCTGCAGACATGATTTCTGAAATGCAAAAACCTCAAAATGTGGTAATGATAGAGATAGACAAACATAGCCATGTTGGATTGGCAGACTTCCTTTTGTTATTTCACTGCGTGTTTGAAGTCTTGAGAGAGTGAGTGAAATCTTAGCGAACTCTCTTCGGTTTCTGCACTTTCTCTGAATCAAAAACTGGCGATAAAATCTGCTGGACAGGATTCACAGAGGAGTATACGCTTTGACAGCACACTATGCGACTACCAAATACTGTACAGGCAGCCAGTGCCTTGTCTTTCCTTGAAATCTCTCATTGTCCGCTCAAACCAGCTGTGTCAAACCTGTCCGCAATATAGGACAAGCCGTTGGGTCTGTTTCCTGTGCTGCCTGTATATATGGCCTAATCACTCTCCAGTGGAGCTGGTGGGACAGATGTTACGGTTGCATCCCTCCACCACGATGAAGTACATATTGATGGTTCACAGACTGTTTACACTGTCTTCATTCATCTGTGCTATGACTATTCCCAATTGGATCCATTTGCCAACACGGGTCTGGTGGTTTACACAGCAGAGCCCCTGCGGCATGTGGAGCCCATGCTCCTTACCCTCTGCTTGTTTCGTGACTGCACACAAGCAAATAAATAGAAAGTGAAGATGTATGTCCACGAGTGATCCATAGAGCAGCGGGCCTGGCGGATTCGGGATCTAAACAGAATCTGATGACGTACAGAACGTTGTGCTTTGATCTGCTAATTATAGTGGGAAACAACCTGGCAAACACAACTGCTCTGATCGGTTTGACTTCATTACCTGAATTTTCCACCTTGCAAACAACTAAAACTGTCCAAGACTTGAACGTGGCGGTCCAGCAGGTGAAGCGCTTTGTTCTCGTGGATTTCGCTATTAAAGCGTTTATAGGATCACAAACAAGTCTACTGTGATTCCTGAGAACATCCCTTGAGAATCTCAAGACTTTCAAATGATCCAATATTCACTTTTATTTAGCTCTGCTTTTGCTCCCTACCAACTCCAGAGAGTAAAAATATCTGGCTCTTCAGCTGCTTGGTGCTCCAGCTACTCGCTCGCTGTGTCTGTCTAATGTTTGGTGTTGAGCAAGAAGTGTCCGGTGAGCGCTGACGGCGAACAAAAACAGTAAAACAACAGCCAAACAGCTAAATATGTAAGCATATAAAGCTCCACGAAGCCAAAGTGAGCTGCAGATTCAGGCGATAAATCTCTGTGATTTCATCACAACAAATGAGCCCTTTCAGCTCTTGCTGCAATGTGTTCACATAAAAAAAAAAAGATTGATTACAGACACATTGTTATTTTGCATGTTGAAAGGCTGAATAAAAAGGTTACGCAGGGTGACGGCTTACACAAAGTGTATCTTTCCTCCAATGGCAAAGAAAACTTTCAATTACTGTTTAGCTGTTATTCTTATCTTACAAAGCCTTTGTGCTCCTCAAAAGCATTAATACCTACACCTTGGTGATGCCTTTAATTGCCATTTAGCATTAAGCTGGCTGAACAATAAAGCCCAGGCTGAGGGGATGTTGTCAGGTTTAATGAGGCCCTCGGTGAAAGAGGGCTGCTGTGTCGGCTCCACCAAAGGCTGCTGGCTGAATTCACCTCCAGTGGACCACAGTGGTCCTGCGGGGATTTGATGGGCTGAGGGAGCACAGACTGTCTCTCCCCCACTGTTGGGGTGTGATGGGCTGCAGTTGCATCAGTAGCCCTCGCTGTGCATGGCTAAGCGGGCAGAAAGCGCCGAGTGGAAGAGGTTATAACCGCAGTGCCACAGAGCAAGGTGCTGCAGATCACTGAAAAACGCCCGGCAGTGCCGGTGATCAGAAGGAACATTTTTTACTAGGTGCAACAGCAGCTGGTGGTTGTTCACATCACCTGACTGCGAAGAGTCGAATATGGGCCTTTTTTTGTTTTTTAACCCATTGGTTGCCTCAAACACTGAGAACTTCCAGTGCCAACAAAGGCGCTGAACAAGCGTGGCCACAAATAGACATATGGAGACGAGCACAAAGGGGAACAGAGCCAAAAAAGAAACGCAATGACAACTGTGAACTCCTGGCTTCATTTTTAAGAGGGGGTACATGGTTCACGGTCTCACATGGAGTCCTCCGCCTCCAAAACCCATTCCAGTTACTTTGATTCTTTATTCATCCCGCTACCCGTCCCCCCCCCCCCGCCCCTCCTGACCCCCCACCACCTCATCCTTAAATCCAGCTGATGGAGGCTCTTTTGTCCACCAGCACCCAGGCAACAACATCAAAGGGCTGCTGGGTGTAAATGCAGAGTGCCTGAAAAACAAAACTGAAAAATAAAGGAGTCCCACAGGGGATGGGAGATATTCACAACAGCCCCCCTAGAGAGGGAAGGAAAAAAGAGCTGCTACGTACAGGAGGAAATAAAGAAATAAGAAATAAGAGAAAGAAACACACCGTAACTTTCTTAGCAGTGATTTGTAAGACATTAATCATCATTTACTGAATACACAAAGGTGTGGGTTGGGTCATACTCGGTTTAATGACAACAATAAACAGATGGAAAAAAAAGACTTTGTATGAGACCATTATGACACTCTCTTTGTGCTGGATCATCAAAGCCCATTAGGGGACAGTGAAAGGCCTTCCATTGCCGCTCATGACCACTTCCTCATTCACTGACAGCTGAATTGCACGCTTGATGGATTGTTGTGCGAGACAATGACATGCTTTTGGACTGAATGCCTTGCTTTGATCTCCCTGGATGCCCTTGAAAGCTTCAACAACGGCTGATGTGTTAACAACCGGTCTGGTTATTCTAGTTCTATCCTCAACCTACTGCCCTGCCAGTCAGAGGCACGAGAGGAAGGGGTCGGTGGGAAGGGGAGATAAAAGCCTTTCTTTTTTTTTTATCTCTGCCCGCATGTGGGACTCCTGTAGAGTCACGCTTGGCGTGGCGGCATGCCTTGTCTCGTACCCACAAAGTATCCGCCAGTGACACGCTGACTCCGGAGCCTGGCACCAGGTCTCCAGCCAGCACAGAGCAAACCCTCTATTCAGCATGAATGGAGGAAACACAGCTACATCGGGCCCACAGCTTGTAATTAAAAGTCCTCAGCCTCAAAGAGCACAGCATCTCCATCTTAATGGTAGGCTTCCATCTGAGGCATCGGTTTAATACTCACTCTGTGTCCCATCAGATAGTGATGTGGACAGAGGAGGAAGAGAGACATTAGGACTACAAAGAACACATGTGTCCCATCCAGGATTAGAGGTTCACTCTTCCCTCAGTAGCCTAATTGCTGGATTGGCCAGATCAAAATCACTTCATTGACATCAAGGCCACTGTCGTCCTCTTGTCTCACTTCTGGCACAATAACTCAACAAAAGCAGCAACGAACCGGAGGGGGTGGGAGGGGGGGGAGGGGGGCAGTGAAAGAGTCCAGAAGTCGCGGAGCAAAGATGAATGTAGTTCATGTTTAGAGAGCATGTTGTGTGATTAAGGAAAACCCACATCAAACCTTGTGGCTTAAGAAAACCACCAGTTGAAAAACAAGATACTTCTTCTGTGTAGAGCGATGCAGACTGGGGATGCTGTTGTTCAGAAGGCGGACCAGCCCAAACTCACCCGCCTGTCTGTCTCTCGAGACTAACCGGGAAACGAGAGACATCACAGATTCGCAAAGCAACTTTGAAGTCCGTATGAGTAAGAGAGCAGAATGAGCTGCAGACTTTAATTCAGGTTATGGAGGAGCAAACATGCAGGGAATTTGAAGGATTAAATCTACTTTGTCAGAGTTCACTGTTAAACTATAATTTACTCTCCGCAAACGGTAAACGTTATAACAAATGGGCCACATAAGTTATGTCAGATGTACGACTATAAACTATCGGAGAACGGAGAATGAAACCCATGAAGTTCCATCATCAGACACTTGCCGCTGATTTCATAAAGGCTTTTGTGATGCTACTAGAAAATGATATGAAATGACACTATTTTGCACAGAATATGAACATGAATGTGACGTTTTAATAGAGATGTTCTTCAGTCATTTGTTTGGCGTAGCTTTTCTATACATTTGGACAAAACCTCTCAAGCCTCCCGGGGGTTCTGTCATGTGTCAGCGGGACACGCTGAATGAAAAGGATGGATAACACCCCCTTTTCCCACAGAGAGAACTTCTCTGGACAGAAGAACAGCAATATTGTGGCCACATGTGTGAGCTTGTTTACTTACACTTGGCTTTTAACTGCAGGAATGTCATGATTTAAACCACAACATAACAGACTAAATTATTAGCATGTTACCGCTCTACACACTTTTTTTACCCCCTTTGACTGGAGCAGGAGAGAGTGTGCATGTGTCGACCAACATCAATGGGCGTGCTGGTAGATTAACACACGGATGTCTCAAGACGTCTCTCTCCTGCTGTCACACACTCACACGCACACACACAGAAACACACACAGGACTCGGCAATCTCTGAGGTAAAGAGATGGACGGTTTATTTCTAAAGCCCTAATCATGGAAATCTCCCCTTTAAACAATAAACTTTCAACTTTATTTCATCTCCCGTCCTTGCCAGTGCCACATCAAACAAATCCTGAGGTCAACAAGGGTCAGCGAAAGGATTTGGATAATGATGAGGCTCAAAGAAAAAGATTGAGGGTGGTGAAAGAGAGACGGTAAGAGGAGGGGAGGGGAGCTGACGGGAACAGAAGAAAAGATGGGCCTTGTGCGGAGAGAGAAGGTGCAAAGGCTAGGTCTTGTAACGACAGACCCCCTGATTACATTGTTGCACAAATAAACAGGCCCTTTGCAGGCTCCCTGGAGTCCAGCTGTGGTGCAGGAGAGGAAAGCTTTCATTTCGTGGGTATGAGGTCGAGCCAAGGCGAGTGATGGGATGGGGCCTGGCTGTCTACCCGCACCGTTTCCTTGCATCTCCGTCAGCGGGGCGACATCTCATTTGAGATGCTTGCTGATTACGTGCCACTTCCTGCACTGAGGCTGCCTAGAAAAGGCGTCAGCGTGTGGATTAATAACTGTCAATATCAGAGAGGACCCGCTTAGGTTGAAAATAGAAAAAATGCTTAATATCTGAGCTTATTGTGGATGATGATGATGATAATGATGATGATGATGATGACGATAAGGAGGAGCCATCTGTATGGGGTCAGATAAGTTTTGGAGGAAAGAGGCAGACAGAGAGACAAGGTTCAGAATCCCTGGAGCCACATCTGCAATCGTCTTTCCTTCACCTCCGACCATTACAGGGTCCTGGTCCTCTCTTCTCTCTGTGTCCTGCAGCTATCAAGGCCCACATCAAGGCATGCCCCCGCCAAATGTATGCCCCCCATTAAGGGGCCATCATCAGATAAACAAGATAAACAAGTCCAATTCCTGGCAGGACTGATCAAAGGACTCAATGTTAACCCCATGGCCAATTACAAGTAGGCAGAAAAATCAAACACAGATGAGGTCACATGGAAATGGGGGAGGCTAATCCATTGTCCCTTTATGGGCACAGAAAGCAAAAGGGACAGTGAGGAGGGTGGAGGAAAGACTGGAAATGGTTTGAAAACAGAGGGGGGGGGGGGGCGGGGGCGGGGGCATGCAGATACTTTCTCAAATTGCACCCTTGCATGTTGATATCCCCGAGGAATTGCAGCCCTATCCTCGAGTTGAAAAACAAAATTCCTGGCCGGCTTTGCACAGACAGGTGCACCTTTTCAACCACAACACGTCAGCGGGAACATAGACGGTATAGAGACAAGAAACTTTCAGATATGTCTCGTGGGTAATACCAAGGGCAGCACTCCAAGTTGTAAAAGTCCTCTCGGCTACTGATCTAGAGTGCAGCGACTTGGCTGAATCAGTACACAAGAATGATACATACGCACCCCTCCGATATATTTTCCTCCTCCGGTAGATAATTGCGTCATCCGCACCAAACACTTGCGTATATCGTGGCATTTCATAAATCTATTTGTCTAGTTGTCGTGTTTCTTTTCTAAATCACTTCTTCTTTGAATGTCCAAACTGTTCTCTGACGCACACGTCAAACGAAATGTTGAAAGACAAAATCTTGCCAAGTATGCATACATGGAAACAATTTCTTCTTTATTTTCATATTTCTATTCCCAGACATTTGAAAAATCGTGAAATACAACCGATTTGCCGATAGATCCACTGAAGGCGTGAAACCAAAACTTGTAAATTAACAAATCGAATGCCAAACTCTTCTTTGACTTCAAGGTAGGACAGAGAGAAGATGCCTGCTTTTGCTCGTGTAATCAGTTCACGTTCACACAGGAGAGAAAAACAAAGGAAATTCCATTGGTTCTCGTTCTCTTAAGAGGGATATATTGAATTGTAATCAAAAGATTATAGCAGAATAATCAAACAGCCCCCCATGGGACCACCCACAGAGAGTAAAGAGAAACACGAGACTGGCCACATGCTCTGTTTTTCACCAAGACCTCCATAGCTCAGCCAATACAGGAAGCAGCAAGAAGAAGGACAGAGGGATCTTTCTTTGTCCCGACACTTCTGAAAGATGTGGCCCTTTCTTGTGAATGGCATCGACTTGCATTGGTTGATGGATGGAAACATCTCAAGAACAAACGTCGGCACTTTTTTATTTCAAAGCACACCCGAGATATTTAATTCCACGCTATAGTTAGGTCATGCTCCCACAATGTACTGTATGTCATTGTTTGGGTTGCTAGCTTATCGCATAATGAGAACAGCTTTACTCTCAAATGATCCTGATAATGACAGGCCCGGTCTATATTTAGCTCTCGTCTCTCTCTGACAGACCTCTCGACTGCCGTAGCCGGTAGGGAGAGCCGTAAACAAAGCTGGCAGAGCTTAGACAAGCATGTGATGGCTGCACTGCGCCGCCGCCTGGACCATTGGGTCCGGAGACAGAGAGGGGTGGAGGGATACGTGAATGGCTGCACCACATGGTTTACAGACACCACCACCACAGACTCTGGTTGAGGCTTGTGGTTCATCTCAGGGCTTTGACTGACAGAAAAGTCCTGCGAAAGACAGCGGGGATGCCGGTGGGGATTGTTGGTGAGGTTTTTCATCAGAGGCCGACCAATATGGCTGTCTGAATGAGGAGATATTTTCCAAGAGGGGGAAAAAAAAAAGGGATGACTTCAAGCTTATGTTTTGGGGACAGATGAGAAGAAAATGTTTGTTCATCAAGAAGACATTTTCTTCTCAGTCTGGGGTGTTGGGTGGAGGTGCCTGTGGTAGGTGGTGGGTACATGGTAGACAGACCCCACCCAATTTCTTCAATCCTGGCTAATTAAAGGACCACAAGTCATCCATAGAGATTTCATGGGTTCAAAGAGAACTGGGTGTCCTCTGCTGTAATTTCAAATTACTGATTTCCTTTGAAGAATGCTATCCTTCATCAGGAAGACATAATGTCTGGCACACCAAAAAAATCTTACGAAAGCAAAGCAGCTTCAATTCATCGGCTCCGATGAATCAGAGCTTCCAGGAAAATCAGCAGCGTCTTATTATATCATTGTTATTTTTCTGTCTCGTTTTTTTATTTTATTTTAGCAAAGCACCAGCATCTGATGTCAGTGTCTCATTGTCATTTCGAAAAAGTAGTCTTGGAAGCAGAGCAGGGGTTGTGATTGAACTCTGAGAGCTGCCCCGGAGCTTTACTTTGAGGAAGAAACCACGGAACCACAGATAATGCTTTGCAGTCCACTGGTCTCAACTACTGTCATCAGATTTTCACTTTTTAGGACACCAGGTCCAGTTTGCATTGCACCAATGTCAAACTTGAGACAGTAGAAGAGCCGTGGAGGAGACGTGTAAAAAGTCGCTGATGATTATAGAATATATCAAAGAAACTGAAATGGATCAGATAGGACTCTGTAAGGGTCCGTAAGTGTCTGACGAGATAAATGAACCCCTCTCTCATCAAGAGGAGACACTTCTGACACTGTCCTGCTGCTGGGATCATCTACAGTCATCTGGGCAAAGTTTATGGACAGAAAACAAAAGCATCATAGTGTCAGGCACACAATAAAAAACGAAACCACCTCTGTTGACAGGATGAAGACGAGGAAGGCACGAGACGCAAGTTCAAACGCCGCAGAGTGTCTTCCTCGTCTACTTTCCACTGGTGTAAAGACTTTTCAGGACACCGGGGAAGGCATCTCCCTTTCATCCTTCACCACAGACAAACATAGACATATAAAAACATCCATGTTGAAAAGTGTAAATAGTCCTTTTAATTCCAGACAAACCCAATGTGAAGAACTTAATTACAGAACGGGGGCAACCCAGCCCTTTTGAAAATTACACTTACAGTAAGACCTTTGAAGCAAATACTTCCTTTATCCTATTTTTTCTTTTGTTCAATGTTTTGTCTCTTGTAAAGCATGCCATTGACTACTGTGGTTTCTCGCGGGTCTCTGTCTTTTTCTCGTCTGTCTCCATCTCTGTCAGGCATTCGCTCATCAAAGGCCTATCTTTTGGACAAACATGGGAGCAGAAACATTTAAAATCCCGTTTAGTTTGTTGATTTTAGGCACATTTTTACAGAGTCAATCACCGATCCACATTCAGATTTAAAGAATTAGGCGTTAAAGTAACCCACTATGAAACAAATACGTTCATCCTAAATGGTCAAATCTAGCATCCCAGTATGCCAACACGGTTTAGTTGCTTTTCCTCGTGGCCTTGACATTGACTCAGCATAGTCTCTGTACTCAGAGAGGAAGTATTCAGAAACAGCACTTTGGTGTGAATGAAGATTTTATTTCTTTTATTTCTTTTGTTGACTCGGGTCGCTTTCACACACTAACCTGTCTGATCCTTCGTCAGCGCTTCGTCAGGTCGTCCGGTTCCTTTACGCTTGGTGTGATAGCTGTCAATCGAACCCTGGTGCGGACCAACAGTAGAACCGCAGAAATGAATTGCAGCATAAACCTCACAGGAATTTCCCCAATGAGTGTCCTAACGCATGATGCGAATCGCGAAAACTGTTCAATCGACTAGTTGCCTGTCTGTATAACTCAATGTTTACTCCTTTTGGTCCGTTTGTTAAAAGTCTGTGTTCTCAAGCAGCTACAACTGGCGTTGAGAATTAGCCAGGGGATTCTTTACAAACCGCTCCAAGTTTCTAACTGCCAACACAAATAACACAATCAACTATTTCATCAACACAAATATGTGGTAAATAAACCCACCACACTCAGGTGAAACAACTTCAAAAGTGGAGTGTGATCCCATGACATAATGCCCCGAAATGAAAAACAGACGTTTCCATTTTGTTTGACAAGAATTCTCTTAATTCCTTTCTATTGAGCGGGGGCGGTCTGATAAAAGATTAAGATTTCCTCCGCATTAGCTCATTTGTTCAACCCAGTAGAGGCGAAGCTTTGCGGTTGAACGGGACCAGGAGGCCTGGCACCAAACCTCTACCTGAAGCCATCACAGTAAACCACGGGAAAAAGAGAGAGGTGTGTTGTTTCACTCGTCCTCCTCTCAGGCGGGCGTAGGTGATGCTCTGCCAGGTCCAAGCTACGGTGTTGGGTTTGGCAGTAAATCAGCTTGCTCTCCGATGATCAAACGCTTGTCGTTATTTCCCGCGCTTTCATGTAATCTCATAAAAAGGCCGACCGCTCTGATGGAGTTGAGCCTGCCTGCCAAGCCAGCCGGGCCTCCCATGCTGGCATCTCAGTGTGTGTGGCTCTGTTGATCTGTTAAATACAAATCAGAGCCGGGAGGAAACAACAAGGCTGAACAACAGCAGCATCCCTATGAGGATGCATTGAAAGTACACCATGTCACTTCCTTTTCTCAATATTAGGTGGATATATGAGGATTCTTTTGAGGTAATGTTATTGATGCTTTAATAAAATATTTACTAAAACGTACATGAGTTGTGGGAAAAGGGACGCTTTATGCTTTCATCTGAGAGTTTTGCACTGGGCAAAACTTATAGAAAGTCACCGCCATTTTGTCCCAGTAAAACTTAAAATTTGCGTGTGAAAAATAGGTGGAAGGAAGAGATGAAGCGTCTTGGTGGAAGACCAATAAAACGTCTGAAACCACCGCGACTCAGAACGAAAGAGACAAACATCAAAGTCAATAGACTGGCTGTTTGATCTCCCCAAGTTTTTCCTCTCTTTTTAACATCACTGGCCCGTTTACACTCTGGTCTTCATTATCCTCCTCTGCCCTTAAAATCATTTAAAATCTATCAGGGTCTGACATGAGAAGGGAGAACGTTTCAGCTAGAATAAGAGCGAGCTGCGCAGTGACCACTCCGATGCACAACGTTTGCCAGCCAACATCACTTCATCTTCGACCAAATTACACATCTTATGTATGATCTTGTGTCGCTTTGAACGAAAACGGTTGGTAGTTGTAATGGATGTTCTGTTCTCAACCTCCAGGGAGGTTTATGGCTCGCTTTTTGACAAATGGGCAAGGGGGACATAAAACACTAACACACAGACACCCAGTCGCTCCTCAAATAAAATAAATCAATAACCATAAAAAGGCAGCTATTAAAGCACTGGATAGCAACACATTAGGAATAAAACTAGGATTTTTGGCCGATGTCTAAAGGCTTTCAAAGACTGTGCAGGCCGCACACATCACTGATAAATGGATGCTGGGTGCCGGTGTGGTTGGGATGTATCAAACATGTGCTGGTGAGCCAATAGAGACCAGAAACATTCTGGCAGCTGCAGGACAACTCATTCACAGCTTTTTGAGATTTGTCCAGCTTGGGCAGGAAAGAGGGAACTTCGATGTTACAGTTTCGCTATTGAAACATTTTCCGTGACATTAAGTATTCCTAAACACTTGTCAGGATATATGCCTGTTGTCATAACTGAATGTGCTCCATGTTTGTGTATCGGTGTCATTTTGTGTTTTCATGTTGTAGCATGTCGGCATATGTGCATGTGTACGAAGCCTCAAAGAGACAAGGCCACTTGTGCCCATGGCGTCTGGTAGAGCTCGTGACTGTGCCTGTTTAACTCTACTAACAGAGTACCGTTCCACAAAGCCCATCACGCAACCCACAGATGTCCCACAGTACAGACAGGACTGCGCCGCAACCAACAAGAAGCAGTAATAAGCCCCCAGCCCACACACCATTGCACACACACACACACACACACACATACACACACACACACAGACAGCAAAACGAACACATACACTGACACAGAGGATCTAGTAGACTGCACTGAATCTTCTTCAGAACATTAAATGTGGCTCCAAACTTGGTCAAAACACACATTTTCTCATGGGACTCGCCATGCAGATAATTTGGGTTTTCAGATGTACGTACAAACTTTATTTTTCCAGTCACAGTGCCCCTTTTACAACAGATCCAATTCATTGTTTTCATGGGGACTCGTTCCAAACTCGCTGGTAAATGTTGAAGTCATTAATTTGGCTTCAATATAATGGAGAGAATAATCGATTGTCTGGTCGAAAAATAATGTTTAGCTATTTTGTTTAGACTTCAGGCATAAAAAGACAGGCCAATGCTTTTGACGAAAGCCTGCAAATTACAGTGTAGTTATTGAGTAATTATGAGGTAATTGCACAGTAAATATGGGGTACAATATAATGGTTACGGGAAACCAAAGAGGAAGCCTCAAAACAAAGAAGTAAAAACTGAATTACTTCTTTTAAATTAAAGGGTATTGTAATGTACAGAAACAAGAGCAATAGGGCTGGTAATGGTTTAAAAAAAAGTACAATGCCAGTACCACTACCAGTACCCTTAAAGTAATGGAATACATCTTTCGATACCCATGTGAATGGAAGCTTATCGCCGCCTCACTGCACAGCACTCGCTCAGACAGCGTTTATCGCTGATAATTGTTGAACACATACCCACAAGCCTTATGCCTTGTACCTATAAGGGTAAAAACAACAAATAAGCAGGTTTAACTTCACAGCAAACAATCCTCTTTTCCATATTATGGGACTTTTTTTCAGTGAATCCTCTTCATCATCATGTTGATGTGGTCTATGGGGCGAATTTCTGGCAGAAATGTAGGGTGCGAAGTAACCTGATGAAGGTCTATGTACCGAAACGTTACTAAACATCTCTGAATGCAAGCGAAGAAGCCGGTGTGCGGGAGTTCTTTTGTTCTTCATTGTCAACCGTCGGCATTCTCCAACGCACCTGTTGCCCTGAGCAAAAGTTAGCTTTTTTTAATAACTCAAATGTAGGAAAATGTTTTAGTAAAAGTCCTCACAGCAGAGGTGAAATCAAGTTTTTTTTGGAGGGGGGGGTCCTTACATTCACTGTTAGGCTACTTTCCAGTGTGGCCTGGGGCTGACATGCAACGTGGGCTCTGACTTCAAAGCCTCCTAAGAAAATATATAAATAAAAACCATTAGCCAGCCTGTTTTCTTTAGTTAACATTTCAAACACACTGCAGAATGGATCGTGTTTTCAGTCCCCTCTCTGTAACGCAAATGTTGATGTTGTTTTTCTGATGGTCCTGAGGCAGACTGCAGGCCCACAGCTGGAAAGTCCTCAGCTCCCTTAAAAATTGGCTGCACAAACACACCCGAGTCAGGCAAGAACACAACCTCCTTTGGCCTGCGTGGACTTCCCTGCCAGCTGCCCTCAGCACAGCAGAGCCACAAGCATAGGTTTCAATGTCAGGGTTGAACATATACAAACCCAGAGGTGGTGGCATCACAGAGGAGAAGGGACAGTCGATGCCACAGGAATACATCATTATATCGGACATACCATTCTCCAGCATTGGGGGTGAAAGCCATTTTTATTAGAGACACTAAGAAGTTTATAAACAGAGCCACTTGACTTAGTGAACTTAAGAATTAAGGGTGATCCTCTGTGTAGACAGATTACCACTTCATTAAACAAACCAAGACCTCAAGGAGTAACAAGCCCTTGGACACGCATACCACAGAGAGAGAGAGCAACCGGGATCCTCTAAGCCACATGAGACAGTAACATGCTGTCTGTCCCAGAGGTTATTACAATTCCAAACATTTATTGGAAGGAAATCAGAAAATGCTTTTTCGTCTTTCCTTCTTACTTCTGCCCACAAAATTACATTCAAGCAATAAAAATTGTTTATATGTTAGGTACATAAATGCTTGGGAATAGCACTTTGAGACTATTTCGAAACTCGCTCTGAGCTAAAATAACATCATAAAAAGACACATGAATCAGTAAAAATAATGCTCAAAAGGAAGAAAAAAAAACAACCTTCCTCTGTTTCAAGTAGCTATTATAAAAAGGCACAGACAGCTGTCGAGAACAATTCGATGTGTGTGACCGCAGCGCGAGTTTGACCGGAATAGGCCGTAAAAGTATAATGAAGCACTGGCTTCAGCAGCATGAAGGCATGCATGACAAAATCTGTAAAAAGTGAGGAAAGATATTACGATTATGGTCTGGTCAGCTAACTTTGAAGAGGGGGCATTTTTGTCAGTGAAGGCATCGGACTTTTAAAGCTTTTCACGCTCAGCTAATAGAAACAGAACTATACAAACAGTCATATTAAAAGGATTAATTCAACATTTTGGGAAGTACACTGATTGACTTTCTTGCTTAAAGTTAGATGATGAGATTGATACCACTCTCATGTCTGTGTGATTAATAGGGAAACAGCAGCTGGTTAGCTTAGCTTAGCATAAAGACTGGAAATGGGGGGAAAAGTTAGCCTGGCTTTATCCAAATATGACAAAAGAATCTGACTACCAGCAGCACTTTAGCTCACAAATTAACGTTTGTATTTTCTGTACAAAAAACAAAAACATACATTTTCACTGCTTCATGTTGATGCACCATATATATCTGTATATATATATATGTATAGCTATATACTGTATATAGATAAAGATATGGAAAAAGGATCCAATCAGAGACAAGAAACAGATGAGCAGTGACTTAGTGACACCACTGCAGAGGAAAAACAGACCTGTTCTCACTTCAAAGAGCCGGGGGGATGCTTTTAAAAATCACACCGGCAATAAACTACAACTGAAGTTCATCGCTTTTCCACGACATGAAAGGGATTTTCAAAGTTATGTCTCCTCAAGTGGTTCCCTCTCTCACTCTAGCCCCAAACAAAGTTCATATCAGTGGAGGGTTGGCGCTGAGGGTGTTTACATGGGAGGTGTTACCATGGGTGCGGTCCTATTATTTACATTATACTTTATATGATTTCTATGAATGGAGGGCCAACCTTTTGATGTCTTTTATCCTGTTACCAGGTTGTCAAAGTCTGACTCTACCTATCATGAAAGGACACGGTGGGCAGATGACAGGAAGGGCTCTGATAGGACAACAGAGAGACAAGGAGATGCTGGCAGACTGGCAGTCATTTCACTCCGTCTCTTAATTTGCAATTGAAGCTGTTGTCGGGAATGCTCACAGGAGAAAAAGGGTGGTACGGGTAAAAAAAACAAAAAGGAGCGGGGTCGAGGAGGTGACAGGTGACAGAGCCTGCAGTTCGATAGCTGTGACTGAAATTCAAGCAGAATCCTGAGCAGTTGCAGCTCCCTCCTGAGGCAGCTGTTTGAAACAGCATAAGCCGAGGGACACATCCCATATTTTCTATTTCATTTCAAATTCAGCTTCAGGAACCTACCGTGGGCTGTTTGATTGGAACGTGCCGAAGTGCTTATTAACACAGTATTACGTCTGTGTTATGATGTGGAGGGCTGACGTCCAGCTGGTTTTAACCAGATGTACATTTACTTGACACCATATCATCAGGGCTTTGGCTTCAAAGGCTTAAATACATTTGTGTTGCAGAAATGTGCCACGGAGTGCCGACTACTGCGCGTGCAGACAGAAACTATGCACCGGGTGATTGAACTCGTCTCCTGATATGATCGACAATGCCTAGACCAGAGGAAACGCAAACATTTCTGTTTATTCTACATCTTCTATATCTTGTACCGCTCGCTGCAAATCAACCTATTCCTCGCGAAATGATGCGAACTGAAAATCTTTTGGGTGTGAAACGAAGAGCAGAGACACATAATAGTAAGACCAGCAGCCTGAGCAGCCGTCATTCATTCTTGTGTTCATTTTTACCCGGACGCATTCCACAGCTTCCTTTGATTCCCGCTCTTCACATGTGGCGGTCACCCTGCGCTGAGAGAGAAATTAGAGGTAAAGATGACAAAAGCATTCTGCAAATTACAAGGCTTTGTGTGTTCTATTCTGAGCTCAAACACGACGTTCAGTCCGGCAGCACACTAGTCGTTTGGCTTTTTCTTTGCAAAAAAAAAAAAAAACACAAAAGAAAACACAACAAGAATATACCACAGCCGACTGGAAGTACAGAGTGAAAAAAGAAAGGCCATAATTACAGCGGCGGATGAAGAGAGAGAGAGAGTGAGTCCCCATCAGGAACTCTCATCTGCTCATCTTCATTTGTCCTTCACATGAGAGCGCGGTCGACTCTGGTCTTGTTTAGCAGAACATGTCAACAGTCATTCCAGTAATGACTATATATGCCTATGTCAGAGTGTTGGGGCCCTTGATGGTGTTCTCTGAAGACTTCAATCCACTCGCTCAGGCTGATTTAAACAAAACGTGATTATAATAGCTTTGTATCACCATTCTCGCGGCGTTAATCAGCTGTGACAGCGGGTTTCGGCTTGTGAGACAAATGCAGCTTCAATATTTATAATTGTTTACATTTTCATGCAGAATGGATATTATCTGTACATTTCTGTTGGATGTGATTTTTAGGTCTGCCATCTGGCCACGGCTGAAAATGGACTGTCACGTTGACTAAATACTTATTTCAAAGATAAAAGAATATCCAGCAGGAATAACAAAACAGACTCTTTGTGCCGTCCCATCGTGCATGTGTTGAATGAAGAGTTCAATTCTCCATTTCTACTCTTCTT
Source organism: Pholis gunnellus (assembly GCF_910591455.1). Classification (NCBI taxonomy): domain Eukaryota; kingdom Metazoa; phylum Chordata; class Actinopteri; order Perciformes; family Pholidae; genus Pholis; species Pholis gunnellus. The sequence continues at coordinate 11,781,235 of NC_136544.1, forward strand.
TGATTCATCCCACACATTTTCTTGGAGGCCTCAACCATAGACTGGACAGGCTCCTGCTAGAAAAGTTGTATTCTCAACAGCCCGTTTGTTTCTCTGTCTCTCATCATTCAGACATTATTGGACATGAACTGGTTTACAGCCTTCATTTGGGGCAAAAACATTTGAGTGAGTGAAAGCAGATACTAATGTATCCAGATGCAAACAGATGCTGCTATTGGTGTGAGATTTAAAGAAGAAATTTGTTAAATAAGCAAATGGAAAAAAAAACATCTCTTTATTCAGGGGCAGTGACAGTGAGCGTGGGCGACTGTGGCTAAGTGGAGAGGAGGGGGCCGTCCTTCAATCAGAGGAACGGCGGCTCGATCCCCGGCTCCGGCTCTGCTGGTCGCATGTCGATGTGTCCTTGAGCAAGCCACTTAACCCCAAATTGCTCCCGTAGCTGTGCCTACGGTGTCGAAATGTGATATAATCTGAATTGTAAGTCACTTTGGATAAAAGCGTCTGCTAAATGACTGTAAATGTAAATTACAAGCTAATCAATATTCTGTTATGACAGAGCCACGCTAGCTTGTTTCTCGCCTTTTTCATTTTATTTGTATTTTATTGAGAGTGGTATCAATTTATTCATCGAACTCTCAGAAAGCCACTGGGTGTATTTCCCAAACTGTTGAACTATTCCTTCAACTGTTTGTGGTCACATTAATATCAGTTTGGTTTCTAATATGTCTTCATTGGATCACGGCAAAAGTTTGCCACCAGAAGACTTAGGATGGAGATTTCATGAGCAGCCCTCCACAAATCTTCAAGTATCACTGTGTCGCGGCTTTAATCAGGAAGTCATACCCATGTTTCCTTGACCTCTGCCATGTGGTGCCTTGTCTGTCTATCTGTGTGTGTGTGTGTGTGTGTGTGTGTGTGAGCGTGTGCACGCACGTGCAAAAAATGCCTGACCATCATTGTATTTCCCTTCAGGCTCAACCTCCCGCTCTCAGGCGGATATCAAAGGCCTGCATTTACAGTTATCTCTGCTTGGCTGCGCCACGGAAGTAATCACTGCAGGTCAAGGGTCGGCGCTCTGGCCCAAGACTGAAACACAACGGACTGACATCGACTTCAAAGGAAAGTGATACTCTGACAGACTGTTGTTTTAGCCGGGAACTCTCTGGATATCATAATCAGGAGGGTGGAAAGGGACAGTAAGAGCGGCGGAGTGTGTTGCAGAGATGGGCGGGGGGACTTGCGTCTCAGAAGAGAGACCTACCTTTGAATAATTAGAGCCAACGAGATCAAAGAACCGGCTTCAAGTTTGGTCTGCTTAACCTCTGTAACGCAGACACAGAGCAACAACAAGAAAAAAAAGTCATTTTATTCTGTTCTTTTGTTATTCCTCTGGTTGCTGAAACCCAAAACCATGTCGAACATAATGGAAAATATTTGAGGTCTTCTTTTATTAACCAAAAACTGCTTTGATGTTTGACGTCTTTATTTGTTTTAGGAGAAGAAAGAGAGGGGGCAATATGGCATGCGAGCGATCTTCTTTTGGTGAGAGCACACAAAAGGGGGGGGGGGGGGGGGGGATGATATGAGAGCAAACCATGCCTGTTCATTCTACATAATCAATTAAACATCATTATCGGCCCTTTCAAGAGTCCCGAGTTCAAAGACCAGTAGGAAATGATCAAAGTGACAGCATTTTGTTTGAGCACTAGCCCCTTTCCTGCTACTGTGTCCCGCTCTTCAGCAAGTTCACTGCTTCACCAGAGACCAGACGGGATTACAAATGTCGAGCAAGCATGCTTTGCTGCAGCGTGTGCTCCCCTGTTTGTGTTGATCCCGCAAAGAAGATAAATCAATAAATTTGATTTAAACACCCCGTCACATTTGCATGTAATCTGCGTTTTGTTATTTCTTGGCTTTGTATGAAATAGAATGCCTGGGGAGTGTTGGGAAACGCAGATTGCAGAAATCTGGCAAAACTGAGTCAACTGACTGTCTTCAATGTTAGTGGCTCTCAGGGGGAACACAAAACAGCTCTGCTATTGTACAATAGGAATTATTCACACCAGTTGTCACAAACTACTGATGTACTGTGGAGTGCAGTAGGTAGGCGGCGACTTTCATCACCTTAATTTGAGTTGCTCTTAGGCAAATCTGCGTGATGTGATGCAAAGCTATACAAATCTTTTTCTACATGTCTCTCAAGCTGAAAAATAATGATCAGAGGTGCTAAAACAACAGACCGTCATATGAGTGTACGTGCTCAGCAACTGGACACTTCAAATGCGTAGCAGCGGCATTGAAAAGGAGCCCTCTTCGGCTTGCTGGGTGTGAAAACAGGTGGACATCCTGTCAAGAGGGAAGGGCGCACGGGTGGAGCAGCATCACAGCGGGCGTAAGAAAAGTCAGCGTTTCGGGATTGGTCAGCTGGAGGGTGCGGGAGGTCAGAGAAACAGTGTGTGAACTATTCAGCACCAGGCCACAGCATCCGGGTTGATGTAAACCACTGGCACTCAGTCAGTCTTAGCTCTTCCTCAACACTGTATTGGAGCTAGATAAAAGCTCTAACCCAATATCTTCTCCTTAACTTACAGGCGCCAGATGTCAAGAGCAAAATATGTGGCATCACGTCTTTTTAAAGGGCTCCAAGTGACCAAAATGGTGCAACATGAGCCGTTTGTAGTTCTACTACACCGTATCTCCATTTACAGATGCTCAAGCCTTTTTTCTTTTTTTATCAGGGTCATTCTGTTGAGAGCCCTTAATTGTCCGCTAAGAGGCTTGTATGTGCTAAACAATTATCAATGTGTGAAGGTACTGCTAATTTAAAAAATGTAGCCTAAATAATAAACTTGGAGTGCTATATGGGTGCCAATAACATGACAAGAAAAATGTAGTTTGTCAGGTCTGATCATCCGCCGTGTAAACCTGTCAAAATGGCATTGGTTGTACGAGACTTTGGCTCTTATGCAGTGCATTATAGGGGCACTAAGGGGGAAGACATTTGATCTAAAGCCCAAGTGGTGGTCTGTTTTGTCTGTAACAATTCACACACATACACAGTCATTCACACACATAGGGATACCGCTGAATCATGCCAAAAAAGGCTACTTGATCAGCGTTAGACCTGGGAGAGGTGATGTCCCCTCCGACGGGATTCACACGCTCCTCGCTCTCCAGCACAAAAGGGCAGAACAACAATATTATGGCGTCCACTGAGTGCCTGCCCCCCCAGTAAAAACATTTCTGTGAGAGTGGGCTTGACCTACCTCTTCTCTCGTATAAAAACACAAAGCCGAGTGTATTCCCGACAGCTGCTGCCCGGGTGCCCTGTGGAGAACAGAAGGAGAGCTTTGAAGATCTTGACCTTCTGGAACAATAAAACGCAATCATCAAACACTCTCCCGAGACAGACTGCTGACCCACAGATCCAAGTGGCTGCTCGACATAATTCATATTAAACTGTAGGGCTCCCTCTGTGTATGTGTGCCTCTGCATGTGTGTTTGATGCTTGCAGGGGCACAGATCATGCCGATATGGAGCTTTCCGACGCTCCTGACTGACAGCCCGTGGAGCAGAGTTTACTGCTATCTGAATCTGAATCAGGCTCACCTTCTAATGTTGACACACTCGCTACTACAATGTAATTTCTGCATCAAAGTATCCATTTGTCTGCCATAACTTAACTCTTGGAAAGAGCCCAGTATCCTCCTTTGTAGCGTAGACTTCGTAGTCCATCACCTTGAGTAAAGGGAAATAAAGGAAATTGCATTTTTGGACATATGCTTACTTACTTTTATTTGCCGAGTGAGATGAGATGAATGAACCTCGACTGTACGGTAAATATGAAGATAAATGAATCAAAGTAATTTAAAACAGCCAGTCTGTCTCTATTGAAATTCACCGCCCAGAACCTGCTCACTAACTAACACTGTATCTTGTTTCTTTACTCTGTACAATCAATGAATTCATTAGTTAAGTCATAGTTGTATGGGGCAACAATATTGATCACTATGGTGGTATCAGATTGATAACTCAAAAAGCCTTGAGGCTACTTCCCTGTAGTATCTGTAAGCCTGCTGGAAGAGAGGTCAGAGTGGTTCGGGGGTAAAGTGGCTCCATGGTCAAGGCAAGATATCTTTACCTTTAATGGTAAAAGGAGGAAGTGCTGCTATTTACCACCTCGGAGAAATACACCAGGTGGCAGTTTATAGCGCAAACTGTAACAGAGGCTCGAAACATTAAAGCAGAGCAGAAACAAACCTGCTCCACCTTTTCGGATCTCCAGCTCCCGCGTATCCACAAACTAATGTTGCCGTTTCACCCAGAAAGACATCAGTAAAAATAGATTCAAATGCAAGCCTTTGATCTTATATAACCTTGTATTAGCATAACTGGCAAAAGGTGTTGCAGGGCAGAGATGCCAGCTGGGTCCTCTTGCTCATCGCGCAGGGGTCCGAAGGCCCCCTGTCTCCGTCCACATGTTAATCTTTACAGGGCACTCAAGGAAGTGGCGTTGACAGCCTAGATTTGAGGTCAGGAGGGGGCCAGGGGTCAAGCACTTCCTGCTGACATGAAAGCACATCCAAGCACACCTTGCTCTTGGTATCTGTCGTCCGCCCCCCTGACCATCTGTACCTACATAATCTAGGGCTCATCGGGCCCAAACAAAAGCCATGTGTTAATTACCTTTGAAGGTGTAATGACTTCAGGGCCGCAGCCGATCTTCATCTGGTTTCAAAGCGAGGGCCGGAGAACAGGTTACGCTTCAGACACGTTACAGTTGTCCTCTCCTCTACCTGCCCGCCGTGCTTTCATTTTAGAGGGGTGACCATGTCTTTTGGTTTGAACGCCGTCCCGTATCAAATCCAGAGGCGCACACACCGCTTCACTCTTGCTTTTGTGGACTCTTAAATAAGTAAATTAAGGAGAAAGTTCTGACACGTGTGGATTAGGACCTACACCTGTCATCCAGATGTGAGGGCATTCACTTAAATGGAATTTCATTTGATTCTCTCGGCTTAAGTGCTTTTGTAGACCGCACTTTAGGAATATTACTTGATGGTGGTAGCACCGAGTATTTAGTTCGACCTTTTCTTAATTTACATCCATCCTTTTCTCAGTTTACAGACCTACAGTGAAGAGAAATGTGTGGAATTACTCATATGACTCAATAAACTCAATGACTAATATGCAGCTCACATTTATTGCCGTATCCGGCTCTTTTTTCAGGCGGTGTCCAAAAGGTGCCCAGATTCCCGTGATTCCAGGGATGTTAACTACAAACAGATCAAAACCAGAGAGACATAGCGAAAGACGCTGGTAGCAATCTGCTCATTAGTCATCACAAAAACAAGATGATGAGTCCTGGTGACGGCTCTTCTTGTACCCTTTGTGAGTAAAGCCTGAGCAACACTTTCTTCTTCCCACAAATGACCACCTTCTTCCTGCCGCAGGAGAAAGGGAAATGGGTGCCGAATATTCCCAAACAGATACGTTACCGTGTTTTGAATAAACGTTTCCACTGGCCAACCACAGGTGACCTCATGAGCAAAAATGAGATGGGACGAAACCCAGATTTCAGAGGCTTAGTCGGTGCATAAGTAGTATTCTACCTCCGTTAAATTGACTTCAATGTGTCTCAGTCAGTGTTTCTAATTAGATCACACAATGATAATTATACCTAATGGTGTCTGTAAGAGGATATGTGCTGTATGCATCAGAATACATCAAAGAGCAGCGCAGCCACATGAGTTATGTACCGTCATTCTCTACATCCTTTCTGCTGAGAATAAACAAACACTCTCTCTAATCCTTTGAAATGCTTTTTTTTTTTTTTTTAAATCCTCAACTCTAGTTTCCAGTCAGCGGACGGTCAGGGGCCCCGCAGACACCTCTTGATCCTCGGGGCATCTACAGCAGAGTCTGTACGATGTGGGGAGGAGCGCTTGTCTGCTCTTGACCTGCAGGTGAAGACAGAGAGCGGTCCTGTGAAGCCAACGCTGGGCCGAGAGGCAACGCTGCCAGCCGGAGAAGTTGGATATAAATATCCACCTCGCATGGCAGTTTCCTCCAAAAGCAAACACTTCAGATTCTACCTTGTAATTTATCACTTCTCCCTTCCCCATGGAGAGAAAAATCAAGAGAAGGGAAATGTTGAGTTGAAAGATTGCAGTGTGTACAGTTACAATATTATATATATTTATTTTCCATATTTAATTTTGTCTCTTCATGTTGCCTGATAATATTTATTGAGCTCCATCTGGATTCACTAGCTCACTTTAAAAAAAAAAAGAAAAGAACTCTTGCAAAACAAGGCCGAAGTAAATCTTGAGGCAAATACCTCACATGCAGCGCTAATAGTTCGAGTGCTGTTAGTTCTGAATTTGAATACTGTGTGTATGCCACACAAACTTCTGTGTGTCTCGGATGTGTGTTTCTTTTATTTTGAGACTAAGGGTGTAAAGGCGTGGGACGATGATTTCAGATTCCTGGGAGAAAATTCCCAGGCCTGGAAGAGCCTGTGGAAATTAATCAAGTAGCAGAGTGATGTCATTCTGATGAAAGGCAGCCTGTCAGACAGTTGGCGACTATGGGTGCTCTCTTTGGCATGGGCCACAGCCCCGCTATACACCAAAATATGACATCAAAGCAGGTACCAGGCCAGGCCAAGAGGCTGGCACTGATCATTGTCTTCTTTGATTACAGTAGCCTCATCTTCTTGCTGAGAGGATAAAAGAAAACGGCTGCTTGGTGTTAAGAGAGTGTCAAAAATAATGAGCCGCATACCAATGCGCTAATAGTGTCCCAGTGGCTCGGTGGATGGAAGCGCATACCGTGTACATACAACATTATGGGCAGAGTTCCCGGACAGGGATTAGGTCTAGTCCAAGACTGCGGGCTTTTCAGTTGACATTTCCAGTGAATTTTGCCCGTTAGTCTGGGACTAGATCTTAATCTCCGTCTGAAACACCGGCACCAAGAGTTATGACCGACCGTCCGATTTACGTTGCATGTCAAAAACTCTCCGTTCTTTGTGTAGGTATTCTTCATGAAATACAAATCTTTTTGAAAAACAGAATGATTTAACTCCTTTCTACAGCAATTCTTTAAGGTCTACAGTCTCAAAACAGCTTCAAATACAGCTTTCACATAATTGAATAATGACCATGTTTTACAGCAGGGTGTGGACTTCAAACGCATTTCCCCGTAGAGACTACCAGGTTAAAGGACAGAAAATGAATCATGTGTTGTGGCTCTACTGTCATGACCTGTAATAAGGGCTTTTCCATGTCCTTTGGCAAATCTCTGGCATAAATAAACATTTCCGGGACAAAAGGGCCTGATTCTCCTTGTGTCTCGGTGGAGATGAGAATAAGCGCAGGGGAAGGGCTGCCGCCTCTCTGATGATAATAATAGCAGGTTTCGCATGGTAAGTGGTCTCGGCTCCCTCCTCTGTCGCTACCTGGCAGCAGGGCATTGCGAGGGGTGATTCAGGCTCGAGGCATGAATGGAAAACTCCTCTGGAGGAAGGCCGCACGCTCACGCACCGGTACATCCAAACGGCCAGTTCCACCTCACTCATCTGTCCTGTTCGACAACACATTCCTACAAGCATGCATGTGTGGTAACACACAAACATCCATCGTTTTTTTTAGCATGAATGATGTGACAGAACTGTTTACAGGCGACCGCAGCGATTTTTGTGACCGTCATTCAGATGAAGGATCAACAACAAACAGCTGACCTGAACTATTTGATTACCCCTTGGTGCCGGAGAGACCTTTAATGCAAGCTGTCCTATCTTGAAAGACTTCATTTTTATCAAACAGGGCATCATCTGTAACCAATAGACGGCCTCCTCTTACAAAATGAGAGCCTGCTCGACAGATGTCTCCTGCTTCTCTTACTCTCTCTTACTCCCCATTTACATCCACATCTTCGATGGCACCTCTTGACTTGAGTCAGGATCAAGGTTGTTTACCGATTCTCTGGATAATATCAGGAACATGTGGTGGGAGGCACATGAAAGGGATTCTACAGTGTGTTAACACCCAAAAAAAAATAACCTCTGTACATGTTTGTTTGGGGTTTTGAAACAATAGTTGCAACATGATATTAAGGGGACCTGCTTACGGAGGTTTGCCTCAAGGTGACACAGCACAGAAGCTGAAGTGTTTTCAGAGGGATAGCCTAAAACGTCAAAGCTCTCTAACATTACAGTCACATCCGCTTGTAAATAAAGCTGTCATTAAAATAATGCATGAATAATATCTAGAATACATACTGTATGTATATTGTCTTTTTTCGTTTCTAAGTGCAGTATAGTGACTCAATTCTTACCAGCTATGATAACGCAACAAACACAATGTTAAAGTCTTTTAAAAAAACGGCAGAGAAATGTTAGCCACAGGAGAAATTACTACAATTTACGCAAAACCTCTGAAGGTTTCAACAACGTTTCAACTAATTTGTAACACCTGAGTAGTGTTCCATACATTTCCAGTTCCCTTATCGTCCCGGCTTTTAGCAGATTTCCACACTTAAACACTTTGTGGCATAATACCACTAAGTCTCAGGCTTTGCTGTTGTGACCTTCATGGGATTTAGTGCTGCGGTTGAGTTGCACAATCCCTAACCCGATATAATATGTTGTATGCTGGTGCTGACTCGTGCTAGCGCTCTGTATAGGAGAGGGTGGCAATTTAAGGGAATTTAAAGAAACTCCTCTATGAAACATAAAAGTTTTATGGATGGTGATCTTTCCTTTGTTCTTCCAATGAGGACCTCCACCTGTTTCTGATGATGTGAGCCAGAGTCTGTCCCTTTCAAGAGGCTGATCCCTCCTGATCTCTTTGATGTAACCTGACCTAACAGTTCCAACTAGCGGGATTTGATGATCTCGGATGGACCCTCGACAACAGCATGTGCAAATCAAAACTAACAGGCATGAGGAGACGGACGGTGGGGATGTGTGAGCAGAACTGGCAGGCTGCGCAGACGGAGAGAGCGCTCACGGAGCTATGATGTGTTCAAACACCAGGCAGGCAACGGTCACATGATCAATGCTGCCAGCCCAGACTTAAGCAGTAAAACCTGTGGATCTGTGAGGGCACATGCAACTGATCGGAGATGAAAGACAGGCTTTGACTTTCACAGGAGGCCTAGAGTCGGGGAGGGGGCTCTACGGGGGCACTTCTGAGGGACTGCCATCAGAACAGCTGGGTCATTTTCAAATGACCTAATTCTAGGATTAATCCATTCGGACTTGCATGGTTAAATTTGCGTCTAAGCCACACGCAGACGATGGGAGGCAAAGAAAAGGGGAGAGAGAGAGAGAGAGAGAATTACCAGTGAAAGCCATGAAAGGCTTAGCACTTGGAGTTCAAACAAGGTGCAGGGTAGAGAACCACCGTGCTGCACCAACAGTAGCAAAGCTAACCAGTGTGTCTGTCTCCAGCCTCACACTGTTCGGTAAATTTAACACAGAATCTGCACATTTAGATCACTCAAAGCGCGAGTGTCTGCGGCTCACGCTCGGGGTCAGAGGACTTTTTTTCGACACACACCGCCGGGGCATCTCTTCATGGTAGCGTGTGTTTCAGAGGCCAGCGTCCATCTGCGAGTGATTTAAGGGTTACATTTTTCGCGATGACGTGTGATAAAACAGGGAGGTATGGGTCAAAGTGACTAGACTCAATCTGTGACAGAGCCTCTCCTCCTGGGCCCTACCACATGTTTTAATCTATACAAGCATCTGTTTGAAGTTCCCAATGAATACCATCAGTCCGGCTGGTGACTTCATATCCATCTTACCTGGCTCAGAGGACTTCGACACCCTTTAGGCACACTGATTAACCACAGGGATACAGGTTCTTTTTCTGGGAGGACGTGAAGCAGTTTCAACATGTTGTTGAGCTCACGACGCACGTAAGTGTTTTCTAACGTGCCCAAATGTGTTCTTTCTGGCTGAGTTTCTATCGTAAGACTAAGGTGTCAAGCTGAGCTCAGACTGATCATTTCTATTACAATGAAGGTGTCGTTCACTGGTTCTCACAAAAACGACATCTGATATCTGAAGAAACTCAGCTCTCGGTGCCCCAACATGAGGCCCATGAGCTGCTGCTGCATCAAATAAGAAATCATCAATAAACTACGTGTGTACAGGTAGACTATTAATGCCCAGTCCCTTTGAAACTAAACTGAATTACAGTGTCAGTCTGCTTCACATGGGAATAATGAGCTCAATCAAAGACAAAAGTCGCCGTGAAGTGTCACCTCGGTGAATAATCAACGTTATTCTTGTGTAATCACTGCGAGCTGCACTGTAATTTAAATGTGTCCTTAAAATGAGAGATTGTTGGAGGGAAGCCTATACCTCAACCGTAACGAGGCATTCCTGTGTTAAAAAGCTGGCTTCCCATCACAATGCTCTGCTCGACTTAAAATATACAGTAGACCAGGAAAGTTTGGAAGAGACTGAAGTGGGAGTGAGGAAGCGAGGCCAGGGGGGGAGAAAGAGTGATGGGTGCTTTGATCTTTGGAGGCCCCGTCTGGATTAAAATAAAAACAAGTGTCCGAGTCCTTTTCTAAACCTTAAGAAAACACGAGCAGCTCAACTAGTCAGAACTGGAAGTGATTCCTGAAAAGAGGTATGTGTGGAGTTTTGTGGAGTGGTGGATGATACTCTCTAAACAATGTCATGTTTTTATTTGCCTTATAAAAGTAAAGCCTTAAAATACGTGAACTAATAATAACAATAATGTTCTTCGCTTATTTAACAAGGTTAAGTCTGAGTGATTTTCCTGACCAAATATTGGAACTCTTCCCAAGTTTTGATCGTGTTTTGTTTTTTCCCCCGCACTTGATTTTCAAGCAAGTGTGTAACAAAATGCGTATTCTCACTTCATAAATTTGTGTTGGAATGGGAAATGGGCATTTCAAGGCCAATAAAAGCCACCACATCAAATGAAACATCGCGGATCAAAAGAACCAACGCATGGACATTTTTTCCCTATAAAAATTTAAAAAAGGGGGGTAGTCTTCCACGCTTGATTATGCCCTGAGTCCTGCCCCGCTCCTGCGATTGGCTGGACGGACACTCATGGGGGGAAAGTTTGAATAAAATACAAGAGCATGGCACCAGTGTTGTCGTTCAAGCTTGTGCGCTTGGTCCAGCAGCGCTTGAGTTGAGCTTGGTAGATGGGCAAACGGTTGTAGACGCACTCTTTGAAATACTATAATATATCCAGAAAACTCAGCGGACTGTAATTAATTTAAAAAGGACTTTTTAATTTAGTTGACATTACATTTAAGCGTTTCTAGGAGCGAGTGCCACGAGTTGTGACTTAAAACAGTGCGTAATTGTCGTTTCTTTCTCAGCTGCCTCAGTAAAAGTTTGTGTTTCCCTGACGAGACATTTGAAGAAAGAACATCTCACGTCTCCGGGATAAGATGACAGCGATCAGAATGCTTTCATCAGTGCTGGTGCTGGTGCTGATGCAGTCCGGAGCTCTTTGCGCACGGAGGTTTCGGGGTGGCCGCAACCCACAACCACGACGCTCACCACCACCTCCTCCCACATACCGGGCGGATCGGGGTGACACCACGGAGAGCTTCCCTCTGGATTTCACCGCCGTGGAGGAGAACATGGATAACTTCATGACACAGGTGAAGAACCTCGCGCAGTCCCTCTACCCGTGCTCGGCGCAGAAGCTCGACTACGACATGAAGCTGAACTTTTTGGGGAACACATCGGTCACCTGCAACGATGGAAGTCCTGCGGGGTATGTACCAAGTTAGAATACACGTGTACAGCGTGATCTATCGTGTGAGTCGATCGCCAGGGTCAGCTGTGCAGCAGTGCAACCTGGAGCTGTAGGAGCAATTGATGTTTAGCTTCAGCAGGGCGCAGCTCGTGCTGCTGGTCATCCTGCTGCCCAAAGTAACGCGCATGTATAGCCTGAGGACAACAATGGTCGTCTCTGCGGAGATTCCTCATATTATGGTTTGTTCAAAAATGGGTTTCCTCTATAAATGATAAATAACCAAAATAAATGGGAGGGATTTTCAAAAAAGAGAGTTATGCCCAAGGACAGAATAACGGGATGAGATAAACAGCTGCTTTGCGTCAGCTAAGCGTGAAATTTGCAGGATAGCCACATGGTCTCTGCTTCATTTCCTTTGCTTCAAATTAGAATGCAGGATTTGCTCTGCAGAAAGTTTAGATTTAAGTTTTCAGACCCCAGTCCATCTCTCTATCGCTCTGTGCCATGTCTCTTTATCTGATGATTGCAGAATGTAGCACACCGCTGGATTATGATTTTACAGCCGTTTAACAGTATGTGTTATTGGCTACTTTGAAACGTGTACTATTTGCTCTTAATAGCTCCTGGTAAAAAAAAATATTTATTTTAGTCTATGGTCAATGAGGTAAGCAAAAGATCACTACATTTGTTTGCCATGATAATGTGACATATGACATTGTTGTAAAGCAGAAATCCATTTGGCAGCAAGAAAGCCTGAATGATTTAAAGCGATAAGCCATACAAGCACATTAATATCAGACAGATCCACAGCCTCTTATATTGTACAATACACAAACAATCCTCAGTCATATGGACTCCTCAAGTCAAGTTGAATACTGTAAGTTAAATTGATTCCGACTGATAATTAAGGCAGGTGGAGATGAATCAAGTAAAAGTTAGTTGTAAAAGGTGTTATTTTTACATGATAGCTGCACGGTCTAAAGACGGTGGATTTCCCTTGTGTCTCAAACTGTTAACATTTCATAAAACATATTATATAAATGCTTTACTGTCAAGGATGTCTGCTCCAAATCAGGAGGCTTTGATGATGTATCTGTGCATAATACCTTATCCGGGACCAGTTCAGTGATGGGCAGACTTTTTTTTAATATGTCTCTTTATGGATTTACTATCCTGTCTAATTCCTGTAAAACCCTGAAGTGCCTGGTGGAGAGAGCAGTCTGTTGGCGCGGTAAAGCTCTCAGCTCTTTAGAGATGCAAGGGACAGTTACTGGCAGATGGCCGTTTCACTCACCACCGTGGTGGCTGTTGTCAGTTGAGATGCTAATCCGTCAGCTATACCAACAGTGTTTTTTTTCACAGAGGTATTGTTACAGTAACAGATAAACAAGGATGCAACGAGTAAAATCACTCACAGGACGGGAATGTGGAAGTGTGTGATTCACTTTCTGGAGTCACGCTTGTTAGAGTGAGAGTGTTGATGCACCCTCTTGGCTTGTTCAGCTTGCCAAGCCCGCCTTCACTTTGTTGTTTGGAAGTAGTGAGTAGAGTGCACTGTGTTTTCGGGCCTACATCATTGACTGTGCGTCGCAATAATAGCACAAGACATTCACTGCAGCCAAAGTGTGATTCAGAGTCTGAGGAAACAGCTCAGAGCTTCATCCAAGTCTGTTTTCTTTTAAGTCACTGACGTTTTTTTTGGCAATCCCTCCGGTTTAGTCATTGGTAAAGTCGGGTGGATACTGATTGAATAATATATGAAGAAGAAAAAAAAATCTTTCAGCATCACAGTAGCACATATACAAATCCTGTTGAAAAAAAGGATGACGAAGCGTCTGACATGAGAAGGTCCAGCAGAATGCGCATGCCCTCTTCTGGACTGACAACATACAGCACACGTCTTATATTCTAGCGTGCATTCACTTCTTATTACAATTTGAACCCGGCCACAAAAACATTCACTTTATCTTACCCAGGGCATTATCTTGGACATATATGGATCCCAAATGAAAAAGACTATCCGTGTGTGTTGACATCTAAACACGTCAATTGAGTTGTTTCATTTTACCATATCTCTTTATCATCACTGCGGGCCGGAGCCTTGATTTTATCCATGACGTGTGTGTTGATGAATGATGATCAGAGTGATGAGTCTACGATGGATTACATTAAACATGAGGAACACCATCCGTAAACTACAAACAGGATAATGGAGAGCGTATCTCCTGTTTGATCCCTGTATCAATTTCCTAAGTGCAAACCGTGCACATAAACTCATTGTTCTCCCCTGTGTACTCCTTGAATTTATATTGGCGAAATTGCATTTGTTGCTGTTGTCGGTCACCTTGCAGAGATAGGAATCAACAGCATAACAAGATTTCTTTGTTTGGCCTACAGTGATGGTGTCCTATGTGTTTAGATTTCATACTTGGATACCGTCACTGATGGCAGAAACAGCGCAGATATTCTTTTTCAGTGTTTATCTCGTGTTTCACAATTGTGGAATGTGGTTTTATCTATTTGTTGTTTAGATATATTGTTAGTCAGGCGGTGTAAAATAAGCCTTAAGGGTATTGAGTATCACATTTGCATATATTAAAGCATTATCGACACGTCTGCTATGATGTGTTGATTTGATATTTTTTGGTCTCTCATAGGTACTACCTGAAAGAATCTCGGGGCAGCAGACGCTGGTTGATATTCTTAGAGGGTCAGTATTAATATAACTCACGTCATTGTGTTTCTCTTTCTAATGCTCAAATAGAGAATGATGAATAATTCTAGACAATGTGTGTGTGTTTCTTTGTGTTTTTGTGTGTGTCTATGTCCAGGCGGCTGGTACTGCTTCAACAAGGAGAACTGTGACAGCCGATACGAGACGATGAGGAGACTGATGAGCTCATCCAAGTGGCCCCAAACTAAAACAGGTCAGCTTCAGCTTGCTCCACCTGTGAACCTGAAGAAGCAAATCCTGACCCCGAAACATGGGCAAAAACGTAGCTAGATCCTAATGTCTCCGTAATTAAAAGGATTGGATGTATCTGTCACCCCGTCATAACGTAGCTGCGGTGTAGGGCTACCTGGCGCCCGCTGCTGTAGGAACAGAGACGCTTCCCTCTCTCATTGCAGTTTAATAACTGTAATCCACGTGGTAATGATGAGGAGGAGGAAGAGGATGTGTCTGGGAGTGCCAGGATGGCTAATGATACATGTTGATCTCTCTCTGCAGGCACAGGGATCCTGTCTCCGCTGCCTGAGGAAAACCCTCACTGGTGGAACGCCAACATGGTGTAAGTTGGCTCATGTTTGTGTGTTTGTCGAAGCTCAATTTTTAATCACGGCTGGGAACTTTAACTGTATGTTGGTGGTGCAGGTTCATCCCGTACTGCTCCAGCGATGTGTGGAGCGGCGCTACAGCCAAAACAGAGCAGAGTAAGACATCCCTGACTCATCAAAACAAACCTAACGTGTAACCCTCTTTACAAAAAAACTAGTTATTCTAAAGTTCTATTCCCTCTGTGTTGTGTGTAGGTGGATATGCCTTCATGGGCTCACTGATTATTCAGGAGGTTGTGAAGGACCTGCTGAACAAAGGTCTGGACAACGCAAAAGTTCTCCTACTAGCAGGGAGCAGGTATGTTCATGTGTGAACATTTTGCTTGCGATTTCAAATAAAAAATCGTAGACGTTTCATTAAATTCCTGTGCAGGTGTTTGTTAAGAATATGTCATATTTATGCGTGCAGCGCGGGTGGTACTGGGGTCCTTCTGAACGTGGACCACGTGGCAGAGCAGCTGGAGGGCCTGGGACACACCGGGATACAAGTGCGAGGCCTGTCTGATTCTGGCTGGTTCCTGGACAACAAGCAGTACCACTGCACGGACTGCGTGGACACCGTCAGCTGTGCCCCCACGGAGACCATCAAGAGAGGCATCAAGTATGGGAGCCAGCGAGTATTATCATAAAAAGACGAGGATTCGTGAGATGGACTTATTTTAGCACGGTGACGAGATCATCCGCTTGCTAACCTTGACACCGTGTATCCTATCTTTTCACCTGTCCCATCAGGTACTGGGGAGCAGTGGTGCCAGAGAGGTGCAGGCTAACCCATGAAGGAGAGGAGTGGAACTGTTTCTTTGGCTATAGAGTCTTCCCATCAATAAAAAGTGAGTTTGGGGTCTCATTCTGTACCTGTTTGGCACAGAGTAGATATATACCATACTGTATGTATATATGCACAGTAATCTTACATTCATCTTTGTCCATTCTGCCTGTGCAGGCCCTGTGTTTGTTGTCCAGTGGCTGTTTGATGAGGCCCAGTTGACAGTGGACAACATCCAGCTGACAGGCCAGCCTGTGCAGGAAAGCCAGTGGCGCTACATCCAAAACTTGGGCATTGAGCTGAGGAACACACTCAAAGATGTCCCGTAAGGCCTCGTCTCTTTCAGTAGGAGAATTTAAGTAGGATTACTGCACGGATTCCCATTGGTTTATGTGTTGTTGCTTTCTATTCGCAGGGCTATGTTTGCTCCAGCATGTCTATCGCATGAAGTTATCACCAGAAAGTGAGTATGATTTAATTTTACAAGCCCCCGTCTTCCCAGTGCATCATTACCAGAGGACACTGAACTTTGTGTCTGAGACTCTCCACTTGTGAGCTGACAGCGCCCTCTTGTGTTGTGTTCTAGTTACTGGATTGACGTGCAGGTTAAAGGCACCTCCTTGCCCCGGGCCCTGCACTGCTGGGACCGCAGCCTCAACGACAACAGGAACAACAAGGCTCCGCCCAAAGGCTGCCCCGTGCATCTGATAGACAGCTGCCCGTGGCCCCACTGCAACCCCACCTGCCCCACCATCCGAGACCAGTTCACCGGACAAGAGATGAACGTCATTCAGTTCCTCATGCACATGGGCTTCGACGTGCAGAAGATGGCCCAGCAGCAGGGCATGGACCCCAGCAAGCTACTGGGCATGCTCAGCAGCGGCAGCTAAAGGGACACACATACAAACAGCATCTCCAAGCTAAGCCCCAATGCAGGGCTGGCTGGTCTCTCTGGCCAGTCTCCCATTGGCTGATACCTCCAACTCCACCTTCACAACCCGCTCTACCTATAGTCAACTCCCCTCTGACCTCTTGTTTACTTTAGTTTCGAGCCTCAGTCAAACACGGGGGGCTTTTATTTGTCCGACAATCCCTTTTTCCTCACAACCGGTGACAAGTACGGGGGCAACACGCCACCACGACAAGGCACAACTCTCTGCTACTCTCCATTTAAATTATCTTTTGCTTGGTGAAAGAAAGAAAAATATCACAGATGTAATCCAGTTTTAAGGATGCTCGTTGTTGTTTTATTCATTTGAATATTATTTTCATCCTTCCATAGATTATATTTAGTCATTGTTTAAAAAAAGAAAAGAAAACACCACAATGACGTAAGGATGCTGTCTTTGTTCAGTTGTCACTATAAAGTATATAAGGGTCTAATTTAAAAATAATACCTGAGACTGAAACCACAAAAACCTTCATCGAGGCAGTAACAGATAACAGATACGATGAGATGAGAAAGGCACTGGATCAGAAAGGAAATCTTGTATTTACTTTTCAAATAACGGAAAGAACGGAAGCGAGACGCAAACACTCCTCTAATCCGCTCATGTTATGAAACCAAGTTGGATTAACATGGATGGGTTTTTTTTCAATTCATAATGTTTTATTGGCACGAGTGTAACAAAGACACTATTGCCAAAGCATCAAGTAATAATGAGATTTAAAATTAATTCATAAATTCATGAAAATTGCAGAAAAACACTCGGCTTCTGAAATGAAAGCAGCAAGCAGACACATATCAAATGTTATTCCTTGCTGAAGAAAGTAGCCACAAATAACAAAAGACAGACAATGCTCCAAAAATATATAGTATTGTTGTGATTATGTGGGTTAAGAGAAAAGATTATGGTAAGTCATACGTGATAGTGTTGAAATCCGAGTGGCGTAGTTTCAGTTTGGACAGCTGTGAAGATGCCTGAACGGCCGGGTTAGTCGTCTGCTGAAGCTGAAGATTGTGACGCTAACGTGGACCCGAGAAACACTTTAAAGGTCTATCAGTAGCTATACATACACCACAGTGCCATTACATCTAGTCTATACCTCTTTGTCACAGGCCGCATCATCTCAAGAGGACTGTTCAAACCCCAGACATGCTAGGTCAGGAGCTCAGCAATCCTCAGATCAATGCAATGAACATTTAAAGGGAGACAAATTACGTGTATTGTATATTTTTTGAGTATTTGTATAGGTTCTTTCAAGTGTTCACTATTGTAACTCCCTTCTTATATTTCATAATAGAGATCACTTTTTAATATAATGACAGTGTTGTATGTAATGATGTCTTTATAAATGATGTTTTTAAAGGACCTCTATTTCGCATCACACCAGAGAAGGAAACGTATTACTACTTGTAATTTTATTCTGTAACATATTTTTGAACAGAAGAAAAAAAAACTCAAGCTACATTGGTAATTTACATATTTATTTTGTTATGTAAATCATATTTATAAGTGCTATTTTCACAGAGAAGTGATTCTTTGTAAATTGTAAATACATTGCTGTTTTTTTTCTCTTTGTGTTGATTGCATGTCTTTGTATCAGACCTAAAAGAAAAGACACATTACATATACTACAAGGTAAATATTGCTGTGCAGTCTTGTTGTTATTATTATTTTATTATTATTAAGAGGAGTAGTATTTGTACAATTCTCATTCCCATGTTACACTCACCGCACAAAAACCTTCAGCAGGA
Source organism: Pholis gunnellus (assembly GCF_910591455.1). NCBI lineage: Eukaryota > Metazoa > Chordata > Actinopteri > Perciformes > Pholidae > Pholis > Pholis gunnellus. The sequence goes on from NC_136544.1 coordinate 11,799,800, forward strand.
GGTAAGGTCAACAGCTCCCTCAGGCTCCCCGACACAGTCTGTCACCATTTTGACATATCTGATAATAGATATGAGGCTTAGTGTACACAATCTGTCGGTTGAAGGTTTTTTTTCAGCACCTTATATTTTTGCAGCTTTCGTTAAATCTCAAGAACTGTGGCCGATCTCCAAAAACAGGGAAATATTTTCCGAGCAGGTAAAGTGAAAGTGAGAAAATGTATTTTTATTGAAAATGACCCATACCTAACAGGAAATTACCTGATGAACTGATAATATCACACTTTGTATAACCAGTCTACAATACATCTTCTATCATTACACATACACACAAGTCAATGAAAGGCACTGGCCTAACCATCAGGAGCAGTTGGGTTCGGTTTCTTGCTCAAGGACAGCTCGACATGTGGAGGGGGAGCCGCTCACACCCTGCGATTAATGCTCGCCCCGCTCTACCTGCTGAGCTACAGCCAGCTTTACACATCAAGTGTGTCACATTCCTAGTTTGGGGCCACTTTGATGTGCAGAACACAGTGCTAAAATATAACTTCCAAGAGAAACAAGGGGTCGAGAGCCCCCTGACTGTTTGCAGCTACACTTACTGCACTATAATCACATCAGAAAAAAAGAACGCAGCTATATCTATCAAAAAGTACAAACAGCTTATTTGCAGCTGTTTTGGGTGATTACTCTCAGCTATTGGAAGTGTGTTTCTGCTTAAGGGTTTTCGATAGATTGCAGTCTCAATATTAGTTTGTTCCCCTTGTAAACGTTTAGGAATCAACTACGACATGCTGTTCCATCGTGAGCGAGAGATAATTAGCTGTAGAATTCATATATTTCATGAAATAAATCAGCTCTAGACCTCTCCATACGACCATAATATCCTCCATGTATCATGTCTACAAAGCAATCTTGAACAATAATGTGTTTTGGAGTGAGTTAAGAACGAATTTCTCAGCACAGGAAGCATAATTAGCATAATGTTCTCAAAGCATAAGAGGGGACATATGCACTGCCCATTGATGGTTTTTGTAGTTCGGGCAGGCCACACAAAAACAGGTAAATAGGACACAGAGAAAGTAGGAAGGATTTGTCTGAAATATACCAGACTTCACATGCTGTAAAATGAATATGTTCACCTTGCACACTGTAACAAAAAACACCAAAGCATACCAATACCACAGGTTAAAGTATTTTAAGTAACTACTAATTTATTTCCACTTCCCGCCTAAATGCATCGCTCAAATCTGCAATCACATAATCATAATCATCCCTCTGGACCTGTATGTAATTGCTGCCTCTAATGGGAGTCTAAGCCTCCCTCCCTGTCATTACACCGGTATAAATGCCAGTTTCTTACTGAGGGTGCTCTGACTCAGCCTCTCTGGGTGCTCCCCCTAGAAATACGACTCCCATACTGCCTGCCACATGTAGCCTCCCACCCCTCGGTGGAATATAGACCCCCTATTTATAGAGCTGGCGAGGCCTGTATCCTGGGCTCGGCTCAAACTTTCATTTAAACAACCACCCCTTGCAGTCCACCGAGTGCACACTGACACACACAGGAGGGAGAGGGTGTGTGTTTGTGAGAGCAAGAAAGAAGTGGGGAAACCCAATCCAAGAGGCAAAGGGAGACAGAGACAGCAAGACAAAGAGCAAGAGACACAGCCAAACAGTTTGAGTGATTTTGATGAGCAGTTCAGGGCCTACGGTGAAGACGTTACTAGGACCGAATCACTGAGTAATGGAACTTGACTGACAGGACAACAAACTAGTCCACCTGTTCGGCACTGGGGGCTATTGTTGGAAGATTAATCACTGGATATGACTTTTAGAGGACCTTACTCCACTTTGAACTTTTGATACACTGGACAACTTGGTGATTGAAGAGAGCAAGCGAGGGGAACCAAGATTTATGAGGACGAACACGACAGCTTTGAGTAAGACCAGGATCAAATACTTCCTCTCTAAAACATTTTTAAAACACTATAGAGAGGACTGATACCAGTGTGTGTGTGTGTGTGTACCAATGTGATTTACAGAAATTATACTCTGTGTTCATTGTTTATAGACTTGTGCAGCCGAGTAGATGTTACTTTAGAAACAAACAAAAGCACAATATATCTTATTTCAAGCTCTAATTAAATATCCTTTACTAAAACAAGCTACTGTTCTAACTTCAACATAAGAGTGTACAAATGTGACTTGATCTTACGCACACTACTGTAATTACAACGCAAACTCGGGGAAGAATTTACAGACATTTGTAATTAGGGACCATCTATAAAAAGGCACCCAAGGAAAGGGTGAGGTCTGTGACAGAAACAGAAAAAAGAGTCAGCCACAAGGACACCAAGACAGAGAACAGGACGTCAAGAAAAAAACAGCTGCCTCTGCGAGACAACACACACACACACACCATGGATTCTAATGGAGGACACTACCTCAACAAAGAAGCTGTGCTGTCACCTCTGGGTGCAGCCCGAATGTGCCAGCTGCTACTCGGCTGCACCATAATGTCCCTTGTGTCCCACGGCGCGGACTACAGCGCCACCTACGGAACCTTCTGCATGTTCGTGTGGTGCTTCTGCTTCGCTGTCACACTGGTCGTGTTCGCCATGGACATCACGCGGCTCCACTCGTGCATGCCCATCTCCTGGGATAACTTCACCGTGGCGTTTGCCATGCTGGCGACGCTCATGTACATCACGGCCTCTGTGGTCTACCCTGTTTACTTCCTCCAAACGGAGTGCCCCGATGAGGACTGCGAGGCCCAAATCTACCGCATTGCCGTCACCGTCTGCTCCAGTGTCTGCTGCTTCCCCTACGGTGCTGAGGTGGTCCTGACTCGAGCCAAGCCGGGGGCTGTGGTGGGTTACATGGCCACCGTGTCCGGGCTACTCAAGGTGGTCCAGGCTTTTGTGGCCTGCATTATTTTCGGAGCCCTGGCCAACGACGGCGAGTACACCCTCTACATTGCCACCCAGTACTGCGTGGTGGTGTACAGCCTGTGCTTCTCTGTCACTGTCGTCGTGGTCATACTGACCGTTTCTGGTCGGACCTCTGCCCTGCGGTTCCCCTTTGATCGCTTTGTGGTCGTCTACACCTTCTTCGCTGTGATCCTCTACCTCAGCACTGCACTGATCTGGCCCATCTTCAGCTTCGATAGAAAGTACGGCACCACTACTCGTCCCGAGGACTGCCCACGGGGAGAATGTCCCTGGGACAGTAAGCTGGTGGTGGCAGTGTTCACCAACGTCAACATGGTCCTATATTTCGTAGACCTCGTTTACTCCCAGAGGATTCGCTTTGTCTCCAGCTCTGCTGTCTGAACCCCTCCTCCCCAAAAGACTGTTTGGATTCAAAGACAAATGAAGAAGCTTTGAGTCAACATTATGCTCTCCACATTCAGGTCTCCGTGAAGGAATGATTCCCTCCATAGATTCATGGTGTCATATCTATGTGTGGCATTTCTTTTATTATCAGTATTTTTTATAGAACTTTGCCTGTAGGCAGCAAAACGGACAGCATTACCCCCTTTTATAAGCTTAAAAGGCCTTTGCCCTCTGCTGCAGTGACCTACCAGGGAGAGTCTGCCAGGTGCACCAACGAGCTGATCTCAGCATCTTTGTCCACAGAGGACCCTGGGAAGTATATCCACCTCAGCACCAAATAGGCTCCAGATACCTTTGGTGGTGGCATACAGGACGGACCTATGGGAGTGTGGGATAATGTTTAAAATATCAGAACAGTGTTATGTCAGTCAGACTACAGAGGCTGAACAATGTATTTATGTATTAATATATGCATTCAAATGTATGTAAAAAGTAAAAAGGATGAATATATATCTCATAGAGTTGAATAGCATATGTTGAGTCTGCAGTATGCACTGAACTTTGCTTTTGGTTTCGGCTTTCTAGCCATTTTGTCAATCCTTTCCTCCACATCATGTCCTCACATATGTAATACCAAAGGTTGAAGTTCATTAGACTTTTCCTGTCATCCACTGAATGTTAAATGTATCTAATACATGAATTTACTTCGACGACAGTACCATTTTATTTTATTTGGGATAAGCACAGTCAAGTAGTGTAATCTCATCTTCTGCTATATTTCTGAGGTGTTCCATGTTTATTAAAAATGTTATCAAATTGTATGTTTTACTGGTCTTTTTGATTTATGTATACTTTGCATGAAGTAACGGTCTAAATTGAAATGTGAGTGCTGAACTTTCAGAAGACAGAAGACTCCTCTACACAGGCATCATAAATCTCATTTGTAAATTGGCAACGGTTCAAATCAAAAATGAAATTGGTAGTTATGTTGATTAAAGTACATATGATTCATAGCCTGATTAAATCAAATGAACGTGATACTTCAATATGTGCAGTAGAGTCATTTATAAAGCTGTTAAATGACATGTACTGTTATAAAGCAGTTTCCAGAGAAGCATTTGTGTTGGTTGCACGCTTCCACACAAAATTGGTGAACAATTTAGCAACTTAAAGTAGGCTTATTTATTATCGTCAATTGTATGTGCTTCACACCTACTCTATTTAAATGGTCTTGCAAACATGTTTCATGGTGAAGGACACAAGCCGAAAGGTGTTGGTCTAATAATCTACAAGTGTTGCAGGAGTTTTACCTCTTCAGACTTAATTGTTCCCCTTGTAAATCGTAAATCCTCTACTTCCTCAGGTGTTTTTGATTGACGTAAATGCACAAAGTAAACGATATGAAATGCTGTTGCTCAATGGAGGCACTGAAGATAAAAACAACATGTATTACTTACTGATAACTAGGCTACAGGTTGGCTCTCTTGGTCTACTTTCCAAAATAAATCTCTAACATGCACTTAAAGGTCTCATCCAGCAGGTGATAGTAAAGTAACTTCCTGGTATTCTCGCCAACTTGTCTCCCCTGCGGCTCAATCTGATGTAACAGGCTTCATAGAGCCCGCCCCCGAGGTCACCATCAACACCGCTGTGATTGGTCAAACGTGTTACGTGTTGCCAAAACATACGCGCTCATTGGCTTGCTTACTTGCCAGTTAAATGTGTCGCAGCAGGTACAGTAGGAGACGCGCGACCACGTTGACAGCTGTCATTTCCGGTGTTTCTGCGAAGCTGTTGCTGTGTCGGTCGGCTGTGGGCTCCACAGTTTATTCGTAAGTCTTTCCCCCTGCAAATGTATTCACTGTACAACAATATGGCTGCTACCACCGTGTGTTTAGAAATGTCGTTTCCATTTATTAAAGTCCAAGGTTTCATTTCCTCTCTGCACACACACACACACACACACACACACACAGGTAGAATGAGTGTGGGCTTCATAGGAGCTGGCCAGCTGGCCCATGCTCTGGTGAGAGGCTTCACAGCTGCAGGTGAGTGTTGAAACATACCCCGTGTTTGTATTATTATTCCCATTTGTGTCGTTGATGTATGTTGATTGCAATCAGACACTGAAATGATTTCTGGACATTTTTGTCCCCTTCAAGGCGTGATTGCCACCCACAGAATCACAGCCAGCTCCCCAGACACAGATCTCCGCACAGTACAGGAGCTGCGGGTAGGTAGATAGTCAGGGATCCATACTGTACTCTGTGATTCTGTTTAATTCTGAATATAATTCTCGGGTTCCTAACGTTCCTTTGCTTGCATGTTGTGAATTCATTTGTGTACTTCTTTACAACAAATTACTAAAAGATCTCATTTGTACAGAAACTGGGCGTCAATTTCACCACCAGCAACAAAGAGACGGTGAGCAAAAGTGATGTTCTCTTCCTGGCCGTGAAGGCCCACATCATCCCTTTTGTACTGGATGAGATTGGACCTGACATCGAAGATCGTCACCTTATTGTGTCCTGTGCTGCAGGCGTCACCATCAGCTCTATAGAGAAGGCAAGTCACGGCCACCTGTCTTCCCACGTTACTAACTGAACACAGATTGTTAAAAACAGAACTGGACAATATTGACGAAATCAAATATATTTTTCCACTCAGTGCTCAATCATTACGCTCTCTTGGACAGATAAGCATTAGTGCATGTGTATTTAACCTAGATGTACAGGTATATAAAGGTTGTGGTTTGTTTAGCTACTTGTTTGCGAAAGTTGAATAAATCCAAAAGACAGTTCACTTAACTTTAAAGCTGCCTTAATAAAGATCAGGGAAATGCATTATTTAAACTATAATCATATATTAAATCCAAATCTCAGATGATTTGTATATTTTAAATGACATGGTATTATTTATCAATCATGTTTTTACGTACCTCTCAGGTCAACATGATGGCTACTGCTCGTAGAATTCTGGCTTTATTGTAGGGATACACTGACATCAGGCCGATACTGAAATAGCTGGATCGGGTAGCGGGGACAATGGGGCCGATATATTCAATTAAATTAAACGTTTATTAACGATATTCTATACTTGAATTTTAAATCCTGTTTAAGTTTTGACTAATTCAAAATCACAAATCAGGAATCAGAATCAGAAACCAAGTATGTTACACAAGGAATTTGGCTCGGTGAATGGTGCATAACAATAAACGCAGTGCAAGTCTCGTATAACACATCATTTAAAAATAGAAAATACAAAAATGTACAATTATAAATGCAGATGGGAAGAACATGTGTTGTTGCATTAAAAAATGTTTACACTTGATTTGTAATTCTTGTTATTTTGAAGAGTTTTTACCAAGTTGTCGTGCGATTTATTATTTTAATAAGAATTAACAATTTGGTTAAATTTCGACCTATGTATTTATTCGTTACATTTTGTCTTACAAAGGTGGGAAAGCAATACTTAGGACAAGCCTAATGATCCCAGTCTCTTCCACACAGTGAGGCATGCAACTTATTAATTAAACAAAGGACAATTCACTCAGTGCATTGCTACTTTCCCCTACAGAAGCTGCAGCAGTATCGCGCTGCTCCAAAGGTGATGCGGTGCATGACAAACACTCCAGTGGTGGTGCGTGAGGGGGCCACTGTGTACGCCACAGGCACCCATGCACGGGTGGAGGATGGAAGGCTCCTGGAGCAGCTGATGGCCAGCGTGGGATACTGCACTGAGGTGGAGGAGGACCTGATTGATGCCGTCACCGGCCTCAGCGGCAGTGGTCCTGCTTACGTGAGTCATTTAAATAATGTCGATTGTGTTTTTACCATTTTTCCTTACCTGTTGCAACTGTGAAAAGTGAGTCTTGTGGATTGTTTTTGACTAATTCTCATCCTCACTATGATTGCGGCCTTTCAGGCATTTACAGCTGTAGATGCTCTTGCTGATGGTGGAGTGAAGATGGGCCTGCCCAGGAGGCTGGCTGTACGCCTCGGAGCCCAAGCCCTGCTGGTATTACCTTTTATTTATTAAAACAAATGTATGTGTTGCATGTATGTGCTGTCTTGGATGTTTTTAGTACCTGTTTTAATTATATTCCTCTTGGTTTAGGTGGTTTTAAGTAAGGTTTTCAAGCTTTGCTGTGATGGATTCTTATGAAAATGAGTTGATCCTTACTCACTCTGGCACAATTTAGTTCTCATGTTAACAGTTTATTGTGAAATCTATAAATCCAGACACAATTTGGGTTCGCTGCAGTCTGTCTTGGTTGGTTCTAGACACAGTCTGAATATACAGTATCTTAAAAAAAAAAGATAAAAGTTAAATATGACAGCAATACTAATGTGAATCTCCCTTTGTGCTTCTTTAAAGGGGGCTGCTAAGATGTTGTTAGACTCAGAGGAACACCCTGGGCAGCTCAAGGACAATGTGTGTTCACCAGGGGGCGCCACCATCCACGCCCTGCACGTCATGGAGAGCGGTGGCTTCCGCAGCCTCCTCATCAACGCTGTAGAGGCCTCCTGTGTTAGGACTAGGTAAGTTGATCAGAAAAGTGGGAGACAAACAAACTAACAAATCATATTTCCTGTCATAGGGACACACAAGAAATGCTTTCAAGTTAATTGTCATATTCAAATGGCCAAGAGTGTTGTATTTCTTTTGAAGTTTATAATTCTGACAGCAGATGGAGCTATATGCAAATAATGTTACAGTGAGAGCTTTGTCCTTCTCAGGTTACTTACAAAGTGATCAGATTGTTATCATCACGCTCCTACATTTTGTTGTGCTTAATATGTGCGTTTACGATGTTGTAAATGTCTCTTGTGTTCCTGCCCTTCCCTAAAAAGGGAACTTCAGTTTTTGGCCGACCAAGAGAAAATCTCGCCAGCTGCCATAAAGAAGACGACTCTGGACAAAGTGTTGCAGCAGCCAGGAGTGACTGCAGGGCCTGTTGGAGTCCGATCTCAGGGGATCAGTATGTTCAGCAATAACCCCAGGACCAAGAAGAAGTGACACAAACATTTTATTGTCTGTCACAAAAGCGAGGATGCAATGTGAATAAACCACTACTGGCTGACGGCTGTTGGAAGAGAATCTAACGTAGTGGATTACTTTCTAGAAAAAAACTAAAACGGTTCGGTTGGGGATGATGAATGCATGAGCCATGTTTTCCTTTTTGTAATGCAATGAATGACTGTCCTTGGTCAGGCTACACTGGACTAGAATAATAATTTAATAAGTCTTTCTATATCTTACTTCTGTCAGTCCTTTCTAATGGTAGTTGGCAAAGTACCATCTAAAGTAAACTAATGGAATTGAGTGGTGCTGCGTGCCATGACTTTCTGGAAGTGGTGTTAGTGTTCAACATGCATTTTATGCAATTTCCAAATAATGTTAAAACTTCCTTACATCATGTGCTAAGTTGTAGATTTTATGATGCAATGAAAAGTGAGGATGTTTTCCAAAGATTTTATAAATAAATATAAAAAATAACATTTTGTGGATGTGAATTGTGTGTGTTTGAATGCGTTATTTCCCAGCAGTACCGTTTGTCAGTCACCTAACGGTTATTAGCAGCTCCAATAGAACAATAGAGGGTGTATTTTAGGTTAAAATGTTTTGTTTCTTGTGAGGAAAGAAGATCCTTCATGAATGGAGGCACGTGACCAAACACGATGACGTCTGGCTCCGATACAAGAGAAAGGAATCAACAAGGAGAGCACGAGCTGGCATTTGGATGCGCTGTCGCTCCTTGTCAGTGAAACCGAACATTTAAACTGGTGCCTCCTAGATGTGTGGTCACCGTCGTGACGGCGTGAGAAGAGGAACTTGACGGCAACAACTTCAGAGAACGTCATTTTTTTTTTTTTTAAAGTCAGGTGGGTCCGTAAACCAAACAGAGTCGGTGTTGTTATGCTGAGTGTGCATGCATTCGACTCGCCGCTGACAAGCTGGCCGCGGCTACTAGCTTCACGGGTTAGCATTCCTAGCGTCTTACATATATCTTCGTCAAGCCTGCCGATTTATACCAGACCTTAGTTTTCGAAATAAGAGCGCCCGCATTACTCAAGCCGTTACCACGCATGTCCTCGCACGTATTGTGGTTTTATTTTGAAAGCGTACTACCGGAATTGCTTGTGTAGCCTGCTGGCAACCGACGACGGTTGGAGGGGCTTCTACTATGCTGAGATGGCAGCTAAGCTTTTTGTACACATGAAGCTCACGAGCAGCGAATATAAAACATGTCAGTCATATTTTGGGGGTTTGATGAAGCGCAGCGGCCAGCAGGTTTGCGCTTAAAACGAGGCATGAGGAATTGCTCGTGATGCTGAATCGCGACGGTTATAGTAGGAAGGCTGAGCACGGGGATTTCCTCGCCTGCTTGTTTGTAGGCGGGCAGTTGTTCGCCACTTTCACGAGACGGCGGTGAGAGGTTTTTTTTGGGGGGGGTGGGGGGTGGACAGAGAGTCGCGGAATGTCAAAAAAAAAAACTGTGCAGCTAGGTTGCTCCTGAGATAAAACACTTTATTCCAAAAGGTGTCCGCGCGCGCGCTCTCTCTCTCTCTCTCTCTTTCGCTCTCTCTCTCTCACGGCGCTTCTTGGTTGGGTTTGTCAACTCATGCGCTTCTTTGCTGATCAAACCTGCTGCTTCATCACCTCGTTGTGCAAAAAAAAAAAAAGAAAAGGAGCAAGAGCGAGCCGAGGCAGCGGTTTAGCGCGAGATCAGGTTGGTTTTTCAACATTTTCCCCCTCATGACATTTCAGTCTAACATCTGAGCGTGTTGTGCTTTTTATGCAGCTTTTTTAATATGCATGATTTAATCTGTTTTTTAGGAAATGCTTCCAAAAAACAACAACGTTGAATTGGTTCACCTGAAGTGAGAATTCATTTAACCACTGGTTACATTGTAACAATGGCAGTGCCAACAACCCGCCGTCCTTGGCTGTAATATCACAGCCAGTTAACCACAGTATTGTTGTATTATCATCACCAACAAACAAGCAGCGGGTATTTATTATTTTCCTTATCGTGCTGATTCATCACAATGATGCATTTAGACGTTCTCAGGATCCACCCCGAGACATGGTACCACCGGACAAAGGTCTGCTCGGTGGATGAGGGTCGATGTTTATCGGCGAAGCCGCCGTATGATTAAGGAGACGGATCGAAATGGTGCTGATCTAGTCGGTCATCCAGCGCGTGAGCATCAAGTGATGACCATCATGCATTTGTCAATAACAGCCTCATCTATACGTGCAGCTGAGAATGGGCATTTTATTGCAAGGCTGTCATGATGTACATCAACAAACCAGGGGCTGTGAGTACATTCAGACTAAGTGCTGATATGTCAACTGCGATGTCAAATCCATTTCAAACCAAAAAATGCATGATAAGCAATATATTATGCCTGTGTTGGTGTAATGGAGTCCTGCAATGAGTGGTTTAAATTGGGTCATTTGTAATGAAGGGGAAGTTAAAAACTGGTGAAGGTATTTTAAACACAATGCTGCTATAGGGAATATGTATTTAGGGGCGTGCTGCAAATGCCTTTTTTATATTATTGTTATTTAAAAGTATGCTGAATACTATACAGTATAACACTTTCATGTATTTTGATTTGTGTGTGTGTGTGTGTGTGTGTGTGTGTGTGTGTGTGTGTGTGTGTGTGTGTGTGTGTGTGTGTGTGTGTGTGTGTGTGTGTGTGTGTGTGTGTGTGTGTGTGTGTGTGTGTGTGTGTGTGTGTGCTGCCTGTTAGAGTGCACGCTTATAGAGGGGCAGGTAATGAATTATCCATGGAGAATCTCTGTGCAATTTAGAAAAAGTCACCTTGGAAACTGTTGAGCATCACAGGCAGAGGGGCTAAAACACATAGAAGTTGCCCAATTCTTGCTCCGTTATCCCACTTGTTTCATCATCTCTGCTCATGCGAGCGGGGCATTGAAGTGTGTTTATAGCAGAGACAGGGCCAGCGCTACATCAGAAAAGCTAGTTTTTTTGCAATAAAGCGTAATGCCCATCCCCTGCCCTTTTTCTCTGCAGGTAGCAAGAACAGATGAGGGGGGGGGGGCATGTAAGACCCCGATGGGGCCGGCATCAGTGGCTGGAGATCAGCTGCTGAGATTTATCGTCTCTTGACAAGGCATGGGATACAAATAGAGGTGAAGCGAGTGCTACAGCTCCTATACCCAGTGGTGTTTCTCAGACTGGGCATGGCGGTGGAGGATATTTGAGGTTGATGAAACATGAGGCAAGATTTATTTTTTTTATTTATTGTGACACAGAATACAGTCTGGTCACCAACACCGTCTGTATGGCCAACAACAGCTGTGCCTTTGGGAATAGTTCCGCCTATTCAGGACAATTGATAGCCTCCAGAAAGGAACACAAATGTGGGATTTTGTCCACAAAAGTGCTGCTTAAGCTGCACGGGGAAATGGGAATGCCTGGAAGGAAGGGAGAAAAAGATCAATATAGTTTTTTTTTTATCCCCCCCCCCCCCCTTTGCAATGTTGGTGATGAAACCTCTTGCAAGTGTAGTGCGGATTATGATTGCTTAGCATTGCGATATGCCCGCTCCACTCTTCTCAAAGTAATACTTTCATCCAGACAGAGCATGCGAGTGTGTTTGATGATTTTTCTGTGTGGAACTTGAGTCAGACTTGGCGTGTTCATTACTGCTCTCTTCTGTGTGTTCATCATTTTAGATTATCCAATATCGGATAGAACATGGAGAGCATAAGCGCGGCGCCATGCACTGGCTGCTGTTTTTCATGTAACCTACTTTTTTTTTTTTTAATCGTGGCAGATTTAATGTTTGAACTGACATAAAAAAATACAAGCGATTTAACCCGTGTTTGTGTAAGAGGCGAAATGAAGCTAGTGGATAAGAAACGGTCAGTTTCCGTGCATTTGTTGAGAGTTTTTGGGAGACTTTGAGTTCTGATATGTTCTTGGCAGGATGTGTGTACAATTTTAAAAAAGGAGGTTAAAGATAGCGAGACCTTGTTCTAAGATAAGCAGCGTATAACCCACATTGGAAAGGAACTCAGGCACATCATTAGACAGCTATTAGTGCTGTCTGTACAGCTTCTTGATAAAAGAGTCCGGAGTAAATTGCCGACTATATTTGTACTCTACCTGATTACATTATGCTGTATACGTGCAACAGGATCCAGCATTCATATTTATTTATTTACTTTCAAGCCAATATCTCATGACTGGCTCCAGCAGAGCAATTGACAATAGTCTGAATTTATAAATGTGAGGTATTTATTTACACCAAATCAAAAACATTTAGCTCAAGGGGCTGAGCGGAGCGTTACGTCGAGCACCTGAGTTAACATTCCCGAACGCAAGATTATTAATTCAGACTGCACTCTGGAGTGACGCAATTGCAATTTCTTTAATTCATTTTTCTTCTTTTGGACATCGCGTGAGGCTCCATCAAATATCCTGCCGGCATGACATCATCAATCACTCGCCATAATTTGAACCGAGCGGTGGCAATGTCATTAATAGAAATTAGCATCTTTGTTACTTAGTCCAGGTAGTAACTATGAATCAAAGCACTCCACGTGGGGGGGGGGGGGGGGGGGGGGGGACACACAAACGCAGATGATGCATTTGTTTTGCTTTTAAATTTGGTGATGCTGCTGAGCTCTTGTTTGTTTGATGGTCTTATCACAGAGTGTGTGTGTGTGTGTGTGTGTGTGTGTGTGTGTGTGTTTTTTTTTTTAATTGAAGAGAATCCACCCCAAATCAGAGCGCCAGTCAAAGGCTTGAATTATTCCAGCGTTATTTAACTTTGATTAACATAAGCCTAGAATGTGTTGAGCGGCTCTGGTTTAGCCTGTTGTGCTGCAGAGGCTGCTGTCGGGTCAATGCAATATGCATTTACTGTTAACGTGTATGCAACCAGTGAAGTGAAGCTGCCGGGTGTTTTGCCAGTGTGTGTGGGTTTTGCCTGCAACCCCTCACTTCCTCTGCCAGTGCAAGGCCGAAGTATCAAGAGCTGTTCTCTTCCTGTTTAATCAAGTCCTCCAGGCAGATACTCTGCAAAGCCAATGAAGTCTCTCCTCTCCCGTCACACCGCTTGTACTAACAGAGCAGCTCCGAGAGTAAACACCAGCTACCGAAGCCTGGAAATAGATTCTGTATGTATCGAAACGCCGGTGAACGCAAAAACCAGTCGAACACCACCAGCCCCCTTTTTAAATGAGCCTCACGCTATCAAACGACAGCGTTCCTTATAGAGCAGTGATTCGTGTTTTCACTTTAAACCACATGAGCTGGATGCAGACATCAATGGAGCTCATGCGTGGTATAACATAGCTATAGCTTCCATATAGGAGCCAGCGTTTATCATAGTACATCATCTTATGGTGTCCATCAAACAAAATATGAAGTGGAATATTTTGCACCAGGAAACGACATAAAACGACATAACACCCACAGATATTTAACTTGTTCTGCTTTCCTCTTCTACTTTTTGTCTCCATCTTAAAACCAGAAATACTTTATACTTTGAGAGATATCAATAATATTGATAAATATCCTTTGTAACATTAGAAATGTGTAGGCTACCAAAGCGAATGGCCCCGTTTTAGCTACAAACAAGTCTGATGATGAAGCACTCATGCAATTCTTCTCTGATTTTAATGTGCAGCAGGTATACAATCAGTTTTTTTTTTAATTCTTTGTTTACAGTGTGTGGGCAAAAGAGCACTTCTTCTCACTAAATCCCATTTTTTGTTTATTGATTATAGCATGTTTCAGCATCTGTATCTATTCAGCATGGCTTCATTCGCAGATGAGAACATCAGCACAACGTACAGACCGTTTGTAGTGGCCAAAATGTTGAATTACTTCCTGGTCTGTCTTGTAATGCTGTTGGGCCCAAAGAGACTTTCCCCCCATAGACTTACATTAGGAAAGAGACTTCTGTAACTCAGCAGATAATGAGTCTTTAGGTCAACGAACACTTAAATAGCCCTTATTTAAATGAATTGGTCCTAAAACTTGTAAAAAAAAAATGCACTAATAGCCGAATCCAGAGTAGTTCACGTGACCGAGAATGAGTGCTTGGAGGTCCGATGGATGGACGCCTCGTCCACGCTTTAACCCTTCACTTATACTGCACTTTATTCTCCAGGGTGATAGGATTTTGGGTAACTGCTATTTCAGCGTCGCCCCCAAAACCTTCCCTGGTCAAAAGTATCGGGCTCAGTGTTTCCCCTCTACTACAAGCGTATCACATTTCCCTCTGAAAGCCGCTGAATGATTTCCCCTCTCCCTCTTTTTGTCACTCTTATTTCACGCTCTGAATACTTAGTAGTTAATAGCTTCCCTCCCCTCTTCCCCGTCGTACCTTTTTCTCTCTCTCTCACACACACACACACACACACTCGCACAAGTTTACACACCAGTCTTCCAGTAAACTCTTCCAGAGCTATCAGAGGAGTCTGATTTTTAATTTGCGGTTAAACGGCGCCCAACATATGCCGCTCGCTTGATAATTGACTTCACTCAGCTTGAAGGGAAGAATGATTAGATCTGAATATTAAGACGATCGTTTTCCACTCCGAATTAGATGGGAGGGAGTCAAAAGTAGTGTCTCTGATCAGGCGTGGAGTGTCGAGGGCGGCTATTTGTGGCAAACAGGGTGAAAATGTTGGCCCTGAAAAGAGCAAGTGGACAAGGGAACAGATGAGCACGAGCTGGATGAGAACGTGCTGACATTTCATCCATTTTTTCTTTTTCTTTTTTTTTTTTTTACACGCTTTATCTCATCACGTGCTCTTCAGCGTCCTGGTGGTTATCGTCGCTCTGTTTCCTGTGTAAAGTCCGCGATAATGGCGCGAGAGGCTGCGAGTCTCATCCATTATTGATCAGGGGGAAACTGAAGGGGTGATCACACCGGTTTCACAGCCAGCTCCCTTCTGTGTTGTGTGGTGTTAATCGTCTTTAAGATGTGCAAGAAGGTTTAGCAAAAAAAAAAAAGTCATTACAAAGCTTTTTACAGATCTGGACCGGTCACAGCTGAGCAGAGACATCTAAGCTATATCCGTACGAGCCCCCCCCCCCCCCCCCCCCCCAAAAAAAGCCACATTGTGCGCCGGCTCTTTTTGGAGTGAAATGCGTTGTTTGTTGTGAGATGATATTCAGCTGCCCGTGCTTTCATCAGCATGCACCTAACACGTCTATATGTGTGCTTGTGTGGTTGAGGACACACGTGCGTTTGATTGGTTTTAGTGATATGTGATCCACTGTCACACCGGCGCCCCGTTAGCGTCCCCGGCCGTGTTTAGTATGCAGAGAGCAGGCCGCCGTGGTAATCTGGATTCTGAGGCAGGTTGCAGGAGTTTTTTTTTTTGTTGCTCTTATGGCCCTGATAATCTTGTTACACCGCTGTCAAGTGGAGCCGGCTCTCTCCCTGCAGCCCTGAACCACCACGCATGCCCCCCCCCCCAGTACCAGATATCCCCTCCCTCACTCCCCCCCCAACCAGCCTGCCGCCATTTTGAGACAGCCGTTGATGGAGGAGCCTTGGATGTATCCTTGAAGAATCACCTCCTGAGCATCTTTATTCAGCCCCCTGTCTCCCACACCCCCACCCCCACCTCGGGCGGTGAGCGACGGTGATAAATATTCATCAGGGGGACGCGGTGCTGCAGCCTCGGCTCCCCCTCAACAAAGAGGGTCCCCTAGCTAATGGTGTCCATCCTTGGCAGCCCCCCCCCCCCCCCCGGAGAGATCTTGTGGTGGGGATGAGATCATTAAAGCATGACACAGGCTCAAGGCCGGACCTATCATGTCACATCAGCATTTATCCCACCAGAGTGCCCCCCCCCCCCCCCCCCCCCCCCACCACCACCACCCCCGAGTCTCAACCTAAGCCGACCCCACCTTCCTGCGCTGCCCTCTATAGATCTAGATGAACACAGACAGCTTTCTGAAGGTTGGCTGGGTTGTTCTCGTCGTGTTAGTTCAACTTCACAACTTCCTAATTGGCACCTTGGTTTTGGTCCTTGCTGAGATCAGTACATTTTTTTTTTTTTTTTTTTTCTCAACATGTTCTTCTCAAGCTCCTCTAAATGTGTCGAGCGTGCATTTTTCACAAGGCTGTTTGCTCTCTCCCTCCCTCTCTTTCTTCTCACCCTCTCTTTCCCCACTCTCTCTTTCTCTGTCCGTCTCTCCCTCCTTCTTCTTCTTTCTCCGGGTGACCACACTCAGCGATTTTTCTATTTCCTGTGGGTGTGATGTCTCTCCTCCACAAGCAATCAGCTCTGATTTGTCAGCGTTCTTCCGGGGCGATTCATAAAAATTCAGCAAGCACCTACAAAAAGACGCCCGCGTCCCCTTGCACTCGCTCCCTACACCTCTACAGCACCCCCCCCCCCCCCCCCCGCCGCCCCCTGTGCTCCAAGGCTTCAGCTTTCGTCTCCTGCTCCCTTTTTTTCTTGTGCCAGACACACACACACACACACACACACACACACACACAAAAGAGGTGAAATCATTAAGAGGAGGTGTGCGAGGAAGACATCGGTGTCTGGTGTCCTCGATTGTGCCTCTTAAGAGGGGCGATTATAAGTGTGTTTTTCTTTCCCCTTTTTGTCGTCAGTGTGTGTGTGTGTCTGTGTGCCTCTTTGTCTCCGTGAGGTATGACATGCCTGGTGGTGGAAGGGAGCAGCTGTGCATCGGACCGTGTCTGTGTTGCGCTGCCATGCCCTGTCATTGGTAGCCGTCTGTTGGCAGCAGCCTGTGCTGGAGGGGTTGGAGCGCTGGGCTCAATCATTCCAAAAAGTGTCATATGGTGAGCTCTCAGCCATGCCGAGCCGTGCCGTGCCAAGCCGGTGCCTACTATGTTACCCTACACAGCTGTGTGACAGAAATACGCCTCTTCAGCCCCGGACAATGTGCCACCTCTCTGCATTTTAAGATCCCCACTGGTTGGTTGAACAATGCTGAGGGGGAAATGATAGGCTTATATGAAATTTGGAAGAAGCAGCCTCTGTTTTTTACATTTTTTTTTTTCCCGACTCTCATCCCCAGTAGCTATTAGCGGAGTACTTTCCCGTCTATTTGTCCATTATCTGTGCATCATCAGGCAGACCATTATCCCATTATGTTTTGCATCTGTGGTCCAGAATGCTTACTGGAAATGAGTCACCACAAAGGCCAGTGAAAGGTAGGTGTTACTATCAGACGGCTATTCATAGCCGAGCCCAACGGGGATGAAAGTATCACATTTAAAAAGTCCTCCGGAACGTGAAAGGCTTTTTAAAATTATTATTATTATTACGGGCGTCTTTATAGCACGGGGAAATATTGCCGTTTTTTTACGAGGAGCCAGAGGACTTTCTTTTTTTTTTCAAGTGAAAGCATCAAGAATGCGAGTCACAGTCTGACCTCATGTTATGTCCCACAGCCTGTGTGATAGTGTCGTATTCAGGTCATTTTTAACAAGCGTCTGTCTCCGCCTGTTTGGCTCAGGTGACCGGTCCACCTGTAGCACCCCCTCCTTTTTTGTTGCCATGGAAATAGCCTGTCTTGCTGCACTTCAGAGCTACGACTCATCTTTTTCTTTTCCTCCCTCCCCTCACTGAGCTTCTCTGCACACATCATACATATACATGAGGACTATCTTAGTTGGCGTGTCGGCTATAAACACATGCAGTAGTTTCTTTTTTTTTTTGGGGGGGGGATTCTTTTGTTTCCCGTTTTTGACGCTAAATAAAAGTTGTAAGAACCCACACGCGTTGGTTTATCTGCTCAGTACAAAACACACCGCTTGGTGCTGTGTGTAAATCAGCTTACAGAGGCAATGTGCTGGCTTGGTGCCTGTGTCGCTGACGCAGCATTTACTGTGTGTAGTGTAAAGCACCCAGGGCCACAACTGTGTGTGTATTTGTGTGCGCGTGTGGAAGGCACCCAGCCTTCTGTCCGTCTTTGCGCTAGTAGGTTAGATTTCTCATCTGCACAGCTTCCTCTCGGTGTTCCCTCTGTACTGACGCGACACAATAAACTGCAGTGCAGCCCTGTTGTTGGGGGCGCTAGCTGAGGCTCTGCAGTACTTACAGCATATCCCCCTTTTTATTTTTGCATTGATTTTATGGGATTATACTGTAGTCGCAACACCAGACAAATCTAGACAGGTGTGACCGTCTAGACTGGGTAGCTCGGGCAGTAGATGAAAGCCCGCCCCCGTGTCCCTCTGTGATATATACGTTCGCTGTGGTTGTACAGTAGAAAGGCTGAACGCTTTGTTTTCACTCCAATCCGCAACCTCTGCTGTTTTCCCGCTCTACAGAAGTGACTTTTTCTCCCGAGTTTTTGAAATTGCTGCCAGCCAACTAAATGTTGTCCTCCTTGTGTCTCAACACTCAGTGCAGGATTCAAGTGAGAAATCTTCGGCGGAAGGGGAATACCGCCGAGGTATTTGTTCACAGTAATAGTCCAGCTACCGCTCGCTGAGCGCAATCGGCTTGCAAGGAGGTCATCCTTGACCCAGTTTGTGCCCTTGTGTGTTTGAAGGACGATGTCATGCTGTAGCATCTTTGACAGAAGATGCATAATTGTGCATTTCACAGAGATGATCCTCCTCCAATCTTGTTTTGGTTTGTTCTATATGCTGATGGTGACTCTTCTTACCCACAGACCAACCAGCAGCACAGGTGGACGCGGCTCTCGTGGCATGACTACCACAAACAAGGGAAACAAGGCCTTGAAGGTAATTGACTCAGCGACGAGAGTAAATTGCAAAGGACCCAATGTTAAATCCTAATATAAAGACCATCACCTACTGATCCCCATCCACAGGTGAAGCGGGAGCCGGGAGAAAATGGCACCAGCCTGACAGACGACGAGCTGGTGACCATGTCGGTGCGGGAGCTGAACCAGCATCTACGGGGCCTGACGAAGGAGGAGATCCTTCAGCTGAAGCAGCGGCGGCGCACCCTGAAGAACCGCGGCTACGCCGCCAGCTGCCGGGTGAAGCGCGTCACCCAGAAGGAGGAGCTGGAGAAGCAGAAGTCCCAGCTCCAGCAGGAAGTGGACAAGCTGGCCACGGAGAACGCCAGCATGAGGGTGGAGCTGGACGCTCTGCGCTCAAAGTACGAGGCCCTCCAGAGCTTCGCTAGGACTGTGGCCCGCAACCCCGTCACCTCAGCCAGGGGCCCCATGGCCTCGGTCATAGGGCCCCTCATCCCCGGTAAAGTAGCTGCCACCAGCGTCATCACCATCGTCAAATCCAAAACGGGGGCTAGGTCGTAGTAGCAGAAAAGGGCGGGAGGAAGATTTTCCAAGACTAAACTAGTCAGTGCATTGTAACATGCCCGAGGATCGCCTGTGTACGTTCTCCGTTTGAACCCTTGGCACCAACACTAACAATACGCTTTCCCAAATTCACTCCCAAAGGATGACTCAGCAGTCTGTACCAGTCTACAGACACGTCGTGCTTTAGGGCGACACAGTCGAACTGTGCGGTTTAGGACGTCGCAGTTGGTTGTTGAATGAACGGCGACATATTGGCAATACTGACACGTTCCATTTAGAATGCATATCATTGTTACAAATACTTAATAAGGCAATATTGGGTGCAAAAAGTACAAAGCAGAATTCCGACTGTTAACAGCTTGTTGATTTTTTGGATAAAGTGACGTGTCCGTTTCCTTAAAACTGAGCTCTTGAGATTTTTTCCTTGTAGAGTCTCACAAACAGGTCAAATAATCCAGTTTAGACGTCAAAGCCCTGAACCCCTTTTGCTTGTTATCATGCACTGACTTGAATTTGGATAAATAACAAACGGTGTGAATGCTACAGATGTCTTCACAACAGCCTGACTAACCCAAAACTAGTAACCGAGTCAAAATTGTGAGTCTGTCGAGACTATAAGCGTGAAATAATGCTCCCGAATCTAGCATTCATTTCTGTTTTTATCTGTGACCGGCTTTAATGAACTTGTCATTATCAATATGACTGGTAGATGCAATAATAATATATGTATGCACTGAAAATACAAAGAGGTCTTGCATATTTATGGTTAAGTGGAAATGTTAAAAATGAATCAGCAGTTCTTAACGACGATGTTCCAGAGCTGAGTGCCATTCCAATATGACAAGATTCTTCTTCAATATCTGAATGTTATAACAGTAATATCCTCTTGTTTTGTGGGGGCGCTGATATCCACAAACAGTTTTTTTGAAACATCATTTGTTTTGCTCATAGAGGAAATATGTTCCAGTTGCTTTGTTTAAAAGATATATATTGCAATTTTTTTTTTTTTTTTTTTTGTAATTACTTGTTGACAGAGCCGTCGGATATTTCCAAAAAAAAAAAAAAAATCTTTACACAAGCTTTACTGTTTTGAATTGTTAAGGTGTAGAAAACTTTGTCTAATGTTGAGTTCTTGGTTTTTATTACTAGGTAGATTACCTTCCATCGTTTATAGAAATACAGATAAAAAAAACGTAAAAAAAAAAAAAAAAAGTCCTGTGACATCTTTTTTGCAATTGTACCGAAAGTGGCTTACTATTGAAGTCTGATAGCTTTTTTCTAGTGACTAGGCGCGTACTGTGGGGTAGCGCGTGACGTGATGTGTAAGTGACAAGTCGGCAGTGTCGTCACTGTATAGATGTCAACGCTGTGCTATTTTAAAGCAAATCTGTAGAGCTAAACTAGGTGGTGTAAACAAGGTCAATTGTCTTTGTGCGTATTGGCATCTGTGATATCCTCCGCTTCCTCGGTGTTCATGTTGTCGTCAAGAAGTTCACCACATTGAGACGGTGATTTGGGTGACTTTTACCTGAAGCTGTGTAATGGTTGCACCTGGTGCTTGGATGCCCTCGAAAAACACATCCTCTGTAACCCCGAAAAATAATGGGACTTCATTGTCGTATCCATTCCAGCCACTTAACTGGTTTAGATCTGAAGGGAAGAGAAATTAATAACATTTTTAAATTTCGCTTTTGACAGACTAAATGTGAAGTTAACTGTTCCCCCCCCCCCCCCCCTCCAAATGTCTACAGCGATCAGATTGCGTCAATGAACTTAAAGGGTAACCGGCCAATCACGGTGCAGCATCACGCGTGTAAATGTACCCACTGGTCTTCAGATTGAAGGCGGTAAGAGTTCGGCTGAGGGTTCGTATGCACTAAGCTCCTGCTTGTTTTGCTCAGGACAAAACAGGTCACTCTCTAAAATAAAAAAAAATGAACAATCTATTCTAGATGAGAGAGAGAGAGAGAGAGAGAGAGAGAGAGAGAAGCAGGGATGGCAGCTCTGTTCATTTTTGCTTTTTTTTATTTATTTTTTATATATATATATATAATAAACATGTCATAAAGGGCTTCGATCCACACTCGGAAAGAGACGCAAGCAACACCATGTAGGATTACAATCAACCACCGCTGCCAGCAGCGCTCCAGTGGAGCGGTTTCTCCACCTCCCAAGGTGAAAGTGGTCGTGTAATGACATTAACAGAATGCACTTCATCCAGATCTCACTCCCCTGGTGGTTCAGAATGTCTTTATAGTGTCGGCGAGGTGTTGATGTCAAAGCTACGCCTCTCAGCGGAAAAACAACTCCACGCCAGAGAGACCCCGGGTGCCGGTGTCTTATCGTCGACATTGCTTAGCTCTCTACATTGACTGGTGAACTGTGGGAATAATCTATATCTGACTCTTGACATAGCCCAGTATTGATGTTGGCGTCCTTATTGCTGTGGCAAAGTCTTGTGGAGTGAATCTTTTTTCGGTGTCAAGTGTCTTTTTAAAAAGGTGTTCGAAAGCGGGCACCGTCGACCAATCTCTCCGCTCGAGGTGATCACTCTTCTCTTTCTCACACATACAGTTGTGTAGTATGTAGCTACAGTAGGTATTAATGACCATTGTGAAAAAGTGACCCTTAAATATGCAACTCAGTGGAAAAGGTGTGAAAGAGTAGACGTAAGAGTAATCAATATTGTCAAAGTGACTATGGTCTGTTATTTAATAATTCTTGCTGTTTTGTAGGTTGTTCCTTTTTTTTGTAAACTGTGTTTTTTTTTTTTATTTGTATCCCTAAATGGAAGAGCAATTGGCCCTTGTTTATAGTAGTGGACATGTTAAAGTGTGCAGTGTGGAATGGTGAGACAGTTGCACTCGAGCCTTACTCACTAATTGCCCTGGTCTTAAATTAGCTGAACGACTGGATCCATAAATTGGACTCGGATATCTGACTGAAAGATATTGCTATTATGTAAATGTCTGTGCACTGAGTGAAATAGATGCTACGGTAGATTCCGTCACAAGGGCCACTTGCAATATATTTTCTTTTCTTTTGGTATGCGCGCGTGTGCGTGTGTTTTGTACGTTTCGAGGTTCCTCTGCTGCTACTCCAGTCATTAATGCTCGTCGTTTGCTGTAGCGCCATCCACAGCGTTTCTGTTCTCATTATGTGTCGAGTGTGTATTTGAAAATTGATCTTAACACTGGAATTTGTTCTGCTGATTTCATTTTTAATTGGTTATGGCTTTTATTTATTTTCTGTTTGTTTTGTTTTTAGAGAGGAGATAAATTACAGCACTTGTGTGGCAGTTGAATTTAATAGCTCTCGAGACATTGGCTTTTTTTTTTCATATTATTATACTTTGAAAACAGTCGACTGTGCAGGTTTCTCCATGGAGTGGGTCTGTCTTTTAAAAGGTATACAAATCTGACTAAAGCGAGTAATACACAGTGAATTATCCGTTTTTGTTATTTTTCTGTATGGGTTGTAATAAAAATATTGCAGTACTTTGTATGAAAACAAACGATAGTTAATTGTAACTATTTATAAAATTAAATTATTGTACTTTTTGCAATCTGTAGATAAGTACTATGTATTCATATATACAGTAACAACTGTGGATTTAAATGTGATTCTCTGAGGTGTCTAAGTTATTGATGTATATATTGTATGTTTGTTGATACAGCTTCCTTTATTTTCTAATAAGACCAATAAAATGTTTTGAAAAAGGAAAACTTCTCTCTTTGGAGGCTTTTAAACACTCTTCAAATGGATCTTTTTTGTCCCATTCTGTGGCGTCATTGACCCAGTTTGATACTCGTAAAAATAAACCGGCGGGGAAGGCTCTTCACCGTCCAGGGTGGTTTTTTTTTTTTTTTTTTTTAGAAGACAGCGATCATTTAGATGGCACGATTTCTTTTTCTGTGATCCAAAAAAAGCTGTTGGGCGACCCACTTTGGCTAACCTCGGCGGACGTATTTTTGGCCCGACACGAGTAAAACATTAGAGTCATGAAGGATGTCTAGGTGTGCTTGTCCTAGATTGGGAGGAGTAGTGAGTTAGTCATCTGTGCTCCCTGCGGGCCTCCCCCCCCCCCCTCTCTGTCTCAGCGCACCTCATCAAACATCACCCCTCCTCGGAAGCCTTTCAACCCAGCACATTCGAACTGCATCTCGTGAGAGACCACGCGGGACAGAAAGAGACAGATGGCTGAAGACGAGCTACGGGGCAAGTCTAAACCCCAGTGCCCGCGTGCACCGTAGGCATTGTAGACTCCTACAGGTCAGTGTGACCTGTTCCTTAAATGCAGGCTCCTCTGGATGCCTGCCCCAGACAACCGGATGCCCTCTGAAGCGTTGATTTAATTTAGGCGGGTGGGGCTATGAGGTGAGCGGGTGGGCAATCTAGGACAGCATTCTTCATCTTCACCCACTTCTGCAGCAGGTGCCTGCCCCAGTTCTCAGACCACACACAGCCCCCCCCCCCCCCCGCTGCACAATATTAATGTTGCCGACCGTTCATTTAGCACGTCTGCCCCGCCAAGAGCTCGGCGGCGGGGGCTCCGCTCTGCGAATGTCACCCCACGGCAGAGGGCATGCTACACCGGGTAAGAGGTGTGTGTTTATCAGCAGTTATTTGAATTAGATGAGAGCTTGCTGTGATTGTGCATATGAGAGACTTATCCTCGTATATCGAACCACGTGATTTTTTCAGACAGACGGTGACATCCCAGCAGTAAGAAAAAGCACCACAAGCCAGATAAAAGCTAAGGATGTTAAATATTACTGCTAGTGAGGAGTTCACCTTGTCCTGGCTTTCATGCAATATGTTGGTCTGGGTTTCCCTCTGCTGGCACGTCTGTGTAAAGACTTTGTGTGTGTGTGTGTGTGTTTGTTTTTTGGCTGTTCTTTTCCACAAGATGACGCCACACGCTCTTAAAAGGATTTCCCCTACCGTGCACATCTTTACTGTATTGAGTAGAAAAGTTATTAATTTCGCCCCACTTGTTGAAGTTTGAAACTATGAAATGTTCCCCAAAGTGCTCCATAATATTCTCGTTATAGTCCAGGCACTATAACACCTGTACACTCTAATGCAAGTGTTTGTGGATTTCAGAAGCTGTTGATTGATTAAACTCAGCTTTTGAAGGCCTGACTGGTGGTGTTGTATTGAAGGGTGACTCACACCTTTCACTTATAGTAGGCCTACAACACACCACGAGATTATCTTTGAGTGTCGACAACTGTGAGCAGTACAATCCTTACTGAGATAAAGATGAACTTCAGGGCTGCTGGGTTGCATAATTAAAAGTCAGTGACGAGACATTTTCTTCTCGGTTGTGATCTCGATAGCCACCAAACTTTTTTAATATATATTGTTTGATGTATTTTGTATGTATGCTAAATGAATGCATTCACATCATATGATGTACCTTTGCCCAGTGCTTTTCTATGTGTTACATTTTTCTTTTTATCATTTTTTGGTTTATTTTCATTATATTATTATTATATTATTGACACACTTTAACCAGAGGCATAAAGGAAGAACATCTTCAATACCAGGTTCATTATTCCGGTTGTTTAGCATGGTCAAATACTTTAAAGATAAAGGGACTTATCTTATCTTATCTTTGTTATTGACTTGCAGCAAATTGAAGGGAACGTACAGACCACACGTTGGCACGTCATCAACGACGGCTTCGGCAGAGATAACCTGCTACTTCTGTGGGAATAGAGATAATTGTCACATGACGGTGGAAAACGCCACGATTATGTAACGACGTGTCGAATGCGTGCACCGGCACCTCATCGTACGATCCGCCGTCGGTCAAGTTTGCCACGATGAACACGCGACTTCGCGTTCGGTCCTTTCAAAGTAAAACCAGTGACCACAACGGTGTGTGGCGATGCGTTTTATGATGAGCGCTCCCATTTCCTCCGTGGCTCCAGCTGCTTCTTTGGGCCGACTTGACGTACGCGCGTCGTGCGTCGTTGCGTCGCCCCATAGAGGAGGCGTTGGCGCATCGCAACAAACTGCTGCCGCTGGACCTGCGGCTGCTGCTTTCTGCGGACACAGTTAAACCGGCTTGTCCTGCACCGAAACGGTGCACACAACGGACACCGCTCACAACCGGAGAGAGTCGCCCTGTGGCTACAGTTGAACCTCAACTGATCCCTCGTCAGCTTCGACATGATCAAGAACGGACATCACCACCACCAAGTGAGCACGGTAGCTTGTAAAGACGCAGGCGCGACCCCCGGCGCTGCAGCTTGCAGTCCCGAGAAGAGGAGGAGAAGAATCCGGGTGTGGTGCGATGGTTGGTGAGTAACTTTACCGGAATTATTGGCGGTGCGATGGAGATGCTGCAGCACTGTTCGTATCGGTCGTTGTCCGTTTGAATGGATGTGTCAGCATGCGTGTCAGCCGCCACCGGAGCAGGCCTGCTGCAGGTTACACTGCTCTCACTGGACGGCTGCTCCATTCTCCAGAGACATCAGTGTACACTCAACTTTTAATTCAGTATTATGTTGTATCTCTAGTCAACCAGGCGAGTGTCAATGGCCCACTGTAATTCGGGACTTATTACATTACATTGCTATACTCTACATTACTGGAGCATCCTCTCCATTCTCCTCCTCAGTAGACACATCTTTACATAATAACACCAGCACTGACTTATGTTGATTTGTTTACCTTTCACTAATTCACTGTCATGCCCTTTCACTATGACTCAGTATACCCTGTAGTAATGCTTACACTGGCAATGACGCATCAATATTTTGGATGTGATAAAAGTGTCTGCTGGATTCATGTAATAATGTATTGTACGTACCGACTTCACAGTACTTGACTAAATTTAGGGGTAACAACATGTTTTACTGAATAAACAAGTCAACAAACCTATTAGAATTATGATGATCAAGCAAGGCATAGGCTAAATGTTGAATAAATGTGTAAAGTCTAAAATCTGCCGAAAAGCATTGGCCAGTACATTTTTATATATGCGTTTGGACATATTATAATCCATAACCCTACAGCCTGAGACACAACCAATGCCACCAATGTGGCAGTTGGTAATATTAATGCATCCTGATCTTCAGGAGGCACGAACAAATGAGTCTTAAGTACTGTGTGCACTGTCACTGGGACAACCGGTTATAATGAGCCTTCGGTAATGTTATTACTAACTCTTGTGCTTCTATTGCTACAAGTCAAAATGTCAACATTAATATTTACTACGCCACGGCATGAATTATTTGTTTGCTTTCAACAGACATTTTATAGTTGAGGTAAGAGGCAAATTAAGGAGGGAGAGGTTCAAATCCAGAGCATTGCCATGACAAGTTACGCACTTCAGACGACTTGGTTACCGGTTCCTCCGTGAGCATACTTAGTCTGACTTTCCGTGGGTTTACTTTCATGACACCGTAATCATGACACCCCAACACACAAGGTGTCTTCTGGCAGGACGGTGTAACGGAAAAAAAGAACAATGACATTAGTGTTGAGCAAGGCGCTCACGCAGGTGCCGCCTTTAATGCAACACTGACGATAAATGCGAACACACAGCTGTGGGAAGGGCAATGCTAAACAGAGGAAATAAGCTTTTGTGTTCGCATCAATTGGCAAAACAACAAACATGTGAATAAAGGCCAAAAACAAAGACAAGCTGAGTTCACTTTGCTCCTGCAGCTAAACGTCAAACATCAGATTTATTGACTAAAACATAGCCGATATATTGCTTTATGGTTTTACTGTGTTCTTTGGGAAAATTCAGTGTCCAACTAAAACACTTCTCCTGACAACCCAGCAGCAATAATCATGTTCTCCTTGTTAATAATACCACAACTCAGTTCATCTCAGACAACATTTTAATTATCTAACAGTCACGCAGGGACTTTTAAAAGGTTATTTCACTTTAACTAGATAAAAGCGTACAGTGCTATTCCATTTATTGGTATCTAACTCAGAACATGTGGGATTTTTTGTTTGTTCTGTATCCTGGCATTTGAAACAACCCGTCTTTGCAGAAACACATTAGTGTGAATTGTTTTTATTAGGAAGGAAAATTAGGAAAGTGAGGTCTTTGACTTTGAGTAAACGGCACATTGTTGAAAACTAAGAATACTTTCAACCAAATTGTACTGAGTTGGCAACAAAAATGTGGGTGAACTGATCAATTGATCTACAAAATTGGTTGTCAACTACTTTTGATTGATCGTGAGAAGTTATTCACTGGTTTCAGCTTCTCAACTGTGAGGTCATTTGATGCTGTTCGTTGCCATATAGCAAACTAACTATCTTTGGGTTTTTGGACCTTTTGGTTGAATAAAACAAGCAATTTGAATATGTCACACCATTAGCTGTTTGAAATTATAATTTCTTTCATTTATACACTAAACTATAAATCGATAATGACAATAATCGTTAGCTTCAGCCCTAGAACTGACCCCTCTAAGATGCCCCCTCTGGGAGAAACAACAAGCCTCTGCTGGTCAGAGTCTGGCTCCATGGTGCAGCGGAAAAAAACGAAATGTTTTGAATTTCTGCGCATGAAGGCCAGGATTATGGCGGCTTTCTCTTGTAGAATTCCTGTCGTTTATGTGCGGCTGCCTGTCCATGGTTTGATGGAATGTTGCAGAATATTTGGGATGCCAGAATATTACTCGGTGGGGTGAGCACGCAAAGAGAGCCAATGTCAACAGAGCTCATGCCATTAACCCCATCTAACCCCCTCCAAGCCCACACCTGCTACAGCCACTGTAGCCCGTCACTGAGCACATTGTTTCCCGAAGCCCTGCTGGACTGACATCCAGCGTTGTCAGCGGTATGAGAGGAAAATTCCAAGGAAAGAGCACAGTCACTTCATTTGTTTAGACATCTTTGACCCTGCCCTTTCTTCTTGGCACAAAGACGCTTGTTGATCATCTGTCCTAAAAAGAGGTGATGGGGGTCAAAGATCAGTTGTCAGTGAAGCATCATAAAGGAAGAGCGTAAAGTCCACTTCCACTGTGTTTCTGCTGAGGTAGCATATCCACACAGCGCTATAAACGTGCTATTTAAAGCCTCAGTGAAGTGTGTCTTATTCATTCCAGTCTTACCTGAGACTATTATTATAATTATATCAATATGAAGGTAATCATTTTTGTACCCCCCTTAACTGGTATTCCCGTGTCCCATTGTATTCTATCACAGTCTGTCTGGGTTTGTTCCTGAGAAGAGTATAGGTGCTGTTTGGGTGTCCGCTAACAGGCTACGCTAATTAATATTTCATCATCTCACGGTCATGATCCAAGCCCTGCTTAAAAATACAACAGGAATACGGTAACACATGTTGGGCATCGTGCTAGTGCAACACCCCCCAAAAGCAGCCTCCTGGTCTTATGTAACTCTGTCTGGGTCTCAGGAGCTTTTCTTCCCTATTCAATCACCTCCAAGTGCTCCCTCCAGCTACATTCTTCTGGCCCTGCACTATCGCCTCGGAACCGGCACACGTGGATCCCATTTCAAGAGACACACAGAGACCATCTTGCTTCCCCGACAACAATCCTCTTTTTCTTTTTTTTGGGGTTCACCTTTGCACATTTCTTTTTGAAGTAGTGGATACATCTGAATCACATAGACAAGCCCTACAAGTCTGGTAATAGTTTTTGTGTTGCCATGCCATCAAGTGCAGTCTAGGCTGCTTTCAGTCAGGCTGTCTATTGTGACACCGCAGCAAGATACAGATGCTGTCTTTCATTAGCATAGCCTGGGGGGCCGAAAACATCACAGGATTCTGTTACTGATGTGGCTGTGTGAATACTGTCGGTCTGGAAGTGCTCGTCTGTTCTCTTATTGATTTTTGAGGATGCTATTCATAGCACTGTTTTGCACCTGACCTTAAGAGAGCTGACGTCTAACTTCATGTACTAAAGAGGACACAGATGCCAATTTTTTTTACGTAAAATCAGCCATCAATTATGTTGTCTTTATTGAGGTTCTCCAAGTTAATTGCTGCCACGTAATTGCTGATGGTTATAGTTGCCGCTGTACTAAATTACTCTGTGATTAGATCTTAATAAACCTTAATGCATCTCCAGTGACACCTGCAGTCACTTTCATTAGTCAGAGCAAATTCTTCTCTCTTTGTGTTCCTTTTACACATCAGTATCATGTTCCAAGCAGAGCAGAAATAAAAAAAATGTCATAGCTGCTGGCAGTTGTAATAGTGATGTAGGGATAATGCCCATCTGTTCTCTATTACTATGCTAGATTACCATGTTACAATCTCCGTCTACAATCTGTGCCTAATCTAATTATCTACGGATGGTATCATAGCCTGGGTGGAGTGAAGTGGGAGAGAAAACACACTGTGCCGTTGAGTTTTTTTATGTTTAGACTTTGATCAGATATCCAGCAGATCACATGAAGTGCGTGGATTACAGTGTTGTCAGGAACACTGTACGTATTATAGGATCATACTGATATTTCTGCATGTTTTAGGCCATGAACTAAACTTCTATTGATCTCCTATCGTCCAGGTTGCTTTTCACTTATTTCATTTGAATCAACTTTAATTTTTTGTCAAAGTTACTGCAAAGTTTGTGAGTCCAAGAACACCCAAACATCTGCGGGATAAAGAGGAGCTGCCATTTCTAACTTTCAGAAAAGTGTGAACTTCAAAATGAAAACATGCCACACAACTCTAACCCAGCACACCGTGCTTTATTCGACTCCCTTGCTATCATCAGGAGTAAAACATGGTGTTGTGGAGAAGAGTTGTGTGACGTGTTTAAAATTTGACGAAAGAGCGGCTGAGAAACCGTATTACTGTAACTCAAGAAATCCTTTATGCTTTAATTGATTTTCCAACCAAGAATTAAAAAAAACAAAAAAACAATCCTTCACAGCTGCTCCTGTACCTCATTACAATAATGCAACTTATGTAACTTCTCATGTTCTTATCCTCCCAGCTATGACATGGTCCATTATGGCCACTCCAACCAGCTGCGACAGGCCAAGGCCATGGGAGATTACCTCATCGTTGGAGTACACACAGATAGTAAGGATAAGAACCGCTGACTTATTGTCCCTGTCACACCTACAGTACATCTTCAATGGAAGCCGTCTTGCATCATCTCCAATTCTGATACTCTTCCTTCCTTTACCATGCATAAATTATGCTATGGCACCATTAGCCTCTGACAAGGCAGTGCCCTATAGACTTTGGTGGGGTTGTTGTGACAGTAGTGCAACCACTTGAGCAATTTTTATATAGCACACTGGAGCATTCTGATAACCCAGCATGACTTCATAGTCAGGGCAAGACACCAGCAATCTTTTCCCTCTGCTGAAGTTATAAGAAATGTCTCAATGACGAAGGCGATGCTGCGTTCAGTCACTGTAAAAGCTGCTCAGAATGTCACGTCATGTCTCTCTCTGTTAATCTATGAATCTCTGTTCATTTGCGCGTGTCGACGGTATCGTTTTGAGTGTACATGTTTTGTTTTCAAGGTGAGATTGCGAAGCACAAGGGTCCGCCAGTCTTCACTCAGGCGGAAAGATACAAGATGGTGCGGGCCATAAAATGGGTGGATGAGGTCGTGGAAGGAGCGCCTTACGTCACCACCCTCCAGACCCTCGACAAGTACAACTGTGACTTCTGTGTGCACGGAGGTACAGTTTTATCAAGACCTCGTGTCCTTATTTAGACACACAGATTACACACATTACGTTACACATTCATATTGTGCTAAATACTGTTATTAGTTGATTTAACAGGGTCAAGTTGATTTCGGCAGGCAGCGTGTCATGTATGCTGTTGTTTCAGATGACATAACACTCACAGTGGATGGGAAAGACACATATGAAGAGGTGAAGAAGTCAGGCCGGTACAGGTGAGTTTCCTTTTGAAATCAGCAGACGATCATAATAACAGCCGAGATTATATGTTGTGTGTGTGTGTGTCTGAAGTTATTATGTTGTTCAAGGGAGTGTAAGCGAACCCAGGGAGTTTCAACCACAGATCTGGTCGGCAGGATGCTACTGATGACCAAAGCACATCACAGCAACATTGTGAGTATACAGCCTCATTGCCTCTATATACCCTTCAGGACACGGCACACGCCTAATTCAATCCTCTCTTCTCTTCAGGATAGTTCAGACTATCAGCAGCACACGGACAACTTTGGAAAGGTAGGTACCAAACATATTTAGGTCGAATCAAATCCTCAGCTTTCTACCAAACTCTTAATTGATGGATGTTCAAAACCAAATTCTTGGCTCTTTGGCTTCCTCTTCCTTAACTGTTTTGTCATTCATGTCAACCATTATTAAACAAAGGCCTTTACTGGGGACCCACTTTGTAATCAAGTTGCAGGCCTTGCCAGTGAAACAGTGAATGCACCTTTTGTCCCTGGATGGGGAAAGTAACTCAGACTCAACATGCTGGGGATTTAAATTTTCACATTTGAACGTGCAGACTAGCAGAGTAGTGCTGTGAAGTTGGCGAGAGTTGAATAAATGTGCTGGGGATTTGTGGGACAGCCTCGAGTTTGAGCAAAGGTGACATTGTTACTCGCGCCACCAGGTGGCGGTGATGCAGCGTCCTGGTCTCATACACAAACCAGTGGTGCTACTGAATCGAAACTGAAGTGCATCGGTCTTATTGCTACACTGTTTGTACTCATTGTGCCTGTTGCTCAGAAGGGCCACAGTCCCTGGACAGGGGTGTCTCAGTTCCTGCAGACTTCACAAAAGATCATCCAGTTTGCTTCAGGGCAGGAGCCTCAACCCGGAGACACTATCATCTATGTGGCTGGAGCCTTTGACCTCTTCCGTATCCTTTTAGAACCTCACTAAAAAGACTGCTGGATCTCTGGAAACATAAAACTTGTTAATCAAAAAAGCATGAGCAGTTTAGTAAACTGAGATGCTTCTGCCATTTATGAAATGGAAGAAACTTGGAAAAACACTATGCAAACACTATGAACTATTTATAATTCTGTGAACCGTCAAATAGTCAGCTTTTCTGAAATGCCTAGTCAACCTTGACTAGTCTCCTGTCAGACATCGGCCATGTGGACTTCCTTGAAGCAGTGCATAAGCTCGCCGAAAAGCCATACATTATAGTGGGGTTGCACTTTGATCAGGTGAGACACCTGTGTGAGACATTGTCTGCCTCCCTGAGTCGAGCGTTGGCATTGTACTTTAAATTTCCAATTTGTTCACATCTTTTAGGAGGTGAACCGCTACAAAGGGAAAAACTATCCCATCATGAATGTCCACGAGAGAACACTCAGCGTGCTGGCTTGTCGAGTAGGTTCTTCTTCTACCTCCACCACCGTCAACACAGTTCATAGCACACATATCTTATTCATCTGTAGTTCATTTTGTGTGTGATTGATTTCAGATTTATTTTCACAGTATGTGTCAGAAGTGGTGATTGGCGCACCCTTTGCAGTCACAAAAGATTTGCTGGAACATTTCAAGGTAAGTACAGGCATCACAATTATCTCTCACAGCTAGATAATAATGTTCTCTGTAATTAAAAATAAAGAAAGTAGAACTTCTTTTTATCTACAGGTGGATCTTGTATGCCATGGAAAAACAGAAATATATCCTGACAAGGATGGCTCCGACCCTTATGCTGTAAGAGTCTATACCTCTATACTATCTTTTTTAAACATACTGTTGTCCGCAGGAATGCTAAATCACATTTAATTGACAATGTTTTCTTCATATCCAGGAGCCGAGGAGGAAAGGAATCCTGCGTACTGTTGACAGTGGGAACAGCCTTACTACGGATGCCATTGTGCAGAGGATAATTAAAAACAGGTTAAAAAAAGGGGGACCTGTCATGCTTGGGAGGCAAAAGTAGACAATTTCATATTACATCCACTGGGAAAAACAGTATTTATCTAAGTTAAAATAAATGAGACACATTTTGTTTGCTGCTGTAATACATTGATAGTACATTAGATTGACTCTTTTCCCAATTGTCTTGTTTTGATTCAGATTGCTATTTGAAGCAAGGAACCAGAAGAAAGAAGCCAAAGAGATTGCTGTGATCCAGGCCATGAAGCGACAAGAGGAGGAGAAGACTAAAGAAAGATCCCAGGCTGTGCTTTAGGAAGGCCCCAAACAAGCACTGAGTGTCATAACACTAACAAGCTCAATTAATCTAAACTCATGTACAGTAAAAAGCAACCCTTTTATATGTGCTATGACACGCTCCACACACGATCCTGGTTTATAACAGCACTCCTTACAGCAGCCCGTTTGAAGCCAGGGCGGCATAGTCTGCTGTGGGATCATCAGGTATACCGCGCGTGTTCTTGTGTGCGATTGTGTGTGTGTGGGGATCTTCTGTGTATTACTATATTTCGGCATATGCAAATACATGTTCATGTCAGTCAACAATCACACATGCAGACGATGGAGTTATAGACATACAAAAGTTGGGAGCGAGGAAGATACCACTATGTCTTCAAATGTCTATTATATCTCTTTGGATATTTTTAATTCCTCAAGCACTTTTATTTATTTTTTGCCTTCAAAAATATGGAATTTTAAGTATAATATTATGGGATTTGGATTTATGAAGAGCAAGTGTGGGTACCTGAGGTGTTGGTCAGGCGTTAAGCTGTAACCAGGAAGTGATTTGATTAGTCGCTTCCATGGTGTTGTTGCTGCTTTCTGTCCAGCATTGGGCAACAACAACTGATCTATGTATAAACTGTATTTACTGTATCTATGTATTATAGAGTAATCACAGGATTTCTGGAGGACGCTAAAACCACTAGACCACAAAATCCCCCTGCTTCTCTGCATCTAACTTGGGGTTGTTTGGCTGTGAGAAGCTGTAGAAAACTCTTTCGGGCCCTCATGTACCTTTATGCTCCAGAAATCATCAGAACTGTCCTGTTTTACTGGTAGAGCAGGTTTTTAACACAAAAAAAATGCCCAGACCTGTATGCCTGGCCTTTTGAGTGCAATTGTATTTTTTTTAACCAACACTCCTTAGGTTTTATCCTAATATAGAGATCACTACAGCGTTTTAACAGACTGCTTTTAAGCTTTAGTTTTCTTCGTATAACTATGACAGATGCTCAGTGTGGTTGACTTGATCATGAAATAGACCTCTTACTGTCATTGAGCCCTGAACAATTTAACCTCTGTCTCTATATCAAATGGGATTAAATAATATATTTTTTGTAGATGAATATTTTACTCACCTCCTCTCCATTAACTACTGTATAGATGGTTTCATATTGTATAAAAACGCATAATAATATATCTGTATCTCAAGTTGGAATGTATTAATTGTAAGCTATAATGTATATGTTATTGACAACTCCCAGTTGTTAAATACTGTAGAAAGCTGATACGACTACAGTATATTGCTGATAATAATAACATTTTAATCTGAAAGACTGTTTGTCATCTTCTTTTGCAATATACTTATTTCTTAAGTAATTGATCTAAATGAGCTCACATGATCAAATGTTAAGGCCATGTTTTGGACACAGAAATTACCTTTGATCAGAAAACTAATTATCAGAATTTTGCAACCTATGAATGAGTCACACAGAGAGTTCGTTAAATGTCAGGGCATTAAGAGCAGATTATTTAGCAGCAGATTAGTACCCAGCAAAGATCTGTAAGCTTTTTCAAAAAAGTGCATAATGCATGCACTCAGTGCAGTTGATAAAACAAAAAATGGGTAAGTCATTGACAAGTTCACACATTTTTTGTCACAATTATTATAATTTTTGGAATTTTGGGGGCGAAAAAGTATAACATTCTTTGAGTAAATGTATTTATTTTTCCACTGAAATCAGCCATAAGCGTGGAAAAACCACGTAATTATTGATCTCAATGATTCAACTACATGTGCTCGAGTACGTTTTCTTAAAATCTTAAAATGTCACCATAATTGTAAAGTGACATTTTGCTCTTATTTTGAAGGAAATGCGTTCTTCCAGTTCCTGTTTGAGAGCCGCTCTCGTTTAGAATGCAGTGCACACGTGCCCCCCAATTTAGCTAATTAGCGTCTCCGTGTCTTGCCAACTCTGTCTGTTAACAGTTCAGGCTGTGAATCAAACGACACCGGCGTGCAGAGCAAAAAGCAGAGTGATGTTTTGCTGTGTCAATACACTGCCAATCCCGCTGCAGGTAGAGCATTCATTAAATTCTAATTCGTCTAATTCTAATTAAACAATTATGTCACTTGTAACACGCAAAGTCACTCTCATTAGAAGTTCTCGTCACTCGACTCAGTCGTCCTTCAGTCTAAATTGGTTCATGGAGTAAGTTTTGTGATTGTTTTTCAAGTCATTTTGTGGTTGGAAATTTTGCAGAATTAAGGTAATTTATCATTATGTGAGAAACGTATACAATGAACTCGGCGCCTAATAACAAACGACATACAATTACTATTTTAATGTTCGCTTACTAACGTTAAGAGGACTGTCTAGAAGTTTATATCTAGTAAGTTCTATATTCTAAAACATGATAAAACTCATACTGAATTGTTTATGAAATGTTATTAAGAGCCATATGGCTCTTAATAACATTTCATAAACAAAAAAACAAAAACAAAAAAACATATATATATATGTTTTGTTTTTTTTTGCAGTCAGTTCTTTTCTATTGTCTTAAAGCATCCACTGTGAATACTTCCTCAGATCTGCATGGGAATGTGCCTCCACCAGGATGTCACAGAAGAGAGTAAACGGGCAAAACTCCGGAGCTCTAAAATAGAGCAAGACCTTTGGGAACATGCCAGGACCGAGATGAACGTGGTGAAAATCCTCATGCTTGGTAAGTTGAAGGTATTTACGGAATGTATCAGGTTTCACTGAAGTATTATTATTATGAAGCGAAAGCATTTCTCTGGCTTGTGTGTGTGTCAGGAGCTGCAGAGAGTGGAAAGAGCACCCTGATCAAACAGATTAAGATCATCCACAGCCAGGGCTTCTCCAAACAGGAGCTCCTCAGTTTCAAGGTACTATAGAGCTGCAAAGCAAGCTTTTATTTGAGCAATCCTGAAATATTATCTATAGTCAAATCAGTCAGTTATGTGACAAAGGGTTCACCTCTCGTTCCCTCCACAGCCTGCAGTACTGGACAACCTGCTGACCTCTATGAAGTTTGTTCTTCGTGGAATGGGGATGCTGAGGATCAACCTGGCGAACAAGAAGAACAAGGTTTGTTTTTTTGTGGTAGCCCCCGTTTTCCTTGCAGCCCCTCTTTGTCCCACTAGATGTCAGTCTTCATCTGTGTTCAGCACATGACAGCAGAGACGATCGATTGAGATTGTGATCATTACAAGTTGTGATGTTTGCGAGGCACGACATAGTGATCCATTTTGACCTTTTTTTTTTTTTTAGGCGATGCAATCCTTGTAGTTTTTTGGGGAGAAGAACATCACATTTACTTTGAATGTAATTTATATATATATAGTGTCCTTTTCTGATGATAACTTGTCCCGTGTGGTTGTAGATGCGCGCCCGCTCCATCCTGTCCTGCAATCAGTGTTTGGGGGACGACCATGAACTGCTTCCTTTTGTGGCTCACGCCATCTGTGCGCTTTGGGCCGACCAAGGGGTGCGAGCAGCTGCAGCCAGAGGTTACGAGTTTGAGCTGAATGACTCTGCACTCTAGTGAGTACAATGGCTTTAAGTGATCTACTTTCCACAACGCCGCCCAGTGATGACGGGGCGGTGGAAATGTCATCGGAAATTGGCCATTAAGAAGAAGCGTGTTGTCGTCACATCTTATCAATACAGAGCGACGGTAAAGCACCTGCTGAGAAAAAGCCGTCTTCAGGAAATGATTCCTGCGACAGTTGTGCAATGGGAGGCTTAATTGGAACCAAATTAATAAAGCATTGTTTGCAGATATGCAGGAAGGTGGAAATAAGGGTGGAGCATATGAAACAGACTTGATTAAAGTCGTTTTTCTTGTTTAATGAGTAAGAAGTCAAGCAGAATTGCTGTAGAGGTGTCGTTGCATCCGTCACATTATCTTTTCATTTAAAGCTTTTCATCTGAACTACCACAGTACATCTCACTGCAAACTATGTCCAATCACTATGAAACACAAGTTACTGGAATACAGCCAGCGTGTTTTTCCCTTTTTTGTGGGACATTTTTATATTTACGTGGGCAGAATTATTTATTTTTTTCAATTGCGGTCCTTCAGCAGTTGTGCCCTTTTTGAATTGTGCATGGAAAAAAAAAAAAATAGCAGCCTGCACAGTGTAACGCACCGCTCTGCATAGATCCGTTTGAGTGTGTGTTGCATCATCAGCTGAAGTGTGGGTCATTAATTGAAGTGTAGCATATATTTTGCTTAATGCCACTATTCATTATTTAATTAAAAAAAAGGTTCTCCAGCTAGCCAGACTGCAGGAGATGATGTGACCGCTTCATTATCGAAACTGGATAGGTTTGGGAGCCGGAGGATGATGGGGAAACTGTCTGTCTCGCGGTGTTCTCACTCTGCTGGACCCCGACATTGATTTCTCCCTCCAGAAATATCGGATCAGACTCCGTCGTGACACACTTGACGTCCTCAGGACCTGAAGGCACCTCAATGTGTGAAATGAATTCTCGGGCATTAGCTCTATCTTGAACTGGACTGTTGAGGATGCTAGAAAGAAATTTGTTACAGGAAGTTCCCAGTGCTGCTGAGTCACCAGCGTCTCCGCTCCTTCTCCACTTCAGTTCAACTGCACCATAACTTGCACCCTTCAAAATAACCATAAGGTGGAATTGACGCCTCTTAATCACGAAACTTACTAAATAAATAATAACGTAACGAATAGTTGCCTGAGCAGCGAGACGTGAAGCTTTCCTGCCAGTAATGATCTGATTTATCTCGGCCTGGTATTTGAAGAAAACGTGTCTTGACAAAAGCAGCAACTGCTCACAATTGACTCTGTGAGACGCTGGTCTCCTCCGTTAGTGATTGTTTGTTGTTCTCTTCTCTTCCCTCTCCAGTTTCTTTGAAAACATTAGTCGAATCATCGCTCCCAAATACGTTCCCACAGAGACTGATGTTCTGAGAGTGCGAGTGAGGACCTGTGGAATCATTGAGACGCAGTTTCAACTTAATGAAATTATCTTTCGGTAAGACTTATTAAACTGGCTGCGCATAGACGGCGACGGTTGCAACATGATATGGTGCCGTGCACGCATAACTCTAAGCTAACATAACGCTGTGTATTGAGTGTGAAGCTAAAGACTTTAACCATCCACACCGGGCTCACTGAAAGCATCATATTCTACTTATTGACACAATATTTTACTTTTAAGGTACAGATGAACATTTTGGATTTTATACCTTTTACACGACAAAACATGCGACTATTTTCCCCGGCTGTGATTGACCCTGCTTTGTAAACCCCACAAGCACATTTCACAAATCTTTTAGTTGATTTTCAATGAGGCTGGTGACAGCTGAGTGTGTACGGAATTAACAATAAATAACTTTTTAAAAAGGATGACACTAATGCTGGTATACTAAATGTCCAATCTATGGTCCGTTGAGCACTATACTGTTCATGGAGTTGTTGTACATTCTTTAACATGCTGCTGTCCTGGAAAGCAGCATGTTGAGACTCTTAAAGGATCCCTGTCTTCAGAGCTGAGGTATGACTCAGACATGAAATATTGATGGCTTCCCGCCGCCTGCTTATTCCAGGAATAATAACACAAATGTAGTGGAAGCGCATCGATGAAACGACGAAACCCCTGCCTCCTTTCCCCTTTGACCCTTTCTGTTTTCAGAGTAAGCAGTCATTCCTGATTCTCCCGGCGCTCTGTCCCTGTGAAACAGAATCCATATGAAGCGGCACTTCATTAATATTTCATATACTGTAGCTTCTTCGGGGCTTGAACTGCATAGAAATTCTTCACTGGGAAATGTTAAAGAAAGAGTTTTATACTTTATTTGATAGTTTATTGAGGAGTATCTTTCATTAAAGGAAATGTAAGTACATTTCATGAAATGATGCTGTTGATCAGGGTTTCTCCAAGTTTTAGTGACTAGGTGCCAATTTAGGGAACAAGGATATGATTGACACATAAAACTAAATATTAATCTTCTATCTCACTTGAACCGAAATCACTGACTCGAGCTAACGGCACCAGCTCTGATGGCAGAACATCATTTCCTTTACACTCGCGAGAGGCCGCTAGTTGCCATGCAACCAGTGTACGCAACAAGTCTCTAAACGCTTCACTCAACTAAAGACGGAAGACAATCTCTCTGGCATCGTGGCTGAAACTGTGTGGAAAAGATTATACAGTTAATTATACAAGCGGAGAACCGTTGTTGCTGCTCTGCAGCTGTTGATGCACACAGAGATGGTTCACTGTTGCTGCCGTGGAGCCGTCGGTCCAGCTGCCGAGTCGATCAATAACGGCCCCCTATGCCAACATGGACCCCCCCCCCCCCCCCCCCGTACGTCCCCACGCATGTAGAGAAACGCTTGTGATTGTCTTGTAATAGTAATATCCTTTGTTGCGTAACCTATATGCAACATGTGTCTGTTTATTGTTCAGATTATCTGGCCTTGCCTTCCATCTCCCATTTTATTGAATTATAGGCATAAGATCTTTTAATTTTCTCTGAAAACTTGCATAATGTAATTCTGAAAAGGATGTGTGAAACCGTTTAAGAGTCGGTCTCGTATGTCGTCGGCTGATTCGACTAAATATTTAAATTCAACAACGTTAGTTCCTCAGAGCCAGCGATCAGTTTACAGGTCTGATCTTGATCTTCCGCTAAATCTGGAAAAAGCACTTTTCTTTTCTGCAGCACAGAAACTACATCTGTCCAATGCCACAGTTGGGGTTTATTGTCTCTCAGCTTGTTGACACTGATTCTTGACCCAGGGGGATAAACGCTTCGCTGCCTCTGACATCAGTTCTGCAATCACGCACCGGGAGGCCGTCTGGTCCAAATGGGAACTCGTTACCTGTGTCACCAAGACCCTCGGCTTCACTTGGTGCCACATCACATTTTCAAATGGATTGCCCCAATATTTGAAATGTGTTTGAAGTAATATCAGTATTTAATATAACGTGTATTGCCTATGAATATGTTTATTTATAGTATATTTAACAAAAAGGCTTTAACCGTTCGTGGAGATTGTCGTCTTTTCCAGAGATGAACAAAGCAATTTATGCAAATATGTTTTGATTCAACTCTTAAATACTCCAATGGGACCAGTCTGTGGAGAGTTTAACACAGATCTTAAGTGGAGGAATTCTTTATTTTTTATTTAATGTAGCAAATTGAGACTACAACTCCATTTTGTTGTGCAACCCTACGTTGTACAATAACTGAACCTTGAACCATCGTGTCTTTATTAATCAAAGTGAATTTTAGCCATTAAACATGTCGAAGATCTTTCATCATCAATGAATCCTACCTTCTCATATTTTTGTAACCAGTGTGATAAATAAAGCTTTATGGACAGGTTGTATGACGTCGGGGGCCAGCGGAGTGAGAGGAGGAAGTGGCTCAGCTGCTTCGACTGCATCCAGGCTGTGCTGTTCGTCGTGGCCCTCAGCAGCTATGACATGACACAGACGGAGGACCCTTCAGGGGTATGTCAAGAAAAAGACTGATGAATCAAATGTGCTGCCATTTCTTTACTTCCTTGGCAGAATAGAGTTCATCTGAAATTTGGTGCAAACTACATCTATTTCCTCGGCCTCTCTCTACTCTCTTCCACATTTTCCTTTTTATTAGAATCGACTGCAGGAAAGTCTTGAACTTTTCACATCCATCTGCGCCAACGCAGTCTTTGGGAGCACTTCACTGGTAAGTTTAATGGCACTTATTTTATATGGCTGTCCTAATGATAATAATGCTTAGAATACAATAAGGCATCACTTCAGAGCTTTGTCTGTTTTTAAAGCTCATCTGAATGTGTGGAGGTGACTCGAGCACTGAGTGGGCCTTTCGGTAATCATTCGTGCCAATCCGATGGGACACAAACTGGCTCTGATTGCCTCTGACTGATGAATCCATAATTAACATACGAAGTTTAATTGAGATGTAGGGCGGGTAATTTGTTTTGTGTGCGAGCACTGTTCAACACTCGCCGTCATTATTTTGTTTGATTTCTTTCATATTGTGTTTGTGGGGCGATTTGTATCTCCATGAATGACTCACTTGTTGGTCAGTATTTATATCTGCACTGAAGCATTGAAGGTTTATCTTATGCTCATTTCCATCAGGCTTCATTTTCAAAATGTCAATTGTTAAATGAGCAGCCAATTGTTTTTCCTATGAGCAGTGTGAGGACATTGTATTAATAGAGGTGGTATACAACGGTACAAGTGCATATTGACGGGAGAAGCAAGTCTGAACTTTAGTTATTATACAGTATGGTGATATTTTATTCATGAGAATCTCACAACACTTCTGATGTTTCATGCCAACTAGTGATGTAAAAACTACCGGCTAACGGTATTGAGCCTCAGGGAGATGAAACACTACGTTAAAGTTGTGAATGTGATGCACATAAGTGATGTTGAGAGAAACTGAACAGAAGGACAACACCTGAGTGTTATTTGAATGTTGTTGACTTTCAGTCTGTTGTCCTCTCTCTGTTCTACAGATTCTGTTCATGAACAAAACGGACCTTTTCCGGGACAAGATCCTACACTCTGACAGACACTTGAGATGTTACCTCTCTAGTTACAAAGGTATGACACCAGAGAACTGTCAGATTTCACTGTGAATTTGAGTATGGAACACTTTTGCATCATTTTTCAGTAGTAAATTAAACAATATATTTCAAATGTTTTTAGTTCATCTTTATTGAAAATATAAAATATGCATTATTAGTCTATTGCTTCTTGGAATCTACAACTTGCTTTGCAACTGCCCCATTGTTGGGTTCCGACCCCAGACTTGAGAAACTGACGGAGTATCCTGTTGACGTGGGATTCGTGGGATATGCAGCTCTTGCTCAACTACTGAACAGTTGACAACCTCAGAAGGTTTTTTTTTCTACAATCTTAAGTTCCTCAAGGAATTGGTTGTATGTGAGTCTTATTGTTTTCTGGATGTGTCACTGCATCCTGCATGTCCGTTGGGTAATCTGAATTCCTTCTGGATTTCACATACATTCCATGTGTATACATGTGTATACAGTACATCAGTCATTCATGGCTCATGGTCATACATATTTCCGACTCATTTACAGCGACTGAGAAGTGAACTCTTGTCGTGTTTTTATTTGTGTGTGTGTGGCAATTGAGGGGGGGAAATATATGTACAGATTGTCCCCGGATTCCAGATTCTTGTTTTGTCAATAGTTACTGAATCAGACTGACTCTGTGTAATTTAGACAGTTGTTAAACCAACTCCTCACTTCACTGAACTCAGTCGGATGTCTCCAGATTTGACATTTTTCTTCCTTCGTCCCCAACCAGGAGCCGATGGTGACGTGGACGCTGCAGCCCACCACATCGCTGCCATGTTCTCCTCATGTAACGACAGTGCAGACAAACTCGTGTACCACCACTTCACCACGGCCACAGACACCACCAACGTACAGGTGGTCTTCCACATGGTCATAGATCAGGTTATGAAGGGGAATCTAGCAGCTGTCCAGCTGCTGTAAAAGTCCCAGAGAGGCTGTTTACATTGTT
Organism: Pholis gunnellus; assembly: GCF_910591455.1. Taxonomy (NCBI): domain Eukaryota; kingdom Metazoa; phylum Chordata; class Actinopteri; order Perciformes; family Pholidae; genus Pholis; species Pholis gunnellus. The sequence goes on from NC_136544.1 coordinate 11,843,074, forward strand.
TCGTCATTCAGCGCTGGAATTTTAATTTTGTCTGTTGTTTTTACCGTAGGCAAATTGTTGTCCATTTTACAATAAGTTATTCATAAGTTAACAGAATAATGTTGCACTTTTTAAAACCCTTTAAATAAAATATTTATTGATAAGCCTGGTCCTTTTTTAATGCTGTTTATATCTCTTCCTGGTTAGACAGCATTTTCTCTACTCCGGATAAAAACTCATTATGTTCAGCATGCACATTCATCCTTTAACCTATCAGTGTTTTTAAGACATGCATGTTAACTATAACTTTGAAGAATGCTCCAATTTTAATCATTGTTTTCCTGGTTTAAATATTACATATTTAATGATTCTTAATCGTCCATACCTGAATTAATTACTAAAATGACATTTACGACTTCATGTTGGTAAAACTGCAGGGATTTAGTTATCAATACGGGTAAATGGCAAGAAAAATCATTTCCCTGTAATATGTTGTACGTCCAGTAATTTCAACAAGGGGTTGCATTATGATTCATTTATTAATGAAAACTCAGATCAAATATTTACATTAATACATTACTTTTACAGCGTAAAGTTTAAAACAAGTTTATCAATAAACTGGTGAAATGGTAAATGAAAAGCATCATATCATCTAGTGCAGCATTAGTGTTAACCTTGGAGACATGTACAGTTTATTTTTAAATGGCACGCCTTCAAGATGAAGGCTTCATCATCCATCCGATCTGTCGGCTTTACTGCTCAGTCTCCTGCACAGTCGGCCGAGTCCAGAGTGAGCAAGACGTCCGCTTTGCACTTGAATGAACCCTTGATTTCCTGGAAGAGTTCACAGGTCTGCAGGTTTGGTGAAATGTCTTTGATGCAAACAGGCTGTTTGGAGAAAAACAAAGAAGACATACTGTTACATTAGGAAAACTAACATTTAAGTTCTGTACACTTGAATCTGACATGGTGATGTGTGATGTCCCAACAGCTAGTCCAGTACAATAGTTTTTTTTTAATCGAAGACAACTACATTTACTTCGTGTTTACATGTTAAGCTTTCTACTCCACATTCAATGGGAAGTACTGCACTTCGTACTATATTACTGTGACAGTTGTATTTACTAGCAACTTTAAAGATCAACGTTTTACATTTATAATACAGTCAGGTTGTACAGCGGGATGCATTATTACAGATTAAACTGCCAAAAAGTATAGAAAGCATATCAAATTCGCTTGACCTCTACCAGCTATTTAATGCGTCACTTATGTATCCGTAAATAACCTATGATTAGTTCTGCATATTGAGCGTTTTTTACTGCTTGCTTTTACTTTGATAAAACAGTTTATTGTAGTTAAATAGATGTATAGTAAATGATCTGAATAGGATCTCTGGTTTAAAAAAAAATAACTTGTACAGTGAAAAAAAAGTGTGGTCCTTCAATATAGACTCTTAATTGAGTAGGGTTGAGTGGGTTATTCAGGATAAACCACATTTTAAATTTGTACCCCACGTCTGCGCTCTTGCGCGAGCTAGTAGCCATGCGTAATGGCGATCCCACCCAACCCATGTTTATAAAGTCGATCGCCACTGACCATCGTCTTCAAGATGAACTTTTGCGCAGTGAATTCAGGAAACGCGTTGTCGGTCGCCAACTCGTCGCTGTCTGACGGGTCCGGCTCGGCTCTCCTGACGTACGGTGACCTCCGGATGCCGGACAGCAAGCCGGACGCCCTGCCCACCGAGTAGTAGCTTGGGCCGGCCATCTGCTTGTACCATGCCTCGGTTGGACTGCAAGCCACCAGCAAGTAGACGATCACGATGGGGAACACGAATTTAGCGGGCATCTCTCCACGTCGAGCACCGAGGCTTGGTCCTGCGCACCTCTAACTGACTGGTCCTTCTCGTTTCCTCCGCTCTCTGCTTCAGTCTTTATAGGGTCCCCCGCGATCATCCTCGCGTTTTTGTCCACGTAAGACTGGCCCCGAGGGGGGCGATTCACACATACCTCATACTCCTCCTGGTGAGCTTTTTGTGTGTGTGTGTGTGTGGGGGGGGGGGGGGGGGCTGCTCATCCATAATATTTCAGATAATGTTGAACTCAAAGACATCACTCTGTCACACAAGTTTATTTCTCTAAAGGGATTGGGAAATATTCCAATGGAGGTCTGATCACTGTTGTCCTGAAATGAAGGCAGGTAAAAAACAACTCCTGTGACATTTTTAAGATTCATAGAGATGTGCAGAATAAATATTGTTGCCGTTAAATAAGTCCCGTGAAAGTAGCTACTTCCAAAATGTGTACAGACTATTGTGAAAAAAATGAACATGTTAATGTTTCAGTGTTGAGATGGAATCACATCAGCTTTTCTTAGTTGTCAGTTCAGGGCTATACTCCTACATTCACAGTATTTTATATGATCTTATTGTTTTGTTACATTGGAAAGTGTTTTTTTTATCAACTATCAGAAGAATAAAATGGAAAATGTATCAAATAAATGATTAAAAACTAGTATGTATTAAACCATACAAAAAACACGTGTTCACAGTAACAAGATCAGTGCATTGTGTGACAGCTTGGATATGACTGTACTTTGACCACAACAAAGCAACTTAAAACCGGGCATAGGCACACAGCATATGTTTCACAACGTATGTTTCCTTCATTCGGGGGCTGGTTAACCAGAAAACGCTGAAGCGGTGCTCTGAGACTGTGCACGTGACCTGATTTCACAAGCTGAGAACTTTGTTAGGGCGACCAAGACCTCCTTTTTCCGTTACAGGAAGCTGTGTTTACAGAACAGACATTAAGAAGCAGATGAAGAAAATCAAATTCATTCACTGCGGATTTTGAGTATAGAAGACCATCAACAATAGCTGCAGAGCCTATTACAAACATTTTAGAATTGATTGATTGTAACCATTTGACTTGTTTTGTAACTGGAAACATGTGCATTGAAAGTAGAAACTTGAGATGGACACTGATGCCACTCTTTCTGGCTGGTAAGTAAAACATTTACATCTCATTTAATGTTTTATTTAAATGATTAGAAACCTCACCGGTTATGAATAGATCCATCTCTTTCAGGTGTCCTCTGCAATACATGGAGAGTGGAATATCACCGGCAACGTGTCTGTGCAGTCAATGGCTCGTATGTTGTCATTCCTTGTTCGTTTTACTATCCTGACGACCGCATTGGGGAAAGATTCTTGTGGCGTCATGTAAAGTCTCGTCGTTACATTTATGACAGCAACTCCAAAAACGTCACCACACGATTCCAGTATGTTGGTGACGAAAAACACAACTGTTCTTTAAAAATACACCAAGTGAAGCATCACGATGCAGGAAAATATACCTTCAGATTTATAACTAACTCCGAAGACGGCAAATGGACTGGTAAAGACGGCTCAAGATTAAAGGTTGTTGGTAAGTTTTCTTTTCCATAAAACTAGCTGTGAATCTTCTCTGCATTTCAATCTGTAAAGTGTGAAACTGAAGCAGTACTTTGCACTTCTAGATTTGAACATTTCCGTGACACGTGGAAACGGAACGACGAAGGAAGGCGACTCTGTGAATATGACCTGCATGAATGTCTGTGACGACGATAACCTTTCGTCTGCTTTCATCTGGTTTAAGAATGGAGAACCCATAAAGGAAGGACCTGTACTTTATTTAAGCAACATGTCCTCCACAAACTCTGGAAACTACGCTTGCTCTCTGAAAACACACACAGGAACAGCTTCAGGAGTCATAAATATCGATGTTGAATGTGAGTATTGGACACAAGATCAACACTTTACAGAGTGAGAATGAAATGGAAAGGGTATAATTTAGATAATGGAAATTAAATCTATTCTAAGAGTTCTCTGATCATAAACACGTTTTCTTTCAGATGGCCCCAAGAACACATCAGTGTCTGTCAGACCATCGACGGAGGTAGACGTCGGGAGCAACATCACCCTGATCTGCAGCAGCCATGCAAACCCTCCAGTGGAGAATTATACTTGGTTTAAAATCTGTGATGACGGCGACGATGATATTATGGATGTGGGACACCGGCCTGAGTTCCTCCCTGCTGACGGTGGTCAGTATTTATGCAGCGCCACCAATAAACATGGGAGCCAAAACTCCTCTGTCGTGACGATAAAGATTAAACGTAAGTAGGATAATGTCGTTGATATTAGTTGTTTAGTGGCTTTGTGTCCTGAAAAATAGTCATACAATTTGAAAAATCAGCCATGTGTTGTGTAGGATATGCATCAACCGATATGTATTTCTTTTGTCAGAAAGTCATTATCATACAAAGAAATGTACAGTTTGTTATCGCGATGTTACTCAATGTTTGAGGTGAATAAGACCAAAGAGAGGTGGACCTCTTATAAACAAAGATTTATAAAACAGGACCCCAAACAGAGTTGAATTGATACCTTTTGTTAATAACGCCATGTCGTGCTTTGAGACTGATTAAAAAACAAGTCATTACAACAGCTCTAACACTCTGCCTTCGTTTCACAGCATATTGGGCAACATTTACCAGAGATGCGCTGATCATTGCTGCTGTTGCTGTGCTTGTGATTGTGATCACCGTTATCGCCCTCAGAAGGTACGCTGTATTTATAGCCCCTTTCATATATGCACCCCTCCTGTGGCATAACGAGTATTCAGATACTTTACTCAAGTAAAAGTAGTAATACTAAATACTCTTTCACAAGTAAAGGTCATGCATTCAAATGTTAAAAGATATACTTTTATTAATCCTGAAGGAAATTCTTCTGCCAGAGATTGATCAAAATGTACCATCAAAGATACGAAAACAACAGTAGAGTAAAAACATGAACATACAGTATATAAACCGTGGAGTACTAAATACTGTATAAGCAGGAATACTAACACCAATACAAAATACAATAGCAGTAAGAATAAGATACATTTCATAGAATAAGTAAACTAAAATAGATGAAGAAAATAACATAAGAATAAAAACAAGAATAGAAGTGTAAAAATAATAACAATGGACCCTGTCAGGGTATTACTATATGTTAATGATTTAAACTTTAGATATATTTAAGTATAAACTTTTTAAATATTGTAGTTGGTCGAGATGGGACAATAACTAATTACTTATACTGTTTGGTGGTTCAATCAATAGTAATGCATCATATTTCTAAACGTTTCATATCATTTGTACAGTATGTAACGCACCGCTGGACTGCCGTCCACCCAAAGGTGTCTTCCCTTATGTTGCTTAGTGCTGTGCTTGAGTGGCGGCTCCCTCAGCCGTCATGTTGATTTTTATTGTACTTGCTTGAAGGGTTCACTCACCCTGTTATCATTCTTATGACACCAGCTAAAAACCCGGCATTGCTCCACCTAAAACACCTGACTAGAGATCCAAGAGCCAGGGTAATCAACACCTGTGTGGAAGTGCAGAGCCTTCCATCTGCAAAGTAATTAGCTAAAGCTGTCAAATAAATGTAACGGAGTAGTTTCAATATTACCCACTGCTATGTTCATCTGACTAAATAGTAAATACAGACCCTTTCTTTAGGTAGGCGGACGTAGTAACACCTCTGAAGCCCCTAAAAGTTCTTTGGTTTCACTCTCGGGAAAACAAGCATGCATTGAATGTCATCGGATTGAAGTACACATGTACAAACATGTGAAAATACAGACATTCATACTAAATGAAGTAAATAAGGAGTTTCATCCATTGCCCTCAGATGAACTTAAGTTTTGTTTGCAAAACTTTTACTAAACATGGCCTAATGTGACAGAAAGCATGACCGCAAATAAGATCCTTGCAATGTTTTTATCATTTACTCAGGGGTCTGCTGATGTACTGTACCGTGATTATGTCTTATAGCGGTGTCGCGATTCTGTTTATGTGTTTCAGACTCCACAAAAAAAGGAGGTGGACATCGAACACGGACGGTGAGGAGGACATACAGGTGATCTTTTCATGGCATACATTCGAGACAGTGCTCTCCAGTCTATATTATAATAAAAGCCCTCAATTGCACAGAGGTTGTCTGCAACTTCAGCACGTGAACGGAGAGTCAAACCCACATCCTAAGTCTCCGCTAAATGACAGATCAGAAAACACAGGGGTTGTTTGTGTGGTGAGGGGGAAATAGAAGCTCATAATAGAAAGATCAAGGCGGGATTTGATGTAAGAGGAGGACATTGTGCTGCACTAATTAATATTGTGTTATTTCTTTATGCTTGCATGCAGGATACAGACTATGTCAACTGGCTCGCATGTGACAATAACCAATCACAAGAGGGGAATCAGTGTGAGGGAGGAGGAACGGCAGAAGTCATCTATACGACTGTATACTTCAATAACAAAACAAAGTCAAACATGTGAGATATGACACTTTATTTATATATCTTTTCACATTTATTGCATTGGAGGCACACGTGTTGATTGGCTGTGTCACCTGCAGGGAGCAGCAGACGGACTCCCAATCTGACTATGAGAATGTGATTTACGTCAGTTTGCAGGTAAAACCCAGAAAAAATACTTACAGATTTAACGGATGATTATTTGCATAAAACATCTGAAGTGCAAACTTTTTTTTTTCTCTTTTTCAGAAACCTACTGTTGAACCGTTGGTACATTGAGCCGCCCCGAGTTGAAAACACACACATGCCGCTTTGCAGGAATGATTGTGGCGTAGGGTTTTGAGGGGACTGATGTCCGTAAGATGCATTATGTGCAATATAAATATTATATCCAAACAACAAGTGATCTCACACTGTGTGATGTTACCGGAGTCTGTACAGGTTTGCTTACTGTTGCAATTATTCTGTTGGCTGGGTGTGTGCGCAATTTTATTGTTTTCTTTATGTCTGATTCAACACAAAAGAATGAGTCTGAAAACCTACGTGCACATTTTCCCAGAAGGAGAACTCTGCTGGCAACCAAATGAATGTCAAATAAACAAACGTATATCAGGTTGTTCTTATTATTACGAGGTTTCATCAAAGAGAAGAATGTGCACACACTGTCTGGTAGTGTTTTGTAAATCACATAAACTCCTGTTTTGTGCTTTTGGCACTGTAAAAGTGAATTTACTGTCTGTGGTCTTCTGTGTTTCCTGAGCATCTCAGGAGCTGCCAAAAAAATCATGTTCCCCTCTCTAAAACACTGATGAGTGCTACAGTCAGTAAAACAAATGTTCTCAAATCTGTTCAGTGGTCTTTCTTTCAATGAGTTAAACTCAACAGGTACAAAATGTACCAAGAGAATGAAGTGACTTCACTTGTTTCTAGTAACCTGTCTTTAGAAAAGAAGACTGATCCGATTCAGCGCTGCACTCGTGTGACATTGTCGGACTCACGATGGACAAAAAAAGAAATAAAATCTTCTTTTTCATCCCCCACATTCTTCTTCAACCTTGTGCCTACATTATTACCTAAACAAATGCCACTTCAGGTAACTATATTTTTACTACAATTAAGTGACCAAAAGTAAAAATGTCAAATTAAGGCAAAAAAAATGTATAAAGGCTAAAACTGTTCAATTGAGTACAGTCATTACTTCTGGGCCTGGTTTCATGTCTAGCCTAAACTGCTGAGGTTGCATCTAGTCTGTGGTGTGAGTGACCTGCTTTTCGTTTTAAAGACGATCTGATACTTATCATTACAATACAGGAAGTTTTGCTTCGCAGAGGAAGAGGAGAAACTCTGTGAAAATGATGAATGTAGCCTTCAGAAACGTTAAGATCAAAGAGGAGCTTTATGATTACTTGACATGCAAGTGGAAGAAGTTTAAACGTGTGTGTTGAATGTAGAAACCTGACCATTAAAATGACGTTTAAGGGTAAACTAACACGTCAATACTTTTCTTTTAGATGTTTTTTCAGTCGGTGGATAATGGAATATAGCCAACAACGTATCTGTGCCGTGAAAGGCTCATTTGTTGTCATTCTTTACTCATTTTACTATCCTGAGTGTATATATATATATGTATATATATACATATTTGTATTATTATTTATTTGTATTATTCACAACAACCTCCAAAGGGACTGATCAGAATGAAAGGTTGTTGGTAACTTTTCTTTTCAATAAACTGTGAATCTTCTCTGCACGTCCATCTGAAACATTTGAAACTGCAACAGTACTTTGCACCTGCTAGAAAAGTTGGTTTTATAGTTTTCATTATTCAAGGATCATCAAAGTTGAATTGAAATTGTCATAACTTTAATTTAAGCACCTCAATCTCATCTCACAAAGCCAACCCACTGCCTTTGTTGCACAGAATACTGGACGCCGTTGAACAGAGATGTACTGATTACTGCTGCTGTTGCTGATCTTCTGATTGTGCCCGCTGTTATCCATCAGAGGGAAAGCTGTATTTACACTGTATCACCATTATATCTCACACACAAACGGTCATGTGGGGATGTTCAATAGTCTGTTCACGTCTTTCAGACAAAGGACAAGAACACTAGACCAGATTCCGACTGAACCAGTATCATCATATTCATATTAACAGTTCATTATTGTGTTCTGGACTTTGTTCGTAACTTAGAGCAACACATGACAGGTTCGGCTGTTAGCTGCTCTGAGGTTGTCTGCAAACATGTTGAGCAGGTTATTGGAAGCTAAACCCACATCCTACGGCTGTCTTTGTTGCGTGTGTATAAAGACCCTGCAGTAGTTTACAGTAGAATTACAAATGGAGAACTGAATGTATGAGGAGGATTTTGTTGGACACTAATTTATCATTTTAATTATATTCAGAATACAGACTACCTCAACTGGCCTGTTTTGACAATAACCATTCACAAGAGGGACATCAGCGTGAGGCGGCGACACTGGAACTCATATATGCAACTGTTGACTATTATATTTTGATTGTTACAGAGTTTTCCAATCATAATTTATGTCGCATTAGAGGCACATACTCATTAACCGTCTCTCCTGCAGGGAGCAGCAGATGGTCTCCCGTGATGATGACGATTTAAAACACGGTGCGCAGGTGAAGCTCAGCGAGCTCTTACTCATTTCATGAGTAACGACTGTTTCCCCCGACTTTCTTTTTCAGGGACCGTCGAAGCCTTCATATAGTGAAACTCTCTAATCTGACAACAAGCACGTGCCATTTCACAGGAACAGGGACAGGAAACTAAATATCAGAAAAACACATTTTTCTTCTATCAACACTAATTGTTGTTGCTCAAACTGAAGAAAGGTCACAATCACAGGTGAAGGTTTGCAATCGATTTAAAACCCTCACTGAAGCTTTGTTGTCTCTCAAGAGTGGCTTACTGAAGTGACGAATGTACCCAAAAGGCTACAAACAATTGCAACAGGCTGTCAACGATGAAAATATGGGAAGTAATTTAGATACACAGATTTACATGAAGTACAAATAATTATGATATACAAATGAGAGCGAAACTAAAACACTGTGCAGCGAAACAGTAAAAAGACGTGTATAAAATAATACACATGTAAAATGCAAACATTCATCGTTAATAACTGTATATGCCACCTGCTATTCCATGTTGGCTCTTATTTACAGCCCAGTAGACTTTGACATGCTTCTTGTATCTGAGCCAATAAACACGCTCAAAACAGCTCCTCTTGCTCTTATTGAAATAGTATCCGAGCAGTTTTATGCTTAACATGTCTCATGCACACAGGTTTTTCAGTATGTTTTGGAAAATACATTTTTTGCTCCCTATTTTTACTTTTGCATACAAGTCGCACGGTGAAGACATTTCAATACCTTTTGGATCTGACGGCCTGCATGTGAAACACTCCTGACCTGGGAGTGCAGTCCAGGTTACCATGAAAAACGCACCCTCGCACAATGAAACACTCAAGATAGGTGTTTTAGCAAGATAACTTAGGTGACTGATTTCCACGGGTGAAATCCTTTCTGGCAGACAAAGGTTGAAATAATTCATTTTCTTTTCACTCTGTGGCACATTCGTACCCAATCTTTCAGATTATTCTGCCCTCTGCTGACAATTTAAGAGCAAAGCATCCTAAAACAAGTCTGGTGTTGAGCCTCCATTACTCTACCACTGCATGCGACACAAAAATGAGAAGTGGGTGTCATGTGAGAGTTGTTAAGAGAGGCACAGCTCGTAACAGAGTGAAAGGTCATCGCAGGACTCTCAACGTGTCACAATGAACATCTGCAGGTTGAGCAGGTTTCCCTTTACTGAGAATTCACAGGAACAGTGTGTACACAGCACACAGGAAGTGTCTTTGACTGTGCGTTTATTCGTTCCATCATTTCGAAGGAGAGCACACACAGAAACTTAATAATGTGACGAGACAAAGTGCGACAAACAACATGTTTGGACGGAGTGCAACAAACGTGCTGCTCTCTGTGGGTGTAAACATTCAGGGCGAATTGTTGCCTCAAAGTGTAGCCAGAAGGCCCGAGGGCTTCAGCAAAGAGAGAGCGGATGCAGTGATTACTGATCCTAAAACGGGAAATGAAGCATGCATCCTGTGCATGAGCCCTGCAAGTGTCACCAGATCCCTTTTCTGAGATTTATCTGGTGACTTTTCAACAAATAACTAATAATTATGAGAGATTTATTACGCTCTTTATTCATACATCAAAAGATATCACCTAAATAAATAATTCTGTAGTTCATAGTTTAAACTTGTGTGTGAATATGTATGATTTGACTTTTTTTTTATGGTAAGGATGATTTATAGTTATATATATATATATATTATATTGTTTACAGGTGTTTCAGCTTTTCAACAGTAACCGGCTTAGGCGTGTCTATCATTCACTGTAAATGGGCACGTAGTGAAGACAGTAAGGCAACCTGCCTGTAGAAAGCAGAAACATGTTTATTCAAAAGAAAATAATAATAATACAGGAGGAGAATCACACATTTCATCAACTTCCAGCCAATCATATCCAAGAAAGCACATCTTCCCTCTTGGATTGTGCTAAAATACATAGCTACTCTGTTCTTCTGTTAAAAAAAAAAAGTATATGCTTGATTATAAATGATTGATGAGTGTCACAAGAAAAGGTTGTTGAAGCTACTTTGTTTTACAGTAATGACAGTTCTAATGAGTGAGTACTTTCCACACCGAACTGCCAGGATATAAAACTACTGATATGAATCATTCAGAAAGTTAACTTAGTTTTGAGATGACGCCCATTTCTGACAAAACGAAACTTTCCAAGACATGCGGAAATGAAATGACAGCGGGACTCTGATGCGGCAGCAGACATGAGATGTCTTTCTGGGCTTTTTCCTTTTTGCAGAAAACCGAAGAAAGGGGTCGTGCGACGCAGTCCGTTCAGGTAGGACTGCTCACGTGTTTGTGTGAATGCTTTCTAGAGACATCTCGAGGTGATAAGGTCACACTTTACGTTGTGACATTAGCATTAAATTAGCTAGAGGAGCTATCAGAGCTCGCTGTCAGGGGGTTTACTTCTGAGTCTGACTCACGCTGGGGGGGGGGGGGTTCAAACGCCATCTAATTTGGTTGACTCGTGTCCTTGCACCTGCACATTAGTGTTTTATGTCTGGAAAATGAGTCAAGGGGCAATTGCGCAGTAGACTGGCTGTTATATAGCGAGTTAATACGCTAGTTAGCTAACTCGCTGCCAAAGTGTCGTAAACCTCTAGTGAGACACGGAGCTGGTACTGTAGTTATACATGTGTTGGTAATACCGGATTATAATGACGGCTGCTGTATGTTTTGTTTAGTTAACGTTCTCGGTATTGCTGTTGTCAGTTGAGTTTATCGTTTAGCAGGGGTCGAAACAGGAAGTGACGTCAATGCAAACGTTGTTATTGGCTGAACTTTGGAGCCAAAAAGCCAAAGATCTTGTCACGAGGAAGAGGAAACACTCGGTTCTTTAAAAAAACGTTGTCCCGCCTCTAGTTTGGTTTGTTTCTTACTCAGAAACGCAGTTTTCCACGCACAATACAATTTCCACAAATGATGCATTATGCTATTTTAATAATGACTGAGTTTGGAACACAAATAAACATTTTTGAGAGTATGAACAAAATGAAATGTGTCTGTTCCCCTTTTTCTTTTACCGACCCTGATGTTGATAGTTGATTTCCTATACATGTCAGGAAATCTGAAGAAAATCATGTGATAAAATCCCGAGGGTTTCAACTGAGAGAGCAGAGCAGTGATTAGATTACATTACATTGCCTGTACCAGTGATATCGTCTGCCTCAGAATAGATTTTATTGTGTGTTTATGAGAGTCAAAAGGGTGCACATGAGTTTCTTGCGGGGGGGGGGGGGGGGGGGGTTCCTACGGATAAAAAATCCACAGAGCCTGGAGCACATTGGACCAAGTCTAGGTCTGTTCAGGTTTATAAACACCACCCTGGTTATTCTGGGAGGGGGGGATGCCATTGATCTCAGGATAGTGTGATATGTTTCGTGTCGCAGTGAGACATCTTGGTTTTTCTTCCTCTTTGGCTGAAGTGATTTTTTTTTATTGGATGTGAGTTAGCGGGTCAGAGGGTGGGCGCTCTGTGTAGTGGTTCACTGTCTGCTGCATAGCTGTTTCCATTTCAATCACTTAACGACACGTTTATAGGCTCGTTTGTTTGATACGACTGCTCTCAGTCCGTGTCAATGAAAGAAATGACTGTGCTCCGGGAGGATGTTTTGCAGAGCTGTGAACGCTGACTCACGAGGGCCTCCAGAGGCGAAAGTGAAAGTGAAAGGAGTTTGCTGGCACATTGCAGCTAAACGTGTTCCTTTTCATTTGCAGAGATCACTGAAGTCCAAAGATGAGGTGCCCAGGTTGTAACCATAATATTTTGGAGAAGACAGCCAAATTCTGCAGTGGTTGTGGCAAGAGGCTGTCAGTCCAACCTGCAAACACACAGGGTAAGTTCATTCATTTACGGTTTAATATGATATATTTACCTACAGGATTTGATTAATGAGCTCCACAAAATGTATAAAGAGCGTCTATGTTATGTTAGTTAAGACGGCATCTAGAATATAATTTGCAGGACAAGTGAGGTATACTGTACATTAGCAGTGGTTAGCTGTGTGCTGATGAGTGTATGTTTTTTTTTTTTTTTTTTTTAAGTGGGGCTTGAACACCTTTTATTCTGTATATTGTCATGACATGAACCTACATTACATCATAGTACTTATCAAAGCAAAATGAGAAAGTGTTTGACTTAAGAATAATAAGATAAGTGATCGTCAAGTGTTCTTTTCTTACCTCAAGATGGCAGCGTCTCTGCATTAGCCCTCCACACATTTGCAGACAGCAGGGCGGGTTGGGATTAAACAAACCGCATCTTTAAACACTTAGTGTGAGATTACATTTGAGAACAGAGTCATTATTGTGACGTATTTCATAAAAAGCCAGAGGGGGAAATACAAACTTGAGACGCGTGACATAATGATCAAGCTTACGTGTTTTGAAACTGATAATACAAAATAAAAAAAAAGTGGATTTGTGGGGAATTAGTTTTTGGCTGGAATGCAAATTGGGTTTTGGCAATACACTACTGTTGCTTTGTAGTTGTCCTTTATTCTAATAATTGCAGTGTTTTTCACATGTTTTTGGATGCAGTCTGATTCATAATACCGCTAATTCTTAATCTAGATACAAGCGATCAGCCCAAGCACTTGGTGGCATTCTTGGAAGGTACAGCTGAGGAATCTGTGTCTCAACAAAACGTCCCACCGGCGGACAGCAAAGACTCCAATAAATCCCCCAAAAGAAAAAGTGAGGAGAGCAGCATCAACCCAAAGAAAAAAGTAAGTTTAACTGTCACTGTGTCGCTCCGCTTTTCAATTTTCTCTCTTTTCATACGAGTCTAAATGCAGATACTTTTCTTTTTCACTCATGAAAACAGAGTTGTGAAAACTATATTCTATTTTTGCTAGTAAATCCTACAAACTGCTCCTTTTAAGTCAGAATGCAATCAAATCATTCTATTATTTACTATAAGTAGATATCACGAGGTTTGTTCTAACGTTAGTTAACAGTAGAGTCAAGTGGACTATGAATTCAGTTGAAAGCTGATCATTGAAAAAGTCAAAAAGACACGCCTCAAGTTTACAACTCTAATAATAAAATGCTAATTATTATCGGGTGCTCACATCTTTTGGAATAGCAGTTAGAAAAAGTTTAGATCTTTAGAAATCTAAAATGTTTATCCGTCACTAATACTACCAATATGTTGACTCTGTGTTTGGACTGTGGTCATGGTTTCACACAAGCAGTAAAAGTGGTTTTGTAAAACTGATTGTCTTCATAGAAAAGAAACAGGAAAAAGAAAAAAAAGAAGAAGGATGACAACTCGTCATCAGACCAAGACCTGTCCCATGTCCCCCTGGAAGACAGCCAGGGGAAGAAGCTGCAGACTAGGAGAGACTCTTCTGACAGCGAAAGCTCAGATAATGCAAAGGATGAAGCACTGGAGTCGCTGCAAGATGGGCCCTCCTCGCTGGAGAGCCAGCCCAGTTCCTTAACAGCTGACATTCCTGCTGCACCAGCTGAAGACACACAAGTAGTTCAGAGTGAAACACCTGCAGCCACAGTAGCGACAAGACCTGCGAGGCAGCCTGAGGAAGCTCCGGGTAACCCTGATGAGAAAGAGAGCAATCCACCTCAGGACCAGAACCTCAAGACTGCACCGGCTGACACTCCGACACCCATCTCAGGAGACGGCAAGAGTGCCGCTTCTCAGTCAGGTTCAGGCGACGGTACGAAGCCCACCAACCCTCAAAATCAAAAGACCGACAAGAAGAACTCAAAGAACAAGAAAGACACCTCCGCCACTCAACAATCCCCACAGGACCAGAATGCCAACGTGGAGAAAAATGCGAAACAGACGGGACAAAGCAAACCAAAGGAAAAGAGTCAGCAGGACCAGACGCAGAAACAGAATGTGGCAGCTGGACAAACGATGGTTTTTGGCCCTCAAAAAGCATCAAAGGTAATGCTGACTAAAATCATTATTGACAAACAGAAGCCTACATTATCGTCTTTTGGTGGTGAAAGGAAACTAGTTTGTTTTCATGAATTAAAATGTATATTTAACATGCATGTGTGATGCTACTTGTACAGGCTGACGACACAGGCTCCGGCGTGGACTCAGAGGGGACAGTAAAGCACATGGTGGATCAGAGTGAAACATCTGCTGCCACAGTAGAAGCAAAACCTGCGAGGCAGCCTGAGGAAGCTCCGGGTAACCCTGATGAGAAAGAGAGCAATCCACCGAAATCACCTCAGGATCAGAAACTCAAGACTGCACCAGCTCACACTCCCATCTCAGGAGACGGCAACAGTGCCGCTTCTCAGTCAGGTTCAGGCGACGGTACAAAGCCCACCAACCCTCAAAATCAAAAGACAGACAAGAAGAACTCAAAGAACAAGAAAGACACCTCCGCCACTCAACAATCCCCACAGGACCAGAATGCCAACGTGGAGAAAAATGCGAAACAGACGAGACAAAACAAACAAAAGGAAAAGAGTCAGCAGGACCAGACGCAGAAGCAGAATGTGGCAGCTGAACAGAAGATGGTTTTTGGCCCTCAAAAAGCATCAAAGGTAATGCTGACTGAAATCATTATTGACAAACGGAAGCCTACATTATCGTCATTTGGTGGTGAAAGGAAACTAGTTTGTTTTCATGAATTAAAATGTATATTTAACATGCATGTGTGATGCTACTTGTACAGGCTGACGGCACAGGCTCCAGCGTGGACTCAGAGGGGACAGTAGAGCACATGGTGGATCAGCAGTCTGGCAGCGAGCAGGACTCGACTGCAGCACAGCATTCAGACGCTAACAAGGGAAGTAAAGATGGCAGCAAGAAGTCCAGCTCCCCAGCTGCCCCGCCACCCAAAAGGTGATGAAACCCTCTCGGATCATTGTACACATTTGCTGTAGGTCACCATGCGTCATGCGTTGCATTAGCTTTATCTGTATTTATATGTTTCTGCTTTTTAGGCTGACCAGGAACAACAACATTGCTGCACGTGACAGACTCACAATTTACTTCCATGCAGTCCTGTCAAAGGACTTCAAATTTGTTCCAAATGAAGATCGTATTTTCATCAGGGCTGGGCACTCCATTGGAAAATGGGACGAAAATACAGTTGAGCTGTCGGTGACCAGGTATGTGTTCTTGAATTAACTGTCAATTAAGCTAAGATGGCGGCTTACTTCACAGGCACATCAAACATTGATACACCCAAAAAACAATTCTTTAAAAATCCAAGTTTTCTGTGTTCTTGAATTGTATTTCTAAAGCATACACTTTCCCCGCACAATCACTGTACACATAAATACTACATACTACACATATTATGCCACTTGCTTGTTGACAGACTGGCTCTAACTACGTAATGACCCACCACTCAGGGTTAAGCTGCTTCTTCTAGTGGCAGAGTGGGGAATGACGGTGGCTTTTGATGTGTTCATGGACAAACTGGGCTGCTCATAATGTCATCTCTCACTGACTTATAACAAGATGCACATTTGACGTTTTCTTTTCCTTTTTCACTCAGGGATCTTGAAGATCATGGTTTTCTGGTTGAGGGCAGTCTGCTAACATGGAAAAAGGATGCTGAGTCTGTGTCGATACCATACAAATATGTTGTCTATAAACATAAAAAGCAATATGAGTATGAGTACATATACAAAATGGATTCTACACATCAGACCACCAACAGATGTTTGTTCGTGAAACCCCATCTCGTCAATGACGATGGTAAATGTAAATCTTCACTTGAAATGACTGGAAACATATTTGCCTGCTTGCAAATGGCATCTAATTTTAATATTATGATGTATTTGCATTTCACACATTTTCTACTGTATCTTTTTTTGTAAAGGAGACTGGCATCAATATGATGACATCATCTGTGCCGAGCCATCAAAAGGCATGTACAAACGCTTTAAAGAAAAATTCTGGCCTGAACAAAGGAAGAATTTGATCGAAGGCAGAGAGATTGCGGGGAATATAATGCTGGAGTCCATATTTGATCTTCTCCAGACCTGGACAGATACCAACTTGACAAGTTTTCTGATCCAGCTGAATCAGTTCTGTCAGGTTTATGGGGATCCTTTTGTGTATGAAGAAAAACAAATGAAATGGGGGTCTTTAAACTATGGAGAAGATGATGTAAGTATACCTATATCTTTGTGCACAAAGCCTAGATACTCTGATATAGCCAACCCAATGTACTCGCTCTGTGTCTCCTTTTATAATTTAATAGGTGAAGAGGATGGTAAAGGAATTTATGCTGACGAGGGTGATTCCTCAGTTGCTGAAGAGTGGAGAAGGGAAGATGCTCTACATTCAGGATCCCATGAGAGCGGCTGTGATCATGCTCTGTGTATGCAGAAAGCTTAAATTAAAACTGGATTCTGGTGAGCTCCATCGGCTCTGCGGTGCGCTCTGTCTACCCAAACTAGAAAAAGATGAGTTCCTCCAGTACTGGACAAAGTTTTCTCAGGATGTCGCTACTCTCAAAAAGTATGGGCCTAATCTCTCTCTCTCTCTCTCTCTCTCTCTCTCTCTCTCTCTCTCTCTCTCTCTCTCTCTCTCTCTCTCTCTCTCTCTCTCTCTCTCTCTCTCTCTCTCTCTCTCTCTCTCTCTCTCTCTCTCTCTCTCTCTCTCTCTCTCTCTCTCTCTCTCTCTCTCTATTTATTTATACACAAATATAAAATTTGAAATGACAGTCATAATCTACTCTCTTCTGTTGCTGTTCAGATGCTTGTAACATTTTCTTTGTTGTAGTCTGCCAGAAATGTTGGTGAATCTGATAAACACTGTGAAAACAGAGCAAATGCCGAAATGGATTCTGGTACTACCGCTCCTCCACCTCCTCAAAGGCCCCACAAAGCCCTTTGAAGCAGCGACTTCTGGGAACCCGAAGTATGGCCCAAGCTGGGCAGGTTTGCAAGGCATTGGAATTCCTAACTCTGCATACATGGGCAGTCATGATAGGAAGTATGTACCTCTGTCGGAGTACAGCTTACACAAACATCTTCCAGTGCATTTATTAATAAATAGATAGATGTTGCTCTACATATGTTTTCTTACTCTTTTGTTTTCAGGGCATTGCTGAATGTGGTAAAAAGCCACAGTCACTTGATGGAAGTGGATGCACTTTTAGTGCGATCCTTCTTGTTCTTGATGCCATTTGATGGCCTGATGGACTGTGTCTCCAACATCAACCTGGAGCTTTTGGACATTCTTCATGTGTTCACCAACAAGACTCCCCAAGACATTTCCTACAGTGGCTTTCAGGTGAAGTGGAAACCTTTTATTGAAAATTATACATTTCAGGGTTATAGTGAAGTTTCATTAATGTTCTTGTATTTCTCCTTTACAGCCCGCATCTGAAATTCTCTCACATATCCAAGAACATCTGATTGAGGAAAAATACAGGTGATTTGCTCTTCTAGATTTAGCAGATTTTTAAAATTAAATCTTCATGAAGTTTCCTGGTTTAATCTTCTATTTCTGTTTTGTTCACAGTCATTTTACCGCGGCTTACAGGAGAGAGTGCCTAGCAACAGCAGTGAAACTGTTAGAGAAGCTCTGCAATGGAGTCAAACCAACATCGTATGGCCCAGACCACCTTGATATTCCTGTAGCTTGTGTGAATCTGGTCGCATCAGTGTCGGACTTTGTTCACTGTAACAAACAGCAGGTATGTGAAGTGAATCTTATAAGGCAAGATGTTAGCATTTCAGACCTAATTAAGTCTTGCTGATCTCAAATACTGTACTATCTATTCTCGTCTAGGAGACTCAAGAAGGAGAAAAAGAGCAGCGATATGCAAAAGACTTGGTGATCTCTGAGGCAAAGGACATTATGAGAAGCTGGATCAGTCGGTCCTTCAAGCAGGATTTGCTGAACAGGGCTCTTTTATCATTGTTACGAGTTGAGGCTACATCGGAGATTGAAGTGAGCAGTTTTTTTGTGTTTTGTAAAACGCAAAATGAACATATCATTGGTAGAGAAGGCTGGATAATGGTTCTTTTGTTTGTTGTACCTTACAGATGTGGAACAACGTCATTTCCATCCAATTCAAAGATGAAGATTGCACAAAAGAA
This sequence comes from Pholis gunnellus, assembly GCF_910591455.1. NCBI lineage: Eukaryota > Metazoa > Chordata > Actinopteri > Perciformes > Pholidae > Pholis > Pholis gunnellus. Next base: position 11,862,126 of record NC_136544.1, read on the forward strand.
TGGAGACAGACATTCACAAAGGATTTTGAGGGCAAGTACAAACGGGTATGTGACATCTTCTGCAGATCCGTTTTTCTTCTTAGTTTTTTGTTGAACTATAAATAGTTAATGAGTTTCTCTGATTTTAGGAAAATGCTGTGAACCAAATTGAATTCTACTGCACAAAGATAGAGGAGCTCAGTAAATCCCATCCACACGTTGCTGCTAGTGTTGAGAGATGTGCTCTTGAGGCTGTTACGTCGTTGTGCCAGGTATGAAGACTTCTCATTCACTTTTAACATGTATATGTATTAACTATACCCCCCTTACCTTGGAGCGACACACGCTTACCCCCAACCACTGAACATAATCATGTTATGAACCTATTTATATTACTGTTTATACTGTACATACCTGTACTCTGTGCAATCACAATAAAGTTGAGTCTAATCTAATAAATGTATGGCATGCATGAGTAACAGATTCACTTCATCATTTAAAAGATGCGCCGTGATGTTTAATGCTGTTTTATCTCAAATGCAGACCAAGTCTGAGGGAAAGCTGTTTGAGAAGTTCCAGGTAAATTGGAAGTTTGGGAAACTCATCTCAGCCATTATTGAGAAATCCTGGCCAAAGAACACTCAAGGAAATTATCAGGAAGATGAAGAATTGGTCCTTCAGCATCTCCTCTCCTGGACTGCCGCCAAAGACTATTTCCGACTGCATGGTAACTCCTCTGGAATTATTCAACCATTTAAACACACAACAAATTAAATACAATTGTGTAGTAAAGAGATAGAATAGAATAGAAATCTCTAATCTATAAAATCAATCACCTTCCAACAGTAGAAATCCAGGCTTCAGTTTATGACTTAGTGGCAGAACTTCATTGATGTGACTTATGACAAAAAAACTTCAAATGTAATTTCTGTCATTGCAGGCGCAGACAAAAAGCTGATTGAGACGCTCTCCCAAGATGCCAGGGACAGAATAGCCATAGCCATATCATCCTTCTCAGCCATCGTCAATCGACTGGTCCATGGAGACATCAAGACCAGCTTGCTCAATATTGTTTTGGAGAAGAAAAGCGCCTTCTTAGAACTGCTGAAGATTGGTAATAGTCTACTAGATTTCCGAAGAAATGTGTTAAACAAAGTTTAAATAAATAACCCTAGAACATGCTTATTTCATATGATAGCAATAACTGGCCTAATCAATATATTGCCACGTGTGTGTGATTTGATATTAACAGATTGCCTCTCTGAGAATGAACAATACAAGGATAATGCCAAAATGAGGAGGCTGTTGCAGTGGAGAGAGGACGAATTGAAAGATGTCTACCATGTGAAGGAGCTTGTAGACCTCTTCTTAACGAAGTGCAACATACTTACGGGATACATGACAGGTATGGTGGAGAATCTGTCAGATTTGTTTGATCAAGCAGCTGCAGAAAATTTAACAAATACTTATGTAATTTCCATGACAGTTGATCTTGGCGACATGCAAGAGAGACAGCAGGTGAACATCGAGATCATGCCTCTGGACCATTTCATGGAGGTTCATCAATTTGACCAACTGCCCTCTCCCCTAGCCGGTGTTGTCACATACTTTGACTTGGATGAAGAAATCAAAAACATGGCGGAGGTCCTATCCACATTTAAAGACTGTCATATATTCAATATGTGTTGGGATAAAAAAGCCAAAGAAATGGCCGATACAGAAATGGAAGATGATGAAGATCATGAAGATGTAGCGGACATTATGGCAACACCAAAGATCATACATGATGACATTTTCGAGCCTTGCCATGCTGAATACAAAGACCTCTACACACGCCTGAAGATTGGCAGTATAAGGCTCGAGGAGGTAAATCAGCTCTTCAAAGATTACAAGGGAAAGTACGAAGAGCTTGCACAGAACCTGGACATCATGTGCAGAGTCGATAACTCCACTGACAAACAGTGGATCCACAGCAGGGTTCAACAGATCGAGCAGTATCACGAGCTTCATCTGGCTGTGGCTTCGGCTCAAATTATCATGAAGGTCAAAGAGACGCTTCATCTTCAAGGGGACTTCAGGGTTTTGGAGACACTCACAGGAGTTGTAAGTGGCCATGTTTTCAACTAAATATATTGCAGTCAGAAATACTACACATCACGTGAAAACATATCAGGCTAAAACCCTCCCTCCATGTTGCATGTGCATTAAGTTACTGTATTGTCTTTGTTGTTTTTTTATATTAAATTATTATTGTATTTTTACTTTCTTCTACCTTCAGAGTCATGCAGACTTTCAGACAGAGCAGCTCAATAGGATTGACAATGACTTGATGCAGGCAAAGATGGTCCTGGTGGACATCACTGAGTCCCGCAGACTGTGCCTACATGAGCTGGGACTCAGAGGACACTTTGTAAAATGGGTAAAAGATGCACTTGAAGGTAAGAGTCATTACCATCTGCTGTACTCTGAATGCCAATTTATTTTAACCTGCATTCAGCTCAAATTAATCAACAAAATGATATTTTTTCTCAGATATCAATGAGTTGAAGGTGTTTGTTGACCTGGCTTCAATCTCTGCGGGAGAGAATGACATGGACGTGGATCGCGTCGCTTGCTTCCATGATGCTGTCCTCGGCTACTCTTCAATGCTGTATGAGCTCAAACCAGACTCTGGTTTTCAGGTCTTCAAAGTGGTCCTCAAGAAGCTCTGGAGAGCTTTGGAGAATGACAACAACCTACCAAAAAAACTGGTAAGCAGACACCTTGTTAATACTACTACAAAAAAAATAAACTAAAACTTAATTTGAACTGAACTGAAACTGGAGAAGACTCAAAATATTGGCATTGTTTTGCTGTCGTTCATGCAGAATTTACTAATGACTGGCTGGTAAAGATTTTACTGAAGGGAATACATCTCTGAAATCCAATGATAATAGAGAATACAAACAATAAATGCTCCAAACACTCATGTGAATGTTATTATCATACAGTCAGGGGACTGTATGATAATAACCAATTAAAATTATACAGCACAATTAACAATGTTATCATCTTTTGCAGCGAGACAGTGCACGCCATTTGGAATGGCTAAAGACTGTGAAGGACAGTCACGGGTCAGTGGAGCTGTCATCACTCTCTTTAGCTTCAGCCATCAACAACAAGGGTATCTACCTGATCAGTGCACAAGGTGTAAAAAAGGTAACTAACAAAAGCAGAGATGATCACATCCCAATGTCCATGTTACACAGAGGTTGTCTCTGGGAAAGTTCCTACAAAATTAGGTATGAGAGTGTATTTCTGTTTTTCAATCCAGTTGAGTCTCGACACCGCCCTGAAGCTGCAGATTCCAGAGGAGCTTGATGAGGGTCAGCAGATGCGCCGCTATTCTCTTGAGGAGCTGCGGGAGCTGCAGAACAAACTCATGCTGATGTCTGGGAAAGGGGATCAGGGGCAGAATGAAGTCGATCACTTTGCAGAGGTACATCGAAATGTTTCCCTTTCTATGTAGTGAGCATAGGTCACTTTGTTTAGCATAGAATCTGAAATGCTACTCTTAATACTACCAATGCTTCTACTAGTTGTACAAGTACTACTGATAATATTTATGCCCCCTAGATTTTTGTCGATTAGCTATGTTTATTATTTTTATTCATGCTAAATGATGATTTCTTAGGAAGTTATGAGCACATCTCTGGTAATCACCAGATTTAAAGCGGTGCTTTTGTGCGATTCTTTGTGGAGAAACTCAGTTTTTCAGATCTTTTGTTTAAATCAACTAATCGATTTGTCAACAAAATTGTGTGACAAAACATAGCAATAATCGAAAAATCTAATAACATACTGAAATAAAAGGAAGAATAAATTCTGAAAAGAAAGGGACAGAGCTTATATCTATTGACATCAGCAGTGATGGTGTACTTAACAATGAAATGCAATGATTATGGAATCATCCTCATTAGCTCAATGTTTGACAGCTATACTGTACTGTATGCCTCTTGGAATACATAAAAGAAGGATTCACAGTTGCATCTGACTGTAGCTTTGTATTTATTTTTCAGGTTTTTGCCAGTGTTCAAAGACTAGCTGAAGCATTCATTGCCCTCTACACTGCTGGGAACCCTCTGTTCAGACACTGGGAAGCTCAAATCAACTGCAGTTTAGGCAGTGATGAACCCAGCATTATGATGGACTTCAACCTGGGCAGTGTTCTCAGTGTTGTTATTGTGGAGGGCAGCATAGAGGACCAGCTTCCTGAGTTTTGCAAGAAAATGGAGAAGTGCCTGCACTATTGGATGGATTTTGTGGACAAACAGAGGTCCCAGCATTACTATCTGAACTACTATACAGCCGAACAGATCGTCTACCTCTGCAGCAAGCTGACTCAGCAAAATGTCACCAATATTGAGGACCAAGTTCTCATGATGCTCTCCTTTGTCAAGCCAAATTGCACAGCCTCAGACTTGAGGCATGTCTGGCATGCACTCCAATATGAGATCCTCACCAAACCACATGAGCAAAATGAAGACGTTGAGTTCCAGACTTTTGTAATGCCAATAAGTGAGCTGGGAGAACCAGACTTCACAAGTGAGTTGGATCCTCTGCTAAGTCTTGTGGAACAAGCAAATGGTTCGCAAAAATTTGATCTGATATGGAATGCTTATATGAAAGACATGAAGAATTATCTTCCGCACATTCTTGATATAAAAAGTCTCGGAAGACTGTTGGAAATACTGGCCAACAAAGAAGATGAGAGCGAAGAAGACATTTCTGGCGATAACATTCAGGATTTCATAAGGAGGCTGCTGCCTAAAGGCCTGGCCCCTGGAAATCCAAACCTCATTGTTTGCCCACACGATGAGGTCTTGACATCTTGCATCTCTGTTTACATGAGTAGCGCAGACGAGACACTTCCCACATATGATGAAGTCCTCCTGTGCAACTCCTCAACACCCTATGAACAGGTGGAGCTCTTCCTCAGACGCTGTCTCAGCACAGGCTACGGGGGACAGAAGATATACTGCCTACTGTATGGAGATCTGCTCACTTATGATGTGAGCTCTAAAGTTGAGAACTTTTTTCAGCGAATGAAAATGCAGAGTAGGAAAGACTACAGACTTGTTATCATCTGCAGCTCAGAAAGAGAACATGCCTACCTTCCTACAGCCTTCAGCCTGTACAGATTGCACATGGTTCCCCAGGAGCCATTGGCAAGGATCCAGCAGTACCTCCACAAACACTACGTTGTGCCAGAAGATCAATGCAGTGCTGCAGCTGCATTCAAAGACCGACTGTGCGTTGGTGTTGTCTCATCCAAAAGGGCTGGTGTTGGTTAGTATATATGTACAGTTCTCAGCTATTTCAAATGCTTAATGGTGAATATTTCACTCCTACAAATATGAATACTTGTGATTATTACTTTTTTTTCAAATTGCAGGTAAATCTCTCTACGTCAACAGGCTGTATAAAAAGCTTAAGCGCTCAACCAAAAAGCCGTCGATGATGAAATGCATTCGCTTGATTGAACCGAATGTTGATGAGAATGTCATCCTTCAATCTCTGTTGAACACCCCGAAGAGGAAAGAACTTACGATGTTCCATTTGGACATCACATCAGTGGTAATAATGAGTCTCAAGTTAATGTTTAGCTTAATGCAATGTAGCATTTTTAATAGGAAATTACATATGGTGTTAATGGGCTGTGTTTTTATGTGATTGAAAAGGTGCAGAAAGGTCTCGATGAGTTTCTTTTTAAACTATTGATTCTGCGCTATTTGATGGACTCTGAGGGAAGGACTTGGAAGTGCAATGACGAGCAGCTGTATGTCATAGAGATTTTGGAGCCGACAGTCAGGTCAAACAGAAATACTTCACAACAGGTAAGAGTTTTTACAATTTTGTCTATCGCTTATCATTTGCCATCTGAATTGAAATTGTTACTTACCCTATGTTTTCTACATAGGCTCAAAATGTGAACAGCCCATTCACGGATGCGTTTCCAAAAATTGTCTGCCAACCACCCAAAGAGGTGCTAATGCTAGAGATGAAGAAGCAAGAAGATCCTACCATTGTAAGCACTGACGACCCACTGATGGATGATGAAGAATTCAGGAGTGCAGCCTTTCAGCGGCCATATCAGTATCTCACACGGTTTCATAACCACAGTGATCTTGATGTGTTCAGATATCAGGATGTTGAAGGGTCACATGTAGAGTGTCTTCAAATGCTTCTCATGTACTGTGGAATGATGGACCCATCCTGGGCAGAACTCAGAAATTTTGCATGGTTCCTTAACCTTCAACTGAAAGACTGTGAGACATCTGTTTTTTGTGATGCCACGTTCACTGGAGATACGCTGACTGGATTCAAAACCTTTGTGGTGGACTTCATGATTCTGATGGCAAAGGACTTTGCCACTCCATCACTCAGCATTTCAGACCAGAGTACTGGCAGACTGCAGATGGACTTGACTGGTGTCCAAGATGAAGACCTGGCTCCTTTTCTGATCAGAAAGAGATGGGAAACAGAACCACATCCATACATCTTCTTTAACGATGACCATGTGTCCATGACCTTCATTGGTTTCCATCTTCTGCCCAATGAACAGAACTCTGTTGATGCCATTGAGCCCATCTCTGGAAGGGTGATAAAAAAGAATGTCATGACAAAGGTATTGTATGAAGGCCTAAAGCTTCAGAGAGTCCCTTTCAACATCAACTTTGATGGCCTTCCAAGAGGGGAAAAAATAGAGAGAATCTGCAATGTTCTTGGTATCCAGTGGCCTCTTGATCCTGATGAAACATATGAGCTGACAACTGACAACATACTAAAGATGCTGGCAATCCATATGCGGTTCAGGTGTGGCATCCCTGTCATTATTATGGGAGAGACAGGGTGTGGCAAGACGAGGCTCATCAAATTCCTTTGTGAGTTGCGGAGGAGTGGAGTGGCCACTGAGAACATGAAACTGGTCAAGGTACATGGAGGGACAACTTCGGAGATGATTTACACCAAAGTTAGAGAAGCAGAAGACATTGCTTCTATTAACCAGCAAGACTATGGATTTGACTCTGTTCTCTTCTTTGATGAGGCCAACACTACAGAGGCCATCAGCAGCATTAAGGAGGTCCTCTGTGACAAGACAGTCAAGGGAGAAAGCTTGACACCCAACTGTGGGTTAAGGGTTATCGCAGCATGCAACCCCTACAGAAAGCACACAGATAAGATGATTCGGAGGTTAGAATCTGCTGGCCTTGGGTACAGAGTTGGAGCTGAAGAGACCGATGAAAAGCTTGGGTCCATCCCTCTCCGCCAGTTAGTCTATAGAGTTCAAGCATTACCACCAAGTATGATTCCTCTGGTGTGGGACTTTGGACAGTTAAACGATGATGCAGAGAAAATATACATCCAGCAAATTGTGCAAAGAGTGGTTACAAACCAAGCAGTCAATCAAAGTTACAACAAGTGGATCACAGATGTCCTTTCAGCTTCACAGAAGTACATGCGGACAAGAAAGAATGAATGCAGCTTTGTCAGCTTGAGAGATGTCGAACGCTGCATGCAGTCTTTTGTTTGGTTTTACAACAACCACGTCATGTTGTTTGCAGAGCTTGAAGAATTTGAGCTTAATCAAAGAGCTGAGAGGAATCACAGACACCCTGAAGTCAGAGACCCAGTGCTCTGGTCTCTAGTCATGGCTATAGGAGTGTGCTACCATGCCTGCCTAGAAAAAAAGGATAAATACAGACAGATCATCAGCAAAAGCCTACCACCAGCATACACCCCAGCAAAGGTAATGCAGGAAATCTCACTCATGCAGGATTTACTTCTGAACGGTGTTCCAATGGGGGATACTATTGCAAGAAACAGTGCCCTCAAAGAGAATGTCTTCATGATGGTTCTCTGCATTGAGCTAAGAATCCCTCTCTTCTTAGTTGGAAAACCTGGAAGTTCAAAATCTCTTTCTAAAACTCTGGTGGCGGATGCAATGCAGGGCCAAGCTGCTCATTCTGATCTCTACAAAAAGCTTAAACAAATCCACTTGGTGTCCTTCCAGTGTAGCCCACACTCGACACCAGAAGGCATCATTAATACATTCAAGCAATGCGGACGCTTTCAGGAAGGAAAGAACCTGGACGAGTACATTTCAGTAGTGGTTCTTGATGAGATTGGGCTGGCTGAGGACTCTCCAAAGATGCCACTGAAAACCCTTCATCCCCTGCTAGAAGAGGGATGCATTGATGATGAGCCACTACCTCACAAAAAGGTTGGATTCATTGGCATCTCCAACTGGGCTTTAGACCCTGCAAAGATGAACAGAGGCATTTTTGTCTCCCGTGGTGACCCTGATGAGAAGGAACTCGTCGAGAGTGCTAAAGGCATATGCAATTCTGATGCAAGGGTTTTGGAGAAGGTCAGGGGTTTCTTCCAACCCTTTGCAAAAGCCTACTTGAAAATCTGCTACAAAGAAGGCAAAGGCTTTTTTGGTCTACGGGACTATTACAGCTTGATTAAGATGATTTTTGCTGTGGCCAAATCTTCTCAAAGGAAACCCACTGCAGAAGAAATCGTGAAGGCAGTGTTGAGAAATTTCAGTGGAAGGGATGATGTGGATGCAGTTACCGTCTTCACCAAAAGTCTGAACATTGCACCCAACGTGGAGAACATCAGTGCCATTGAGTTTGTGAGAGAAAACATTCAGGCAGTTGGCCAAGAAGAAGAATGTCGGTACCTGCTGGTGCTAACAAAAAACTATGCAGCCCTACAGATCCTGCAGCAAACATTCTTTTCCGAAAGTGGTCAGCCAGAAATAATCTTTGGATCCAGTTTCCCGAAAGACCAAGAGTATACCCAAATCTGCCGCAACATCAACAGAGTAAAGATCTGCATGGAGACAGGTCAAACAGTTGTGCTCCTCAACTTGCAGAACCTCTATGAAAGTCTCTACGATGCACTCAACCAATACTATGTCTGCTTGGGAGGACAGAAATATGTGGACCTTGGACTGGGAACCCATCGAGTGAAATGCCGGGTGCACAAAGACTTCCGGCTAATTGTCATTGAGGAAAGAGAGGTGGTCTACAAACAGTTCCCAATACCTCTCATCAACAGGCTGGAGAAACACTACCTGGACATCCACACTGTCCTTAAAACTGAGCAGAAGACGATGGTGGATGATTTGGAAAAATGGTTGAGACTTTTTGTGTGTCTCAGCAGTCAACATGCAGCAGTGGCTCAGACTTACCAGTACCAACCGGCAGACGTCTTCATAGGCTACCACTCAGACACATGTGCGTCGGTGGTACTTCAAGTAATAGAGAAGCAGAATGACAGCGCGGAGATCTCAGATCCTGAGAGGAGAATACTGGATGAGGCTAAACTCATACTGCTCAGATGCGCCACACCAGACTCAATTGTGCGGTTGGACTGCACAGGCCTTCCCAAAGTGGAGAGTGAACATCTGGCCGGGGTCTACTTTGAAAAGCAGGATAACAGCTGTTTAGCTGACTTCATTCTTGCTCACACAATGCAGGAAGTTCACTGCTACTCCTCCTTCACAGAGGTAACCTTAAAGCCAGTTATACCAGTTTCAAATATATCCAAAAGCTGTTAGTGTTAAGTATTAATGTCTTTTAATTGTAATTTTAAAACATAGGTGACAACATTCTCCAGACTTCTGACAGCATCTGACCTGGAACCACTAGAGCAAGTGTTGATTAGTGTTGAGCTTCTCTCACTCCAGCAGTTTGACACAGAGCACTCCTACCTGAAAAAGATCAGGTTTGTTAAATAATTATTAGCAAGAATATACTTAGCTACACTTAAATCTTTAAGTATAATCTCAGTCTAAAGATCAATTCTCTGCTTTCTTGTAGGAACTTCCTCACTAAAACCGGACCCTGCAACAAGATCCTCCTCATTCAGTGTGATTTTGATGAAGCCTCTCACAGTTCCAATCTCATTGCATCTGCAAAGTAGGTCTAAAGTTTCCTCTCTGTTGGGTATGCACCTCCACTGTGTGGTTTTGCCATATTGAGTTTTTTACTGTCCACTTTAGGTATTCATCCATCAATGAAATCAACAAGATAGCTCAGGAGAGCACGGGAAGCAGGGTGTTTGTCTACTTTATCACCAGACTGCCAAGAGTGGAAGGAGGGACCTCCTATGTCGGCTTTCATGGAGGTAAGGCTACCACAACTAGTGTTTTTTTTTTAACTTGTTTTATCACATTGTTTGAAGAATAATCTGAGGAATGTTAATGTTTACAGGCCCCTGGAGATCAGTTCACATCGATGACCTCAGACGGTCGAAAGACATTGTTTCAGACATCAAAGTCTTGCAGAACATGACAATCAGTCAAATGTTTGAAACAAAGATGAGTGAGATGAGTGAGCCTGAAGGTAAGTGATAGTTGAATAATTGATAGCAAATTATGATTTCCTCAACTTACATTTTTTATGACATTAAATTACGAAAATGTTGTCTACAGCCATGGAGCTCGAGGACATGTATACTGAGAATGATCAGGAGGAAGCAGAGCCAAAGGAAAATGTGAGTACAGACAACAAATATATCAAACATTTGCTACTGTGGGAGAATCACATATTTGCACTACATATTTTTTCTGCCTTAAATTGAAAATCTACACATAAAGCATTGAACATTTTAGCATCAATTTTAGAAAAAAAGGGCTCTCCCCACACACACAAGTGACACAAGTCTTTAACCAGCATATCCTCCTGCTGCAGGGCTGCTACAACGTTGTGGACACTACAGCGCTGGTGCGTAGCTGTGTGCAGAGTGCAGTAGGCATGCTGAGGGACCAGGTGGAAAGTGGCCTTCGCAGTACTCAGAGAGTTGAGATCCTGCTGACACTCCTCAGTGACGGTGACGAAGTTAAAGGTACAAACAACAACTTTTTTACAGTGATTTTGTTTCAGCAGTTTCAGTGCTCATCATGTTATCTTACTCTTGTCAGCTGAATTTCTGCAAATTGTGAAGAGGCATCTTCATTCATTGCTGGTGACTCGTGACAGCAACACCTTCTCATCCATAAAAAGCAACTGGGTCATTAAGGAGGCCTCAAACATTGATGCCTTGCAAGAAGGAGGCACCTTCAGGTGAGTGCTTCTGCCACAGAATACAAAATGTCTGTGTTTGCATATATTTTTAGCAGCTCTGCTAACTTTTTGGGGATCATGACAGGCACACCTTATGGAAGCGTGTTCGGGCTGTGGTCGTCCCCCTCTTGGCGCAACTGCTTTCAGTCATTGACCGCGACCAAAACTTGGACATCTTGCTAGATGGAAACTGTGGTGAATTTGTCAAGAGGCTGTGGTTAGATATCTTTGGCAATGAAAAGCTGCTGGAAATCCCACACCTAACACTGGACCACAAGTAAGTGGTGGAGATATTACACTTTGCATAAAGGATACCAAATTACTATTACTAAGAGTTGACATACTGTTACATGCATATTAAAAAATATATATATATTTTCTCTTTTCACAGCTCTGAGACGAGAACAATCCTTGTACAGAACTACATTTCTCAAGACAGGAAGGTGAGCTGCAGCATGCCCTTCAGCTGGAGGATCAAGGACTACCTGGAGGAACTCTGGGTTCATGCGCTCAAACATGAAGGTATGGCCCGTTATCAGGTACTCTCGGTAAATAGCATGTTACCACCATGATGTTGTTGTGTTAATTACATTTGTATGTCTTTTAGGCCACACTCACCGAGAGTTTGATGAGTTCTTTTGGAAGACACCACTGGGACGGTACATCGTGAAAGCAGACCGAGAGATGCAGACCGAGTTTTTCCAACGCTACCTTCAGGATTTCATCGCCATGACAATGAACGTGACTTGTCAGGAAGATCTGCAGGTTGTTTTTCTGTAATACTTGAAGCCATTAAATTGTCAGGCAACATCTCCTTGATGGTGTGTGTGTGCATGTACTGTATATACTAATGCACATTATTGGCTTTTCTAGCTCCTGTGTGGTGCCCTGAACTGTTGCGTCAATGAGCTGCGATTGCAGCTCAATGCCACGGATACAGCAATGTCTCTTCCATGGGTCCATGCTGCTTATCATGAGTTCAAGAACCGGCTGCAGAACCTCTCCAGAATGATCTGCATTGAGCCCCAGGTGACCCAGGACCTCTTGAGGAATCATCATACTAGAGACGGGGTTGAACTGGTGAGCCTCTTAAGACTAATTAAGTCTTTTAAATAATACTTTTCTTTTTCCACTTCAAGGTTTTAAGAATTTGCATGCATGATTTTGTCTTTAAGATTGAATTATGTTTGGTACTTTAAAAAGGTGACGTAAAATAACATTAGTGTGTAATGATAATATTCCCCCATCTCCAAGGTACTCGATGTGTATGCTGCTTTTGCATGTGTGGAGTACCTGGAGCCTACACTCCTGAACACGGATGCCCAAAGACAAGCCTGGCTCAGACAGGTGAAAAAACTCCAGGTTCCCATTGAGTTGATCTGCTCAGAGGACAGCGTGAGACGCTATGGAGAGAGGAGCAAGATGTTCGTCTGTAGAGTCCAGTAAGTCGAGCTTAACTAAATATATTCAAAGGGTCCAAGTGGGGCCGTTAGCAGTAGATACTGCTGTAGTTGCATTGAGGTGGATGGTTAATTGTTTGTGTTTCTCTGTTCGTAGAGCTGGATGGAATCGGATATTCTCTCTCTCTCTATTTGTGGAACACATGTTGTTGGGCATTGAGCAGGTGGAGAAGAAGCTGACACCTTTAGTTTTGGAGCATACAAAACGGCTTGGCCAGGTTGGTCTCAGTTCTTTGTACTAACCAGAAATGTTATGAATTCAGCCAATCACCATAAAACTGCATCAACAATAACCAAAATAATTCCTCTGCCATAAATAACATGTACTACATCCACTCTCTCATAGATACTGGGAAAAAATTCAGACCTCAAAACTCAGCAGTCATTTGAGGCAGTAATCGGTTTGCTCAAAACCTGCAAAGATGGAGCCATCGAGTGTATCTTCAGGTAGAAATTCAGTTTTCTATTGTTCGTATTTCATCAGAATCTCCCCTGCTGTACTTTGCCTCCACCCTGTGTCTTCACCTATTTGTGTTTTTTTTTCCAGGTTTGGTCTTGCGCTGTGCACAGTGTGTATGGGAGACCCCCAAGATCCGCTCTGCCTGCCATGTGAACACATCTACTGTGTAGCCTGTATCAAACAGTGGTTGATGCCTGGTCAGATGTACTGTCCCTTCTGCATGCAGCCAGTTCCCGAAGACTTCCCCATGGTCCCTTCAGATACCATAAGGTTGGTAGCTGCATGTGGATTAGAACAACGAAAACTGATTTACATTTTTGTTCCTCATAAAAAGCACAGATATGATGTGCCTTTTTTCCCACACACACAACATCCTTTGATGTACCCTGTGCTGTATCCTAGTTCCTTCAAAGGATCGAGGTGACTTCATGCTCTGTGAATCTGGCATGTACTGAGTTCTAACAAAAAGCTTTTTGTGTCTCTCGTTTTGTGTAGGATTCTCATCAACCAACATGCTCAGTTCAGGAAGCAGTGCAATGCTTTCTTCATTGACCTGGTGTCCACTGTGTGCTTCAAGGACAACTCTCCCCCTTGTTCAGCTGTCATTCTCCATCTGCTGTCCTTTCTCATGGTGGAGGCCAACACTGTTTCCGTTCTCAGAGGTGGGACGCTGCTCTAACCATGCTCACACAACCTTGTCTCTAGTTATACATATTTTGTCAGCTCTTAATATCCTTTTTTTCTTTGTCTGTTTAATTTCCAGTTAATCGAAAAATGACAAAGATGCTCTCCCCGTTTGATGACTCAGTGGATAAAAATCCAGTGGTTCGGTCGGTAGTGCTCAAACTCCTGCTGAAGTACAGGTGAGGTTGCACATTGGACAAAGCCTGCTAATGTGCGATTTGAACATTTTTAGCTGGGTTTCTAATTTCCGTATGAATTGTACTGTTTCTGAAGCTTCGATGAAGTTAAAGACTACCTACAGCAGCATCTGGTGGCAGTTGAGCAGAGCCACATCTTGGAAGAGACGGACAAAACTGAACTCTACTTGTTGTACATCAACTGCCTGGAGGTACATTTGAAGTCTGACTCAGCTGTTTATTTGGAAATGAACTCCTTTGTTCAGCAGCACTTGTTAAGATAAATGAAATGCAAATCTGCTAATCACACATGTGGATTGTAGTATCTTGTGATACAACTTTTATAGAATATTTATTCATTTCTGCAGGATTCCATGTTCGAAAGGTTGCAGTTCAGGTCCATTGCAGACCAACGGGTGTGTCTGCAGGATGAAAGTGCCTTCCTGACAGACTACCTGCAATCACATGGTCAGTCTGCTGAAACAGCCACTGTGGAGTATCTGCAGCAGGTTGCCAGAGTGCGCATGGACCTGGATTTGGCTGCTAGCTTCATCACAGAAAACCTCAGAGCCACAGGTGTGTAACTCTAATGAACTATAGTATTATTTTTGCACATACTGTACCAGTTACTGAAAAATATATAGATTTGTGATTAGTGTGTGTTTTATTATACCAAACTGCTGTTCTCCGTTCTCTTTTCAATCTCGGCAGAGTCTCAAGAGACTGGTCAAAGTGGCACCACAGCCTTCCTGACCAGTGCGGTGAACTTGTGTAGGCGCAGTGGAAACGACTGGTATCGTGTCTACTTGATCCGGAAGATCTGCAGCCAACATGGAGTGGAGTTTGTCCTGAAACTCCTCAAAGTGGGCGAGATGCGCTGGCTCTTCCCTGAAGAAGTGCTGCAAAAGGTTTGATTACCCACATTGTGAATATCAGTGCCCAACTAAAGGCAAGGTTGTAGTCAAAATGTAATGCCAGCGATAACTAAACAGTGTGATTCCATTTTCATTCCACCCAGAGTGAGGAAGCCACTCCAACAGACCAGTACCTTGTGTGCGGAGAAAACTACAAGACCATCAGAAATGCTGTTGCTAAAGCAGTTATGGAGGGAAAAGTGAACGGACTGGACGAGACTTGTGAGGTAACGTTGCGTTACTTTCTTTTTGGTAACCGGTCATCGGCTCAGGACTCTGCTTCTGAATGTATGTTTACGTGGGTGTCTTGTTGCTCTCTTTCTCTGTAGGGGTGCAGATGCTCACCACAGCATGCAGCAGTTTATCTTCTGTTGGCACTGTACAGAGAAGTCACCACTCTCTACAGAGAAGCCAATGCTAGCTTCCATCCCAAGCCTGAGGTAGATCCTTACATTTGGACCTTATGAGCTGATCGGATATATTTGTTTACACCCATTTGTTCAAATGACCACGGAGAAACCGTTCTGAAACTTGTCGGTCCATAAAGAGTAAACATCACTGTTAAGCCCACCAGATATGCTTTTCAGACATTTTTAATATATACTCTTCCGTTTTTCTGTCTGTGTTAGTCATCTTACATATCCATATATTTATGTATCTTTGCACCTACAGCAATTGGAAGCCTTGACGACCTACATCCAGAACTCCAAATTCCTTGCCAGCCCACAGATGAAGGCCTTTGCGAGGGTTTTGGTGACCAACCAACTCAGGTCGCTGGTTGTTTGTCCAGGGGCCTCTGGTGCCCAATCTGTGCTGGTGGACTTAACCATCCACCTGGCTGCTGTCTTGCTCTGCGGGAACCAGGGGATCTTAGCTCCCCTGCAGCAGCTGGCAATGGAACCTGACAACATGCAGGTATGTATATTGTCAGCTGCTTTCAGTGATGGCAACTTGGCCTCCTCTTCTTTGAAGCAAATTGGATGTTTTTATCTGTTTGCACAGGCAGCCTTCTTGCCCACCATGCCGGAGGACATGTTAGTAGTGGCTCATCAAGCTATGGGACCGGTGCAGTGGTACTGTAAGTAAACAGACACAGAAAAAAAAATGTACTCTCAAATGTCTAATATTATACGAAATTATATATAAGTCATTTTTTATTTACTATTCCCATAGATTGTCCGAATGGTCACCCCTGCACCATTGGAGAGGTATGTAATGTTCAGTCTGACTCATAATAAGTTTGTAATGAGTCTCTTTTCTGTAGCATTCTTTTCATACTATACTATATTTTCTTGCACCCTATTTCTTTCTTAGTGCGGCCAGCCCATGGAAAAAAGTAATTGTTTGGACTGTGGTGTTGAAATTGGAGGAGTAAACCACATGCCTGTGAAGGGATTTCAAGTTCTTCAGCAGCAGTAAGGAGGCTTTGACTTAATTTGGGAGAGAAAAAATATAATTGCAAAATGTGTATTGATGTATTAATTGCCTTGTCACAGGGGAGACCGCACTCAGAAAGGCCACGTCCTCGGCGACCCCAGTCGCAGGGACAATCCAGACATGCTGGACACAAAGAGCATCTCCCTTGTTCCCTTCACCATGGTCCGCATGCTCACCCACATGGCCATGCTGTTGGGTTCCTGCTGTCACACACAGGTAGCTTAAATAAAGAGTACAGTTCCAGAGTGTTTAGGTGCAGCTAAAAAAAACACAAACCCCATCTTTCTAGTCCTTGATACTGTTTGTGTTTAATATGGGGGAGTCTGGTCAGTCATCCACTTTATTTGTCTTTCTAGTCTATCTCTAACATCATCAAGCCTCCAGTCCCTGACCCAGCTGCATTTCTACTTGCTCACCTGCAAGAGGACATGAAACGTCTGATCAGATCTCTGGGTAAGGGGACGGACGACACAGTCGGCGCCGTTCACCTGCTCATCAGCAGCCTCCAGGAACCCAAACAGCCTCCAACATGTAAGGAACAACAAACAAACCTTCCGTTAAACTATTATGTGCTGTGCCAACAGAATGATAAAGCTATAATGCTTTGAGACATACTTGTCTAGGTTACAATTTGTCCCTCCAAAAATGGAACTCATTCACTGGATTACCTTCTACTATTAAGCACAGCTGGTCTTTGCTTTCAGGGCCCGTTCCTTATGACAATGTGCTCTCCACCAAAGAGGCTAGAAATGGATGGGAGATGGAAGTGAGCAACGCCATCATCACACCTCAGCTGAAGGTAGAAATACTTTTTGACAATTTGCTGAAATTAAATGATGTGCCCTATTTGTTCCCTTTTAGAACAAACATGTTGGTAGAATATGTGCATGTAACACATCCTCTTCTGTCATTTGTCTCCTCCACAGCACTTGGATAGACAGCTGAAGGAAGTGAACGCATTCATCCGGGCGGACTCTCGCATCTCAGCCAACCCAATCATGAAGCTCATGTTTGGCGATCCTCGTCTGTTCTTGGCCTCTCTTCCCCAAAGTTCTCTGATCCACACGTCCACCGTGTGGAGCTGCAGGGAGAAAGTGTCTCTGCTGAGCCTCACCCACATTGTAGAGCAGAATGATGGCAAAGAAACCGTGCCGGTGCTCTGGAGATTTCTGCATAGGGTAAGAAAACAGTGACCAAACATGGCAGTCCACTTTTGAAAGCCAGCGAAAGAATCCTGTGTCCTACTTAGAGCAGGTTTTGGAGAAGCTACTCCTAAAACAGTGCGTCATAGTGGCCCATGTGTACACCGAGTTCCTTCTGACTTAACATGTTGCATTTCCCTTAAACTCAGGTCAGAATGTCAGTCGATTGAAGTGTTGCGCCATTTTAAAAAAAGAAGACAAAAAGTCTTTATTTCAAAGAGATTTAAGTACATAATGGTTTTAGGAGTGATCTAGCCGAGGGTGTAATTTCCACTGGAGGTCCTGTCGTCCCCCTCACTTTCGCAGTTTGATTCATCCACTGACAGAGTATTAAACTTACAGCCAAGATCCAGATGCTAGAAGCTCTGATTTGATGAAAAATGCTTCTGAGTCACCTTCAGTTATTACCGTTAGCCTCCAGCATTTAAGCTGTACGTGCAGCGAGTGATTAGCAAGCTTTAATTTGCCCCAGATTTAGTTATGGAAAGTATTTTAACCAATGTAATAATGACTCCCTTTGAGACTCCATTCCTGATTGTCTTGTATTCTTCCCTGAACACAAGATTCTGGTGTTTGGGGGGTCGTCTTCACTCCGAGCGTAGTGAAAATTTAACCCACTGTGTCATTATTTGCAGCATTACATTTAGAATACAACCCCGCTTTCATTTGGGCACTAACACTGAAAATCATAATGTGGTGAATCAATAATAATTAATAATTAGCTTTGTATATTTCTTATATTTACATTTATATTAATTAAGACTTAATTAAATAACATTCATTTACTTTTTTTTTGTTTCCATTGAAGGATCTCTGACTTCATTGTTTATGGTTCCACAATAACCAGAAATCATGTATCATCTTAAATGCCATAAAAACTCCACTGATGTATAGAAATACACATATAAATATGTATAAAAACTAAGACCGATTTACTTACACAACACCAGGTCATGAAGAGCATTTAACAAGCGATTATGTGAACACACCACGCCTTTTCATTTCAGGAAGCAGAGTTTCGAGTGGTGAAGCACCTTCCTGATATCCTCACACTCCAGAGAGATCTGGTGAAGAAGTTTCAAAACATCACTGAGCTGAATTGTGGCACCATTGCCGAATTCCTCCACGGTCAGAAAGCAGGTACAGAAACTTAACTTCCTACGCCAGTGGTTCCCAACTTCTTTTTTTTGTGTGTAATTGTATGACTCACTCTACACGACAGATAAAAAGTTCCACGCAATTCCTAATTACCTCTTTCTCGGAAATGTCATAGTAAAGTAGCTTAGTAGCAGGTGACGTACAGTTTAAAAGCCCGCCTGCCAAGGAATGAGTTGTTTTAACCTGGAAGGAGACAATGATTGATTATTCTTAAAAGTGCTGAATCTCTTCCACACGTCAGTCCAACCAATGTGCTGCAAGCCGTGTCTCAAGTTGACGCTTCTACACTTGGGCTGATTTTATTTTTTTTTTGTTTCTGTCGTGTGCAGTTTCGCTGAAAGCCTGGTATGAGAAATACATCCAAATCTTCCTGACAACGTGGAATCAGCTCCGAGTGTCTTTGGCCACTAACGGTAAATACAAACACACTTTGTTACACTAACACTGGCCCGTCCAACTTCTTGATCCGACTTGAATTGAAACGTTTGTCCTTCAGGTGAAATCAAGATCCCAGCTGAGTTCTGCCAAAAGGACCTGGACCACAACAGTGACTTCAAGGTGCTGTTACCACGGCGTCAAGGCCCCGGCCTGTGCTCTACAGCCCTTGTCAGCTACCTCATCGCCCTGCACAATGACTTGGTGTACTGTGTGGATAAGCACACTGGAGAGGAGACCAGGTGGGGGCGCTCATGCCACATTTTTCCTCCCTTGCATAAGTTTGGCTGTAAGAGCACATCGTGTAAACTTCTGTCCCACATATAGACGTACGACATCGTTGTATTGGTTTTACTGAGATTGTTAAAGGATAGAAAGATAGATTTTAAAATTACCAAGTCAATAGTTGAAAGCAGAAAAAAAGCATGTTTGCAGATACATTCCCACAATACATACTGACACTGGCTGACTGGTTTGTTTACCCCCCCCCAGCTACAAAGTGAGCCCTGCAGATCTGACGGACCTGCATGTGATTCGGTATGAGCTGGAGAGGGACCTGATGCCCCTGGTTCTGTCCAACACCCAGTACAGCATTGAGAGAGGCCAGGAGACGCTTCACGAGTACGACTTGCCCAAGATCCAGCAACAGATCGTCTCCCGCTTCCTACAGGGCAAACCTCTCATCACTCTCAATGTAAGCCAATTGAAAGCACCAGCAAAGCACAGAAATGACTTCTCTGTTGTTTGGAAAATTGCTAAAGCACCATATTCCCCGTGCCTCTGTCCCCTTTCCACAGGGCATCCCTACACTAGTGAACAGACATGACCGCAACTATGAGATTATCCTGAAGGATATAAAAGCAAAAGTCCAGCAAGTATGTTTTGACAAACACTACAGTCCTGGAACTACCTTTCATTCATCACATAGTATACTAGACATGCTGCTGTAGAAAGCCCCTCATACGAGATGATGATGATGATGATGGTGTCTGTATGCCAACAGGAGCCTCTTCAGACTCTCACCCTGTTCGCTGTGGCGGGGGAGCTGCACTCCTACAGCGAGGTGTGTGAGGCCTTGTCCACGCTGGAAGTGGCCCTTGGTTTTCTCGCCATGACCGGGGGAGCGCCTCACATGCAGCTGTCCTGCTACCTGGAGGAGGTGCTGCAGATGGGAAACCAGATGGCTGCGCATATCCTCAAGGTCGGCCTATCTGAGACACCGATTATTTTACTCTGTTGCCGTTCTCCCACTTCCACTGTCAATTTTGTTACTTTTTACACAACAAAAATGTGCCAAATCGACACCAAAGAGCAACATTTTCTTTGTGCTCTCATACTATACTTTTACAAACATGGTTTGAATTGGTGTGGCTCTTTTTTTTTTTTTTTTAGGTGCTAGGCGTGAGATAAAACTTAATGTTCTCCCTGTTTTGCTCACAGGCCCTGAGCATGTGCTGTCTTAAGCATTGCGTGGCTCTGTGGCAGCTGCTGGCCTCACTCAAATCAGAAAATATGCTGCGGCTCAAGAGGGTAAGGCATCAGTATACAGATACAGAGGTGTAAATGCTATTATTATTATTATTCGTAGTAGCAGTTTTATTACATTTTATCTAATCAATACTTGTGTATAAAAGTGCAGCATTATACTTTATTTTGCCCAATCCATGCATGCTCTGTGTTCTCCAGGATCCATTTGTGGAAGTGTCGGAGATGTACAAACAGGCCCTGAGTGAGGACGAGCATCGGCTGCTGACTGGCTTCTTTTCTAAGAGCAGCGCTGACAATTTCCTGCTGGAGATGCACGAGTTCCTGTTGCTGGTCCTTAAAAAGCCCAATGCACCTGACACCTACAGGCCTGACTGGAGGTAAAACTAAATGTTCAATGTCTGAAATTAAGGCTAGATCTTTATGGAAGAAAAACCCTGTTGCGTGCTGTGTTTTCGCTCTTAGTTGAAACAAAGTAGATATAGTGTGTGTGTGTGTTTTAATGTGACGTCAGATCACATGTATAAAGTGTACGTTTTGTCTCTTCAAAGCCTGAAAGTCACACTGGTGTCTTACATGGAGCGCAAAGACCTGGACGCCGCCCCTGATGTGGAGGAGTTCTTCCCAGCGGAGATCTGCCTCTCCCAGTATGTTGAAGCCTGGAAGTTCATTATGGCCTTCAAGCAGGAGCGCGGACAGAGACAATGAAGACCTAAGGAGGGGGTTGTTTTTTTGTCTACCGTCTTAAACTTTACATAATCAAGTCCCTCGGGTGAAGTTTACAATCGCGGTGAATCAACATTATTGAAGCTGTCTAAATGTGTGATATGTTGTGTATTTTACACGTTTATGCTGAGGAGATGTGCCTTTTTTAGGAGCACTAATGTTGAGCTTCATAGTGCCACAAAAGACAGTGGGCAGTTCATATTTACAACCCACCTGTATGAAGAGTTAAACTTTTTGCATTATCTCGTCTGTTTTTGTTTCATTTTCCATTTTCCAGAGCATCAACATAGAGAGCCTTTCCGTACAGTTAAAGGTCTTCTGTCTCGCACTTTTCTTGTAATGTGAATTTGTCTGTCCTGAAAAGAGGCAGAAAAGACAATCTGAATATTACTCAGGTATAATATGTGGAATAATCACACGGACCTAAGTCACTTTCCTTAAAGCCGCTTGTCGTTTCCATTCCTTTTTTTGTGTCCATGTTATGCGTCTTATGTATGTTAAAGCTGCACTTGCCTTCATTCCACTTTTTTAAATTCACTGTCACAAACTGTATATAAATATATGAAAAAAAAAACATTTTTCCTAAAGTTTAATTAAAGTTTTGACTTTTCATTTTTTTTTCTTTAACTTGTCGTTTAATGTTCAGCATATTTACAGAATACAATCTTGCCTAGTTACTTAGTTTTATGTTTCTGTGGCAATACATACTGCTGACAATAAAGCATACAATTCACCTTCTGTGTGCTTGTTTGTGAGTTTTACATAACAATACATAAATGTTTCTAATGTGGCATCTTCTTCATGCTGATGTGACTCAGTGCTGCTCCCTCCCCTTCTTTGCTAAACACTGACTAATATTTCCATAACTTAGTTATTTGTCAACATGTAACAGCAGTAAAAAATGTTCCATCTGCCGTTGTAGGCAAACTGGGTAGTTTCCTCAGTCAGCTCTGAACTGTCTTGAATCCTGTAGTCATAGTGGAGTGTGACAGTACAATATTTCACTCAGCAGGGGTTTGGCAACAAGAACAGTCCAGAAATGTGGATGTCGTGCTTAGATTCACCTCCTGTGAGACTAACATCATTTATGGGCATAAGCAGATTCCATTGTGTCTTTTTGTTTGTCGTGTAACGCTGCCTTCAGCTTAAAGGGTACTGCCCAAATAACAAAAACAAAACATATTTTCTCACTTATCTTTACCCAAAGAGATCATTTTGGTGTTACGTTACTCTGACATTTCTGTTGCTGGTCTCTTATAATTCCTTCTATGTGTCTGCAGCTGTAAAGAGTGTTTTACAGTAGATTCTCAACAGCATTACTGCTATAGGTCACAAGTAAATTGCTCCTTATTTACATGTTACATCACTGCCAAAGACCAAAAGAGGCTATCCATGATGGAGTGCTCAGGAAATGGCTGCCGGCCTAAGGTTACGTGACTTTCTGACCCTCTGTTGGTGGGAGCTCAATGTGTTTCTGATCAGGCTGATGGAAATGATAAGAACAAGACCGCTGCTGGACGGCTCCTTAATTCAATTTCCTCTATACCAAAGCAGTGTTTAGCATAACAATGACAAATGGAAGCATGCGCCTGTGAAAGTAAACTATGCCAGCGACCACCCTCTAGGAGTCTGCAGTCAGTATGATATCCATAAGAGGAGTCAAAGACTGTCGGGTTCCCCAGATTTCACCCAAATACCACTTTATTTTTGTTTTACTTTACTTGGAAAAGATAATGCATCGATCACGCAAGTAATCTAACCTATAAATCATGATGAAAAATAGTTGTGTTGAGAGACTCCACCGGGCTACGGTGACTTGTCCTCACTGCTCATTAGCAAACCCGAAATGTGGAAGTACAGTACACGAGGTTAATAAAAACACCCACAAATGGGTCACGAGGCGTGATTTGCGCAACTCGGTCCTGTAGAACAAGCCTCACTGAGCAAGTTCAATCGCTTTCACTTCCACTTCTGTAGGCTTCAAAGCCACCATGCCAGCAGTACAAAGGGAAGGACACAAAGAGGCCAAATTATTCTCCCTGCTCTGTGTTTGTTTGTTTTTTTGTCTTTGTTTCTTGATGAGGAGGAATTGGGGGCAAAATTACTGTGCATCGTGGCTCACATTTAATGATATTCATGGTTGATGGACAGTTGGGATCAGGTCACAAGCAGGAGGGTTTAACAAAGCAGGAGAATGACGTGCAGAAATCACCTCTTTTGGTTTGCAGCTACAGTGTGTTGGAGGATTTGACTGTCCTGGCTGAGTTATGGGCATTTTGTCTCCACAAAGTAGCTCTGCTGGGTCAGGGAATCAAGACTTCAGCCAGAGTTGTGCCTTAAACTTTGATTAAATGAGCAATGAGAATAACTCAAAACCAGTATTTTAGATTGTGGGAAATGCAACCCCCTCTATTTGAATTATCTGGTTTTGTTTTAAACCATATTTAAAACAAAATCAGTTGAGTACATGCTTGGTTCAACTCTAGAACCCATTTTTATAATGCTTTTTATGAAACCACAATCCTTTCAGCCCACAACTTAAATGTGTTTTTGATGTTGTCTCAAGCAGGGGTCTTCAACGTTTTTCAGGCCAATGACCCCCAAACTGATAGAGAGATGGAGCAGGGACCCCCTACTAATATACTGTATAACATTGTGTTTTATATTAAACTGGGCCTAGTGCCATGTATAAACATACCTTGTGCATTCAATACTAAGCTATTCAAATAATACACAGGTTCAAATATTCATGTTTTTATTTTAAACATGTGCAAGGTACAGTGAGTAGGGTGGCCGTGCCACTGCCATTTATAAACATACCTTGTCAGCTGATACCAATGCCAATATCAACATTGTCAATTGCATGATAATCATGCATACAAGCTATTCAAATTGACGTTTTTATTTGAAACATAAATGTGGAAACTAACAATGAGTGCCACTGCCATGCATAACATACCTGTTATCTTGCACACAATACTGAACTATTAAAAGAATGGACAGATTCATGTTTGGTGAAAAAAAAAACTATTTTCTTTTTAATATAAAAAAAATATGAAAAATTGTCTAATCAACCAACAATTTCACGAACCCCGTGCAGTACGTCCACGGACCCCCTGTTGAAGACCTCTGGTCTAAAGAATAGAAGGTAGTAAAATAAAACATACCAGGTTTCTAAACATTTATTCCTCATATGCTGTCTAAAAAAAATCTAAAACATTACTACCTTAAAAGGTCTTTTGTTGTTATTGTTCTCACATTATTCCATTGCTCAATGCTGCCACACACTTGGGAACACAGCCTCTGATTGGTCGACAATCAAAAAGACAGCTTCTGATTGGTCGACAGACTCACGTGGGCATCAGGTATCGCTAGTGGACGGCTAACAACAACAATAACTGTTTTCAAACATCCAGTGTTGGATTTATCGTTATGGAATTTATTTGACAGTCTCCACACTGACACTGCAGTTCAAGGCTGGATTACAAAGCTTCTGAAAGGGAAACGATCGCACCGGAGCCCTCATCTAATTGGTGTTAGCTTCTCGGCTAACAGTCACAGGTAAGTCTCTCGCGTGTCGCGCCTCTCAAATATATTCAGTATGTCGTCTACAACTTACTTTGACTAAGAAACGAGAGACGTGCAATCAATGTGCATTGTATATGTAGAATCATTGTAAATTGATTATTTGTTTCTTTCCCATCATTATAACTTCATCAAACTAATGCATTATTGATGGTCTGGCGGTGCTAGTGTTGAATGTATCCAGCCAAACCTGTTGTGTGTAATATTTAGCTTTTTTATTTTGTTGCCCCCGAAATAATATAAAAAAATTCAGCTATGTTAAATCTAGGTCAGCAATCTTAATCAATTCTCCCGTTCATGCTTGCATTGGGTTATACTCTTGTTTCTGTTAACCCTTCAGAGATGCCCTATGAACTTCACAATCCAGTTACAATAATATAAAGTTCAGCTTTGAATCGTGCCTTGATCTGTGGAGGAGCTTCAAACTTAACCCTTTGCAAAACAGCCTCAGATATTCATCAAGTGTGCACCTTGGGGATCCAATATCATTCTCAGGCACCGTCGCCAGTCAGGCGCTCCCAGTCAAAAGGGAGCTAAGATTTTAATGATTGCGGTATGAAATCAGTACCCTGAGATACCCCTGAGACCTCAGAAAGCACACCAACAGGCTACTGTATTTGCTATGGGGTATTACACATGCTTTACTGGCGGTCTGGGAAAATGTTTTCTTTAAATTAGCCCTTCAGGGTGCTGCTGTTATTGCATTATTATCAAATTAGTGTTTTTTAATTAATACGTCATCTGAAATGTATGTGCAAGTAGGTCACAGTGGGGTGAGAGCAGTGAGCGTGTCCAGACTCTCAGGTTGCTCAGCCTGCTGTGCAATGCTTAGAGAGAGAGAGAGAGAGAGAGAGCGAGAGAGAGAGCGAGAGAGAGAGCGAGAGAGAGAGAGAGAGAGAGAGAGAGAGAGAGAGAGAGAAAACAACCTCAGTGAGCACATCTGTGAATTATATTAGCTAATTGTGTGCACTTCTCCTTGCACTTAACACTTGGGTTGTCCTCCAAGCACAAGGAAGAAATTAAGAGCGCTGCTGCCATGTTGTTCTATTAAATACGTGAAGAGAAAATACAATTACTAGTTAAGTGGGAACATACCACATGGGATTATGAGAGGCACAACGTTTCAACATTTCAGAGGGGGTTTATTCGTTTTTGCCATGCACATGCAGGTTTACCAGCAGCACCATTGTAAGACATACGATGCAAGCAGAGCACAGATAACGGACATCACTCCTCCTCCAAGTCCTATATGTCTCACTTTTGCAGTAAGCAGTTAACCTACAAAAGTGTGGGCTTTCCATAATGGAAAAAGGCTGTTTGAGCATAATACTGAGTCCCCAGTCCAAGTGGAGCCTGCTGCTAAACTCACCTTGGGCAGAGAAATCTCAACTGTACCTGTTTCATAACTGCAGCTTGAATTTCATACCAAGATTTCAATACCAAAACCCGCTCGGCCTTTGCGTTCCATAACAATAAAACCACATGTTGAATCTGATTGTTATGGTAAGATGAGAGCGTGTTTGAGAAGCCCAGAAGTATGTCTGCCCAAATAATAAGATGAAGCAAAGGCACGACTGGGTTATGTGTCAGGTACCGAGGTTACATTTACATTGTAAGAAGCCCCTGCTGCTTTCACTGACTTTTGTTTTTCGTGGGGAAAAAGGCGCTGGATACCAGCCAGAATTGCTAATCCGTGCATTTTGTTTGGAGGGAAACACTTGGAGCGCTGTCACCGGTAGACATGCTCTAATGTTACAGAATGGTTTCTGCCGTGCTCTAGTACCATGCGTCTTGGACGTACACAAGGCTACATCTACTTCTAACCTGAACACCCTCCTCTGCTAGCCTCGTCAACCACCACCCCTCAACGCCGACTTTTAAGCTCGGCTGGCGCTCTAATCATTCTGCTACTCTCCAGCAGATCCTGCAGCTGTGCCTAGAATTAGCACTTCGAGTCTCTGCACCAGACACCACACAGAGGAAAGGATTAGAGGAGGTGCTTGGAGCGCCTATACATTTTCTGGCCTTTGGCAAGTATGTCCAAAGTTGACTGAGGAGGACTTAGCAGACCTGTCAGGTTCCCACCCAGGTTTTGCCTCTCCGCTCTGATTGTGTGTGTGTGTGTGCGTTTGTCCCTGAAAGCCCTGACTCTCTGTTTCTCCTTTCTGGCAAGAGATGGATGGATTAAATACTGAGGTGCTTGCCATCTTTATACGTTTAAGGCTTTGGTCATGTCACAAAATTGTTGTTGTGTAAGATTTCCAGAAGTGTGTAGAGTTTTCATTCTTGGAGGGGTTTGGGTTTTGTAACATGAGTCAAACAACGGAGAATCAGCTTACATCAAGGCTGAGAAATGCCTGGAGCTTTTACAACACAAAACTGTCCTTTTGAAAGATAGAAAACAGTTGCTGCCTGGCACACAGCAAAGAGTGTTACATAATACAATTAAATACTGTTCCCTCTTTCTCCTCTTTGTCCCCCTTGTCTTTCCTCCCCATTTGCTGTCTCTCACACTCTTCTTTCTTACTTTCCCTCGAGCTGTCTTGCATCTCCCTTCATTCACTCTCGTCTCCTTGATGTGCTTTGTTATCTGACGGTCTTTGGCTGTGACTAGATAATGACTGTGCAAGAGGTTTTGTTTACCATGGATACCACAGGATTAGAGTGATTGCTACTGGTGCCAGTGTTGTAACAAGCCGGGGAAGCCTTCCACAGTGTATGGAGGTGCTGACAGTTATCCTATACAAGATTAGAGAACTTGGATTATGGGTCGTTTTTCTCCACCTGGCGATGAGAGACGGGGGAGAAAAGGCCGCGCGTCACAATGCCAAGAGCCCGAGGAACAGGGCAGTCCTGGGTGAAAGTAAACCACAGCCTCAGTGTTTGTTTTGAACGTTGGCTTGTTCATTTGTCAGAGTTGTGTTAGCTGTAGCCAATGATGCGCAGTCTCAGTCGTGGAAATGACGTCACTTTTTACCTTGCCCTTTCACCTTGGTATTCCCTGATGCCTGTGGCGGTCGCAGAGGAAGATGCCTCCAACTAAGCCCTCCTGTGGTCAGGGCCCAAGCCGGTGTACAGTTTCACAGCGCCTCTCCTCTTGGCCCCAGCACAAATACACAACACCCTCTCCGATTGCACTTGATAATATTTATCCTCAATTATAATTCCACAGATATGGATTCTCGAGTGGAGTACAGTGGCAGCAGAGCGGCCTTGAGCCTCCAACTAGGTCTTGCTGAGGCGGGTTCCTGCATGAACCCCAGACAATTCATGTTCTCTTCGGCAGTGGGGCAAAATAAGCAATGTAGCCATTAAGAGCTCCAATGCATTGGAGAAACACGTTGCTGTATATTTGTCCTTGTGTTGAGAGTGCATGCATTGCTTTAGTGAAATGTGAGACCAGCTAGAATACGCACTAAGTGTCACACGTGAGGGGTGGTCACAGTTTAAATAAATGAATCCAGCTTCTCGTGAGCCGCAGCCTCGTCCGCGTTAACCCCCAAAACTAGGCAATGTCGGAGATAAGTGTATTAATGACTTCAGTTGAACAGACCGCCATAAACCATGAAGTCGTAAATCGGTCAAACACGCATTAGGTATGAGAAACACGCATGGACGGAGAGGCCGATAATAAGATGATTAATAATAACCACATGATTAATAATTTCCGGAATGGAAACAACACTTGTCAGATTGTTGGTTTTGCCTTGAGATGAGTGCTCGAGGGAGTTTGAGGGAAGAAGGGAACCTCAAAGTGGTGAAAATGAACCATTTGTGTCAAAGTGAAGATGGGTTTAAGTTGAGCATGAGTCAATAGTTTCCCGAGATCATCCGGCCAAAATGTTTAAATAGTAAAAGGTAACGTTAAACCTGCAAGAATGTTATTTTTGGCCACTCGGGGGCAGCGGAAACAAGCTGTGAGCTCAACATTCTGTACCTATGTTATCAGCTTATCAAGTTTATTAAATAGCAAACATGGGAAATAATTGCCTATTTACATTTCTAGCGTATGCAGAGCAATAAAGTGTTTTTTTTAAGGGCGTTTGTGTCCACCTGGCAAATGTTTGTCCAATATTCTGATTTTGGTCTTCACCAACTCCTCAGGGAAATATCCGTCTCTCTAACTGCTAAACACACCACTATGTTCATTAGCTAATCACTAACTCTAGTGTTTGGTTCTGTTTTTTTTTTTCTCTTCCCAACAGTGCAGCAGAACACTCGATATGAGGTCAGTGAGCGTAAACCAAAATACATTAAAGTTGCCGGAAAACCAAAACAAGTAGCTGAAAGACGCTACAGCGCTCCGTACCTGAGGGGAACCTCACAGTCAGGTGATAATACATTGTGAGATTGACTCCTTTCACATACAAGTAGTCATTTGATCCATTGGATAATATCAAACTATTAATTGTAGCCAATATGAGGTTTAGCATTTTAATTAAAGAAAAGATGAATTTGTTCAGTGACTAAAAGTGTGCTACAGGAAACTCAGTGACCCAGAGTAATAGAGTTAGCTATAGCGGCTCTTTACTACATTCCGGCAGGCTGACCTGTGACGATGAAGGAGACTCATAACATTGCATCCAATCTATGTTTAACTCAGCCAATCAGGAAGTATATATATATATATATATATATATATATATATATATATATATCCCTTTACCTTTATGGGCCTTATTGCCTCAAACTGTGGCACCCCATATGTCTTGAGATCATCCGTCTCATTTCTGGTCTGCCAGCATCCAGTATAAGCCGGAGCTCTTATTGAGGATCAGACTGTGATTTGTTGGTTGTCTTGGCTATTAGAGATGGCATCAGAGGATTGAGGATTTTCTTGCAGGGGAAGTGGATGGAAATAATGAGGGGAAGGAGCTGCTGCCAGCCCCTGCTTTTTTTTTTTTTAAACCTGCGCACACATAGAGAGATCTGTGTGTAATATTGTTGTTACTGGCAGGGCCTATTTTGGGCAAGTCAGCACTACCCTGTGATGCCCAGGAACGACATGCATGTCATTTCCTGCCAGGGGCAGTCATTTTGGTTATTACTGCTGCTCACTGGCAGCCCGCTCATGTTCTGTCTCTGATTTCCAAAATGAAACATGTATATTTTTCTTTTGTCGACAGCAGCAATATTTCCAGACAAATTAAGTTCGAGAAGGTTCGGCGTTTTAGAAAACTTCAGTTTATAATGAAACATATGAAATGTCTGAAACGGACCATTTATATATATATGATCCTGAAGTGCTCGTGGCTTTTGAAGAATTGCCTGTTTACTCTGCCTTGTAATGCCTCGTAGGTTGGATTTCCAAACTGTATACATAAAGCTTGCACAAACAATACAGACTAATTACAATGCCTCTTGAGTTACATGATATTTAGCTGGTGGTAACAGGAAGGTCACATGTAATTAAATGTTATTAACGAGCATACTGACTAAAATGAATGTTGTTTGAACGTTCAATATCTAAAGTACATCAGCTCCACCTTTCTTTCCGAATGTGATTGGTAGAATTCGCTGGCCTGATGGGGCCACCGTCTGCTTCCAGTAACCGTTAGAGACAGAATTATGGTTTATGTGCCGTCTGAGGCTCATTCTCAGTGAGACCAATTCCTAGTTCGTACAACACATGGGGAAATTAAGCCGTTAACAATTAGATGTTCGGTGTGAATTTAGTGATTTTGATTCCGAATGCCAAATTCAGTGATGCAGCCTTTGATCAGCCGTGACACAACGAAGTAATTAAAAAAAGATCAGACGCAGAGTTCGAAACCCACGAAACAATGTGAAAGCCTCGACTCATTCTGGCAATTTATTCCGCTTTGGTCTCAGCCCATTAAGAAAAAAAACAAAACAAAAGAGGACTGGCACCAAAAAAAAAAAGAGGCTTGGGAGTTTTTAAGACGTTCACCCTCACCGGGCCCCACAGCTGAGCATCAGTATTCCACAGCCATCAGAAAGTTGGCTTAGTTGATAGCACAGCCGGTGATGTGGGCTGTTAGCCAACAAAGGACTAATGGCTGCATTGCTGTCCACGAGCAGCTGGGCCCATCAACCAATAGACACAGTGAGGGTATATGTGTTTGCACTCTACGCACTTAAAAATCCTGACGATGGAAGAGCTGAAAGTATTGGTGGTACTCACCGTGCTGTAACATTACGTGGCGTGAGCGGAGACATGCGGAGACACTCCTAGCTCTGCGATACAGCAAACAGCCCTGAGATGTCAGAATACACTCAGGCTGTTTTGAAAGGGGAGGAAGGATCATGCTATAGTCTCTTGACCTCAGGGTCTCAGGCTCAGCTGAGAGGTTCTGCAAATGGATAACATGGATGAGCTCATGAAAACAGAAGATACCATAGAGGAAGTCTGAGCGCGTATCATAAAGCCTCATACAGTGGCAACAAGGGTTTTGTAATTCTGCCACTTCTGCAATTTACACTCTTGATTTTCAAGTTTTTAATTGGTTGCAACCCGGTATTGTGTATTTGACAGACCCATTTAGCCCATTACACATCAGACACCCACGTCAGATCTGCGAATTATTATCTCGAAGCAGACGGAAACGCAGGTCATATTGTAGTTTGTGTCTTCACAACCTCTGACTAATTGAATGGACTTGTTATCAGTCGTGCCGGGGCTCCCTGCAGACTGTTCAGACTCCTCGAGGCGGAGAGGATGAGCAGCGGTGGAGGAGGCACAGGCGATAACCTGGGATGGCCTCGCGCCCACGCAGATATCACACAACTGTCTCCTAACTGTGAGATAACCAAGGCCAGCTCGGCTTGTGGAAGGCAATTTATTGTTTTAAGTGCTTGTTTTAAGCAAAATGGGCAACTTCGAATACATTTGAAACGGGGATTGGTTGTCGTGTGATTTACTGAAGCCCATGCGCACGGGATAAAAACACACTTTTACACCCAAGCGCACTTGCGGAGGCATTTTTTTGTGCCTTTTAGATTATCACCAATAAGAAATATGGACTTTCTGAACTGATCATCATAACCCATGTTTATTTTCTAGGTGTGGTCAACAGTGATAGTGATGATTGATTTGGAGCAGTGTGTCAGTTCACAACATAATCTGCAGTTCACAAACAAAGAACATTTTCTCGATTGCGCTTTATATAACCACACTTGTTCCCTTTCATGCTCTCACATCTTAACTCATCGTCAGATTGAAGGAGATCGGAAGACATTTATTTCAATGGAGGGCAAATTACGGACAAAGTAGACTAGCGCCAACTAAAATATACTATATATTCTCGAATTTTATCAAAAAAGATTCTCTCAACACGTTCTTTTTTTCGCTGATTTAGTGTCAATTAGTATTAATCTGACTAAATGCAATGTTTAAATAGGTACTCAGGGTATAATTTGCTGGGACAAAGGGCTGAAAATTCGCGACACAATAATTATACCAGGTACTGTAGTTGTACCCCGATAAGGTTCCATATTATCAGTTGTATTATGAGATCCATTCTCAGCTTATATCATATATTGGTCGTCAATGTTCCATGTACTGAAAACAAGTTTAAGATTCCTCAGGTAGGAGACAAGCACTTTGTCATTATAAGGACATTTAGACACATAACTCTTTTTCGATCCTCTGGGTCAAACTAAGGACTCAGCAGCTCTCTGAATCAGGCTTACTATGTCAGACCGTGACACCGAACCAAAATCTGGTCAGCCATGTAAATCTCTGACATACCTTGTGCAGACAATCTGAAGAATAACATTAATAAATCTGGTAACGGGCAGGAGGGAAGGCAAGGCGGCCGCTTGGGGGTGGGGGGGGGGAGTGAAACAAAAATCAAATAAGTATTTCATTTCCTTTTGAACTTGAAGTAAGGGAGCCTCGGCGTGCGCCTGCTTTACATCACAGTGTGATGACTTTACCACACAGCCTTCGTCCCCCTTTGGACTCATCCATCTGCAGGTATTTAGTGCAGATAAGCAGACAATGAGGGATCAGAGTTCATGCCAGAGAGGTGTTTAACATACTGTCTCCCTCACTGCAGAGCAAGAGCAAGAGCTGCCATTTAATCCTCTGTCATGAGGAGACAGACGGAGAGAGACGGGGAGAGACGGGGACAGTGTCATTTCTCATGCTCATAGTATTTATGTTCACCATGGCCCTTTGTGCTGGAAAAGGATATTATGTTGATCTGTTTTTATACTACAAACCTGTAAATCTGTCATTTGAATAAAGAACCGTGAGATCTTAATATTTCAACAGAATGTTCCCATTCGGGACACTCGTCTGAGTCCAGAGGAGCTGTCTGAGATTTATACCTATCTATACCGATACATCTTCTCTCTGCACTCCTTATGCTCTTCATCCACGATAACAGACAATTTATATCCACATTTCTTCACTGACAGGACCCATTTGTCCCAGCACATTAAATAAACCTCACAGCTCTGTTAAGTTTCTGCAATACATATCAAAACAAACGAAAGGTGTATGTATGGCTCCGTTTTGAGCAGCAAAAAAAAGAAAAGAAAGAATTTTTGTGGCTTTTTTTTAAGCTATTGAAGATAGTAAAAACATACTTGTTTTAATAATCAGAGCTCTTATGAATTTGTATTTTTGTAAACACCAATGCAGCAAATTTCTCGCCTTAAATCTGTGGAACAAAACCAAGAAATATGACACAAATGTCTGCATTGGTGTGTAAAATCCTTCCTTTTTTGTACTGTTATTGTTTTGAGTCCTCTCATACTTAATCCAATTAATCCCCCCAAAATCTGTTTGTGCAGAATCTTTAAAAAAAAAATAGAACAAAATATAGAAAACTACATTGTAGAGCTGATGAAATAAAGCAAACTACATGCCTTCTTTTTATACTCAAGGCAACAAGTCAGACAAAAAAATAACTTAGTAACCATAGTTATAACCATAGTTCATACATTAACTTACACACACACACACACACACACGTACAGAAACACAAAACAGTAGTGCTATGTGTCATGTAGCGCACACACACTTAGTTATTCCCAACCGGTGGCTCATATTCCTGTAAACCAGCTTCTATTAACAAACAAAAAAGACATTTTCTCTTGTTTTTTCAGACCCTTTGTCGAGTAATCAGCAGAGATGTGGAAAGGTTGTTGATACTAATGCTGTACGGCAGAGCCTTCCGACGCGCTGCTGATGGACTGTTTGCTTGGACAGTTCTCCTGCGATTGAGAGGTGATGATGGCCAGAGGGAAGTTGTCAGTCAGAGTTGGCCGGTGCTGCCGGTGCTAACAGGTGTGAATGTGTCACCGTCTCCATGTATTTAGCTGAGCTGCCTGGAAATGCACATGTTCAACAGCTGCAGGGAGAATGTGTTATGCGTGTCTCCCAATGGTCGGGTGGTGGGATTCCTCTGAGGGGAGGAAGCCCTGTATCCCTCCCCACTATTTTTCGGTAAGTCTGTCAGCGCTGCAGCTCCTCAGGGTCTCAATATAGTGAACCAATATGCCAGCTAAATTCTGCCCCCAAAGGTGAAGGTATTGTGTTGGTCCGAAGGTGACCAGAGAGCTATTGGAGGGCTTGTGTCACCCTTTATGTCCCCTATAAATAATATAAGTCAGTAAGATGTGACGGCGGCCGCGTTACTGGTTATTGGGAGAGCCAACTTGACTTCCTCCGTGTCAGCTACAAGGAGCTCTGGGTTCTCAGCGGATTTTTGTAAGAAAGCTAAAACTTGTGGACAGCAATATTATCTACTGCACTGGCTGAGCTCACAGAAGCAGCAACTTGAGCTTTATTATCCACAAGATTTTGGTCCCAGGCCCTTAGCTTATTAGTCTAACATCCAATGCAGTGCTATTTATCACTATAAACATCATTTAAGCTATAAACTCTACAGCCTAGTAGTCCTAATAAAAAATAATTAAGCTATGTGTAAGAGGGAAGGTTAGATACATTTAACAGCTCATTTTTCGCCATGCGGACTGAGTCAGATGGTGGTCTCACTCCACTGGATCTGTCACCAGCATGGACACAGTAACACTTTGCGGTATATTGACAAAGCATCTCACTTACCCAGCGGTCTGCAGCATGACTCCGGCAGATGATGGCAAGCCTGCATGAGGTGACCTCTGGGGAACTCCTCCCTGGGCTCTGCCCTATAGGGCTCGACAAGGAGCCAGTAATAGACAGTGTAGCAGAATGACTCAGGTTTATTTTGGGCCTTTTCTGCTCATTTGTGAACCACTTTCATTTCTGCCCAGGCGTTACCGTTGGCATCCGCCAATTTTTGCGTCTTTGACGTCAATATTTGGTTTTCTCTTTGCTACTATAAATGGCTCATTTTGTTTTTTGCCAGGAATGTTGAAATTCATACATTACGCTCTGTCACATCCGAGACAGCCAAGCTGGGACACACGAACCAAATCGTTTTGGTTGCTTAAAATAAGTATGTTTGACAGAAGAAGACATTTGTCTAGTTTCATGAAATATTGTCCGGCCAAAAGCCTGATCAGTAAATTGCATGGTAGATATATTTACTTTCTAAAGCTCCCGAAAGACTTCATCCTCCAATCCTTTCCCTACAGCCTTACCCTTCGTTCTTTAACCATTGAATGAGACGCAGGTACTTCCACAGAAAAGCTCTTTTTGTGTATCTGATGTTTTAATCTTAATTTTTTATGGACCTTGAAATTCCAAAGTCGTCACTGTCAATGAAGTATTCTGCTATTATCCCCCCAAACATCTGTTAAAGTTAACTTTGATGAACGTATTGGCTGCACAGTTAGCCATTGTTATTTCTCTGAGCTTTGGGGGGAATAATGATCCGTGCAAAGCAAATGCTGCGCGCCCTGCAAAGATGAATGGCATTGTTAAAGGCTCAATTAAACAGCTCACAGAAACAAAACAATTGCAGAGAACATAATGATTGGGAATGAACCTAGTTGAATTGTTCTTGTGACAGGACTGTATGACAGTCAGAACAAAATTAGGAAAATGAGCCTTGAGGCTAAACTGTAACACCACAACTTGTCTTTACTTCCATCTATAAGCTGAACAAGCCAGACACTCCCCTTTATCCTGCCTTCAAACCAATGGAAGAAATAATGCCTTTTCTTTTTGTAAAGCACAAACACAAAGGCAGCTGAAAGTGCTGAAAATGAGGAATAATATACATTGAAACAACATTTAAAAGGACAGTAAATCACATGAATGACTGTACATATGTAATCAGCGTACATTTCAATGGCGTTCTCAAGCATTGGTTCACAGGTTCCCTTCTGTTTATTTAGCGGTGAGTAGAAAAGTAGAATAAAATCAGTTCTAAAATCATTATACACAAATGCTTAGCACACAGTATGATTAATGGGATTGTGTTGGACCTTTTGGACCTTTTGAATAGCATCTACATTAGAATAAATACCTTCTGCACAAAGGCCAGATGTGGCAATAAGTGTGCAAATACAAAAAAATTTCTTATTACATTTTTCTCACTG
Organism: Pholis gunnellus; assembly: GCF_910591455.1. NCBI lineage: Eukaryota > Metazoa > Chordata > Actinopteri > Perciformes > Pholidae > Pholis > Pholis gunnellus. The sequence goes on from NC_136544.1 coordinate 11,898,404, forward strand.
AAAACACAATTAGAAAGTCTCTCTTTCCTTCCACAAAAGGTGTGATTTTAACTACAATTAAAAGTTGAGCCTCAGCTTTATTGCCTTGTAAAATTAAATGAAAAAGGTAATCTGTCTCACCTGCAGTACCCTTGCCGATCAAGTGATGGCAATCTGGCTCCATTCAAACGGATACGCTCACGCACCGCTTGACACGTTTTTAAATAGGCCTCTGTCCCAGCATGTTCAGTCCAGGAAAAGGAGAATTACAATAAGTTATTAAGGTGTATTGACACCAGATGTTCCCTGCCCCTGTTCTTGAGATGGGGCAAAAAGGTTCAAGCACTAATTGGCTTTCTGACCGGCCAACATGGTTCATATGCAGTCAGTTGACACATGCACATATGAATGCATACATGTATGTATGCACACATTCGTTTCTGTAGCCTCACGCTTGCAGGTTTCCCTCATACACACTGGTTTCACAGAGTAGCCCTTGATAACTTGAACAACTGCAGAAAATAACAGGTATACCATTTATGCATGGGGTTAATAAAGTGAATTTATACATTCAAGTTTTGCTTAGAGAACCAACATTATTACACCTGTGATAAATGACCTCCGGCAAATATATGCGTGTCACTTTTTTTTCTAGGGAGTCCTGGCTACATGTACTAATAAACATAAGAGAAAAAATGATTATTATAAACACACAATCTTTCTAGTGACAATTTTAGATCAGGAAGGAGGTTTTCTCCCATTTAGATACACAGGTAAACTAAATATTAGAAACGTCTGTCAATAATATGAAATCTTAAACAACACTACAGCAAAGCCTCAAGAAACGCCATTGAATTGCAGTACATAGTACAAGTTTCACATTTTCTGGTCACTGATTGTTATTTTCTTTTCACAGATTGAGTGCTGGCCGCCGTTTGAGTATGTTTCCGACCCCCCATACCCTCGGCTGTAAACCTTGGCTGTTTCAGTAACTGACGGCGGTGCATGGAGTCAAAGGTTATCAGCAAGAGTCCTCCCTCTCAGATGTTGTCCCTGATAGCCTCTAACAGACTGAGTGAGATCCTTTCAACACAAACAAAGGTCCCAGCCGCGACACAGATTTACATATTTCCCCAGACTGTTTATGTAGTTGTTCCACATGTTTCGGGATGTGTTCCTTTTGCATAATGTCTACTCGGGTCGTCCCTCAAACTGCAGTGTGTGGCTTTGATCACTGCTGATAATACACCTGTCAAAGTATCCTTTCACTGCTCAATTGCTTCTTCAAAGCTCCTGGCCTTCTACATCAAAACCCTGTATTGTTCAAGACCTGTAATTATGCTGCCGTTGCCAGAATACTGGACACACACACACACACACACACACACACACACACAGAAAAACACTCTTACTGTTATTAACGTGCGGAACGTCTTTACTGCACATAGATTGTGTGTACAGCTGAACAGAGGCAGCCAGGGTGTTGTTGGTAAATAGAGCTCACCTCAACATGCTTTTACTGCTTTTACACACAAACCAGCACCTATAAAAAAAAAAAAAAATGTTTTTTGTGCTTGTTTGTGCTTTTTATTTTGTTTTGTGGGTTTATTATAATATATTCCATCGGGCAACAGATTCTAAGACCAGCAGACACATAAGAAGAAGACATCCCAAAAAAAGTAGGCTGAGTTATACGATTCACTTTAGCTGTAGGTATAGACAAGTATGAAACGTTGCACATTTACACCCTTGTAAAAGTATCACCAAAGGCGTTCATCTGATTGTAGGTGTTGTGTAGAAGAAACTAATTAAACTATTGTTAGAATACAGTAGGATCTGCTCACGTGCATTGTACGCAGCGCTCAGGACACTCGGCAGGGCATCTTTTTATCGCTCGTAATATGGGCTCAAATCATTTTTTCAACAGTAGTTGAAAACCTCCTTAGCTTCCAGCGGGGCAGGAGGGGGCTGAGACTTGGCCAGTGTTGAAACGGCAGTGTGGGCCCAAGGTGCCATTAGTGGCTGTGGAGCAGCTGGAAGTGATTCCAAAAACATGGCGAGGAGGAGGCAGTTTAAAACCACATGGTTTCAACAGGTTTTTTCACACTGTTCTTGGCAATTTATAACTAATGGCTCCACGTAGCCTCGATGTGACTTTGTTTGTGTTTTACAGGAAAGACAATAGCGATGGCCGAATTAAAGCTGTGCAACCGTGGTTTCATGCACAGCTCGGGCAGCATGGCTACTGTATTGTAGGTGTTAATGAGCTTAAGGAGAGTATATGATCCCACATGGAGAGTGAAGGAAGGCCATCTGCTTCCTGTCTCTGACCCAGAGAGAGTTTGTTTTGGGTGTCCAAAAGTGCTGCCTTGACTTAGTTGTAGATTTAGCCCAAGCCAGATGTTTTTGTTTTTTTTTCGTGTCGTTTTTACATGTAATGCGTGCATAAAACTGATGAAAGCAAAGCAAACCCTGATAAATTTAGATACCGAGAGCGGTGACGAAACTAATGAAATCAACGCGCAAGATTTTCAGAAGCCAATAACCAAATAGTTGAATCCAGACTGCTGGTTTTGGTGATGCATAAGTAAATACACCATCAACTTTTGCAGCCTGATGCAAGCAGACAGCCAGATTTCAACCAGCAAAAACACAGTTCCTCTAAAATAGGATTCTTGTGCATCGTCTTAAGGTATCAGTGGAAAGCACCTAAACACTCTCTCATTGCTATGCTTTTGTGCTTGGCTGTCTCATGCAGTAGAGTAGGTAGACAAGGCAGTTTCAAAAGCCCACCTGAATAAACTTCCTGCGCTATCTGCTCTAATTATGGGATTATCTCTCAGGAATTCTGATGAGTACAACATCACACAGAGATACACATACATGCACAAAGAAACACACACACACACACACACTGTTTTGTCAGTTCGGTATGGAATTTCCAACATGTTGTAACAGTAAGTAGGAAGTATAAAATAATATTAAAAGTTCTTAAATGACAGTAGTTTTTAAAATTAGGAGGCATTTGGGCTACCTGATTATGTTTGTGTAATTTCTTATTCAAAAGAGCAACAAGTCTAGAACATACAGTCTTATGTTATTGAAAGTAAGTTTGGACTCATCCTTTAAACGACTATGTACAACCTTTGAATGCACCCCAATCTGCTGGTCAGAACTAAATGACCATTATTCAGTGTTAAATTCACCGGATCTAATAGGCTATGAGTTAGATTGAATTTATCAGATTTGCAATGTTATTATCCAATCTAAAGCGAGAATATTTTCCTCAGCTTGGCCCGAAACACACAAACAGGCTCCCCACTGTGGATTGAAATGAGGGCGGTGCAATGTCAAACTAATCAGCTTGTTGTTTCCATCTCTTTGAAAATAAATGGTCCTAATAGCACATAAATGTAGCCTGTTTTCTTAATAGCTGAACTGGCCATTTCATCCACACATCAGAGAATTTGTTCAGTATCTCCGTGATGTCTATCTTGCATGTTTGCAGTCCATTTGCACAAGGTTACTGCGGTTAAAGATTCAGAGTTGTGCGTTTAAAACATCGTTTTCTGTAACTTTAGAGCTCACATTTTGCAAGCAACTGTGTCACAAACTGTAACGATCAGATCTTAGATTCCAAATACTTCAGTGATTTCAACTCAGGCCATTAGGCCTTTAAATTCACTATGGTATTATCTCAACATATGCAAACATATGAAATCTATTGTTTTCGGGTCTGCATAATCAGTAGCAATTTTATAGATTGCTTGGAGCGGACAAGGGCCCACACATGAACATGCACAACACAAACACACACACATCCACACACACACACACATAGGTTTCTGGTTCATATCTTTTAGTCCCAGGTCCACTGTGAACACTTTTATGTTCGTCTGAGTCGTTCAAGCATTAAAATGACTGATGCATTACCTCAGGGGTGTCTCTCGTGAGAGCTAAGAACCAATGAGCTTCTGTTGGAAAGCACTTTAAAAAAAGTTGTACAGTCAGTATCAAACTGCAGAAAAAAGATCCATTTGAAATGATTTCAAACCAGATTTCTTTCAGGTTTCTTTATCTTAGTGGAGCTAAGTGTCTGACTACTGACCCGTTGCATCATCTTGAAAGATGCTTCTAGAGTAAGGCTTATCCTCAGAGGCCTCCAGACCGTATATTTCTCTCTCAGAAAAGCCATGCTGATTTACATTTATGGACCATGACAGCCTTATTGTATACAGTCCCACTGCATCAGTAAAAAAAACACATCTCTAAATGTTCACATGTGAAACAGAAAAGTACAGAAGATCTTATTGTAAAATACAAAGATGTCATTTTAAAGCCTTAGGATTGTTTTTCTGCATTGTATTTTTACAGCAATAGCCATACAATCTGAATATGCTTATACTATTTTCCATAGGTGGAGCTGGATCTACTACTACTAACTACTCTGCAAAAGTCAAAATACATTTGAACTCACAGCAACTTACTGGAAATCACACATTAACAATCAAACCTTGAGTGTTGAGCTTACTTTGTCATGTACGGAACCTGGATTTAATCAGTGATTTATTATCTAAATAATACAAATGTTTATGTTAAGCCCTGAGGCAACCATGCTTACCAGATTCATCTTATAAATAACAAATAGCACATTCTGTGATATGAATTTATTGTCCTCTGTTGTGGTTCGTAATCAAGTATAAAATCTCTTGATAACTTTCCGTGTTAAATGATATTTTCAATATAAAGGTGAAGCTTTTTCACTTTCAATTTCATCTTTTTTTATATTCAATACTTTCTAGGATGTCATGTATTTTCAAAATGACTATGCAGCTTCATGTTTATTTATTTCTGCCCATTACTAATGTTGCCCTTGTGGTAATGGTTGAGGGAATAGTAGTTATTACTGAGGGTTGGTAAAACTGAGGGTTAGAGTTACTTTCTTCTACATTTATGCACTAAACCAACTGCCAGGAAATGAAGCACTTAAAACTTGAACCACTTGCAGAAATTGTGAACTCACGATGCCGTTTTGCTTTCATGGCAGCAGTGTGTTCCTAATGTACAGCATGGCTCCTAAAAGGCAGACATTCCTATGAGACCTTCGCCCAAAACGATATCCCAGAAAGTACGAAGGAAGCGCCAATGATTTAACCCATCATAAAGTTAGACACCATGGCTGTAGGACTCGGAGAAGAACATTGTGCAATGTTGGCGTGACATATCGAGTCACAGTTGCCACTTTTATGGGAAATATGCCAGAATTTTCTTCTATGTCTATACCAGCGTAGGGGTCTGATGATGCAGGATGGGATCTGAAGTATTGCGTGTGTGGGGGGGAGAGGGCGGGGGAAGATGGAGTAGCCGTGTAAGACATGTGTCTGTCATGCTGGCAGTTTCCTGGCCTTGACTAGTGTCTCCACCACCTGGGGATGATGGGATATTTACAGAGCGTGTGGGGCGGATGGAGTGAGACCAGAGGGCGGCCAGGCACCCTGGCTCCTGCACCTCGCACGCATGTGCAAGAACTTCTGTATTTTTAACATGTGATGTGTTTGGGGGTGCGTACGAAAGTCCAAATATTTTCCTAACTGATTTTCTGTCAGCAGCTTTCTCCAAATTATGCATCTGATTCATTCTGTCATGGATGAAAAGGTCCTTTCAGTGTGAGTGCAGGCTTGTCCGGACCAACCAGAGCTTCAGACACAAACACTGAAGACGTCTTACTTTTAAAACGGCTCTAATTATTGTTTAATACTTCCAGAAGATGATACATTTTTTTTCCAGCCCTGGCTGTTTTTTATACTGTTGTCCAGTTGCATTTAATACACAATTAAATATTCATCAAACAGTTAACTGAAGTCGTTAAGCCCACTTTTTCTGGCATTAATGCAGCTTGCGGATTGTTGAACACACACCAAGCCCCATTCATTTACTGCCAGCAATGCTTTATGCATTTGATTGTTGTTGCTAGGCAGATCTAAAATATTTTAACATTGATTTATTAAGCCACATGAAAAATCTCCTAAAGCGATGTGTAGGCTGTAAAAATGACAATCGCAGAGAAGTGCTTTATGGGTGTGTGAAGGCCAAGAGCCTGGCAGGGAGATGTATTTCACTTTAATTTCCTCCACAGACGGCTGCTGCTGCTGCCCCGGCCAGGCACACTCAAGGATGTTATTGCTCCACTTTCACAGTCTGATACTGTACATGATAAGAAAAATAGTCTCTTGGCAGAGAGGGTACAGTGTAGGGGTTTTATGAGCTGCTGAAATGGGCACTTAAACAGATATTTTAACTTGTAATATTATATCTCAGAAAGTGCTTGTGTTTATCATATACTACCGATATGCTAAATACAATTATTCAAAATATTATTTTTCTTGAATAACTACACGATCTTTGAGGGTAAGATTTGAATGTGTAAACATGTGTTTTAAAAAGACGCTTGACTTTAACATGTATTCAACACATGTTTTAGTCTTTGCTGACAGACATCTCATGGGATGTGCTTGCAGGCCACTGATGTTTAGGGTCTCTGTGTGATTTGACAATTAATGATGCTTTCAGCTGCCTACATTCCTCCGTTAGAGGAGAATATGCCTCCTCCATGGTGGGCTCCTTCAATTTACACAACAGGCCAACTTTTCAGACTACAGGAAGGCAGGTTGTGACAATTTTTTTGTTTTTCTTATCCCAAGATTTGCTGTTTAGATGTATAAATAAGCTGACCCTGTGATGTATTTTTTATTTAAACCAAATTTACAAACTTTACAAGCCCTTCTGATATTGGCACAATGGCTGCATTCACACTTCATAGCTCCAATTTCTCACCAAGTTGTTCCCAGGTTCTCAAAGTAAACAAACAATATATTGTGTTTCCCCCTGAGAAAAACTTTACAAGTGTTAGAAACGGATTCTGTTGAGCTAACCTGGAAATCTGTTTCCCCCCCCCCAATAGAAAATAGGTGTAACTATATGCTGGGAAAATGATCACATCTGTTGTCGTTAACTTCAACACAGAGATACTAGTTGTGCCACTGGTTTAATGTGAGGGCACGCATGTTGCCAGCCGTCCAGGATTATTTGTCGGGACACTGAGTAGGGAGTGAATGTAGCAATTAACGCCTGGCGTAGTGGTGTTGTCAATGTTACGAGGTGAGTGACATGAGGCAGACCATGACTATAACAGGTGGAGGCAAAGGTCAGGAGGGAGCAGGTTTCTGGAAGAGGCCATTATCAAACATAGAGTGGGAAAGGAAATTTAATTTCCTCACTGGCCACTGTTAAACTCATACCTGCTACCTACACAGTAGCCCGAAATTACCAGTCCACCGGCTCAACTTTGGGGATGATGGAGCTCCACCATTGCTCATTGTAGCACTCTTGAAGTCAGTCATGTGTCTTCTGTTGCAGTTGCCCCTTTACAAAAACGTAGTAAAGGCCTTTTTAACCGCTCTGTATTGACCAGCTAGTAGTACGCATGGTGGTTTCCCCAGTTTCTTTCACGAATGTAACCGAGGTCAGAGAAGTCTGAAGTGTTGGATTGGTCTTCACGGTTCTCTAGAGACCTGTATGGCTCTTTTGTCCAGTATGCAAGCTGAAGTCCTGCCCCTCGTGTCTAGACAGAGGAAAAGGGAGTAATATCTGCCAGCATGTACTGTAAAAGGACTCATTCTGAGGGGAGGGAGTTTAATTACTTTTTCCTTCCTGATAACCTCTTATTAACTCTGACATTTACTCTCCCTCTGCCAAAAATGAAAATAGAAGGCATACAGTTCATTCTTCATTTCGGGTGGAAAACAAAACAATTGTGGGCAATGCACAGAATGAATGCACTCGGCATTTGTTGACATGCCGCAGCAGCGTTGGTCACCAAATGTGACAAACCTCACTCGGTTGGAACGGGAGACAGCAAATGTGTCATCTTAACATAGCGGCTTGCAAAATGACTTAAAATGAAGAGCCTCGTTGAAAGCTGACTGTTTGCTTTCTGGCCAATAAAAATACGATGTTACTATTTTAGCCGATTGAACATTTCCAACATTTCCAAAGAGCTAGCGGTAGCTCTACATTTCCTCTCTATTTTGAGAGTGAGCTAAATGAATGCATCAGTAATGCAGTCCGATATAACTGCCCAGTGAGACTGTATTTGTTCTAAAAGAGAAAGCAGAAAGTGAAAGTATTACTTGTTAATACTCTGTGGGTCCACCGGCTAAGTCCTCTCATTGTGTGGCCTCGGGACATTCAACGACCACAAAAGCAATCTGAAAATAAGAATCACAAATCAGAGCTGATACAGTAAATTCAGAACTAATGTGATCTGAATGTATGAGTGCTTTCTTCCACAGCTTGCTGAGCCAACCTAGACAGATCAGCTTTCAGTCATTACAGCATTTTTAGATGACTGACAGACTGAACAGACCATGTCCTGCCTCCTCCCGCCGTCTCACCGGCTACTGAGCATCTCCTGTCACCGGGCCTCGCAGTGTAAAACCGCCGGCTCAGCCGACGCGTCGTGACTGGCAGCGGAGAAAAAATAAACAGCCCTGGATTATGATAATTGGCTGGTCAGCTCCGGCTCGAGAGCAGCACTGAAGACATGCTCAATTAATCAACTGTTCTGCTGAAACCTTTTATAACGGGTACAACAATAACCTTTTAACAGATGGGAATCATTTTCCTTAATTAAAAACAGAAATAAATACAGCCTTATGACAACAGGACCACTCTGGCTCTTACACACACTTCAGCCGTCCCCTCAAGATTTCTCTAGCTAAGCCACGGGTAATCAAGTCAATTGCAGCGAGTGTCTTTTTTTAAGACCTTGTGCCTGGTAATTGGAACTTAAATCTTATGGCCCTACCTTATAAATATACTGAGACATACAACAGACGAATAGAAGAAAAGTTATGGATAAAAAAATATATATTCACTAATAGTGATATTAGGGCTATACACTGTGTAAGAATCAATTTAGATCAGATGTGTGATGAAGATGTAAAAACTAAATTAGAAATAATTTTTGGAAATTCAACTGCATTGGCATTTACGCACAGCAGCCTAAGTACCCGTACAACCAAATGTAGTTGAACACATCCAGATAGTTCAAACACGATTAAGGATAATTATCTCAGCACTCAGAGAAAGTTATGTGTTATAAATACAATCCTTGTATGCGGTATATTTTGCTCCGTTTGTTTGTACAAAACCTTCACTCCCAGGGTGGAGCTGTTGACGCTGAACCACACTGAACTTACCGGCACATTCTAACAATGATCTGACTATGTCGAAAAGCTCAACAAAGCTTACGAGCGGGATTAGTGGGCTACTAGCAACCCTTTCACATTTACCCGTCAGAAGACGTGGATCGTCAGCGTGCGGCCTTGAATAAAGATGGCCGGGGATAGAACTTGTAGCCTATACCTGCAAAACTAATGACATTCCTGTCACGTTTAGCAAATGTAAACATGCCAACACACTAAACTATGGTGAACATGCCAGCTGAACATTGCTAAGCATGGTCACCGTGAGCCAGTTATCATGCTGATGTTAGCATTTAGCTCAAAGCACACCGCCAGCATGGCTGTCACTCAACTTTTAGTCCGGCTATATTTAGCATAAATTCAATGAATGAATATCATGGAGCTTTTAGGCTAGTTTATTCACTGATAGAGCTCTTCCAAAGCTGACTTGGCTATGTATGCATGAACTTGTGTGTTCCAGCAGAGATGCTAAAACAATGGCGTCCGCCAACTCACTGCCCACCAGCAGACAGGACTGAAGTCGCAGGCACATGTTGATAGCTGTCGCACCCTCTGTCTGGGTGTCATATATCACTTTACTTTTCTGTCTCACACACACTCACCCTCTATCATTTTCTTTTAATAATTCTCTCTCGTCCTCTCTCAACCCCGCTCCCTCTCTGTGGTCCAATAAAAAAAGAAAAAGCCACTGTGACACTGAACCCACACTGAAAGAGCCTCTCACACTGAGTCCATTTCTCTCCAGAGTGACCTGGACTGCTGGCGCTTGGCTAGTTTAGAGCGGACTTTGGGAGGAGACAGACTGTAATCTCACCCATAATCCATTTTAATCAACAATAATACACTACCTCCAGTCCCGGGGCGAGGCCACAGAGCCTTTCTGAGCCCCAGATTTACATCTCAGTGAGGCAACGCTGAAATATGGCTTTGATTTATTCAGGTTTTATTTGGCACAAATTGTCTGAGTTACAGATCACACATCTCAGCCCTTTCCCCCCCAGGCGTTAATAGAAAGCGTTTTGAGTTGTGCTTAATTGCAATAGAAGCATTTCACCCTTTGTCGTCTGCTAGTTTCTCTAGTGGCCTCTTGACTATTCAAAATATGACATTGAAGAAATAAATTACTTTTGAGAACTTAAACAGTCTTAGACTAACTTTAAACTTCAACTTACAGGTATTAAGGACTTTGGGGAAACACGGAGATCTGAATGATGTTTCATGGAAACTTTTAAGTTGTCCCAGGGAGATTCATGCTGTGTTAACATACTTCAAAATTCCCATTCCCTTGAATCCAAATGATTATTATTATAATTCTTCAGTTGGATTGCCTATTAGAGAAAAAAAATGACTTCTTTCCTTGTGTTATGATCTTGATGTCAGATTAGATCAACACAATATGATGTATAGTGGTGTCAGTGGCCCCTTCATGTGAGTGACTGAATTCAATGACAATTTGTGAATTATTTTAGGTCAACTGTCCAAATCTTATGTTTCTTCTCAAATCTTGTATCAACTAAAAGTCATTGATTATAGAGACATGTGTGCATGTATATCTTCCGCATTGGTTCTTCACCCCATCAATGCTTCATCAGGCCCAAATCATTCAATATTTACAGATTGTTGCTCAATCAGATAATAATCACTTCTTGACATTTCTTGTCCCAATTGGAGGTCGCCTTGAGATGTAGTTGAGCCAGCGAGTGGACCTTTTTAGATAATTTTGTCACGCAGATCTCCATAAGTTAAAAAACCAAATAGAAGATAGCAAGTCCTCACCCTCTTTACTATCACAGCCCCACTGTATCTTCAGACCAGACACAGCATGACTCTCTCAACAGTACACAGAGTTAATTACACTTGCTGAAGTTGTATCCTTCCCCATTACACCCCTATTACTGCTCCCATCCAACCCTGACAAGCGGCCTCTTTGTTTTCGGCAAGCCTCCTCCGAGTGACAGGATGTGTAAATATCACTTGGTTGATTGGATGCGATAAGTCTTGCACGCTGCCGATTTTTTTCCTTCTTTACTCGTGTATTCAGTTCGCCAGTGTCCAGCAGAAAAGCTCTGCGTCCAAAAAAATCTCTCGGCTGGCTCTGAATCGACTTCTTTGTCCGTCCCTGCTGATCCAAATCATCAAGGCCAACGCTGTGCCCTTGTGCTCCGTCGCCATGGGAACGGCGACTGCGGCTGCCAGTGGTTTTGCTGTTTGCTTTGGCTGGAAATCAAAGCGCGCGTGGAGGTGGAGGGATGAATGGGGTAGAGTGGGAGGTGATGTGGCCTGACGTGGGATGGTGGAGGTGATAGAGCGTCTTGAGGCACACCGTGGCTTTGTGTACCCCCCCCCCCTAAACAGGAAGCCACAGTACACTGGTCCTCCCTGAGGAAAGAGATCAGGTTTTCCCTGACCACCTCTGCCTTGTCATCAACCCAACATGCTCCTCCTGATCCTGACAAGATCTGCGTGTGTCACAACCTACAACATGACCCCGCCTCCTGAAAACCCGACTATCCCGACTCACTCGATTTGTTTGCTTTGGCGCACATGGCTGGAATCCTTGAAAGCAGGTACAACGCGCTGCTCTAAATGTGACAATATCGACCACCCCCCCCCCCCCCCCCCCCAAAAAAAAATCAATAAAGCTGCTGTTCACAGCCCATAGGCTCAGCAGGTCGTGTTACATGACTGTAGCGTGATTCTGTAGCGAGTGACAGATACGCTTTTGTTATCGTAGAGAAGGTATAATCACTCTTTAAGCAACTGAAAGCAAACAGGCTATTATATCCCAGAAAACCACACTGTTGCTGTTTCATTCCCCACAGAACCACCAGTAGACTGGGGTTTTTTTTTTTTTTTTACATAAAGACAGATCATTTATGTGCCAATTCATCAGGTGCTGAATTTGAATTTATCGCCAGCGCCGTTGTACAAATATAGTTATCTTGGTTTGTAATTTTTGTGGGCGCAATTTCATATTCGATGGACAGGGCCATTTATCACTGTCAGAGGCACGACTCACTTAAAGCCCCTTCACCAAAAGAAATCCTTGTTTTGACAGGCGTTCTGCAGGCAGACACAGTTGAAGCTGGGACAGGCGCTGTAGGGGGTCTTCTGGCTTACAAGGTTCTGACCTCCCCGGGCCTTCTCACATTCAGGTGTAAAACCCCTCTAGCGGCACAGCCAAGCTAACATTGCTTGGGACTTGCAGCGCCACAGTGTCTGCTGTAGCCCCCGAGCCTTTCCCGCCTGCAACTAAAATAGAAGCAACCTCACACCAAGACATGGCTTCACAGCTAGCATATAAAAATCTGAATATTCAAAGGATTTGCAGCTCATCCATCATTTTTTTTTTTTTATACTGAAACAAACCTGATTTGGCTCTTTTGCAGTAGCATATTGGGCAAAACTAGATTTTTTTTGTGTTCTAAATGTCCATAACTTTTTATTTTGATGCTTTAACTCTGCAGGTGAAGGATCACACAGATGCCACAGTAGAAAAGTTACAGGTTAGGTTGTTGTAGTTCTACGTAGAAAACATAGTCCATTTAGCATATCAAATGTTCTTTTTTTCCATATGTTGTAAATCTGTTTGTGTGGAGGGTTTCTATAGGGTACAGGTGGAGCCTAATATCTCAGATGATCAACAGATGATTCTCCATAACATTCACCTCTGTTTCCTGTTCAGCAGCACAGCGGATATCAAAACCACACATGTTCCTTCAGTGCTCTAGATTCCCTGTCTCGGAATGGCCCCCTGAGGGTCAAACCTCAGGTTCTTCTTCCTCTTCCTGCTATTTGCAGGTCAAAGGCGACGGCCTGCTGGCGAGGCAGTTCCCAGCACAACTCCGCCGGATTCACACTGGAAACCTATGAAGGAAGCGCAGTGGCAACTTTTCTGCATCGGAAGACGCCAAACCAGATAAAAATCTTTGTGAAGGCTAATTGATTCAAAGGAGGTTGTGTTTACTAAAACAAGCCAAGACACAAGCAGATGATTTATATCCATCACTGACCCCGAGAGGAACCAAGCAGATGTAACGGAGAAAGAGGCCAGGTGGGAGGGAAGATAGCGAGATCTGTCTCACTGGGCCTTATGAGGACTTACAGCATGCAATAGAAAGGAACCCAGCACATGATTGAAGTCTCGACGATATACGGTGTGCTTCGAGTACAACACATTTTCTGAAAATGACTTGAATAGATTGTTTGACAGATGAAATCAATCGGAAATAACCTCCCCCAAGAATATTATGAATAAGGAGAATTTGACTGGATCTCAGAGCATTTTTCTTGGGCCTCATTAGTGTCATGACTGATTTCCCTTCCAATATTGAGTCCGGGTCTCCTTGAGGGACCCCTGTACCATGGAAGCGGATCTGTCGAGTGGAGTGATGATGATGGGAGCCTTTTGACACGTGTACTTTTACAGTGAGAGGGCATGCATAATGCATGCGGCTTTAACCAAACATCCAGCGCCCGACTCTACCAAAGTGTTATCTGGTGTGAGACTTGGGCTCTCTTCCTGAGTGGGATGGTGTATCAAATTCCTGGAGGCCCTGCTTCCTCCAGTGTACACATGTAAATACTCACAGGCTGCAAGCATATGCGCACAAACACACGCACACACACATGCATGGAGGAAAACACACACATATATCCAAGCATACATCTCCCAGCTGATTAAGCACCAGATGTTGTGTTGCAACATCCACATTCTGTGTTTAATTGAGGGAGAAATGATCTTGGATTAACAAAGGATTCATGCAGGACAAGTGTTTTTTCTACATGAGCAAAAGTAGCAAAGGTCACTTGTAAAAAGTTATTTCTATTGGGTGTCGGCGCCTTTTCAAGCAAACCAACTATCCTGACAGACATCAGCTGATATGGAGGATGTATTATTATTTTTTTATTATCAAAGAACACCATACTTGATCTCTCCTTAGATGCGAACTAGAACGATGTTCAGAAGAGATTTAGAGCCACACAAGCTTCTTCCCTCTGGCCATCACACAGTCTGGCCTCTCCCCTGGGTCCCAGTGGAGGCTGCGTGGGCTAACTCCAAGACATCTGGCACGATAGTATGTCTGCACTGTCAGGTCAGGTTTGCAGACACAAACCCACAGAGATACAAGCTTATTGGCGGAATGAATGTATTCAGTGAAATGTTGTTGTCGTTTACCAGGAAAATGTTTCAAATGCAAGGGTCCCATAAACGGAGGAGCAGACAGCATTGACGTGTTATGTAACAGCTGAGGCAGCTGGAGGCATTTGGTTCATGCAATAACGAGCGGCAAACGTTTTAATGATGCTTCCCAAGCCCAAAGTTTGCTTTGCATTTCATAGTCACACAGCATGCCAGAGAAAGTGTGTAAGCGAGTGTGAGCGGGGACATTTTGAAAGGTCTTTTTCTTCAAGCTACTTCATTCATTACTATTGTGTGAAGACGTGAGAAGGCAGACGGATTTTGACACAGCCACCAGTTCACACAGGGACGGTATTCTTTTTTAAAGTTCTCTTCATCAAGATGAAAAATAGTTGAAGTGTTGATTGCGTAGGCTCGAAAAGTATGGCTATACCAAACTTAATGTCCGTCATCGGGGCCTCTTATAAGTCCAGGTCAGCCCCACAGCCATCCTGATTACCAGAGTTTTCTAAGCTTCAGCTGAAAGGGAATTGTACCCAAGGTGCTTTCTAGGGCCCATTAGACCAAGCGTCTTTTACGCTCGATGTGCATTATATGGGCGCTTTGTGGTTTCAGGCAACTGTGGGCCTTCCCTGGAAATGAACCTCTGACTGCGAGGAGCCGACTTATTTCTGTGTGTTTACATCTGTCAGGAAGAGGCCAGACTCAGCGCCGTGACTGAGGCTCCGCTGCTGATGTAAAAGTTTTGATACCTCTCTGAAGCGTGGAAGTACCCTCCAGCCAGCTTGCCCTGATACGGTCCAGGGCAGTTTGGACCTGAGGATTGCTCTAGTGTACCCATGGTGTCAAAAGTGAGCTTTTTGGCAAATGAAATTTCTGGAGCTTAATGATCTCTAAAAAACTGTTAAAACCACAATATATGCTGCAGTGATGTGTTAATGGGTCCAGAAGGCAGGGTTCGCTCATGCTGTTATTTCTTGGTTAGAGGTTTTATGTCTGACAATATTTTACTTTATTCCGGGCTCTTTCAATTGGACCTTTTCAATCATATAAGAACTTAAACGTTCTACGCAGACACTCTTGGTTCATGGTCCGTAGTTTAGTTTCTGACCCCACGTCTGTAATAAGCCCCATTCATTAAATATTACCAGACAAATAACATCAGAGCTCACTTGAATATAAGTGAATCACGATTGCCTTTTTACTTCAGTAGATGATTATTTACTGATAATTGGCAATTACTCTTCAGAGCTTTATTGAAAATGTGTAGTGGAGGTATTTTGTGTGTCATAATTCATTTGGCTTTAAAAGTCTGCTCGTCTTATGTTTAATTGATGCTCTAACGACGAAAACCAAATCTAATGGTAATAACATATTATTAGCTATTGCAATCTAGCAAGTTAATGGAAAGGACAGGCAGAAACCATTGAACACATTGTTTAAAATGTTTCTTGTCAACTATTCACATCAGTGAACTAGAGATTTAGACAGGCAACTCTGGAGGAGAGGGCCCTATATCCAATATATGATTTACTGTACATATATAACAACGCCATGCAGTGCTGCCCTCATCCAGCCCTGTGTAAAACAGTAAGTGTGGCAGGCTGTAAGTGTGTGAAGTGCTGCGCTGGGGCAACTTCCCCTCTCATTTACAGTAGG
This sequence comes from Pholis gunnellus, assembly GCF_910591455.1. Lineage (NCBI taxonomy): Eukaryota > Metazoa > Chordata > Actinopteri > Perciformes > Pholidae > Pholis > Pholis gunnellus. The sequence continues at coordinate 11,914,451 of NC_136544.1, forward strand.
TTGTGTGAGAATATGCAGAGCGCAGGTCCAGGCGTACAGCTGCTTATTTATTATGGAGCGGTCGCAGCAAGCAGACAGGGAGCGACAGCAGCAGCCAGGAGGGGTCCTCCAGGGGCCTGGGCCGGGGGCCAACACAGTGTCTGACAAAAGCATAAACATAGGGGACCTCCAAACCCACAGGGCTGCACCACTGCCAAACACTGCCCACCGTACTCACCGCCACCCTCACATTCACCACCGTTTCAAGAACCTCACTTTCCCAGCAACAGTTTGTTTTAGAAAACGAGCATTTTGGGCAGCAGGAACCCGACACTGCTTATGTTATGATTTTGTAGTCATGTACTAATTACTGTAAGCATAACAGGAACTGTGCAGTATTGGCCATGATGAAACACTGAGGACGATGGACAGAAAATAGGTCCAGTTATGTGTGAGCGTGTTCATTCAGGCCTTACCTGTCAGCAACAGACTCAGTTGAAACATATAGTCATTCCAGTGTTCGGTAGAAAGTGCATAGACACTGCACTGTACCTCTGAAATTCATGTTTTGACTTCGGACAGTGACTATTGCCAAATTTCAATAACATCTGACCTCACTGACTTCACGGAAATTGAATGGATGCAACAATCTGAGCAGGTCTCTGGAGCTGTTTACGCCGATACCATAGTCCCATTGAGGCAGGCTGTGAGGACGTTGGGCGTCTTATCACTCTAAATTGTTCCTATGCCTGTCACTGGTGCAGCCTGTGTAGCGAGGTGCGTGGGTGGACAGACAGAGGCCTGCAACTTCTCTTTATTTAGTACACTTGGTGTGTTTAGCCCTGCATTCGCTTAGACAGCATTTCAACACCATGGAGCCCGTCTCTGCTGCAGTCAGGCCAGCAGCTTCCACCCCCTCCCTCCTTTACCACTTCCGGAAAAGGAAAGAGAGATGTCTCAGCTGGACTCACATCAAAGGAAAAACGGGAAAGAGAAGCGGAAGAGCTTTGACGTGCCTCAAACTACTCTGGTGGAATCACTTCAAAGACAGGCCTTGCAAAGATAGCTGCAAAAGGAAACCCCTTTGGTCAAGTCAATGTAATTCTCTACCTCCAAGTGTCTCAAAAACACGGAGCATCTGAAAACCATTTCCCTTCATCTGTATTTGACCACAGCGCCGTCGTGTCTTTCTTCACAAACATGAACAGACTTTATCTGTTTTAGCCTTTCGATGTTCTGTCATTGCACACTTTTAGATGGTGTGTTAAAGTTTAAGGTGTCCAGCCTCCAGATGTTGCAGTCCAGCAACAACAAAGGTAAGCGTCACAGCCATTGCAGTCATCTTCTTGGTTCTTTGTTGCCAGCCAGGTCCAGAAAATAGATGTATTGAAAAGACAAAAAAACAAATACATTTTCTTGCTATTTAATTCATTTGGATGGTTAAAAACGAATACATGTCAATACAGAGCACACCATACTAAATACAAGATCCCACAAAATATCAATGGCATTGAGCCACCGCACTGTGTGCAGAAGAATCGATCTTGTCAGTTGGACGTTTGTATTATTCCTCCCCTACTCTGGTGGCCTGGTCACGCTCTAACAATGAGGGCCGACTGACTCCAAGACACACAAACGTATGTGGTGGAATGCGTCTCATGTTGTGGAGGGTTTCCTTCGGTGGGCTAGCAGGCCGAGAGGTGTCACGGTATTTAATTACGTACAGCTTACAACTTCTGTCTGCCTACGGGCGCGTGAATATGAGCTTTTGTTTGCATAACTTTAATTGGCCCTTAATTAATATTGTCATCTCAAGAACAGGCCTCAAATCGGGCTGGCAAATTTAGGTGACAGTGTGTGCGGAATGCGGCTCCATTTTCAAGACAAACTGAAGTGAGAGACAGCGGACGGAGAGGGAGAAATCCTCTCATTATGAAAACAGAATGAAATGGATCCCGGCCTCACGAAAGGCAAACATGACAAGACAACATCTGTTTTTGTTGGGCCTCCAGGCTCAGCCTCCAGACAAAATGATGTTTTATTAAGGAACTAATATTTCCTCCTCAGTGGTGTTCGCGATGGAGAGAGGTTTTGTGTAGCAGAAACTGAAACCGTTACTTGTTGAAATTGAGAGTTACCTTGACGATGGCCTTGTCTTTGTCATTATAGAATTTACTGAAAACTGAAACCGTGTCCCACTGAAGGGAAATCAGTATTTGCTTGTTGGAGAAATCCCACTGCACCCTTGCCCCTTTGCAATTATCCCATCCCAGATTGAAAGGATAGGAAATGTATACATGCATAGAATGCTGGAGCAGCAGTGGGAAAGAAAGACAATGTAAACTGTAAAATGTCAGTTGTGTAAATAGCTCGATGTGCTTGATTTTGGGTCGATGGGGTCTCAACGCTATCTATGCCTCGCATTCTCATTTCCAGACACACAAAACCAGAAGTAGTCTCCAGGGCTGAGTGAACACCACATGAAGGCTGTCTTTGTCCTCTGTGGCTGTGGTACCGTAGCTTGCTACCACAGCAGCCCCGGCCTGCGAAACAGCAGTGTGTCACCCAGGAGGTGTCGGCCCAAACGTGCCGGTGACTCTGACATCAGCCCTTTTTTTTTTTTTTTTTTTTTTACCACCATGTTTGTATTTTCATGCGTGCGTGCCTGCACATGCCTCTTTGTTTGTGTTGACTGATTTGAATGTAGATAGTTGGTCTTGTTTGGCTTTGGCTCACTCTGTGTCCCTGTGTGTACTTCTGTGGAGGCATGGGAGCCACTTAAATGTTTGCCTTGCTCTTAGCTCACTTCAGAAAGGCAAGGTGCTATTGTATTTATGAAACAGGCATGACATTCTCTGTCACTGACACTCTCCCTTATAAACGGACTCCAGAGAAGGCCACCTCCTATAATTATTCGCTCACTTGACCCTGAGCGAACAGAGAAGTTGCTTTTTCCATACCAAATGGTTGGCATTTGCATGAACGCAAGCATGTAGACATGGAGATTTGTGGATGTGTATGCCAAAGTGTGGCTCTCACACACTACTTTATGCATACTAACACACACAAACAGGCTTACCGTACTTGCCGGTGGAATCATTATTTCCTAAGGTGTATGTTGTCTTAGTGTTTTTACTGCTTCAGTCCTGCCAGTGTCATGCTTCTATAAAGCTGTCAGTGTCAGTGTAGGCCCCTGTAAGTCTGCTGGTTTAAATCCCTCTAAAGGCAACAGTCTTGTGTTTCTGTCGACCTGTTTCTCAGCTCAGGTGAACAGCCACCTTGCTGGGTCACCTATGTGCTGGTGGCCCATTAGCACCATGTTTCTCTGTAGTCTAACCTATTTTAACTCACGCAAGCCTACAGCTGATGATTGTACAGTTTTTGTCTAGATGGATTGTTTGCTGAAGGTATAAATTAACATACCCACCTACTGTCTGCAGGTATCTTAAATGATCTGCCTTGTTTTGGAGCTTGTAATAGTCGCAGACTGTGCCGCATTCTATCGCCCATGTCTCAGTTTGGCATGCAGACATAAGGCTGGTGGGAACCACTTTTCCCAGAAGTCACATGACATGTTTCCAGTCCATTGGCAATGCCAAACCAAATGGCCAACCTGCATACACTCCATACAGTACATGCAGCTGGTTTTATTCCAAAGTATTCTGGGAATGGATCCACCAGAGGTGTGTGTGTGTGTGTGTGTCTGTCTGTCTGTCTGTCTGTCTGTGTGGTGTAGACTGTGTGTGCTTTTTATAATGAATGTATGCACTATGCCAACTTCCAGGGTCCACATCCACCTATCCAGCAGGCTGTAGTGCAGTACACATGTCCCATCTGGGCCAAGCCAAATAGCTGCTTTCCCTGATATTCTCCCACAGCTTTAGAGCTGGACCAGCAGACAGGCACGCTCCACCTCCTGGGAAGGCCAGATACCACAGCACACCGAGCTCAGTACATAACAGTGTACCAAAATGTCTAGCAGTGTGCTGGGAGCCTCCTTAGACGGCTTTGGCCATTTGGTGGAAGATTCTATAAAAAAAATAATAAAAAAGAACACTTTTTATCAGCGTTTATTATCTTCCGCGGACATATTTAGTTCGATCATGTTTTCAACTTGAGTGTATTTACTGAAACTGCCCCTCGGGAGCAAACTCCATTGCTTTGGGTATCAAATGAAACCAGTAGCATGCAGTTGAAGAGGTCAAGAGTGTGAAGGGTCCTTCTGCAGTAATAGGCGTGCACAGGACGACTCTGGCCTCTCCAGAGAGTGCACCAAACACCTGACCTTCCCACAACATTCGGTGGGAGTTCAGATTGTAAGGATTTATGAGAGAAGGTGAGAGGCTCTGGCATGGGCCCTGCCCCATGACCGACCGTCAGGGGTCCTGCTCTCCCTTGTGTGTTGACAGTGTTACTGCGCATGTGGACCCCTGAAAGATTGGGTGTGCTTTTCTCCCAATTGTTCTGACCCCTATAAACTGTGGCCTGGCTACCAATAGGCTTTTCCGCTTGGAATATCTCACCCTTAAATGGATCTCTCAGGTATGGGGGCCTCTTAACGTGTGCCTCCAGTGGGCTACAGGAGCCCCAGGACTGGGTTCATTAACTCTGCATTGATTGCTCGAGCTTTGAAAACGTCCGGCAACGGCAGGGATAATATGACTCTATTAAAAGGCATTGGGAGTCCCCAAAGACTAATTATGGCACAGACAAGTAGGTTTGTAAAGGTTTAAAGGTGTGCCTTGTATAAAACCCACATTTCTCCAATTTGAATTATGAGAAGTCTTGTTTGAATAACGATTCCTATTAACCTCCTTATTATCATAACAATGAGGTGTTTATTTTGCATTAACAGCAACTTATCTTCATTGTAAACAACGGTAAAAGTTCCCTTGCTTTTGCAGCTTTTTTAATTAACGACAATAATGCCTTCAATATGTTTTGCACTTTCTTTACCCATCCACGCAACACTTTTCCCCACCAGAGGACCCTGGTCAGTACATTAGGTTGCCAGCCATATTTTGGGAGCAGTCCTCTGTTTAATGCTGTGTCAGGCCTGTCCATGCTACTGCCTGTGGAAACGGGCCTATGTGTGATTGATGAAGACCCTAATGTGCTGGGCCCTCCCAGGTGAGCGGGTCCTCAGAAGTGTAGTGCTTCAAGGCGCTGTGCGATAACATTGGAGCTGTCCTCCTTGCCACCGTCCTGCTAGGAGCCCCATTCATCACGAGTTTGGGATACTGCTCACGACGCAGCAGGGCTCAAATAGGATTCGATCCACTTTCCACGGGTGTTACAGGGGAAAGAAGGAAATGGCACTCCCAATATGACTCAGCTTTCAAAAGAGCATTCAAGCTTTCACATAATCAGGATTCAGTGCCTTTTAAGTCGTTGGAATTTGGAGTTACGGAATATCTTTTAAAAGACAACTCTAACTCTTCCAATTCTCCTGACATGATATCAGGTTGTTCTTCTAAACAAAACAACGTCTCGAGACATGCAAATTCTGCGAATTTGTACCATGCACTGAGCAGCGAGAGAGGCTCTGCTTACGGGAGTGTATCGCATGTTAACTCAGCTGAGATGAGCTGATGTGAGCTGGGTCCTGCCACAGCCTCCCAGGAGCCGTCCCCCTCTTCATTCCTGCAGACTTCTTGCGAGAGAAAGCAGTGTGGTTTCCAGGTCCTGATGGGCTCGCTGGCAGATGGGGCCGAAACGCTCACTGAGCACCTCTGTTCCCAATTGCTCACGGAGAGGCAGGGATTGACTGCAACCACCCGATTGTTTTTACGTCTTGACTAGTTTACCCAAGGTATTCCCGTGCAGCAATTATTGTGTGAATAGACTTATTATACACGGAGGTCAACCACTATTCTCCAGGTCAAAGAATCCCGACAAGGGACACCACATACAGCAGACTGTCGCTTCAGAATTGAACCCCTTGACTGCATGATATTGCTTCATAATGCAGTTATACCTTGTAACGTGCTATGATGCAGTTGTAACCATGTATAGTGATATGGTTTAAGTGTTAGTCCATCAGTTCACTGTATTCACATAAGATTACAGACAATTTAACATACAACTATTTTAACTTGCCCATAAAAGGCTAATTAAATAACAAATATGAATTAGAATTTGCATAGCAATCAAATGAATCTCTCAAATTTGTGATTTTGAGCTATAAATTGAATTAAAATGACCAAAAGATGATTAATTTAGTTTATTTCTTTCAATGTCAAAGCATGTGATTGTATTCACAATGAATTTGATATTTTGTACTGTAATGTTCTTCACGTTTGCTGATTGTTGTTAGTAGTCATAATAGCGTAATGGGGCTTTACTGCCAACAACTAGATGACACTGACATCAACCATGAAGAGTAAATGATATATTACAAATAAAATATGAACAGTATTTGTAATAGACGATAACAAGTCATCAATTTCATGTCCCTTGCTTAATTCCACCTAAAGTTCTATTTTGTGTGCATAGTCTAGCCTTTCTTCATTACAATAAATGGTTCTTCGTTAACAATGACCTGGCTGTTGGTCGTTGATTTAACTGTTGATCTTGGTGATGCATTTGGTTGCTGCAGCCCTTTGTAAGCACAGGACACATGTTTCATATTCCGCCCCTTTAATTAGGCCGGACTGGAAAAACTGACCACACTCCTTGTTTTTTTGGTGTAGGCCCGTGGGAAGGTGTGTGGTGGGTCTGAGAAATAAATGTATGCATGGCATCTCTCTCCAGTACCTGCAAGATTTATAACCAAGTATGTTGGACTCACCGAAGTGGTCGGACTTTTAAAAAGCGTGTAAAACAAGGCTTAATTTCAACATCTGACAGTTGGTTACTATAAGCCAGTTACCACCAATAAACAAACACACAGTCTTGTTCTTTAACTATTTAAAAAGTCTAGAAAGTGAACCAAAATATTCGCTGTGGTGACTGCCCAGCCTTGGTTTGAATAAGGCAGTTTATCTTTTACATTTCACCCGAACTTTGCCTAAATCTGTACTTAAAAGAGTATGTTCAAACAAGTGGGTGGCTCTATCACACACATGGTTGTCATCAGTCTAGTAGACAGAAGAAATACTGTATTTTGCTCACTTAATATTTGCAAATATACACTCACTACAAATATTTTCAGTATGCGTTTGTCAGGACAGTTTAAATCAGGAAAAAGCACTATGGGATTACTGTACGTGCTTGATTTAATCATATCTAGGTATATGATACAGATTACCTGAACAGATAATTAAAAGACAAGTCTTTTTGGGTATACCGGACATGACCGAACGTTTGTCAGGAACACATGTAGAGTCAGCATCATCGGACCTTGAGGGTCAACATTTACAGCGAAACACCTGAACAAAGTTCCAGTTAAAACAAAGATGGGCAGGGTTTCCCGTCTCGGACAAGAATACACTTTGTTTATTTCCCTAGAAATTAAATTAAGGTCAAGTTGGTCAAGCAAACAAAAAAAGACTGTAAAAGTGGAAAATAGACAAAATTGGGACAGCAAGGAAGATGCCACCCTGAGTCATTCCGTCTATACAGTAATAAGTCTCTGTCTCACTTTCTCCAGGTTGTTAGGACTCAAATTCATGAGCAAATCCTTGTGTGAAACTCTTCTTACTTTCTTCTAACTCTAGCTCGAGCTTATGGTTTCTCAGCTACAGCATATCCTGTTACTCTTACTAATCTTAAAAGGTTTCTTATGCGACTGAGGAATTGTGCCACCAGCACACCGCTACTGGCACAGTTCTTTAGCAGTTGCTGCTTAACTGACAACGTCACAGCTGCTAGCCAGCGAACTGCTAACTGTTAGTGTTGGGCTAACTATACATATTTTACATGTTTTACTTTTACTTATGACTTACTTCTTCCACATATGTTTACGAGCTTGATTAAGGTGTGGTTCTTTCTCTGGGCACTTGATGTTTACCTTTACTTTAAATATCCTTTAGGTAATGTAATAATTCATTTTTTAAGCACCTTTGGTCTAATTTGTGTTATATTAGTAGTACTATAGTATAGTTGTATAGTGTCTTTTTGCTGGATTTGTAATCACTATCACTGAATTTGTTTATCCAATACTGTTTTGACATTTTGATATTTATTTTTGGGAATTTGCTGTCTTCAGCCTTCATTGGAAGTGTGTTTGATTCATAGCTGTGCACCTACACACATAGTGAGCTGAGAAGAAAACGAAACAGATTGTTTTCGATTCTAAATAGAAACCAGTGAGTTCATGGCTCTTATGAAATGAGGATTTGATGTCGCATGGTCATCATTATAATCCATGAAAATACGAAGAGACATATGTATTGGATTTCCTTGAATAGAGACAGCGTAGAAGAGCATTTGCCAGCTATGTCGAAAAAGTGCAAATGTTTATTTTAAAAGAGATGTTTGAATATTGTTTTATTTCCTCATAGTTGTAGACTTGGCTCAGCAGGTGAGTCTGTCTCGGAGAAATGTTTGAATTGAGAAGCTGGTTTCAATTCACGTACTGCAGGAGTCTCTATCAGGACAATGTGAGTAAAAGGAAAAGCTGCGATAAGAGAATCTGTGTCACCGTATCCAAGTAAAATAAGCAAAAGACTGGCATACTTTATTTTTAAACATGACCGTGGAATATCAGGCCTGCGCAGTGAAAAAATACCGCAGGTCAAATCAAATCCAGGGTGTCACTTCTTTGGTCTCCCGAGAAGTTTTGAGAAATTTAAGTTTACTTTTTATTATGTTTGTACAGGATTGTGTTTCACGTGCAATAAAACACCTTTCGGGTTACTCCAGTAAAATATGAAATTCTTGAATGTGTGTTGCAAAGTCGACTGGCTTAACTAAAATTCTGCCGACCTGGAAGATTTTCCAACTGGACGAAGGATTTTAAATCAAACTGCTTCTGCTGGTCAGTTGTGGGACATTATTCGTTTTTTGATCTCAATCTTTTGGGCATCATGCTATGTAATAAAGGGGGCAACGCTTTGCTGGTGAAATCAATCAGTCAATCAGACTGTGTAAAAGCCAGCGAGTGTGACGAAGGTAAGTTATAATAGTAGTCTTGTGTCTAGACGCTATGGGAGGGACAATTTTCTATTCCTCCTTAAGTAAATACTACATATGCAGTGGGTATTAGGCCCCATCACAATCCCTGGTTATTTGGCCGGCTGTTGCTAATGGAAGCATGGTCTTGAGTGAACGTCACAAGCACACGGCTGAACAAAGAGGCCCTTTCTGTGGGCCAGAAGGTGCTGAAAGGCAGGCAGAGGGTGGCAGGTCTGTATGAAGCACCACTATCATGCTGGGCGTCATATACCAAAAGCTCATAGACAAAGGTGAGGCATGTTATCGCCTCAGAGCTCTGCTGTGGGGCTAGATCAGTTGGTAAATATACCGTTGCATGACATTTGGAGACGATGAGGCGAAGTACTCCTCAAGTGCTCACACAAACTAATGCAAAATGCGGAATTTCTCTCTGTCTCTGTTTGCCGGACACTGATGTAACCTCTTAAAAGGACAGCAGTCACCCTTGATAATAATTTGCGGTTATTATATGCATCTAACAACCCATTAAGCGTTTACAGTGAAACACAGGAAGTGGTGTGTGCTGAGGAAGGCACAAATACAGCTGCATTCTGCCCAGTTTCGTGGATTGAATGATGGGATCTGAAAGTAGACATGGCAACGCTTCATACCTCATTGATTCTCTGTCCCACAGTGTTTTTGCATCATATAACATCATAATTTGGACCACATGTGCCCACACATTCCCTCCTGAATAGGAAGAGGGGAATGTCTTAGATAGTTAGCAGGGAACATAAAACATAGTCCGTCTAAACACTTACATTGGGTTTCTCCAGATTAAGAATTGAGAGAAAAACAAGGTGAGGAAACATATTGACTACCAACTCATATTATATTCAGCTGCTGAGCTTATAAAACACAACTGCAAAGCACAGATTCACAATTGCTCCGCAAGACATTTCTAAATCTTGTCTCCTGCGAGGTTCTTAAACATGATGAAATTAATTATGAACTGTGAGGGTAACAAGGTTACATTATTGAAAGAATACAGTTAGCTCTGTTATAAATGTGTTCATCATTTTCACCTAAGAAAAAATAGCATGTTCATACTTGCATGTGTCTCCACTGTCTACACACACCATTTGGAGTTTTGTTAGCCATCCTTATTAATGTATTTATTTTGGGGGATTTCTGATTGTGTCCCTAGTTGATGACAAGCGGACACTAACGCTGCTCTGAAGCAGGTCCCTTATTGTTATAGCTTTCAAATGTATGTGTTTTATTCATTAATATTACTCCTTATTGAAAAGTTTTTTGTAAGTATTTAACAATGGCTGGTATTCCTCTTTCCACTCTCCATACTAGTGTGTGTGTCAATGCGAGGCAGAGCAATGGGTACATGCACGCAGTATGGCACATTTCTGAAGCTATGAACAGGGAGGGCTGAGCGTGCTAACCGAAGGAAAGCCTCAGGGTCACGCGACAGGACCTGTGGAGCCACTCGAGTGATCCCCTAGCCACCACATACAGTCTGCCTTTTACCTCCTTGTGTGTACACAAAGGGGAACTTATCCCAGTCCCTCGCCCCTTACCTCCCCTCCTTCTTCACCCCCCTGCCCTTCATAATGAGACAGAGTCAAGTCCTGCCACGGCATAATAAAAACTTGCCTCCATTGCCAAACAATCACAGCAGGCCGGGAAGCACAGATAATCTAAAATCAATCCAACAGAGAATGGGTGACCTGATACTGCCGGCAGTATAAGTGAAGCACATAGGGAGTGACTTTCTTCCACCTCTCATATAATGTAGAAGCAGCGGCGCTCCACATGGATCTGTTCAATATTAAGAGGAAAGTTAAACTCTTGGTCAGGCAGAGGCTTCACATTATACAATGCACTTTTGTATGCCACGTATATATGGAATATAATATACTTATTGAAAATAATAACAACAGTTATGATCTTTTTTTTTAATTTAGTGGTTAGTATTCAAGTTTTGTCATCATTAAAGCATTATAGTTGGAGGGAATACATCTTTAGGTTAACATACCTCTCTCATCTGCAGTCACAGCTGAAGTCTGAAATCCACGGCCACGTGTGTTGGATCTGTCACCAGTAGAGAGTACTGTAAAATGTTACGTTTCCTCTGGCAGTGCCTTTACAACACAGGAGCATGAGGGCCACACACAGCTCCGAGAGATCCAGAGATGAGAGTAAATAAACCAGGGGAGCCATCCCTGACACCATGTGTGGCTGCGTACAGTGCAGACTGGTGGGAAAACAAAGTTTGGTCAAGCGTGACGCTCTGTTACGGTCGTGTGTTGCAGAACCCAAAGCTTGATCTAATGACTTCCCTGTGAGGTCATAATTGATCCTGACCAAAATGATAGCAGGAATCCTATATAATGCTTTTAATATTCATCTAGAAAGCCAGAAAAGTGCAACCAATTACGTGGTGGTGGGCACGTAATGTGTTTAAATTACTTGTTGGCACCAAGAAAACAATGCCAATGGAATGTCATTAGGATCCTCTTTTGTGGTGGACACATGAATATGCAACAGACAGAGCTTGTGACTTAGTATTAGACAGCGAGTTATTATAGTGGGCGGGAGAGGAGGTGGATGTCAACCTTGAGAAGTGACGCGTTCGTGATGTTCTTACTAAACCTAACGTTTTGTTTTATTGCCTAAACTTAACCTTAATTGTGTTGCCAAAACCTAAGTTTACATAGAAAAGCACAACCATTATGTTTTTCCTTAACCTAACCAAGTGTTTTTGTTGCCTAAGCGTTCTTTTGGAAGTACTGAGGAATGCCTAGAACAGGGCGTGTAAGCTCAATGGAGCCTCAAGCGGTTTGTCTGATGTATTTACGATGAGGCTAATCTGAGTATTACAAGTATTTCCATGCTTTTTTTTTGTGGGATTATTCAAGTGTGAAGGAGTGTTAGATTTATCTAGGAAATTGTGCGATGGGAGAATGTTAGGGATGTAGTTGGACAGCTCTGGACTCTCAGCGTGAAAGTTAATTCTGGCTCTAAACGTATTGGGTTGAAATGAATGCCTTTGGATCAGATGTCACATTTTTTAGGCGGCACTCAAGTAAATGCCAATCAAGACGGATTGTTTATCCAAGAAAAGCCTGTAAACATGCACCCGAGTTCAGCCCCTCTGCAGGTTCTCTGAGAATGTCACAAGGTGCCGAAGAGCATTCACCTTACAGTATTCCAGAGCAAAGCAAGCCATCGTCACCAGGATTGAGAGTGACAATGCTGACATTTCAACAGCTATACACTCCGAAATGCGCACGCCTAATCTGTATTCCTAAAAAGGATTTGCCTCCAAATTGCTCCATTGCCTGTGGTCCTTCTGTTTGTTGTCATCCATTGCCGCACATAGACTTTAAATAAACACAGCTTTGATAAGCTTGGGGCCAGACAGTCACCTCTGACCCATAGCAGTTCCGATCGGGGTCCCGGGGCATGAGGTTCACCAGGTGACACAAGCATAGCTTTAAATTAGCGGCCCTTCTCTTCAGAGGGAGGTTTATAAACACTGCGAGTGGATGAGGGAGTGTTGGTAGGAAATTGACTTTGTCCAGAGTGTGTTGACCGGGGAGAGAGCAGAGGTTAAGAGGTACGTGGTTTAAAGGAGGCTTGGGAGGTTATCATGGACAACATAGTTCATGAATCAGATTAATAATAAGAATTAGGTTCCAAAACAATCACGATCCAATTTTAAAAACTTTAAAAAAAAAAACCCTGTGCCATGTCACTGTGTTGTAGACTTAATTTGTTTTTTAATTGTTTTATTTTCGACCTTGCTACTCTCACTGAACTTATTCTTTCTCTCCTTTTAAAGTGTGTATATATATATACACACTTTAAAAATTAAAACTGTTTCCCAAGACGTCTAAAGCTAAATTCAGGAAAATAACTTTATATTGTACAAATATTTCCTCCTGCAGAATAAGGGTCCTTGGCTTATTTGTAGTGGACGTGGTCATAGGTGCAGCCAGCCAGTGGCAGTCTGAGGCCTCTTTGTAGGCCGTCGAACATGCACCAAACCACAAATTATCATTGGAGCAGGACAGGCCTCCTGCAC